>NW_024609857.1:17290605-18023105 GCF_016920785.2 Ixodes scapularis | reverse complement strand
AGTTTCCGCGCCGCAACCGGGCACCGATAACGCAGTTTCCGCACCTGGTCCAAGCAATTATAATTCACACGCGTCATCAACATAACTATGTAAAGGCCCGGCGACTAACGCTATCTCAATATTGTATTCTAACGTGCGAAGCGTGTGCAACAAACGCGACGCTTTGTCATCTCTTATCGACACGTGTACAGCTGATATTGTTATCCTGACCGAAACGTGGCTTTCTAGTAAAATTGCTGACAGTGAAATTTTTGAGTGTGAAGGTATGTACAAATTTTATCGTTTCAATCGTGACTCGCGCTCAGGTGGCGGTGTTCTTATCGCTGTTCGTGATTCTATAATATCGAGCGTTATACCACTTAACCTATCATTAGAGTTCGTGTGTGCCCGTGTACATGTCAGAAACAAGGATTTTATTTTTTGCGCCTGCTATCGACCCCCCGCTTCGTCTAGTACATTTTGCTCTGAGCTTCACGATGTCTTAAATAGATTGGTAGTACGGTTTCCTTCTTCGTCTTTGCTTCTTCTGGGGGATTTTAATTTTCCCACAATTAACTGGAAAAGTGACACCCCCACAGTAAGTGATCACTCATTACAGGCTCTTTCGTTTCTAAGCCTTTGTCTTGATTTTAATTTAAAGCAACTTGTACAAGAGCCTACACGATGTTCATCTCATTCTTCCAATGTATTAGACCTCATTCTCACTACAACCCCTGAGCTTGTGTCTCCCTTAACATACTTACCAGGTTTAAGTGACCATTGTGTTATTCAGTTCGACCTGCAGGCATCTGCTTCTTCATATAAAGCATTTAAGATTATTCGTGACTACAAAAATGCCGATTTTGTTTCAATTAATAATGAATTAGACACGTTTCTAACTGATTACATCTCACGTTTTCATACGCGAACGGTTGAAGAAAATTGGTCTCTCTTCAAGCAAAAAGTGAGTGACCTAACTGACCAGTACATCCCTCTGAAGCGCATCCGCTGTAATTCGCAGGCACCTTGGTTTAACGCACGCCTTAAGCGTCTGCGAAATAAAAAGAAGCGGTTATTTCGGCGCGCAAAATTAACAAAAAGTGCTGAGCGCTGGGACGCTTACGAAGCTGCTGATACGGAATATAAACAAGCTGTCGCACAATCAAAGCAGGAGTTTTATCAGTGTACACTTTTTTCTCTTTTAAAAGATAACCCACGAAAGTTTTGGAGCGTGGTCAGCGGTAGTAGATCCAGTGCGGTTGAGCATTGTGATGCGAATAATGTTCCTGTAGATCTAAACGATTGTTGCAATGTCCTGAATGATGTGTTTGCTTCTTATTTTTCCCACACGACTCCTACCTGTTACCCCATTGTTTTCAGCCCTAATTATAGTCCTATGTTTCCTGTTAGTATTGATTCATTTGGTGTCGACTGTTTAATCCAGAAGCTTAAAATTTCTGCGTGTGCTGGGATTGACGGAATCAACTCAAAATTCCTGAAGAGCACCGCCACCTATTCATCTTTGATTCTTTCCGAAATTTTTTCACAGTCTTTGCAGTGTTGCACGTTACCCAACGATTGGAAGGTAGGGAAGGTGGTTCCTTTGCATAAATCAGGTACTGCTCACTCTCCACTTAACTACAGGCCCATATCATTGACTAGTGTGCCGTGTAAATTACTTGAACATATCATTTACTCTCACCTTGTTGCCTTTCTCGAGTCCAATTCTTTTTTTACTAATTGTCAACACGGGTTCCGAAAATTTTTTTCTTGTGAAACACAGCTCGTATCGTTTACTAATGACCTGATGGTTGCCATTGATGCCGGGCTAATAGTTGACTGCATTTTCTTAGATTTTGCTAAGGCTTTCGATTCTGTCTCGCACGACCTACTTCTCTTGAAACTGAGTAAACTTAATATCGATCCTAACATCTTGGGCTGGATTAAATGTTTTTTATCTAACCGCTCACAATATGTTTCTGTCAATGGGCATAATTCTTCTACTACTCCTGTAACGTCCGGGGTACCACAGGGATCTGTCCTAGGGCCTCTCTTGTTTTTAGTCTACATTAACGACCTCCCATCGCAAATTGTCTCCTCTATTAAATTGTTCGCGGATGACTGTGTACTTTATCGCGTAATTACTAATGCCCAAGAGTGTGCTATACTACAGTCAGACCTCGACGTAGTTTCTTCTTGGTGCGCTGAATCCCTAATGAAGCTTAACGTTACTAAATGTAAAAGCATGCGTGTTTCGCGACTCTCTAAAAACACTGACCCTGCCATATACATCCTTAATGATATACCATTAGATGCTGTTGCTTCATACAAGTATCTTGGTATTCACATAACTCATAACCTTTCCTGGAACATGCACGTCGACTATGTCTCTAATAATGCTAATCGTATGCTTGGGTTTTTGCGGCGCCATTTTCGTTCCGCTAATCTTCCCGTCAAACTGCAATTATATAAAGCCTTAGTCAGGCCAAAACTCGAATACGCCTGTTCCGTTTGGGATCCGGGTCATGTAACATTATCACACATTCTCGAATCAGTCCAGAACCGAGCAGCCCGTTTTATCCTTTCTAATTATTCTCGTACTGCTAGTGTTTCATCAATGAAGACAACTTTGGACTTACCTGACCTTGCTTTACGCCGTAAATACTTTCGTCTTTGTCTTTTCCATAAAGCCTATTATTCTAATCCACTTCTAAAAGATCAACTACTTTTTCATCCGTCATATGTGTCACGTCGCCACGATCACCAGTGTAAGGTTGGCACGCCGACATGTCATACGAACATCTATTTTGACTCTTTTATTCCAACAACATCTAGCGAATGGAACCACCTCCCCGCCTCCATCGTGTCCATCCAGGACGTCACATACTTCAAGAAGCTTGCCAACGATTTTATCTGTACCACCCACTCCTCTCTGTAGAGCCTCCGGGCATTGAGAGTATGAAAATAAATAAATAAATAAATAAATAAATACCACTACTGTTGAGGCGCCGCCAGGGTCGCAACAGGCGACAGCATGACACTTCTATGACGTCATCAGGCGGAAATCGAGGGATCACTTTTTTGAACCCGGTAAACACACCAGTCGGAGACGCGTTCCAGGCACCATAATGCAACGGCTCACATGGAGGTCCCCCCGTAAACAGTGTTGCCTGTTGTTGTGTTCGCCAGCATAGTCGAACGAGGCGTCTCAGGGTTGTTGGCAATAGTTTCGGGAAGAGCCTCTTGTAACTGGAACGTACGAATGGCGGAGAAGTCAACGCTGCTCACCTCTTGCGATGAATTTTTCTCCAGAGCACCACGGCATTCACTGTACAGTTGACAGATCGCATCCAGTTTCTACAAAAGATATGACGTGGCATTATAATGGTGGATTTTTTCGCTCTATAAAATCGTTATTATATCATATTCATATTCTTTCAATAACCCAGTTATGCGGACCCAGATATTACCTGATCAATGAAAAAAAAAAGAAAAAAATTATCTGTAGGATGCAAAATTTGCGGATGTCAACGAGAAATTGTGCAACAAATATAGCTTATATCAAATGCGGCAGGACGCCAAATGTTTACGAGTTCTACCCGTTTTTTGCTATCACCCGTTTCTAGTTCATTGACACTAAAGGTATAAATGCTCTAGGCTTCATCAAACTTCGGAGAATTTTTCTCAGTTTGTTCAGTATCGGGCCCAATAGTCGCAGTGAAAAGGCAGAGAGCTTTCGAAGGAAAGAAGGTGCAAAAGAGTCCAGTTTTCTTTTAAAAGTGCCATAGCGAAGAATTTCTTCATTGTGACGTCTCAAACTTGAAATTTTGGACCCATCAGGCCGTACGTTACGTTTGCTTAGTTGTGTCAAACATAACAGGATGCGGCACCGCTGCTTTTCATGGTTTATTTTACGTGATTTGTATAGGAAGGAGCTGAATGCTAAGTCCTAAAATTTTCAGTTAATTGAAAAATGCGTGTATCTCGAACATTCACGCCAGAACCGTAGTTCGTTCGCACCAGTCAAGAAACATCAAGGAGGCGATGTTTACATTCACCACCTTTTATTTAACATCCTGATCGTTTCGTAGTTAACCCGCTCGTTATACACGAAACAAACAAAAAATCTAAACTAAACAACGAACTCACGAAACAAGGCAACAAACAGGGTGGGAGCAAGATGCAAGGCGTGACTAGAACCATACGAAGACGCACTATACTTCGTCTCACCCTACGATGGACTAAAGGCAAAAGCTACGAACCGCCAGACCCAATCACGAGCCACTTAGAAATCGCGCGGTATTTCACTTAGATACACGTATCGGTGTTCCCGTCTCGGATCACTGATGAGGGGACGGGTGGACAGTGGTTCAAATCGAAGAGCATTGAGTGACTCAACAATTTTACATCGCAAAGAAAGCCAGGACAGATAGGCTCTTTGCAGCGTCGAAGCTATAGAAATGATGCGGCACTTTTGTATTCGGAGCATTATTCGTGCACCCCTAATCAATGTTAAGCGTGTCATACTATAGCGTGGAACGTGATTGGACCTGGCGGCCTGTGGCTTCGGCCTTTAGTCCACCGTAGGATGAGACATTGTATAGCCTGATATAGACACAAAAAGCGTGCCAAATGTCTCAGTGTTAAGTACTGGACGCACATACATTTGTTACGTGCAGGCAAGACAGTGGGGTATACAGCTCGCCTTTGTTGTAGATTCAAAAGTTTAAGTTAGACGCGTGCCGAAATAAGATGCGAGCTCAGAACATCGCCACCGTGCGTGTCACGTCCGAAAGGATCAACTCACCAGCAGTTCCCCACCGACACACCGGGTAAGACATTCGTACTACCAACTAGGAGCGAAACCTTTTAGGCACGCGACGCATCAATCCGTCAAACGCCAAGACAACACCACCAAAAACTAAACTGACCGGAACCAACGAAAACCACAAAACTGCTATACCACACTGACGGCTGCATTGAAGTCGGACGTCGAAATAATCAACCCACTATTTTTACGTTGAGACGTTAAAATAATTTGTTTGACATTTTGCCGGTGGTCGTCGAAATAGTCAGCACCTTTCTTCTTCCTTCCCAGCCCAGCTTCGGTAACGATTTCGAGCATTTGTGATTTTTGATTTATTAACAAGATACGTGACACTGTAGCAAAATATTGATTCGGTAGTCCTCTAACCTTACCACATCGCCTTGCAAAAACAAAAAAAAAGATTTTCGAGGGGTGTCAGTGCTTCTTGTTTTAAAGGTCAACGGACAGTCAGAAGGCCCAGAAAACTCTCCCTCAATTCCTTCTTTGCACTCGAAAAAGAAGGAGACCCTTCTTCTCTCTGCGAAGAGTAACTCGGACAGCTCGGAGTCCCGCTCCTGTGGGGAGAGGGGGAGAAAGAAGTGCGGTAGGGAATGGAAAGAAGAAAACTGCAAACCGCGTTTCTTTCCGGCAGAAGAGGATTCCGTAGATCGGCCTTCGAGAAACACATTTTATGTTCAAGTTTTCAGCTTCGTAATACGTTTTATGTGTTGTTATCACCCGTTACCGTAATTTATTTTGGGTGCGGAGACATAATGAGATGTCCGTGCTTCGCAACACCCTACGTTTCTGAAGTTTTCAGGGATTATACTAGCGTTGAATGCGCCCTCACTTGGGGTGAAACAAAGTATAGTCAACTAGGTTTCTGTATCTAATATATTGGTTTGTACGGAACGTTTCTTTACCTGCATTCCTATTCTTTCTTCCAACCTCTTTTTTTAAATTTATATGTCACGTGTACAAATATTTCACCGGCTGTCGGGTGCTCTTACTATTTCCTCAATTAATTTTTTGGAGTGTGCATAGGTAGCAGGGAGGCTGATAAGGAAGTGTCGCTCGAACGTCCCCGAACATAAAGCACTGTATAAACACAGCACCGCGTCGCTGAAAAAAAGTGGACCAACGAGTCGAGGGCGTCCGACTCAATAAGCTTTCGTTGATAGCGGAAGCAACTAGAGTGGCCTTTAAGCGTCCACAGCGTCACGCATAGCAACTGTGCATGCAAACGGACCCTGCTGGAAGCCTCGGGATGAATCTGATTATCATCGCTTTCCTTGTTACTGTAACAAGTTGCTGCAAACGCTTCGAAACTCGTGAGTGTTCGAAGTATTCCTATGAAGAGGGCCTATGCGGGAGCGCCTGTGCATCAAGTAAAGCCGCGTCACGCTGCTAAATCATTATATGAGATACAGTCTGCACACACGGTCGGAGGGGTGTTATGGTCTGCACGACGCTCCTGTCACAACTGGCATATAGAAACAGTCTGGAGACATGTTCGAGCATAAAGCAGACATGTTTCGAGGCGTGTTCGCCAATAATTCTTATATTAAGCCTTTAGCGCGGACATCGTGTCTTATGTACGATGTATGAACGGCGTCTCTGCAACTTCAGACGATGTACGAAACGCATTATGTTCACGCTTCTTGCTTACGCGTGAATCGTTCACGGGTATCCTTTTCGGCTAACGCCAAAAAGGATACTTGCGGAGCGATAATGAGATGAGGCTCAGCATGTCCTGCGTTTCTTCGGTGTACGTAACTATATATCCACCCAGTGATCAATGCGCTGACTCCTATATTGCTTTGCAATTTATGCTTCTTTGTGCAAGAAATATTATTGTCCAATTAACGTGTAGTTTAGCATTCGTACTGAAGATGCTCCTACTGAAGTGTCTAAGGTAAGTTTAGATAGTGCTAGAATATAGAATTATTTTCTTTTAAGGAATGTTTTTGGTGAGGGATCTTTGGTGGGATTGTGGACTACCTATATTGCATAAATAAATAAAACAAGTTAATATACGGTACTGATTTATCAACGTGTATAATGTGCACTGGGACGTTAGCAATCAAGCATATACAGAGGGCGAGTCACAAGCCTTCGATTCCGTTTTCTAAATTATAAAGAAATAACAGGAGACTGAAGCTTTTACCAAGCAAGTGAGATGCGAAATCATCTTTTTTAATATCTAAATATTGTGGACATCCGTGTTTCGTCGATGAATGAGGCACGTCTGACAATGCGTCAATGTTTCGAAAGCCAGAACAACCACAAAACTACGAAAGGTCTAATGGAACGTAGAGCCAGTGTGTTCAAACTTTTAATAGTTTTTGTTAGCTTTAAAGCTATAGTATTGTGTGCTTATATCAAAGATGTAACCAAAAGTGCTGAATGTATTTGAATACACGTTCAGGAGCACCGGTAGTTCAAAATAAAATGTAAAGTTTCTGAGCAGCCGAAGCGGAGTACCGCGCAGGTAGACTCATATGAGACTAATTAATTGCATCACTCCCAAAAATATCACTAGTTTAAATTAAGTCGCCAATCTGCTGGTAAGGCCCTTTTCACCCTTTTCGAGGCGTTTATTCAAGTTCAACAACCTTAGTGAAGTTGGCTACTCATTCTGAAATGTGAACGAGTGACATGAGAAGTTGACGCCATTGAGTATGCTTGGGTGTACATGGTTCAGTAGAGAACTCATGTCACGTTGTTTGCACTCTTTGCTGGATAAAAGCTCGGTATCTTTGGAGATAGACGGACAGATCTCAGCTGCTACACCCACTAGAGTAGAACCAACCTTTTTGTACTCCGGTATACAGCGCTCAATATTTTGGCGTTTTACTTTTTCTTGTGTGTTCAGGGGACCCACTACGTGTTCTTAAAGCCAAGTCCAACTTTGGAAATGGGATCCGAGGTTGTGGAGCGGACGTTTCTCAGCTGATGAAGGAGTTGCCACTTGATGACTTTCAAAAGGCAGGACATTGCGCAACAAATTTACAGTAGGCGCCATCGGGATGTTTACAAACAAACCTGCGCGTTTTCCCGCCCGGGCACTGCACATGCGCAAGAAAAAACGAGCAAACACCGAAACAGGTTCACGCGAGGTGAATCGTTCCCGGGTGCCCCGCGTCAACATCAGCGCAGCGCAGTGACGTGACATCAGAGCCGCATGTTGGCCTGTGAAAAATTATACAGGGTGTTTTCCTTTTACTTATTTCTAGATGTGTTAAAAAAAACACATGAAAGCTACACTAATCCGGTCTGTGCAGGCGAGTTATACGGCCGGGGGGACGTAATATAAGGGACTAGTTGTCACGATAGGACGAATAATAAGCAAAATTCTGTTAGTTAAATTTATTTAGTGAAAGTCACCTTATAGTTTCAACTGGAATCTTGCTGAGCGTCATGCAAAACCAATAAAATAGTCATTCTTATAATTATATTGAGCGCGCGGGAAGCGCAGTAGCGCGCTAAATTTACCACTTATGCAGTAAGCAGTATTCACTGGGCGCCATAGTTGAGGGCGATGTTTAGAGCGCATGCTCACAACGAACTCTTATCAATGGGCTGCTAAGACCGGCAATCTTGATGATGCGCAATGCACGTTGCAAAAGAACTGTACAAGCTCGCCGACAGCACGCGCTCAGCAGTTGCGCACACAGCTACGGCCGCCAGTGAATGTATACGAGGCTGGCGATAAGAAAACCCGGATCATAAAAGACGGAGAAACCACACGTGAGTATTCTTGCGCATGAAACCTCGCACCTGTGGTAACTTTAACACTTCACTGTGCTTCTCACATGCTCCGAGTCATTTTACAATCAATTGATTTAGGGATTTTCAATGACGGTCAGCAAGTATCTAATTGAAATCATATGCTTATTTATTAATTTGTCGATTAAATGTTAATTGGCATATTTTTGTTAATTAGGCATCTTATCATGTCGAGAAGCTCCCAGTGCTATGTCCTCCCAGTCGCAAAACTCTCCGAATTTGCGGGATAGCGTCTGATCGCGTACGGAAGGCGCAGATCCGGGGTAAAATGAAAACTATACCAGCCCAGACGTTCTGCCGCGAGGGTGAGTGAGAAACCTGAATCAATTAAACCCCCCTAATAAAATTCCCGCTTCGCGCCAAGCCGAGCGGCCTCAGAAACCATAACAGGAAAGGAAACGCTGTGAAAACTAACTCTTAACAAAACAGATAAGATGCTTAAAACAACGCAAATCCTGATAAAAATTACTGAGTTTTGTTTTTGGTCGAGCGCGATCACACAGTTAATACACTCTACAATTGACAGTCTAAGGGCACTGCATGAGGCCTACTTTTTGCTTGTATGACGATCCAGTCATAGTGGTCATACAATGCCTGTGGACGCTTAAGTTTACCGGTAAAATGTCTGGCTCGCAACAGGAGGTTCGTAGGTTCGAATACCGCCTAAAATTCATAAAATGTATTTCTGTAACGCAAATGAATTACTTTATAATAAAAAATCATTTGAGATGTGCGGCGACCTTTAAAATGCATGACATATTATGTTTTAATACATCTTTACACCCGTGACGTCACGTTTCACGGGAGCGTTGTGGGTTGTTTGAAATTCCAGCCCGAGGTCATCTGGCCGTGACGTCATGACCATATTGACCAATCAGAATTTCACGACAACGCTACCGACGCTGACATCGGCTTTTCTGGGACAGAGGGGAACTACAAAAACGTTTTTACAGATTTTTAGTTTACACCAAATCTGAGCGCGCTGAACGGAGAAACTTAATGAAACTTTTCTTTTCTAGAATTGCCCTTTATTTTAAAGCGTATAGGCCGATTCAAATGACAAAAACAAGCAAAAAATAACCTACCTTATAATGTCCTTGGTTGCTTGAGTGGCCGTGAACTAGAGGAGGGGTAGTGAGTTCAGCGAGCGGTCATGGCTGCCGCACTCCGTGTCGACGGCTCGAGAGGGCGCCACTAAAGCATGTTCTGGCTAGGCTGCAAGAACCGGGCAGCCAGGGCGGCTCGCATTCCATTTGCTGAGCAATTAAACACTAATTTGGCATGACACTTCATTGGCCACAAACGACAGCAAACACGGGGTAAAGATCAGTTCAGAACGGGAGCCAGTTCGCGCTGCCATACCGTTAAAAGGCCAAACAGCAAGCCAAAGCTGCTCGCCGAAGGCCTTGGGAACGCGCGGAGCCAGTCGCATCCTCCAGCCATACGACCGCAGCGCCGCCGCCGCGTACATCCGGGACCTATCTACGCTCGCCGCTCGTTGATGCCTAATCCCACTACACTTTTCTAGTATGCGCCGCCTTTTCTACCGCTTTGTGGCGGGTATGTCGACGGGTCTTTTTTTGTTTCCGTACTTTCTAAACTGCATTTGTTTCTTTTCTGATCTAAAATAGTAAACAAAAACTACTTTATAAATAACTGAAGCGATTCGCACCATTTATATTTTGTATTTCTACTAAAAAGGAGCTTTTAGCTGCTCTGACCAGCAGTAAGCCCAGGACCAAAGACGCCACATATCGCGCTCTTTCGGCACCGCGGGTCACCCCCGTAGGTGAAGGAGCTTTCCGCGTCGCCCGGTTAAAATATGACTCACTGATGTTTAGTTACTCTCTCCGTGCCCGCTGGCTTGCCCGAACGCAAAGAGACGTGGAAACCGCAAAAAAAGGTAGACGCATAAATACGGTTGCAGGGCCCCTTTAACACTACCGCCCTAAAAGCTGTCTGCGGAGTTGTACGAAGTATCAAGCAAGCATTCTTGGAAGATGCTGGAGGCGCGCCCACAGGTACTTTAGGGGGTTTATGTTGCGCTTTTGTGACTCCCATGGTGACTAGGGAGAAGGAAGTTACGTCAACAATGCAGCAAAACGCAGATTGGATGTTGATTGGTGAGAGTCACTGATGAGGAATTTCCGCGGAAGAAAACAAAGCTCACGTTTTCTTTCTTCTGTGGATATTCGTCATCAGCGAATCTCACGAATCAACCTCCAATCAGCGTTTTCTGCGTTGTTGACGTCACTTGTTTCTCCCTAGTCCCCGTGGGAGTCCAAACAGCGCAACATAGGGCCTCTGTAATCATGTCTGTAACCATGGCTTTGCACCATTAATGACCAGTTTTTCTGCGGCTTTAGACTTCGGGTGTGGAAAATAATGCGCATCAATACTCAAATCGGAAACCTTTCCTATCATTTACACATCACCATATTGTGTCAGGCGTGAGGCTAAAAGCATATGCTTTGGTGTAGCGAAAGGAGCCGTATTAAAAACTTATGTTTAGCAAAAATAGATCTTCTGAAGGTTTTCATTTCTACCTTGCCAGTTCAGAGCGTCGACATCCAAAACCGACAGGTTCTGCATTTAGGGTTATCCCTTCCCACGCCCCGTGCGTGGTAAATTTGTGCTCTCACTCGTTGACCGCTGAACAACTGAACACCAGAAGCGGTGCTCTAATAAGGAAGTCAATACGGTAGCGATACTGCAGCCGGTTCGTTCCACCGATGTGCCATGAACAAAAATGAGAACAACAACCATCCTGACATTAAATCAATGTTCCTGTCTTCAACGAAGGTACAGAGCGCGACACTGTTAGCACGAACAAGCGATCGCCGGTTTTTCCATTTTTTCTTTTTGAAAACCAGGGATGTGATCCAAGTTATTATTGCTACGGAAAGAGCTCATTTAGTTCTATAATGTAAGCGATGAAAATTCGTGCTCGCTAATTGTATTTAGAAGTAAAATGCGAAAATTCGCCGATGTGTTGTTCGCGCTAACGGTGTCGCGATGTGTACGTATGCTACAAAACAGTAAAAAGACGATCAAGATTGAAAACTTATTATACTCCGTTTCCCATCAAGTCCAATCGCGACCAGCGCTACGATTAAATGCAGCCAATCAAGCAGCTCCAAAAGTGCATTGTCACTGAGTTCGTTGTCTTCGTGGGTTTATTGTGACTGGCTGAACCAATCACGAGCAGAAGAAAGCGCAGGATCACTGCGCATTTGGTGTGCGGGAGTGGTTTAGAGCCGGGGTTAGCAAAACACACGAAGGCTACGAACGCTACGACGATTCACTTTTAGTGCTGCTGGGTGGGTTCCATCGGATTTTAGTGGTGGCTATGATCGAACTTTATGTGGCACGGTGTATAGAACCAGATACCGGACAACAAGAAGTTTAATAAAGCCCGTAGTATTTATACCCTTATCGTGATTGAACGAGAAATGGGTGAAAGCTAAAGTCACGTTGAACTTTTTAATATTTGGCGCCCTGCCGGATTTGATATCAGCTATATTTGCTGCGCTTTTTGCTGCGCACTCAGATTCTTTCTATTTCGTCAGATAAGTTTTAAGGCCGGGAAGTTTGTTTATTGAACAAGGTGAATACACTCAATTATTATTTTTATAGAGGGAATAAACCCACCATCATAATGCCACGCCCCCTTTTTCGTAGAGAATTGACGGCCTCTGCCTGCTCTACAATATGTGCCTTGGAACTCCGGACAAAAATTCGTCGCAAGAGGTGAGCAGCGTTGGCTTCTCCGGCATTCGTACGTTCCATTTACAACAGGTCCTTCCCTAAACTTCAGCCGACAACGCTGAGACGCCGTGTTCGATTTGTTAGGGGAATATGAAAAGGAGTCATGGTTTCCGATTTGTCTCTTTGCAACGCTATATTATGCATGAAGTCTGAAGTCCAGTCGAGTTTAGAGAGCCGTCAAGGATGCGTGAGCAGACCTGCACAGCATGGGGGCTGGTGGGTTGAAATTGAAATTTGAACAAAGACTAGACAGAATGAAGGACGCTCTATGGGCGAGGAATATATATAAAAATTTATGACTTAAGTGACCAAACACTAAATGGACGAGCCCGCACCGAAATCTTCAATTAAAAAAACAACAAAAAACAGGCAAGTGATGGGGCAGAGCAGACTATCTCTGTAGAAAAGGAAGCGAAGGCGACAGAGCGCACAGTGTAGGAAGAAGGAATGCAGAAAAAACCGACTTTTAACTATGTGTATGGTACTAAAGTAGGAAACTAGGAATGAACATTGATATGATAGTTCACGAGGGAGTTCGTTGAATGAGGTTACAACAGGAGTATTGAGAACTATCACGTGTAAGGTAAAGTATGACGAAATGGTTAGGCGGTGTGTCATATGCCAAAAGAACGAGACAATAGAACACGTGGTAGTGAAGTGCACAAGGCTTACTCCCGTCCGTGCCCTCACGCCCGAATCCCCTCGCTCTCCGGATGGGACGAAAGATTTAGCAGGTGCGCTGAGATTTGCAGGTGGTAATTAAGTAATGGGTGAAACGGGTAAAAGGAAGAAGAAAGGGAGAAGAGAGGGATATAGATTCAGTTGCAGAGTGAGTTTACGCATGCGTGACGCCGCCATTACTGTAGTTCGTAGGAGGCACACGCCAGTTCACGCGACAGCTCATGCTGCCCCGTGGTCTGCTCGCGCAGACCTCCAGCAGGGTTGTCGCACGTGCAGAAAGACTACAGCTCCCAGGATGAATATCGGCAGCGGTGGCGTACTTAAACTAGCTAATGAGATCGGTCTATTGAAATCGGCACTCCGATTTGCCATATATTCACAATTCCTGATAGTGTGAAGTGAAAAAAAAGTGTAGTGAATTACTGTTATCCTTTTAATTTAGAGCTCATAGTTTACCATCCCACACCGAGAGATGGCAGCACTTCTGTGTCTCCCGACAACCTCATGTATTTTGGCTCCAGTTTCCAGTATTGGTAGTCAATGGTATTTGGCCTGATGGTCGTTAGCTTTTTCAGGCAACGCACAAATGAGAGGTGCCAGTAGTGCTGCATTTACTTTTTGAATCCATGAACACATAAACTCATGTCAAGAAAACAAAAAAGAACATGGCGGTTGTTTTTAGAGCGCAGCCCTTAGGCGCCCGTTTCGGGCTTGAGCGGCGCCGCCGTCGCCGTCGCCGTCGGCGTAACTGCGCAGTGCATTATGGGTAAATTTTCCCGCTAACTTCAGCGGAAAAATTTCCCCGCTAAATCTAGCGAAAAATTTTTCCCGCTAAATCTAGCGGAAAAACTTTCCCGCTAAATCTAGCGGAAAAATTTTCCCGCTAAACCTAGCGGAAATATTTCTCCGCTAAATCTAGTGGAAAAATTTCCCTGCTAAATCTAGCGGAAACATTTCCCCGCTAAATCTAGCGGAAATATTTCCCCGCTAAATCTAGCGGAAAAAAATCCCCGCTAAACCTAGCGGAAAAATTTCCCTCTAAATCTAGCGGAAAAATTCCCTGCAAGATTTAGCGAAAACCTTTCCCCGCTAAATCTAGCGGAAACTTTCTCTGGGATCACGTGCCCCCCCCCCCCTCCTCAGTACCCTTTCCTCCTCAAGAGCTGCGCTCTCATTCGGCGTTACAGGGAGTTTTAAGCGGCTTTCACTTCTTTGGTTGTTTGTTTGTTTTCTATGGGCGTAAGTCTAGCAAATCCACTTTTAGCGAAATCATCAAACCACAATATCGGCCACAATCACACAATAAAAACGGGTAAAAAAGTAGACAAAGTTTGCTTATATATTATATTTTTCTTCTGTTTGTCAAAATAAACGTCACAGCGGCCCACCATATCAAGTCATAACTTCACTCAAACTAGGCTAAGCCCATAGAAAACAAACTTGATTTTTTCATTGACATTTTGTTAACTAGGGCGAACTAATCTTATCAGCTTTCTACTAAAACGATCTACCTTCACATTACGCCTCTCTGCCTGTTAACATCGCGGTCTTCTAAAATCCGACTCTTGCGGTCCACTCAGATGGTCGACTCGCAATCGGGTCGACGCTGTAGAACGTCTCTTCGTAGTTGACTGACCTGGACTACGCGCAAAATTTGACGGACCGTACGTGTTTTTTTTTCGGTAATCTAAGACATCTCGTTTTAATTTTTTTTCAGGTGTTTAATTGTGCGTGGAAGGAAATGCAAGAAAATGTGAGGCTATAATCAATCAGCGTTGTTGCCTTTTATTGGCTTCCCTCTTTGTTCAATTTCAGAAATGCCTGAGGGCTTTTCTTCTTATCTACAGGGAACTGCATGGGCAGTGCGCCCAAGCACTCCGGGGGTTCGGGATGCCACTCGAAGTGTAATGGTAAGAGTGCCCAAAAAAAGTTACCTTCCATATAATGAAAAAAACCTCGGCCGAATTGAAAAACACATTCCAGGTGGCCATCATGGATACACAGGACGAGGCTTGTCGGTCTTTTATGTTGCACTGGATTTTGCATTGACTTGTTGGTGTCTGGTACACAAATAAGAAATGTCTACTTCATCCGCGCTTTTTTTAATCTGATATTGTTTTGTGGGTTTTAGAGCGCAGCTCTTAGGCGCCCGTTTCCGGCTTGAGCGGCGTCGCCGTCGCCGTCAGCGTAACCAAGGTCATCCCAAGGTCACGTGACCCCCAAGGTCACCCCAAGGTCACGTGACCCCTCCAGGTCACGTGACCCCCCGAGGTTACGTGACCCCTCCCAAGGTGACCCCCACGTGACCCCAAGGTCACGCGACCCCTCCCAAGGTCCCTTCAAGGTCACGTGACCCCCCAAGGTGACCCCCACGTGACACCAAGGTCACGCCTCCCCGAAATCACGGGATCCCCCCTCCCCGAAGTCACGTGACAACCCCCCCCCCCCCCCGAGGTCAGGTGACCCCCCCCCGGAGCATATTAAAGAATGAGGGGAGGAGGAGGAGAAGGAGGAGGGGTCGACCCTCCCTCAGTACCCTTCACTCCCCCTCCTCAAGAGCTGCGCTCCAATTCGGCGTTACAGGGAGTTGTAAACGGCTTTCACTTTTTTTTTCCCTTGACTGTAAGATTCATAATCTGCACATGCATTGAGTTCTCCCCACACTCCTTTGTATTTAGCGTATACGAGAAATTTACATAAAACGTGCCACCGATAACGATAACCGAAACGCCGGCGGCGCTTTTGCGCATGCATCGTATCGTTATAGGGAATCGTTAGGGGAAGTATCGGAACCACCTACTGCAGCTTTCTATTGTTTGAATGCTCATTTGAATGCCGCGTCGTCTACACTTTGTTTCTTCTTTAAGAATCACTGAAAAAAAAATTTTTTTTAACATTTTAGTTGGGACGAACATTTCACTAAACAAATTTTTAACGAAATCAATTTTACATGAATATTTATTGCGCGAGCCTGATTTTAGTATGCGACTATATAACGCGTCTAAAATCCCGCGCCTCAAAGTTGGTATTATACGTCACGGAGTTGCTAATATACGTCGCGGAGTGACGTGCGATAGCAACTCTTCTCAATGACTAAGAGATTGATTGACAGCTTAGAGCTTGGTTCAATCTTTGTGATATGTTGTAATTTTTTTTTGAGCGGCATATTTTACGTTTAATGAATAAGAGTAATAAGAGTTATTATTATTATTTACAAAAGGTTTACAAGACGGGCACTTCCGTTTGGATTCATACCATAACAAACAAAATCTTCGCCATTCCTTGCATGTCCGCCGCTGTCTCCGCTACCGTCTGTCTCGCCTACGTCGACTAATCGTTTCGCTTAAGTGATCCGTGTTTGCCGTCGACCCAGCTGCTTGAGTGAGACTTTCTGAAGGGAAGTAGTGTGCGTTTAGCAGCTGTCGCAGGTGTTAGTGATAGGAAGCGAAGCAGGGTTTTGGATTTCATAGCGCAGTTTGTTACTTTCGTTTTCCTCGGGTGTTCTCTTTGCTTTCATAGCGCATCTTTTTGTTCTTTCTTAGCGTCTTAGCAATGCAAGCGTGACGTCTTGCATTGCTTATGTGTCACAACTCAGACTTCATTTTTTGGTCTAAACATACGTTTCGGCATCGTCATTCGCTGAGCTGCCTCCGTAAATTGCGGTGATTGGCTCTCCCAGTGTTGTGCGGGAAAGTGGACGCACGGGCATTTCTTAGAGTGAATTACGCCGGTCTGTTATGCGAAGTGATGCATTTTTGCGTGCATGGTGTTCCACGCTTGACATACGCCTTCTCTTCGCGTAACGTTTGCAGGTGTGTTTGAATCGGACTGTCATCCCAAACCTAACCTTGGAGAAGCTGGACGATGTAATGGCCTTCGCCCGGCTGTTCATGTTCCGCTTCGGGTAGGTAGCGGCAGAGAAATTACATTGGCCTCAATACCGGCATTTTCAATCTTCTTTTCTTCTTTGATGGACGCTTGTATACAACGTAGAGTTGTAAAGTATAACAATAAAATATATTCACAATGTTTTCAACTCTCATGGAACCCAAGTAGACTGTATTTTTTCTTGGTTTTTACACGATTCGCTGGGATATTCTGGAAGCAGTATATTGCACGACAATCACAATCCATCGTCCGTCAATTTAAAATAAAACGAATATAAGCTTTTTGCTTAGTATAACGCTAGCAATGTTTGTGTGTAGATAACAACGTTTCCTTTGTGCCTATGAGCCGAGAACCTGAGAAACATGTGGAGACGACACGCACGGTGGACGCCAGTACTCCGAGGTCTGCTTGGAATGGTTGGTGATAAACCTAAAGCTAAATGGCTTTGTGTCCACTGCACTCGATGAACGCGTTAGAAGGTGGAACGCAGGCGTCCATCATTTTGCTCTCGCATTCGAACGTGTTCAACGAGTGGAACGGAGACAAAGCTTTGGTCTACCCACTAATCAGTCCAATGAGAACTCCGCGTTCTCACGTTTCCGCTTGCTCTCGTCTTCTCCTCTCCCTCAGTTTCTGGGTGCATAATTCCATTCGCCTTAAAGGCACACTGCAAAAGAAGAAAACACGAGTTTTTAAGGGCGTAATTGGGACACGTATCTTTGAAAATAATTTTGGCGCGATTTTTTTTTTTGCGAAATATCTACGTTGTTAGACGCAGTTTAGGTGCTGAAGGTGTAGGTCGCAGCCTGCTAAGCCCCGTCCCGTGCTTACAAAGTGCTTATATCTCTCATTGGCTGGAGAGATGATTGACGTGTGGAACGTTGTTGTATATTTGCATCTCCGTGCCGTAATAAAATTTGAATCTACTTTTTTATGTTTGAGAAACAAATAATCTAGATAGAGGAAATATTCTTTTTACTAATATCCCGAGATTGCATTTCCGCTTCGGTTTCTAACGCTAACAGGCATGGCTGCCGGCGCCTCCGGAGTGATAAACGAGCCTCGCTCTTCGAGCTCGTCAATTTGTACGAGTGCGAGTCGTTTTCAGTTCACAGAGCTGGGTAGGGGAAGATCTCAGCAATCGAAATAGTTTGTAGTGAATAGCTGTCGCAAGCCGAACCGCGCGAGGCGGTCGCCGTTAAGCATGGCCGCTTCTCGAACTTGTCAAGCCGACCGACGCCTCAGCTGGCTGATCGCTCCGACGATCGGTGACAACTGTCACTGCTTAGCTGCAGAAATAACACGCGACAGGGGCTGGGCGAAAATACACGTACCACGGAGCCCATGTCACACATAACGAGGAAAACGCCCGCGTTCGCCACCGTCACATACCTTTCGGCCGCTTCGAAGGGGCGGGGCCATCGGTGAAGTTCAGATTGCTGGTAAGACATTAATAAACATAAAGAGGTAACAAACCATCACTTGCACGGTCGTTGCCATATCTGTTCTTGCTTTATTGCACGAGAAATCGCCGGCGGCATGCAGTGTAGAAAGGTAAACACTCAGTGGCGGCAAAATGAGCAGGTCTAAACTTGCGTCTGCGCACTTCAAATTTTCTGTCGTTTTTTTTATTTATTTTCTCTTGCCCTTCTTACGATCACAGACGTCAGCGCTTGCGATTTGCCACTTTCCAGTCCCGGCTTTAAATCCCTTATCTACGCGAGGTAGAAGCGTTTGAGCTGTCACGTACTATCCCGCGTAAACAACCGGCGCATCCGAACAGAACCAACTCGACGGCCTGGCCGGTAAAGCGATCCTGGCAACCTCGTCACGCATGCGCACCACCGAGTTAAAGGAAATGACGTAGAGCGCCTCTGACAACTTCCGCCAAGGTCTCTGGGATTCCACGGAGCGGTTGTGGCACGATTTGGGGCGCTCCACGGTGCCAACCAGATCTGCGAGCGGAATATGGAGCGCTCGAAATGAAGCGCTTTTGGAACCCTCAAGATCTGCGAGCAGAATTCACCGATAGATACTTTTTTGGGAGGGGAGCAACTGAAAAGGGAGGAAAACGAACTCTAAGCTATTTTAATAATGTTTCCTCCCAACGGAAGAGCCAAGAATATGCTTCCCATATCTCCAAGTGCTGCTGTGCTGCGTGCAATGATTACGTTTGGACAAGCAAGCTGGAAAAGGGTGAGGTCAATACATATTCACCGAAAATAAAAGACGGTAAAGTTACGCTTGTACGTATATTCCCTGATAAAAGCCAAAGACTTCATTTACAAATAAAAACCGAAAAAGAATGCCGAATTCGCAAGAAATGCAAACCGAAAACGCGGAACGCTAACCGTATTTAATAAAAAGGTCGTGAAGCAGATTTTTTTTTTACCTTCTTTAAATATGACTTATAAAGAATCCTTGACGCTTGTTAGCTCAGCACAACGCAGTTTTCTTTTTTTTTTTTACGCATTGGCAGTTGCGAAGTAAGTGAAAAAGAATAGGAAAAGTTCACCCCTACCCTCCCCCTCCCCCGTTTCTCCCCACTTCTAAAGCGCCGTTCACACTCTTGCAACCGAGTACGACCGAGAGAGACTAGAACGGTTTTTAAGCCTTTTGCGACTTCTTAGGACCGGGTGCGCGGCAGCGGAGCTGGTCCTAAGAGATCGCAAGAGGCTTAAAAACCGGTCTGGCCTCTCTCGGTCGTACTCGGTTGCAAGAGTGTGAACGGGCCTTAACATGAACGAGCGGCCACGTTGTTCGTGCCGCCAAAGAAAACCCAACGTCTACGTCAACACTGCAATACTCGCGACTGCATCACCAAGCTTTGTAAAGGCACTGACAAAAATGGTCCGCTTTTATCTTTGAAATCACCGCAGCAAAGAAGCTTCCGAGTCAGTAGCATGGTGTGACTTTAGTAAGTATGCCTATGTAAAGAGAGAAATTTTGTAGCCCAGCATCGGTCGCACAGCCATTAAATTTGAGCGAGCTATGGTTTAACAGGGCATATTATTCATATTCATCGCGTATTTGACGCCAACATGTCATAAACGTTCGCGCGCGTAGGTTAATACATAATCCATGTTTTGTTAATAATAATAATAATAATAATAATAATAATAATAATAATTTATTTGGGTAGATATTTCTTCAAATCGAGGCACGGGTCTGTCAAAGCCAGTAAAGGCTTGTGGAACAGCACCCTACAGGTCATAGTCTCAATATCCCCACACACAAACAGTATCAAGCTCATCATACAGTATCTACTCTCGAATGAAATAAAATATGATGAAAAAAAAACATACACATAGGTTCAATAACTACAATGTGTTGCAATAGATGGATATGTAAAAATAAAAACCATACACGCGCACACACACGCATAGTTGTGTTGTTCAATTGAAATCTTGGAGCACTTGTTTGAGTTCTTTTAAAGAGTTCACACCATATATGGTTTCTGGCAAGTCATTGAAGGTTGAAGGCACATAAAAATTGCGAACACGTTTTCCATAGTTCGTGGTGACAAAAGGCACTTTATAGCGTTCGGTCCGACGAAGTGATCTAGACACTGTGTGAGGCTCTTTATAGTCATCCTTCCAAAAATATTTCAATACAACAGTCTGAATGAATAAAGCATGGAATAGTGGCAAACCTAAAGTTGTTATTTTTTCTTCTTCAGTTTGTGACGATGAACAGTAGACAATGTTCTTAAACATTCCTTTCAAAATTGAATCAATTTTTTGGCACCATATCATAAACCCATGCCCGAAAATTGTTATGCCATACCTTAAAACACTGTACGCTAACGCTTGAGCTATCATCTTTTTGGTTGATATAGGAATTAATGATCTTGTATTATAGAGTAAGCAGGACACCTTTCTCAGTTTTTTACAGATATAAGACATGTGAAGATTCCATGACAAAGCACTATCAAACTCAATTCCTAAATACTTAAGGCTGCGGTCCCACGGCAGCCATCTTGAACAAGGCGTTAGTTCAACCAATAGATGGCGACACGCACCCGTGGGGTGGCCGAAACATTGGTTCACAGTGGGATGGCTCGAGCACCATCACGTTCCCCTCGTGGCCTTGCTCGCGCCGCTGCCAGCTGTGCTCAGCTAGCTCAAGTAGCGTGGCCCAGCAAACGGATGTATGCGAGAATGTCAGGCTGGGTATAAATTGTTGTCTGATATAGGGAGATGCGGTCGGCGGTTGTAACGTGCTTTCGCAATAAATCTTACCAAGAAGGAATCAAATGTTGATTGACGTGTCAATATTCTATCAATGAAAATTTCCTCTGCAGGAATGCACGCTCAGTAGACTCAACCAGTGGAAGCGGACGTCGAGTAAACTGCTTCGCGATTTACGGTACTTACCTCACCATTTTAATGACGACTAAAATAACATCACGAAATATTGTGTTTCACGGGGTCCAGAAGATTTTGTAAAGGTTGTTACATTATAGTTCCCGGAAAACAAACGCCGTTGCAATATTTTCCGAAGTACCGACACACATTATGTTGTAAGTACAGCTTAGGGAAACCATCAGAAGAAATAGGAAGACGTTTATTTGCAATGAAGACGCTATGAATGAACGGCGTTTAGCGACGGCAAGTTATGAGCGTTCGGGAATTTATAAGTTGACGTGATTGCTAACCATGGACATGCGGACAATGAAGACCAGTTTTGTCGGGAGATGGTGTTGTGGTGATGACCGGATATCGGACGACTCATGGCAGACGAACAAGCAAGTTTCTTCTCAGCGATTGGTAAGTGTCCAGTTTCAAGCACAACACGTGGCTACCGACGTTGTCGACGTTTCGAACACTTACCGCTTTCGACAAAAGTCCTGGCACCTGGGCTAACTTTGTGGAAAGACTCGAACAGTAACTGAAAACGATCCACTATTCAGTCGGTGGGTGGCGAAACGTATCCACATCTGCGGAGTCATGTACGATGCGTACTCTAAGTGGCCGGAAGTTTACACGATGTCTGCCACGACGTCCAAACACGTCATTGACCTTCTACGGTCTCTTTTACCTACTTTTGCCCTACCGAAAATACTTTTTTCTGATAACGCGCCAAATCTTGCTTCAAATAAAATAAACAAGTTTTTGAAGAAAAGAAAAAACAGCATCAGGCATCACATTAGTGCACCATACCATCCTGCAACTAACGGGCAAGCAGAACAGATGGTGTGCGAAACGAAAAAAAAATCCCTTTTGAAGCTTACGGAAGAAGCAGTTCAGTGAAGAATCGCCAGGTTCTTGTTCCGGCAGCACGCGTCGGTCTCATCTTACACGGAAAAAAAAACCGCCGAAGCAATATTCGGCGGAAGAATAGCCACACCCCTCGATCTCATGATACTATCGCTTACGAACAAAGATCGAGAGATACCCACATCGGGAGTAATGGCAGTTTATTCGGTCGGACAACTCGCCTACGTGAGGAATTTCAGCGGAAGTCTGGCCTTCCATGTAAAACTTGAGTAGAAAAGCCTCTATGTTGGTTGACCAGGAGGTGTCATCTCTCTGAATAGGTTGGATATCAATGCCCTTAAGTGTAAATATAACTAAATCACAAACCTTTCTTTGTGTATTGTGTAACTGCCCTTGCATTTGATAGTAGAGGCTACGGTGGTGATCTGGACCTTTCACACCATGCTCCTTTTTCTTATTTTTCGCCTCATACTGCTTTGTGGTTTAAGTACGCTTCAAGAATCTTTCGGAACGGGGACACTTTACGTCAACGAGGCCATTTGTTCCAAGTAGTCAATCAGGGAATGCTGCTAGAAATCCGTCCCTCATATTAACGAATAAGCCGCACTTCTGCACAGTGCAGTTTTCCTGTTCCACGTACAGTTGTAAAGCAACATCCTCATTGATTCTACCATATACTGTTGCGGGTGAAGAAAGTCTTTGGGTACACGATACTTGAAACAAGTCTGGCACTGTACGTTGTGGTTCAACACCCATTAATGTCGTCGTCCTTATAGAGCCTCATCATTTAATCATTACCTCGTCACCTCATATTGCTCTTCATCAACAGTAAGTACAATAGGCTACCGCCACATTACAATCCAAGAATTGAAAAATTAAGTCGTTCAGTCCTTCAACCAGTTTATAATTTATATAATGTTATTACGTTACATTACCTCGAGACGATCGACGTCCATTGTCGATCTTCAAATACTTATACCTGTATATAAATTAGACGCACAAGGGGGGTTGGTTGCCGAGTGCATGGTCTAGCGCACACCAGCTCGGAGCACTGGGAGCGAAAGCTCGCGCTGCAGAACCCACCCCGCCCCTGCCCGTTTCGATCTGGAAGAGCATCGTACCGGCGTGCGGTCGTGCATCACTACTGCGTGGCGCACGTTGAAGACCCCAGGTTTTCGGTTGTACCGCACTGGCTAAATTGCTCATCTACAGCTGAGACACCAGACGCCCACTAAGGCAGACTAACTTCCGGCTGAATAAACATACACACAACAATTTGCAATTAGACGCATAATAACAAAGAACACAGTGTGCCGCCTCTTTTCTTTGGATGCCTTTTTTTCTAAACCAGCGCAAGCTCGTGCGTTCTCTCTTTTGAGACGGTTAGAATGGTCGCGTATAAAACCCGCGTTTCTCCTACCCGCCCGCTTCCTCCTCTTATTATGTGTATTTGGTTATAACTAAATAAGCTATAATAATGGTGTATTATTCATATTTACTTTCAGTTTCAGTCAGGGAAAAGGAGTTTCGCGGCAACTAGAGCCAATAAATGAGCTGCGCTTAGAGTATCGGCACTCTCTTCCCCGACAGTGTTGTGAACGCCGCCATTTTGGTGCTTGTGCAGAGCAGGCGCAACTGCCGATCGTCATGATTCAAAAGTGCGACATCGTGAGCATTAGATTCGGTGTTAGGAAGCTCATGTAATGTTGCTTTGCTTTGTCGCAAACTGTTTAAAGTGGGGGACGGAAAAACGTTTCTTGTGATTTCAGATAAAGCTTCAAATAACTGGCAACCATAATTTTAAGCCATACTAAGGCCAAGCGTGGCTACTCTGAAGCGTAGCTTATTTAATAACACTACTCATGCTCTTGTTCAAGAGGCTTGTAATACCTAGGGTGCCTCAATGTCCTTCTGTTTAGGGTGATGCCACCCTCTGTAGTACCCGATGCCGACAGCACGCGCTCAAGGGGAAAATACAAAGAAATCGACGAAAACAAAATGTCGCCATAGCACAATCAGCGCCACGAGCGCGTGCAGGGACACGCTCTTTCACGCGCTTCTGAACAAAAAATAAAAATAAAAGAGGGGGACAAAATGGCCAGATGTCGTGCTCCACCCTAAGCAAAGGGCACATGAAGTGCTCCACCCAGTAATACCTGGAGGGGCCATATCGTAAGCCCCGTGGATTCCACAAGCCACTACCTTTTGACACCTGCCTCTTCTTCATTGTTCCCGCTTGTGCCAGTAAATTAGCTACGGTTCAGAGTAACAACACTTGGCCATATTGTGGCTTAAAATCATGGTTGCCAGTTATATGAAGCTTCATCTAAAATCACAGGAAACGCTTTTCCCTCCCTCACAAATGTTTAAACAACCCGCGACAGAGCATTGCAATATTGCATCAGCTTCCTAGCACCGCATCTAATGCTGAGGAAGTCGTACTTTTAGATCACGATGATCGGCAGTTGCGTTTGCTCTGAGCAAGACCCAAAATGGCGGCGCCCAAAACAATTTTGGGGAACGGAGTGCCGATACTTTAAAGCTCATTTAGTGACTTTAGGCATAAAGTGAACTCGGGTGTATTCTTTTCCTCTTCGTCTTCATTGTTTATTGATTTCAATCATATCGAATAATGAACACATTATATCACGCTACGCTTGTGTAAATATTGGTCTTAGATTTATTAGCCTGACCCAGTACTTAAACCATTCAGTTATCGATAGTAAATCTTCCAATATATTTTTTAAATGTGAGGGTAAAAAGACACGGAGATTGATGATGATACAGACGCCAACGCCGCCCTCGGAAATTTTTTGAACATTAGAAATCAGCAGTTTGTCTGCCATCCGCCAGGTAGCGCAACAAAACACCCAAACAGTTTTTAATTGTTTTTAAACTTAGCTAACCTCTACACCTATTAAGAAACCAAAGCAATATCATTGTGAAAATTTAATACATCGCAATGTATATCTATTCCAAACTATAAATGTTATTAAATGCCAATAAATCTGTTTGATGTCCAAAACAGATATGCGTCAAAAACAGGTAAGTTTGAAGGGCTCCTGGAGCGTTATGACTTTGAAAATGAAAAAAAGCCATCGTCCACCTCTTGGGCAACCATTGTAGCTCTAAATGTTATAAAAGATTTTATCATAGTTTAATTATTTCTTCAGCGGCATTTGAACTACCATGACACGAAGCACAAAAAAGTGCTACGTTTGATATAAAATATCTAAACAAAAAAAATTTACACAACATTACATTTTTTTCTGCATATTACCAATTATAAGCACTACATCTGTAGCTAATTTCATTGCCCTAGCTCCTGTCATTAAAAACATATTTGTGCGGAAAAATGTCAATTTTAGGGCAATATTTGGAGGGATGAAAAAAACAAAGTAGTGCAAATATAAAAAAAGTGGATCGTTAGATTCTGTTCCGACATCATCTTAACAAAACTGATATATTGGAACCGTGCTATCTTTAATGGATCGTTCATAAAACATGAACTAGCGGAGCAAGTGAGGGTCCGCGCCATCATATTCGCAACGCTACAAATGCGCATGAACAGTAAAAACCAACACATACATAATATCAAATGAAAGAGGATTGCATTGCCTTTCAAATGACATCAATCCCACAAAACAGTATTTAAAAGGAGATGAGTAATGGCCTGCCGAAAAGTACCTAAACTGCCACATTCAGTGGGACCGTGGCCTTAACCTGATCTGCATAAGGCACTGGGCAGCAGTTGCTGTCTGCACAGTCAGACGTATGCATGTAAAGTGGATGATCAAATGTTATAATTCTTAGGGGATTATGAAAGCAAATAAGTTTAGTTTTTGATATATTTACCTCAAGACAATTTCTTTTAAACCAGTCAAGTAAGCAGCACGTGTCTTTTTGAAGTAGCGTCATTGCTGTAGCATAATCAAGATGGAGCGAGAGCAACACCGTGTCGACAGCGTATTGGAATAGTGTACATGTGGAGACAGCGTTGGACATATCGTTGACAAACACGTTGAAAAGAAGAGGTGACAAAATAGATCCCTGGGGGACTCCAGCTTTTAAATTTACCTTGGAGCTTCGTCTATTGTTTATAGAGACTACTTGTGTACGGCCGCTCAAAAAGTTTTGAAGTAGAGAAAAGAATGGACCGCGGAATCCAATTTTATGTAATTTTTTAAGTAGAATGCTATGGCTGACCGTGTCGAATGCCTTCGCCACGTCAATAAAAAGTGCACACGCGACTTGACGCCTTTCAAAAGCAAGATGCAGTTCATCAGAAAAATCTTCCAGAAGTGGTTGGGTACCCCGGCCACTAACGAAACCATATTGTCTAGATGATAGAATATCAAAGCTATCTAGATACGACGTCATAGTATTAAGGATATGTTTTTCCAAAATTTGGACTATACAAGGTAAAATTGAAATGGGACGGTAATTGTTAAGTTTTTACGCTCTCCTCCTTTGAATAAAGGCTTTACTAAGGCACTCTTCAAATCATCCGGAATTTTCCCATTGGAAATGAAACCATTTAACATATAAAGGAGTACGTGCTTTATAAAATCATAATTTCTCCGTAGGTCTTCTGCATTGATTCCATCTATACCAGGGGACTTGTTTGATTTAAAACTGAAAAGTGCAGTTCTAACATCAAGCTCGGTCATCTGAGGAAGGAAAGCCGAAGAAGCATTTGAGTCTACAGTCCCTGCCGAAAACAGAGCGTCATCACGGGCTACTCCGGAGAATTTAGCGAAGAACGTATTAAAGTCCTCAACCAGTTGCGTTGTATCGTGACCGAATGCTTTCTCGAGTGTGTGATCAATTGATTTATTAATCCCCATGCCTCGTAGTTGATTCACTAAACACCAGGTATGTGATATACTTGACCTTGCTTTAAAAAATTGATCTCGAAAATATTTTCTTTTTGCCGAACGTATCAACGCGTTTAAACGATTTCGTGTACTGCGGAATTCTGTCTTCAACTGAGAATTTTTTGGAGAACGTCGGCATCGTGCCCAAAGGGCATCTTTAGACCTAATTGCTAACAGAATGTCATCAGTTAGCCAGTCGTGTTCGTTCCGACGTCTCCTCACAGTGATGACCTTTTTTGCTTGTATCCTGAAGGCACAAAATTGATCTCTAAACCTACTGTAAACATCGTCAAAGTTATCACTAGATAACAAAATGTTCCAATCATTCGTCCTAACCAAGTTATCAAACTTCGTTCGATCAATTATTTCAATTATTTTTGTTGTCTCTTTTGGTGGTTTAACATTGAGTTGTGGCATAAGTTGAGATGCCACGAAGTAATGGTCGGAGAGGTTTTGCTCAATTACTGCTGATTTTGCAACTATATTCGGTGCGCGTACATTAATATGATCAAGGCATGACGCCACAAGGTGATCCTCTAAAAGTTCTTCCCGGGTAGGAGCAAGAATTAAACCCTCAATACAAAATAGTGCCAATAGGTTAAGATAATCACAAACAATAGACTTGGCGGGTTTAAGCGTGTCAATGTTAAAATCGCCTATTAAACAAATATCATCAATAGACTGAAAATTTTTAAGCGTAGCTCGGAGTTCGTTCAAAAATGTTGAAGGATTACCTGACGGAGGCCTGTAGAAAGCTAGCAACATCAACGACCACTTAGAATTCGATACATTCAGTGATAGTGACTCGCAACTAAGAAAAGTTACATCAAGTTTTTCAACACGCCAGATATCTTTAACAAATATAGCAATCCCTCCCCCTCGTCCAATTATACGTGTTAAAAAGAACGGCTTATAACCCGGTATCTGGAATTCATTAGAGAAGTCGTCTTTAACATTGATTTCTGTCAGTACAAAAACATCGAACAATTCTATTGTATCATTCACAGTTGCTATAAAATGATCCCAATATTTGCGTATACTCCTAATGTTCACATGTAAAACACCAAAAGCGCTATCACTCAATTGGTGCAAGAAGTCTTGAAGGGACGAGAAATCCGAGCACCGACAAAATTGTACTTCCATTATTCTAAGTCGTTTTCATGTTCGCAGAACCGTTTAGTAAAGAGAAAGATTAAACAATCTTCTCTAGGTCGTCCAGCCGATGGATACGGACAACTGGAGAGGATTCGGTCTTCTTTGTGAACAGCTTACCGTTCTTGACCCATGTGAACTTGTATAGCCTTGCCTTTGCTCTCTCACGTACCCTCCAAAACAGTTCCTTGTTCTTTCGGGTTAGGTTTTTGTTGACGAACAGTTTTGGCAGTGACCCGTTGGCTGCAAGAGTCCGCAGCTTTCCTCTTGCGGTGAGCCATTGCTCTTTGACTGTCATCGAAGAAAATCTAATCAGTATAGGCGGAGGGACGTCCCGCCTAGATGGTATACGATGCACTGTTAGAATGTCTCTTGGGTGGAAGTCAGGAAGGCCAAGTTGACTGGCTAACTCGCCCACCACAACAGGAAGATTTTCGTTTGCGGAATGAGGCAGCCCGTGAATCTCTATACTGGAGAGACGACTGAACTGTTCGCTGTCATTGAGTTCCTCTTGTAGGTGTTGAATGGTTTCAGACTGCTCCGCTATCACTGTTCTTAAAGATGTAGTTTCAGTGCGGAGCTCTGTTATTGAGGCGGAGTTGGTGGTAGCTGTCGATAGTAGGGAGTCATACCTGTCTGATAGAAAGTCAATGAACTTCTGAACCTCCGTTACGATGGATTTGAGGTTCTCCATTACCGGCTTTAACGTCAAGAGTTGATCCATCTTGGATGGTAGATCAAGGAGGGACTCAACATTTGTCTTGAGTGAGGCTAGACATTCCATCCTAGATTCAAGTGATCGAAATTGGTCACCAGTCAAGGGAGATTCACACCGTGACACAATTTGGGAATCAGCCCCACTATTTTGTTGTCGGCAAGGATGGCAGCGCCAGACCTCCCGTTTACCAGCACCCGTGGTTTTGAAGGTGCTTTCCGCAACACCGGAGCACATCTTCCCCAGGTGAAGCGACCTATTGCTGTCGGCGCAGGACATATGGCGGCCATCGCTGACAATCTTCTCGTGGCATTTTGCACATTTTGATGGAGATTGAGAAGACATGGGTTCTGTGGTTTTGAGTCCACTCGAAGAGTACTTCGTACCCAGAAAGGTGGCGTGGAACTGGCGATGGATGCCAGGGGGGTTAGGTACGGTTATGCTGCAAAAGCTCGCCCGGAGCAAGCGTTCGATGAATGACGATGGTTACCTGGTTCTGTTGACGCCAGGACTTGACTTCTGTAGCGAATTGCTTGCAGGCTGCTGATGAGCTTGAAATATAATGAATAACTGATAGAAATTTGAAGAGCGATCGAAAAGAACGACTGCTCTCGGGGACTTCTTCTTCTTCTATCTCTATAATAATAATAAATAAATCAATAAATCAATCAATCTTTATTATACAGTGCCCAGGAACAACCCTGAGGTCTTGGTGCTGGTACACTGGTGGATAAAAAAAACAAAAAACAAAAAAACACACTATACACATCTCCGCAGAAAATAAGATACATTTTTAGCATAATACTAGGCAGTGCACGAGTAATTAGTACAATGAAATAAAAACGAGGCAGTAACAGTAGAGACGGAACACAAGACCGAAGGACAACAACTGCACCACCAGAAAACACGACATGGAGATGACGACATTCAGACATAACAAAGCAATTCAGCAATGCTCATCCTGCACGGGCAAGTTTTTAATAGAAAGGACAAACGTCCTGTAGCAAGGGTTGAAAATATCAAGTTTTTCAGAGTAATGATTCAAACGCTGAGCCATTCTCACAATTGGGTTTACCGGACTAAATATTCTAGAAACATAAAAAGATGACAGAAGACGAGTAGGCCCACGTGGGACCCTAAGGCACAGTTCGGATAACAGGCTCGGAGAATTGATGAGTCCATGCAGCGTTTTAAACAAAAATAGTAAGTCCGCGTTCTCCCGACGCCGGTGCAAGCTAAGCAAACCAACACGCTCTAACGCAGACTCATATGTTAAACAGTGAACATCCTCCTTTATGTAGCGATGTTTAAAGATAGAAACAAACTTTTTTTGCACACGTTCGATCTCCAAGGAGTGACTTTTAGAAATTCCGTTCCAAACAACTGAGGCATATTCTAACTGTGACCTGGATAGCGAGCAGTATAACGTAATAAAAGCCGTCGGGTTTTTGAACTCCCTGGTTAAGCGAGAGGCAACACCCAACATTCGCAAAGACGAGTTAACCAGTTTACCAACGTGATCAGAGAAACGCAACCCAGAATCAACCATGACTCCGAGATCTTTCATTACACTTACTCGAGACAAAGTCTCTCCTTGAATATTATATGCAAAAGAGATATTGTGAGTTTTCCGAGAGAGCGTCATGACCTTGGTTTTGGACGGGTTCAAGAGAAGGTCATTTTCAGAGCACCATCGGTAGAAAGAACATGCATCTTCCTGGAGCATAGCACAATCGCGTTCAGTAACTATTTCTCGATAAATTTTTATATCGTCAGCATATTGCAGGAATGAAGAATTTAAAATAGCAAAAGAGACGTCATTTACGAAAATTGTGAACAGAAGGGGTCCTAAAACAGATCCCTGAGGAACGCCAGAGCGAGTCCTGTACAACGAAGAGTTCATGTTGTTAACCCGGACATATGCCTCTCTCTCTGACAAGTAGCTTTTTAACCAGTCATGTACTGAGCCACATACTCCATAGGAGGAAAGTTTGGATAAAAGAATAATGTGATTGACTACGTCAAAAGCCTTACTTAAGTCAAAGTAGACAACGTCCAACTGACCTCTGTTACATATTACACGAGATGCAGCAGACATAAAGCTAACGAGATTGGTAGTTGTTGATCTGCCGCTCATAAAACCATGCTGATTGGGAATTGCTAAGTTTCGAAATTTGAAAGACAGGAATTGATGAACTACCATTTCAAAGAGCTTAGAAAATGGAGAGAGAAGAGAAATAGGTCTATAGTTACAAATATCACCTTTTTTTCCCGACTTTAAGACTGGAACAACAGCAGCGACTTTCCACGTTTCAGGAAAGGTTCCCAACCTTAACGAGTTGTTAAATATAGAGCACAGTACCGGCGTGAATATGTCGTGATACGTTTTGAGAATCGCAGAGGGAATGCCGTCGGGCCCTACTGATAATGTTGCTCTCATTTTCTTAATACAGGATCGTACGGACTCTTCATCAACATTAATGCAACTTAACAAGTCACCAAACCCATCTAAGTGAGGCAGCACAGGTGCAGAACGCTGCGTACTATACCTGTAGACGGACCTAAAATGCTCAGCAAATAACTCAGGCACGGACTTCAAATCGCTCTCGTGATTATCCAGGACAATCTTCGACTCGATATGCCTCCCAGAACGTGAATTAATGTACTTCCAGAATTTCTTCGGATTATTGACAAGATCTGATTCCACTAAGCAACGATGAGCCTGGCGGTCGCGATCCAGGACCGTCTTACATTGCTTTCTGCAGTTCTTGAATTCCACCTCCCACTTTAAAAGGCCACTTTTCTTAAACTACCTGTGAAAGAAGTCCTTTCTTTTCAGTAGTGTTTTTAGCTCACTGGAAAACCAGTTAGGAAAGCGAGATTTAGTAACTGTCCTTAACGGAATAAAAGTATCCATGGCCTTCCGAACAGTTTGCGTGAAGAGCATGACCTGGTCATTCACATCAGGCGACTCCAAGATCAATGCCCAATCAAAACTCGTGAGGTAATGATGCATCCCGACATAGTCCCCTGCCGACAGATTATATGAGGTGTGCGGCGGGGAATCACTACAATGAGCACGAACAGAAGAATTCTCGAAAGAAAGTACATAATAATAATAATAATAATAATAATAATAATAATAATAATATTAATAATAATAATAATAATAATAATAATAATAATCTTTATTTACGCGTGTAGTTCACTTCATAGTGAGGCGGGTCTGTCAAAGCCAGACAAAAGGCTTGTTGGACAAGACCCTACAGTTTGTGATTAAAAAGCGTCCCCACACACGTAAGCTTCCAAGCTCAACATACATCACAATATAAACGATTATGGTCACACAAACACATGCACATACACAGCACAGTTAAAAACTTGCACTTTTAGATCGGAGCATTTGCTTCAGTTTGTTTAGTGAGTCCACAGTGTAAACATCGTCCGGTAGGCTATTAAATATATGGGGAACATAAAAATTCATATAATAATAATAATAATAATATACGTCGTTCACCTTTAGAGAAGAAAAAAGGCGGAAACATATTAAAGAAATCTTCACTGCGACAAACTCAGACACTGCAAGAACCCGTTCCGGCATCCCTTTCTAATCGAAAAACCACCGATGCACTGCGGAACGTGCGGACGTATGCGCCTGCCTCCATATGCAGCGTCATATCCCCCTGTTCCCCTTCTTCAGGGATTAATTTCGTCATTCTGGTCCAGCTCGCTTGGACTTTTGCATTAATTGCATTATCATCATCTCCTAATGGAATAAAACAGCGCGAAGATAGAAATAGGAAGAGACACACCAGACAGGACAGAGCGCTGACTCGCAACTACGGCTTCTTTACTCAACGAAAAAGAGAAAGACAAAGAGAAAGAAAAAAAAATATACAGGAAAAGAAGAAGAAAAAAAGAAGAAAAAGACATTACTGTACGCAATCACACGCGCACCTTTCACCCATGGCAGCTGACTACGGCACGTGCTGGACCCTCATTGTCAACTGCAGGAATTCCAGCTCCTTGCCTGACAACGCCACTGATGCTGCGCGGATACACTTTTTTCCTCTACTCTGGATGTGGAAGGCCTCCAGCACCTCGCGTGTCACTTTGTCCCTGTATCGTCCCAAGATGGTGGTGGCACTAAAAAACGGCTCGCACGGGCACTCTTTACAGTGAACCGATAGGTGTCCTCCCACTGTCGCTCCGAGGGAGTACCTGTGCTCGCGGAGCCTTTCATTCAGGCACCGTCCCGTTTGCCCCACGTAAGTGGAGCCGCACGAGAGGGGGATACTGTAGACTACTCCCGTGGCGCCTGGGACGAACGGCCTGGCGTGCTTCTTGCTACACTTGTTTCTGGCGATTCCCTCTGCCTTCGCATGAACTCTGGGGCAGATCTGGCTCATTTTTTCCGGTGCGGAGAAAACCACTGGGATTCCATATCTTTTTCCAACATTTTTTAAATTGTGAGAGATCCTGTGTAAGTACGGGATAAGTACAGGTCGCTTGCGTTCCACATCCCGTTGTGTTGACTGGCTACCCTTTACTTTCTTCAGCAGTTTGCTTGCGACGTCATAAAGGAGTGTCGTCGGATAGCCAACTTTCCTCAGTCTTTCTGTCTGCATCCTAAAGCTCTCCCTCAGAGTGTGGAGGCAAAATTTTTTGAGCGCTGAGCTCAGACAAGATGTAACGATGCCCCTCTTAACAACCTTCGAGTGGGCCGACCTCCAGTCGAGGATGCCTTTCTTGGATTGTGGACGATAGGTCCAGCAGACACGCGAGTCTCCCATGCGCAGGGAAAGGTCCAGGCACTGGAGTACCCCTTCTTTTGGGACCTCAAAGGTAAACCTAAGGCCTCCCCACACTTCTCGAATACCGCCACCACTGTGTCAACCAACGCTTCCAATGTTCCAGATCTTCTGAAAAACACCTAAAAGTCATCCACATAGCGAATTATCTTGATAACACTCGTGTCGCCTAGCTCTCTTTCAATGCCACAGTCCACTTCACCGAGGTAAATGTAACTTAAGACGGGGGCTACGCAAGAGCCGATACACACACCCGACTTTTGCCGGTAGCACCCTTCCTGCCACCCGACTACCATTGACTGCAGATAGAATAACAACAACTCCAAAAAGCTTTCCAGGGATACTCCACTAGAACTCCTAAAAGCCAGTTCTCCATTGGCTTCGATGCACCCTTTCACTGCTTCCAGCAATCTGTCGTGCGGCAAGGAGTAAAAAAGATCTTCCACGTCTATACTGCAAGCGTGCCTCATCTCTGGACCCTCTGCTTCGAGGTACTCTACAAGCTCCAAAGAATTGAAGACCCTAAAAGGGTCCTTGATATTCAATGATGATAACTGTTTTTGTAGGTAGGAGGCCACCTGCCTTTGCCACGATCCCTTTTCCGTGACAATGGCTCGAAACGGGCACCCTTCTTTATGGGTTTTGGCGCTGAAAAACGATTGCAGGTGTACATTCTCCGCTTTTCCTACTCTCACCGCCAGCTGGGTTAACGCCAGGCGATCACAAAGTCATTTTGCCCTGTCTCGAAGTTTCTTGAGATCCACATTGACCGGTCTGAAATTTTTCTCAATGGCCGCGTTTGCCTTTTCATTGAACATGCCCTTTGGTAACGCAACAAACTGACCCTTTTTGTCGGATAACATGACACGTAGGTCACTGTCTACCATGAAATCCACCAAAGCGGTAATTGGACAAACCTGTCCTCTTCTTCTTGGTGATTGAAGAACTTCCACACACTCGTAAATGCACCTTGGCCTGTCCCCTTCCGTCGCCTTCTCTGCTACGTTCTTGGCCAGAGTCACCAACTCGGGAGGGCTTAGGACCGGCTCGAAGCAGAAATTGGGACCCAGCTCTAACGGCTTGCCAATTTCTGGAGGAATCTCGGCTTCACCCAATGATGTGTATCCGCGCGTCGACGGAGTCATCAGGTCCTTCTTCTTTGGAAGTTGTGGCCGGATTCTCTGCCACAAGAACTCCGTGGCATTCCTTGCTCTCTTGTTCATCTCATAGTAGAACCTTCGTGAATTGGCGGGTTTTCCTTTGCGGAGGCACAGGCTACTCTCAGGCAGTCTCGAAAGAATCTTTCCTGGCGCCAGTACTCGGATCTTAAAACACGACACACCATTTTTGTGTGTCCTTCCGACGGAGCGAGGAGGCCGAAAATCCCTTTCAGTCCCACAGGACACGTACCACGTCGAATGTGCCAAGAAGAAGCCCTTGCACTACACACACACTGGGCTATTAGGTTAACGAGGACACAAGGATTAGAGAAAAAAACATTAGAATTGACAGGAGAAGGGCCCGATGCAAAAGAAATAAACTGTACTAAGGTTGAAAGCTGGGCTAGTTGGTGATCGTTGTACATAATGGAATAAAACAGCGCGAAGATAGAAATAGGAAGAGACACACCAGACAGGACAGAGCGCTGACTCGCAACTACGGCTTCTTTACTCAACGAAAAAGAGAAAGACAAAGAAAAAGAAAAAAGATAAAAATATACAGGAAAACAAGAAGAAAAAAAGAAGAAAAGAGACATTACTGTGCGCAATCACACGCGCACCTTTCACCCATGGTAGCTGACTACGGCACGTGCTGGACCCTCATTGTCAACTTCAGGAATTCCAGCTCCTTGCCTGACAGCGCCACTGATGCTGCGCTGATACACAGGGGCATCGTTACATCTTGTCTGAGCTCAGCGCTCAAAAAAACTTGCCTCCACACTCTGGGGGAGAGCTTTAGGATACAGACAGAAAGACTGAGGAAAGCTGGCTATCCGACGACACTACTTTCAGACGTCGCAAGCAAACAGCTGAAGAAAGTAAAGGGTAGCCAGTCTACACAACGGGATGTGGAACGCAAGCGACCTGTAGTTATCCCGTACTTACACAGGATCTCTCACAATTTAAAAAAAATGTTGGAAAAAGATATGGAATCCCAGTGGTTTTCTCCTGGGGCAGATCTGGCTCAAAAAATGAGTCAGATCTGCCCCGGAGTTCGTGCGAAGGCAGAGGGAATCGCCAGAAACAAGTGTAGCAAGAAGCACGCCAGGCCGTTCGTCCCATGTGCCACGGGAGTAGTCTACAGTATCCCCCTCTCGTGCGGCTCCACCTGCGTGGGGCAAACGGGACGGTGCCTGAATGAAAGGATCCGCGAGCACAGGTACTCCCTCGGAGCGACAGTGGGAGGACACCTATCGGTTCACTGTAAAGAGTGCCTGTGCGAGCCGTTTTTTAGTGCCACCACCATCTTACGACGACACAGGGACAAAGTGACACGCGACGTGCTGGAGGCCTTCCACATCCAGAGTAGAGGAAAAAAGTGTATCAGCGCAGCATCAGTGGCGTTGTCAGGCAAGGAGCTGGAATTCCTGAAGTTGACAATGAGGGTCCAGCACGTGCCGTAGTCAGCTACCATGGGTGAAAGATGCGCGTGTGATTGCGTACGGTAATGTCTTTTTTCTTTTTTTTCTTCTTCTTCTTTTCCTGTATATTTTTATCTTTTTTCTTTCTCTTTGTCTTTCTCTTTTTCGTTGAGTGAAGAAGCCGTAGTTGCGAGTCAGCGCTCTGTCCTGTCTGGTGTGTCTCTTCCTATTTCTATCTTCGCGCTGTTTTATTCCATTAGGTACAACGATCACCAACAAAGCAAGCTTTCAACCTTAGTATCATCATCTCGGCCGTGTTTGCTTTTGCAAGTCATAGATCACTTTTTCCTCATTATGCTTCTTGTTCTGCTATCGCTAGCGCGCTCCGCGCAAGCCTTCAGGCGTCTGCAACCCAAACCTTTGGGGTTGTTTTGGTCTTTCACGTAGCGCTCCAGGCGGTGCAAGTCCACAAATACGATTAAAAACCTTTCCTGATCAACTGGCGCCATCTGTGTTTGTTATCACGAAACTGTGGCTTGTCGTAACTCAATGAAAAAAAGTTTTAGTTCTATAATGAAGAAATCGTCCAACTTATTGATATGTAATTTTCGGCAAATGCAATATGAAAACACGCTTCGCACTTTAGTGTTCGAAAATTTGCTTTAGTTCACCACATACCGTAGTTAGTCGAGTAATAGCCGCACTGTTTATGAAGGAAACCTGAGGGTTCGCTTTTCAGCGGAGCACGCGAATTTCCGAACACCGCAATCGACAGCACGATTCCAGCGGTTTAGAGGAGAAAGATAACGTCTTGGCGCGAAGATACCATCTGTGGAGATTGCATTTGTATGAAGAATCGTGTTCTCGATCTCGTTATTCGCTCTGTAATTTATGCGCAACGCGATGATTGGTTGCATATGTGTTTTGCGGGAAAGCAGACGCAAGGGCCTTGTTCATAAATAGTGCGGCTATTACTCGAGTAAATGTCTTTATAACGCAGAGAAGTACTGCTATTTTTAACTTTATACTTCACTTGAAAGTTGAATTGTTTCTTTGATAAAATACTTAATTTTAGTCATTCTAATGTTCCTTAGGTTATGCATATAACATTTGGTATGAGTTGGATAACTGTAGCTCGAGACAATGAATGTTAACATTTGAAAGAGAGGTCAACTAAAATATAAATGAAAAAAAGTGAAAGCCGTTTACAACTCCCTGTAACGCCGAATCGGAGCGCAGCTCTTGAGGAGGAGGGGGGAAGTGTACTGAGGGGAGGGTAAACCCCTCCTCCTCCTCCTCCCCTCATGAATATGCTCCGGGGGGGTCACGGGGGGAGGGAGTCCAGAGGTCGGCATTTTAGGTCGCCCTCACTCACCCTCACTCTCACAGCCACACTCACCTAAACCCCTCACTCACCCTCACCCTCACAGCTACACTCACCTTCAGCCCCTCACTCACCCTCACCCTCACAGTCACACTCACCTTCAGCCCTTCACTCACCCTCACTGAACCTCACGGCCCTCACGCACTCACCGCTCTCACGGCCCTCACGCGCCTCACGGCCCTCACGCCCCTCACGGCCCTCACGCCCCTCACGGCCCTCACGCCCCTCACCGCCCTCACGGCCCTCACGCCCCTCACTCACTCATGGCCCTCACGCCACTCACCGCCCTCACGCCACTCACCGCCCTCACCACCCTCACGGCCCTCACCGCCCTCACGGCCCTCACCGCCCTCACCGCCCTCACCGCCCTCACCGCCCTCACAGCCCTCACGGCACTCACCATCCTCGCCGCCCTCACGGCCCTCACTCACCCTCACACTCATGAATTTTCCTGGTTCAGAAACTCACTCACCCTCACCTCACCTGTGAAAATGAGGGTGAGTGAAGGCCCTCATTAGTGAGGTTTGCCGAGGTATGAGGGAGTCACGTGACCTTGGGGATCACGTGACTTCTGGGGGTCACGTGACCTCTGGGAGTCACGTGACCTTGGGTGTCACGTGACCTCTGGGGGTCACGTGACCTCTGGGGGTTACGTGACCTCGCGGTTACGCCGACTGCGATGCCGACGGTGACGCCGACGCCACTCAAGCCGGAAATGGGCGCCTAAGAGCTGCGCTCTAAAAAGGTCTGCTAAAGATCAACCTATTTTCGAGGCATTAAGTTGTTAATAGATGGCAGCTCTTCCATTCGGTATAAGATATATAATTCTACATATCATACATGGAAAGTATAAGGCTCTCGAAAATAAGCAAATTGACATGATCGGTGGGGTTGCACCTTAAGTCTGGTAACAATCTATTTTTGCCGAATCGTTGCCGAATCTCTAGAAAAGTGAGCCAAAAGTTCGGCTTTGCAGAATCCAAGGATTTGGCGCCGAATTCTCGATCCGGCAAAAGTTCGGCCCACTCGACCAGCAGGCCTTCCTTCTATTGACGTCACTGCAACGAAAAGCGCAAGAATATTTGAATGTTCGTTTTGGCCTCATATTCACCTGCCGATTTCACAATAACTATTCTGAATTTCACGATATTAAATACTATACCGGAAAGTGCAAAGGGAGGTGACTTCCAAAATAGACTGAGTTGGGGTAGGTCGAACGAAGTAAAGACCGACACGCTCCTGTGGAGTGAGGAGGAGGAAGGAGTGCGACAGGGAATGAACAGAAGGAAACTGGCAAGCGGTCTTCTCCCCGGCAGATTGTTTGTGAGGAGCATCACTGTTTGTTTAAAGGTCGACGGACAGTCAGAAGGCCCAGAAAACTCTCCCTCTAATCCTCCTTTGCACTCGAGAAAGGAGGAGACCCCCCTTCTTTCTGCGGCGAATAGCTCGGAGTCCCGCTCCTGTAGGGAGAGGGGGAGAAAGAAGTGTGATAGGGAATGGAAAGAAGAAAACTGGAAACCGCGTTTCTTTCATGCAGAAGGGGATTCCGTAGACCGGCCTTCAAGAAACACATTTTATGTTCAAGTTTTTAGCTTCGTAATATCTTTTATGTGTTGTTCTCACCCGTTATCGTAATTTATTTAGATGCTGAGACATAATGAGATGTCCGTGCTTCGCAACACCCTACGTTTCTGAAGTTTTCAGGGATTACAGTAGCGTTGAATGCGCCCTCTTTGAGGGTGAAACAAAGTATAGTCAACTAATTAAACTGGTTTGTACGGAGCTTTGATTTACTTGTATTCCTGTTCTTGCTTTCAAACTGTTTTTCTTAAATTTATATGTCACGTGTACAAATATTTCAGGGGTTGTCGGGTGCTGTTATTATTTCCTCAATTATGTTTTTGGAGTGCACATAGGTAGCAGGGAGGTCGATAAGGAAGTGTCGCTCGAACGTCCCCGAACATCAAACGCTGTATAAACACAGCACCGCGTCGCTGAAAAAGAGTTGACCAACGAGTCGAGGGCGTCCGACTCAATAAGCTTTCGTTGATAGCGGAAGCAACTAGAGCGGCCTTTAAGTGTCCACAGCGTCACGCATAGCAACTGAGCATGCAAACGGACCCTGCTGGAAGCCTCAAGATGAATCTTATTATCATCGCTTTCCTTGTTACTGTAACAGGTTGCTGCAAACGCTTCGAAACGCGTGAGTGTTCCAAGTATTCCTATGAAGAAGGCCTATGCGGGAGAGCCTGTGCATCAAGTAAAGCCGCGTCACGTTGCTAAAACATTATAAGAGATACAGGGCCGGTTGCACCAATGCCGCTTAGCGCAAAGCGGAGCTTAGCCGGGAACCTAAGCTTAGTTTTGGTTTCGTTCGGTTGCACCAAAATCGCTTATCGCTAAACCTAGCACTAAACTACGCTTAACTTGAGCGCTCAACATTGGGCGCTTTGCTTTTGGTTGTTTCCAACGTTGGTTGTTTCTTAATCCTGGATTTAAAAGATGGCGGCTGGTTTGTCGCGGTCGACGCGGTGGACGAAAATGGTTGTGCAAAGTGTTTTAGGCTACATCAGCGTGAAAGTCTCGACAGAATGACCTTCGATTGTGACAAGGATGCAAAATATTGTCGCGTGAAGTGTTTATCGACCCCTGTTTTCAAGTTGGCTCTCCACTCTCAGGGCGTGTTAGCCCTAACCGAGATACGTACAGAGCTGTGGGGCTCACGTCTGTCTTCCCGTTGGTTCTTCTGTCAACGAGCTTATTCGTATGTACTTACTAATTTTCGCATAGCTGTAACGTATGGTTATTTACCACCTTGTTTATTTACACTTGCAGCGCGTATCCTTCAATCTGATCAGCGCGTTGAATAGTGGCAGTACATGATCTCGGCGATCAGCTGATTGTCGACACCTCTGCCGTTTGCATTAGATTGCGGCGCTTTTAAGTAATAAAACAGGGAAAATTCAATTTCTTTCGTTTTCTGAGTTTTGAGACAATCTTCAGTGAATTTTCCTAATTTCGCGAGTAGAATCTTGACTTCAGAAAACTGTATCGTTCCATAACCGTAACTTTTTGGTGATCGCGATTTTTTTATATATTTTGCTTTATATCTTTCATTTGTTTCCTGAGAACGAGATAGTGTTGTTTCCCAGTTATGCTCTGTGATGGTTTTTTCCTTTACTTTTGTCGTTTGTTGTCATTGTGACGGTGGTTGAGACTATATACCGGAACACGTTTTCAATAAAATTCTGTTGAAAGTTGCGCCTTGTTCTGTCCTCTTCTCTGCTTTTGTCCTCGTATTTGTTGCGCACAAGATTGTATAAGCTTTCATTCGTGGCGACGACAAATCATAACGACTACTATGTTAGATTCATTCATTGCTGTATCGGGGCAGGCTGGGGCAGGTGATGCGAAGAGACGACCGTTCTTATCGGCACGATGGAATGTACTAGTGGGAGTTCTTTTTTTTCTGAACTTGACAGTGTGAAACTGAAGTACGTTTGAGGCTGCAGCGGATGTTCAACGACGGTACAATGCAGTTCTGTCACCTTGCTGATAGCAACGAGTACCGTCGATGCAAGGTCTCGTGACCTGACCTCTCGACGACTTCGACGATTTCCGAGCATTTTCGCAGCTGCCGTGGCGAGTTTGTCACTGTTTTGAACTTCATCGGTCTCAGGCATGACTTGATTTTAGTAGTCATCTTACCTGCCTACTCAGTCTTCAGCGATGTAGCGAGTAGAGTGTCCTTCTCGCGTTCGGTGAGATTTGGGGCCCCCGATGGCTCCTTCACCTCAAAATGTGAGCACGAAAACTACTGCCACTGTCAAGATATCCTGTTATCAACTGATATTAAACACACAATCACAAATGTAAAAAGCAGTCGTGTTTATTTAAAGCTTTGACTTCTGTTATTGAAAGTTAAGCGAAAAAATGATTGAATTTGGAGATCTTTAATTTGTTACTCGCCGAAGAAATACAGCGAAGAGCAGACGCCGACGACGACTACTACGGCAGTTTTTTTTGTTTACATCTCGAGATTCCTTACCGCCAATCGTATTCGTCCCTCTGAGCGTTCCCTAGTTCGCTCTGTTTGTCCCTACATTCCCTATGCAAATCCAGCGTTTAGCTAGGGGCGCGTCTGTAAAGCCGGGTTTACGTCGGTGCAACCGGAATTTAAACCCGTGCTTATCCGAGCTCGGTTTAGCACGCTAAGCCGTCTTAAGAAAGAGCCGCTTTGGGTTAAGGCAAGCGACGTTGGTGCAACCGGCCCACAGTCTGCACACACAGTCGGTGGGGTGTTATTGTCTGCACGAGGCTGTTACAACTGTCATATAGAAACAGTCTGGAGACATGTTCGAGCATAAAGCAGACATGTTTCGAGGCGTGTTGTACGTAACTGTACTAGCTGTACGTAACTATACAGTCACCCAGTGATCAATACGCTGACTCCTATATTGCTTCGCAATTCATGCTTCTTTGTGCAAGAAATATTATAGCCCAATTAACGTGTAGTTTAGCATTCGTACTGAAGAAGCTTATACTGAAGTGTCTGAAGTAAGTTTAGATAGTGCTAGAATATAGATTTATTTTCTTTTAAAGAATGCTTCCGGAGAGGGATATTTGGTGGGATTGTGGACTACCTATATTCTATAAATAAATAAAACAAGTTAATATTGGGCACACATTTATCAAAGTGTATAATGTGCACTGGGACGTTAGGAATCAAGCATATGCAGAGGGCGAGTCACAACCTTTCGTTTCCGCTTTTTAAATCATAGAAAAAATAACGCGATAATGAAGCTGTTACCAAGCAAGTGACACACGAAATCATCTTTTTTATTATCTAAATATTGTGGACATCCGGGTTTCGTCACTGAATGAGGCACGTCTGACAATACGTCAATGTTTCGAAAGCAAGAACACCCGCAAAACTACGAAATGTCTAATGAAACGCAGAGCCACCCTGTTCAAACTTTTAATAGTTTTTGTTAGCTTTATAAGCTATAGTAAGTAATATGTGCTTATATCAAAGATGTAACCAAAAGTATTGAATGTATCTGAATTCGACGTTCAGGAGCACCGGTAGTTAAAAATAAAATGCAAAGTTTCTGACCAACCCAAGCGGAGTACCGCGCAGGTAGACTCACATGGAACTAATTCATTGCATCACTCCCGAAAATATCACTAGTTTAAATTAAGTCGCCAATCTGCTGGTAAGGCCCTTTTCACCCTTTCCGAGACGTTTATTCAAGTTCATCTACCTTAGTGAAGTTGGCCACTCATTCTGAAATGTGAACGAGTGACATGAGAAGTTGACGCCATTGAGTATGCTTGGGTGTACATGGTTCAGTAGAGAACTCATGTCACGTTGTTTGCACTCTTTGCTGGATAAAAGCTCGATAATTTTGGAGATAGACGGACCGGTCTCAGGCTGCTATACCCACTAGAGTGGAACCAACCTTTTTGTACTCTGGTATGCAGTGCTCAATATTTTGGCGTTTTGCTTTTTCATGTGTGTTCAGGGGACCCACTACGTGTTCTTCAAGCCAAGGCCTACTTTGGAAAGGGGATGCGAGGTTGTAAAGTGGACGTTTCTAAGCTGATGAAGGAGTTGCCACTTGATGACTTTCAAAAGGCAGGAAATTGCGCAACAAATTTACAGTAGGCGCCAACGGGATGTTTACAAACAAGCGGCCGCGTTTCCCGCCCGGGCACTGCACATGCGCAAGAAAAAACGAGCAAACACCGAAACAGGTTAACGTGAGGTGAATCGTTCCTGCGTGCCCCGCGTCAACACCAGCGCAGCGCAGTGACGTGACATCAAGGCCCGTTTGCTCGAAGCGCTAACCGTGGCTAAAGTTAGCCGCAGTACTTAGGAGAGGGATTTTGAGATCACGTGACTGGCTCGGTAGGGATGCGGGGAAACATGGCGGTGCCTCAGTGAGTGAGCGCCGGTCGCTTTGGAACTAGTATGTCGTTCTTGCTGCAATATCGGGTGCGTTAGTCAGCAACGAATAATGCAGGAGGCTTTCGCTTTGCCTTACCTCACTTAAACCGCAAAGCATGGGCAATGACGTCGCCGCATTTTTTAGATAGTGTTTCGATTCTGGGAATACCTAAGCCTAAATGAACGCGATAATTGTCGGCATGGCAACGTCTTTGGAAAGCGGATTGTTGATAGCACACAAAAGCAGACAGCGTCCCGACAGACTTTTTTCTAGATTATCCAAGCATCGCGAGGAGAACGCTGGAAGTGTAATTCTACGGTTCACGCGCGCTGGCCTTCCTCTTATAAAAGATTTGAAGTAAAAAAATCATAATAAGGCTTTAACGAACGCGCGTGCTAGGCAAAATTTGTTTTATACTTTTTGCTTTAGAACGGTTACTACTGCAGACGCCAGCACGTGCGACGCGTGCAACTACAGTCGTAGCATGCACCTCGGTGCTTGGACAATTTAGAAAAAAGGTCTGTTGCGACGCCGTCTGCTTTCGTGTGCTATCAACAATCCGCTTCCTAAAGACGTTGCTATGCCGACAATTATCGCATTCATTTAGGCGTAGGAATGCCCAGAATCGAAACACTATCTAAAAAATGCGGCGACGTCATTGCCCATGCTTTGCGGTTTAAGTGAGGTAAGGCAAAGCGAAAGCCTCCTGCATTATTCGTTGCTGACTAACGCGCCCGATATTGCAGCTACAACGACGTATTAGTTCCAAAGCGAGCGGCGCTCACTCACTGGGGCACCGCCATGTTAACCCGCATCCCTACCGAGCCAGTCACGTGATCTCAAAATCCCTCTTTTAGGTACTGCAGCTAACTTTAGCAGCGGTTACCGCTCATTCACGCTGGAAGCGAATCCGCGTTCGCAAAGCGGTTGCGAACGCGGTTGTATAAAGGTACAGTACAATTGCACGCGCACTTGATGGCATCGAGTGCGCCTGCAATTGTACTGGATCTTTATGCAACCGCGTTCGCAACCGCTTTGCGAACGCCGATCCGCTTCCAGACTGAATGAGCGGTTAGTGCTTCGAGCAAACTGGCCCAGAGCCGCATGTTGGCCTGTAAAAAATTATACAGGGTGTTTCCCTTTTTTTATATCTAAATGTGTTAAAAAAACATGAAAGCTACAATAATGAGGTCTGTGCAGGCGAGTTATACGGCCAGGGGGACGTAATATAAGGGACTAGTTGTCACGATAGGACAAATGATAAGCAAAAATCTGTTAGCTAAAGTTTAATTAGTGAAAGTAACCTTATAGTTTCAATAAACCGATCTCACCAAGCGTTTCACGCATGCGTGACGCCGCCATAGCTGTAGTTTGTAGGAGGCAGACGCCAGTTCACGCGACAGCTCACGCTGCCTCGTGGTCTGCTCGCGCAAACCTCCAGAAGGGTTGTCGCGCGTGCAGAAAGACTACAGCTCCCACGATGCATATCGACCGCGGTGGCGTACTCACACTAGCTGGTGAGATTGATCTATTAAAATCTTGATGAGCGTCATGGAAAACCACTAAACTAGTCATTCTTAGAATTATATTGAGCGCGCGGGAAGCGCAGACCGATCAAAAGCGTTGCAGTGGTCGGCCTTCCACGACCGACCGAATGCTGACTTTGACGTCAGCAAAGGATTTCCCATGGGCGGAAATAAGAGTAATGTAACAACTTTGATTTTGACGGCGTCTTCAGTGTTGGTTTAAAAACGCATTGGTTTCCAGCTTCAACCATGCTGATTACAAGCACCATCGAACTTATTGTTCAGAAGGTAATGACGTCACGAGAGGTAACCATAGGAGGGCGCCACCCAAACATCTCGTCGCTAATAGGTACTACGAGGCTGGCGATAAGAAAACCCGGATGATAAAAGACGGAGAAACCGCACGTGAGTATTCTGGCGCATGTGGCCTCGCTCCTGTGGTAACTTTAACGCTTCACTCTGCTTGTCACATGCTCCGAGTCGTTTTATAATCAATTCATTTAGTGATTTCCAATGACGGTCAGCAAGTACCTAATTGAAATCATGTGTTTATTTTTACTAATTTGTCGATTAAAATTTAATTGGCATATTTTAGTTAATTACGTACCTTATCGTGACGACGAGCTCCCACTGCTATGTCCTCCCAGCCGTATAACTCTCCGAATTTGCGGGATAGCGTCTGATCGCGTAAGGAAGGCAAGGATCCGGCGTAAATTGAAAACTCTACCTGCGCAAACCTTCTGACTCGAGGGATAATGAGCTAACTGAATCAATTAACTACCCTTCATAAACTTTCCGCTTTGCGATAGGTCCAGCGGCTTCAGAAGCCATAACAGGAGGGGGAACGCGGTGAAAGCTAACTCTTGACAAAAGAGCTAAGATGCTTAAAAAAGACGAAAATCCTGATAAAATGACTGAGTTTTGTTTTTGGTCGAGCGCGATCGCACAGTTAATACACCCTACAATTGACAGTCTAAGGGCACTGCACGAGGCCTACGTTTTGCTTGTATGACGATCCAGTCATAGTGGTCATACAATGCATGTGGACGCTTAAGTTTATCGGTAGAATGCCTGACTTGCAACCGGAGGTTCGTAGGTTCGAATACCGCCTCCGTCTAAAATTCATAATATGTATTTGTTTAACGCAAATGAATAACTTTATAAAGTAAAATCATTTGAGATGTGCAGCGACCTTTAAATACATTATATGTTATGTTTTAATCCCTCTCATTACACGCGTGACGTCACGTTTCACGGGAGCGTCGTGGGTTCTTTGAACTTCCAGCGCGAAGTCATCTGGCCGTGACGTCATGACCCTATTGACCAATTAGAATTTCAGGACAACGCCACGGACGCCGACATCGGTTTTTCTGCGACCAGAGGGGCCCTGCAAAAACGTTTTTACTGGTTTTTAATTTGCACCAAGCCAGAGCGCGCTGAATGTAGGAACTTAATGACACTTTTCTTTTCTCGAATTTCGCTTTATTTTAATAGTTATATGCCATATGAAATTACAAGAAAACGCAAAAAATAACCTCCCTCATAATCTCCTTCGTTGCTTGAGTGGCCGTGAACTAGAGGAGGGGTAGTGAGTTAAGCGAGCGGTCACGGCTGCCGCACTCCGTGTGGACGGCTCGAGAGGGCGCCACTAAAGCATGTTCTGGCTAGGCTGTTAGGAGCGGCCAGCCAGGGCGGCTCGCATTCCATTTGCTGTGAATGCTGTGATTTGCTGTGATTTGGCATGACGCTTCATTGGCCACAAACGAGAGAAAACACGGGGTAAAGATCAGTTCAGAACGGGAGCCACTTCGCGCTGCCATACCATTAAAGGCCAAACAGCAAGCCAAAGCTGCTCGCCGAAGGCCTTGGGAACGCGCGGAACCAGTCGTATTTTCCAGTCCATACGACCGTAGAGCCGCCGCCGCGTATACATCCGGGACCTATCTGCGCTCGCCGCTCGTTGGTGCCTCACCCCACTACACCTTTCTAGTGTGCGCCCCCTTTTCCACCGCTTGGTGGCGGGTATGTCGACGGGTCATTTCTTGTTTCCGCCCTTCCTAAACTCCATTTGTTTCTTTTCTGATCTAAAATAGTGAACAAAAACTACTTTATAGATAACTGAAATGGTTCGCGCCACGTATATTTTGTATTTCGACTAAAGAGAAGCTTTTAGCGGCTCTGACCAATAATAAGCCCATGACCAAAGACGTAACATATCGCGCGCTTTCGGCACCGCGGGTCGCCCGTAGATGGAGGAGGTTTCCACGTCGTCCGGTTAAAATTTGACGCACTGATATTTAGTTACTCTCTCCGTGCCCGCTGGCTTGCCCGAACTCTAAGAGACGTGGAAACCGCAAAAAGGTAGACGCTTAAATATGGTTGCAGGCAGACATCTTTTAACGCTATCGTGCTAAAACCTGTCTGCAGAGTTGTACGAAGTATCAAGCAAGCATTCATGGAACATGCTGGAGGCGCGCCCTCACATATTTCAGGGGCCCTATGTTGCCCTTTTTGGACTCCCACGGCGACTAGGGAGAAGGAAGTGACGTCAACAACGCAGCAAACGCACATTGGACGTTGATTGGTGAGAGTCACTGATGAGGAATTTCCGCAGAAGAAAACAAAGCTCACTTTTTCTTTGTTTTCTTCTGCGGAAATTCCACATCAGCGACTTTCACCAATCAACATCCACTCTGCGTTTGCTGCTTTGTTGACGTCACTTCCTTCTTCCTAGTCGCCGTGGGAGTTGAAACAGCACAACATAGGGCCTTTGTAATCATGTCTGTAACCATGTTTTTGTACCATTAATGGCCAGTGTTTCCGCCGCTGTAGACTTTGGGTGAGAAAAAAACTGCGCATCAATGCGCAATTAGGAAACCTTTCCTATCATTTACGCATCACCATAGCGTGTCATGCGTGAGGCTAAAAGCATATGCTTTGGTGTAGCGAAAGGAGCCGCATTAAATAATAATGTTAAGCAAAATAGATCTTCTGAAGGTTTTCATTTCTACCTTGCCAATCCAGAGCGTCGACATCCAAAACCGTCAGGTTCTGCATTTAGGGTTCCATTCCCACGCCCCGTGCGTGGTAATTTGTGCTCTCACTGCAGTGGTTGACCGCTGAACAACTGAACACCAGAAGCGATGCTAAAAATAAGGAAGTCAATACGGTAACGATACTGCAGGCGGTTTGTTCCACCGATGTGCCATGAACAAAAGTGAGAACACCAACTAGGTATATTGATATTAAATCTGTGTTCCTGTCTTCAACGAAGGTACGTATGCTACAAAACAGTAAAAAGACGATCAAGATTTAAAACTTATTATACTCCGTTTCCCATCAAGTCCAATCGCGAGCAGCACTACGATCAAATGCAGCCAATCAAGCAGCTCCAAAAGTGCATTGTCACTGAGTTCGTTGTCTTCGTGGGGTTATTGTGACTGTCTGAAGTAATCACGAGCAGAAGAAAGCGCAGGATCACGGCGGATTTGGTGAGCGGGATTGGTTTAGAGCCGAGGGCAGCAAAACACACGAAGGCTACGAGCACTACGACGATTCCCTTTTAGTGCGGCTGGGTGAGTTCAATCGGATTGTAGCGATGGCTATGATCAAACTTTACGTGGCACAGTGTATAGAACCGGATACCGGACAACAAGGAGTTTAATAAAACCTAGAGCATTTATACCCTTAGCTTGATTGAACGAGAAACGGGTGAAAGCCGAAGCCACGTGGAACTTCTTAAGATTTGGCGCCCTGCCGGATTTGATATCAGCTATATTTGCTGCGCAATTGCACCACTCAGGTTTTTTTTTTTTTTTTTTTTTCATCGCGTCGTATATAGATTTAAGGCCGGGAAGTTTGTTTATTTAGCAAGGGGGATACTCTGAAATATTATCCTTATAGAGCGAATAAACCCACCATCATGATGCCACGTCCCATTTTTCGTAGAGAATTGACATTCTCTGCGAGCTCTACAACATGTGCATGCTTGGTACTCAGGACAAAAATTCGACGCAAGAGGTGAGCAGCGTTGCCTTCTCCGGCATTCGTACGTTCCATTTACAACAGGTTCTTCATGAAACTTCAGCCCACAACGCTGAGACGCCGTGTTCGATTTGTTAGGGGGATTTGAAAAGGAGTCATGGTTTCCGATTTGTCTCTTCGCAACGCCATATTATGCATGAAGTCTGAAGTCCAGTCGAGTTTAGAGAGCCGACAAGGAAGCGTGAGCAGACCTGCACAGCATGGGGGCTGGTGGGTTGAAATTGAAATTTGAACATATACCAGACAGAATGGAGGACGTCTTATGGGCGAGGAATGTATATTTATAACCTGAGAGTCTGAACAGTAAATAGACGAGCCCACACCGAGATATTCAATGTAAACAAAAAAAAACAAAAAAACAGGCAAGTGATGGGGCAGAGCTGACTATCTCTGTAGAAAAGGAAGCGAAGGAGGCAGAGCGAACAGTGTGGAAAGAAGGAATGCATAAAAAATCGACTTTAACTATTTACTGGACTAATGCAGGAAACTAGGAAAGAACATCGATATGATAGTTCACGAGGGAGTTCGTTGATTGAGGTTAGAACAGGGGTATTGAGAGCTACCACGTATAAGATAAAGTATGACGAAATGGTTAGGCGGTGTGTCATATGGCAAAAGAACGAGACAATAGAACACGTGGTACTGGAGTGCACAGGGCTTACTCCCGCCCGTCCCCTCACGCCCGAATCCCCTCGCTCTCCGGATGGGACGAAGGATTTGGCAGGAGCGCTGAGATTTGCAATTGATAATAAAGGAATGAATGAAATGGGTAAAAAAGAGAAGAGAGGGATAAAGATTCAGATTCAGAATGCGTTTATTTGCAACAAACTTGGGAAGGAGTTGGAGTTAGGGCATGGCGCCGGTGGTTTGATTGACCTGGACGAACGTGGGGCGACGCTTAGAGTTGGACATGGTTGGATCTAGACAAAACGTCTAGCTTAGTCTTATAGCCAAAGTCTAGAAGGCTCCGGAAGGCTTCTTTTTTGCCTGGTGGTTCTGGTGGGTTGAGTCAGTCACCCAAAATGAGGGTGTGATGGAAAATGTAAAAATGAGGACTCGGGATTTCAAAACGGGGTGTGCAATATAATATATATTATTTATCAAAATATAAAAAAAGAACAAGAAGCATGGGAAGCACAGCGAACTATATAAAAGTCCACATAGAGTCAGTCAGAGAGGTTCCGCTTCCAAGGCGCCGCTTGTTCTTTTGAATCACAGCAGTCTTGAGCCTGGATGTTGATTCTTCACGGCAATGACTCCGAGCAAGCGGCAGATCCCCAGCTAGCCTGGTTTCAGCACCCACAGGCCTTCCAACGCCTGTCTGCGTTTTCACTCGGTTGTCCGGTTCACCGGTGTCGCGATGCGGCGTTCTCGGTCACTGCCTTCGGTCTCCTACCACGAGCGCCTCCCTGCGCGCGCTCCCACCGCCTCGTCTTCTTCGTCCGGCTCATATCGTCAGAGATGGCTTGGCTGGGCTGAAACGTGTAACTGGCCTCTTTGTGGTAAGGGCAGTTCCACATGCGATGGTGCATCTCCTCGCATTCTTGGAAGTGACATTTGTTGCATGTACTGGACCTTTTGCATCAGATTCACTTGGATACCAAAGAAAACGTGCGAGCGGCGTCCGCCTTGATGCGAGTGAGGATTGTCTTGCCTTCACAGCCGAATCCGTGAGGCAGCAAGTTTGTAGCCTTCCCCTCAACGTGTTTCTGTAAAGTTTCCTAATCTTTGTACGCTCTTCTTCGGGATCGTATTTTGTCAGATCCCAACATTTGTTGCTCAGGAGAGGTGATGCAGCGTATTCGTGGTCGTATTGCAGTAAAAAAGAAACTGCCTGCTCACAGAATTATGGGAGGGACACGCAACTCAGGTGATAGGCCTCTTCATCTCCGGGGGTGCTCCAGCGTGGCCTTGTGTCCAGCAAATCTTGACGTCAGTACCTTGGTTGTGGAGCTCAACAGCCATCTCCTTAATGTTTTCGTCCTTCCGGTCTTCGCTGGAAGCCTTCTTGAACTTTTGAATAACATCTCGGGAGTCGGTAGAAATTATGAACTGTTAAGGTCTGACTCCCTATCGCTGTTGTAGAAGTTAAGCTAAGGCCAGGCGAACAGTCTCCAAATCTTCTCTATTAAGAGTTCTGCTTCCTGGGAGGGACTACCTCTTGGCAATGCCATCTGCCGGTGTGAAGACTGCAGCCACTCAAAGAAGAGCGGGAGCCTCTTCTTTTGCGTAGTCAGTGTATGCCCCCAGCAAATCGGTCGGGCCTTTCCAGTATTCTACCATTTTCTTGTGGGCTTATGCTATTCGGGAGTTCGTCTTGTCACCTCCTTTCAGTGATGTCAGGGGTTTCAATTCGGTGTTATGGGCTGTATCTAACCAGGGGGGAAAAGCTTCCAGCAGTTATGGCAAGGAGCTAAAGTAATTCCTAATACCAGTAATATTAGTATTCTTGAATTCATTGCTTCAGTCGTTTCCCGTGTGTCACCGCATGAGTATTGAGTGTGTCCTGAAGCGTATTAAGCTAAGCCGACTCTTGGAGTCACGTTATTTTAGTGAACATGGGCTGGCCTGTGATTGCTGTTAGAGCATGACGATTTAGCACCTCCTTCTTTTTTCTAATGTGTCAGATTGAGGCTGTAGTAGTGCGTCCTGTAGCAGACCCAGAAAGTCAACAAGGCAGCCACCATGCTTCGTGCCACCTTTGTTCTTGCACCACCCCTCGCGCTTGAGAGTCTCCAATTGTCCTCAAGTGAACAGTGGCAGTGCTTTCTTGTGTGTTTCAGTCATTCCTACCCTATACGGCTCTCCTCAAACACCAATCCGAGGACTTTGTCCGAGGTCGATAAAAAAATCATCTTCCGTGCCAGCACCAGGTTTAGTTTGGAGATACCTGGAGTCTCGCTCATGTAATTCTCAACGGTGTTCAGCCCGGCTTGCAAGGTTTCTTGCTGTTCGAAGATGTGTTCTGCCTGGTCCAAAAGGTTAGACCATCGGTGTAAACCGTGCAACCGGGTCGGGGTATGTCTCCGAGTTTATATGGTAGTGCCGCCATGGCTAAGTTAAGTAGTATAGGCGAGAGGACAGAGCCTTGAGCGACTCCGATCTTATTTGGATTCGGTTGGATATGCAGCGAATAAAGTACGCGCGGCTTTTCAAAAACACCACTTTGGAGTTCATTGGTCTTCCGATGACGACCAGGGCCTGGATTTTTCTGACGACTGCTGCGCGGAAAACCCAGTCGAAGGCCTTCCTTACGTCAATTCCGACGGCCGTACTGACTTTTTCCTCTCGATTTTTTTCTGATCATCATCAACAACATTATTTATTGTTCTTGTCGGCCCGTGGGTGGTGGCAATAAAAAAAAAGTAAACAGAAATATCACACTGGAAGCTAGTTAGCTAGACTAGATAGAAGGAGGGTAATGGAGTCAGAAAATATATTAGTATTATTTATAGAAACCATGTTCTGAGGTAGTGAGTTAAAAACCTCGATAGACAATTGTAATGTTAACATCAGGTGTGAAACACTCAAAGATGGAATTGAACGTAATTTACACGAATGACTTCAACAAGGGGAAATTCGGTGGGGCTGTAATAGTAATAATATTTTGAGGTGGGTATCGAGATAGGGAATTCGATGAAGGAGAGAGAGGCGTGACATTCGGCCGCGATAAAAAATTGATTGAAAGTCAGCTGATTGGCGTAATCCCGATATGCTGGTATGTGTTGAGTAGTTATTATATGTAAAACGAAGGGCCCAGTTATGAAAGGATTCTAGTTGATTAGTGACGTATGACTGCTATAGAAACCATATAAAGAGGCATGTTTTAAATTGGATCTTGTAAGTGTAGTACACGATAGTCGTTTTACAGAAGGTGGAGCAGTTTGAGGTTACGGTGCAAATATCCGAAAGTACGGCTATAACACAAGTTGTGTGAGTAGTCCACGATAGGTCAAAAGTGAGATGAACACCGAGGTATTATTAGAATGAGCAGGCTGTTTCTCGAGAGTTAGCGAGGTGATACAAAAATGTGTCGTGAAATTAGGGCAAGGCTTTTCTGCTGCCAGTTTGGCGAAACCGAGTTTGGACCGCATGGAATTTCTCGTCGATTTCGAGAAACCATTCGGTCCTACAAAAAACCATCCCTTCTATTACTTCGCTTCTGAAAGATCTGTGGGGACCCGATTGACACGGTTGTCCGGTCCCCGAAATTGTTGTCTCCGTGTTATTTTTCCGGGTCGGGTATGCCACAAGGCAAACCGACCACAGATGTCAAGAAGATTGGCAGACAGTTCGAAAGGGTTCCCTTGTCTTTCGTCTTTTCCTGTCTTTGGTATTGTCACCACGCTGAACTGTTCTCTTGTGAGACGTTTTGAGGTCTCCTTTTGCGTGGCCCGCGAAATTCTTTACATGTTCATGACAATCTGGCCAGGCCCTGGTGCAGTGGGATATTTGCCAGATTGGAGAGCTGCTTCCAGCTCTCCCCGATTGAATGGGCAATTTATTCTAGGATCTGGTCCTAGCAGTTCGTTGATGTACGGGCTATGCTCAGAGTTCGTACTTGCAGGTAGTTGGGGAAAAAATATCTCCTACGATATCTTCAATTTTGTCCTCAGTCTTGTTCAACTTTAAGGAATGTGATGATATTGTCCTTTTTGTTTGGTTCTTGCACATGATAGGCTTGTATGGTTTCACATAACCGGACGATCGACGCTTCTTCCCAGAGCGAGGAGCAGCGTTTAGCCATTTCCTCATTTTCACGTTTTGGGCGAACTCATTGACCTCTACCATGGCCCAGATTAGGTCTCCCCGTCTGATGTGGGTCCTGGGACCTTTCCTATATCTCTGTAGAGCCCGCAAACTTTTGGCCCACTAATTCAAGAACTGGAGGTCTGGGGTGGGGATGTCTTAATCCAGATTACTGAAGATAATGGCGTTCTTCAAGCGCAGCGCAGCTTGCCCTCAAAGATGGCGCATTCCAGAGACTGAATTGGTGTGTCTTATGACAAAAGATGGAAGCCGTTTACAATTCCCTGTAACACCGGTTAGAGCGCAGCTCTTGAGGAGGAAGATGAAAGTGTACTGAGGGATAGGTGACTCCTTGAGGTCACGTGACCTAAGGGGGCTCGCGCGACGTCAGGGGGGTCACGTGACCTCGGGGGTCGCGTGACTTCAGGGGGGTCACATGAACACGGGGGTCACGTGTCCCCTAGGGGGTCACGTGACCTCAGGGGGGTCACATGGCCTCAGTGGTGTCACGTGGCCTCAGTGGGGTCACGTGGCCTGAGGGGGTCACGTGGCCTCAGGGGGTCTCGTGGCCTCAGGGGGTCACGTGGCCTCAGGGGGTTACGTGATCTGAGGCGGGTCAAGTTACCTGAGGGGGGACACGTGACCTGAGGGGGGTCACGTGACTTCAGGGGGTCACGTGACTTCAGGGGGTCACGTGGCCTCAGGGGGTTACGTGATCTGAGGCAGGTCAAGTGACCTGAGGGGGGACACGTGACCTGAGGGGGGACACGTGACCTGAGGGGGTCACGTGACCTGAGGGGGGACACGTGACCTGAGAGGGGTCACGTGACCTTAGGGGTCACGTGACTTCAGGGTGTCACGTGACCTGAGGGGGGTCACGTGACTTCAGGGGGTCACGTGACCTCGGAGGGTCACGTGACCTCGCGGTTACGCCGACGCCGACGCCGCTCAAGCCGGAAACGGGCCCCTAAGAGCTGCACTCTAAAACAAATGAAAGACGTTTACAATTCGCTGTAATACCGAATGAAATCGCAGCTCTTGATGAGGAGGAGGAAAGGGTACGGAGAGGAGAATACGCACCCCTCCCCTCCTCCTCCTCCCTTCCCCCTCCCCTCCTTCTCCAACTTTCTTTCTCCTCCCTCGTAACGTCACTCATGACCCTCGTGACGTCACTCATGAAGGCCTCGTGGATGCCGTAACCTTCGTGACGTCACTCGTGACCCTTGTGACGTCGCTCGTGACCCTCGTTACATCACGCGTGACGTCACGTGTGACGTCATTTTGGGAAACGTTCCATAATGCAGTGCGTGGTTACGAACAGCGTTATTAGATTAGCTTAGTTACAGAACTGCTTATAGACGCTACCTGCACGAGCAGTACCCCTCCCCCCTCCTCTCCTCACACACCACGACTCGCCTGCCGTCGCTCGACACACCGGACGGCTGCTTCGATAACTGCAGTGTATTCTATGGGATACGTACGTTTCGAAGCACGGCCTCTTAATTGCGTCTCAGCTCTACTCTATGGAACGCACAGTTATGAAACGGAAATCTAGATGGCGCTTCGAACGACGGCAGGCGGATTGAAGTGAGTGAGCGGGGGGGGGGGGGGGGGGGGGGAGGGGGGGGTACCCCCTTCTGTGGAAGTTCCGCAACTGAGGTTATCTAGTAACGTAGTTACGCGTAACGTCAGTCTGTTGACGCCTCTCGTGACCCTCGTGATGTCATTGTGGGGAATGTCCCATAATGTAGCGCGCGGTTATGCCGACGGCGATGGCGACACCACTCAAGCCGTACACGGGCGCCTAAGAGCAGCGTTCTACAAAGGGAAAAGGGGAGGGAGAACACCTTAGGAAAATAGGGGGGCATTGGGGAGAAAGGGCGATGGGAGTGGGTAGGGAGGGAAGAAGAGGTAGAGAATTGGAGGTAAGTGCTGATAGAGGGGAGAGGTGGGATAGAGGGATAAGCAAGGGAAGGGGAGGGGAGGGGGGTGAGAGGTAGGAAATTGGAGGTAGGTGGAGAAACAAGGGAGAGGGGGAGGGGTAGCGTGACTATTTGTGGCAACTTCAACACCTACATCCAACAGCACGACACGCCTGCTCCCCTGACGCGATTTGTTGCCACTTTGAGACCACTGTCGATCGGAAGAATGAGCTTCCCATTTCGGCAGACACACTAGTCCCAGTCGCGTTCCAGGCCAATTACCCCTAGAAGGCAAGGCCTGATTGTGACGTCATTCTTAGTGGGTTCTCGACCAGCTCCAAGTGGCAAACACGCAGAGGCTCGACGACAGGCACCGGAAGGCGGCAGACTCGTCCGTATGGGAGTTGCCGTGTGCTCGCGTCGCACTTATTATGAGACGTTGGAAGACGCACCGCAGCATCGCCGTCCGGCGTCTTTCAGCGTCTCGTAACGAGAGCGACGCTAGCACGCGGAAACGGCCATACGGACGCGTGTGCCGCCTTGCGGGATCTCTCGCAGATCTTCAGCGTGTTTGGCTCATGGGGCCCGTCGGGGATCTGCTTGTGATGACGTCATGTGGAGCCCTTGTCTTCTAGGTGGTACAGCATGAGTGCGTGCACCTGCTTTATCAATCCACGCTATATTTATAATTTGTATCGCCATTTGGCCTCTTCGCACCCTAGGATTCGGCGATGCCATCAGTTAGGTTGTTACTCATAACCGTATTCACAACTCTGCGTGTCTCAGCCGCATGTGCAGCAAACCCTGTTTTATATGCCACGAGGGCCTGATGGTGCCAGTAGTGCCGCATTTATTATTTTAATCCATGAATGCATAAACTCACGTCAAAAAAAAAGAAAAAAGAACACGGCTGTTGTTTTTTGGTTGTTTGTTCGTTTTCTGTGGGCGTAAGTCCAACAAATCCACTTTTATCGAAGTCATCAAAGCACAATATTAGCCATCGTGTCGTTCATTACAAAATAAAAAACGGTAAAAAATAGGTAAAATTTGCTTACATATTATATTTCCCTTCCGTTTTCCAAAATAAACGTCTCAGCGGCCCACCATATCAGGTCATGGTTTCACTCAAACTAGGCTAAGCCCATAGAAAACAAACATGTTTTTTTCATTGTCATTTTGTTAACTAGGGCGAACTCATCCTATCAGCTTTCTACTAAAACGATCTACCTTCACATTACGCCTCTCTGCTTGTTAACATCGCGGTCTTCTAAAGTCCGACTCTTGCGGTCCACTGAGATGAACGACTCGCAATCGGCTCGACGATGTAGGACGACTCTTCGTAGTTGACTGACTTGGGCTACGCGCGAAATTTGACGGACCGTTCATGTTTTATTTGGGTAACCTAAGACATCTAGTTTTAAATCTTTTTTCAGGTGTTTAATTGTGTGTGGAAACAAATACAAGAAAATGTGAGGCTATAATCAATCAGCTTTGCTGCCTTTTATTGGCTTTCCTCTTCGTTTAATTCCAGAAATGCTGAGGACTTTTCTTCTTATCTACAGGGAACTGCATGGACAATGGCCCCAAGCACGCCGGGGGTTCGAGATGCCGCTCGGAATGCAATGGTGAGAGTACCCACAAAAAAAGTGGTCTTCCATATAATGAAAAAAACCTCGGCCGAATTGAAAAACATATTCCAGGTGGCCATCATGGATACACAGGACGAGGCTTGTCGGTCTTTTATGTTGCACTGGATTTTGCATTAACTTGTTGGTGTAGGTAATAAGGAATGTCTACTTCATCTGCGTTTTCCTTTTGTACCTGATGTTGTTTTGTAGGTTTTTCCCTTGACTGTAAGATTCATAATCTGCACATTCATTGAGCTCTCCCCACACTTCTTTGTATTTAGAGTATACGAAAAATTGCAGTTTGATACTTTGGACCAATGTTACGAATGAAAGAAACGGGAAGAGGGATGGCCAAAAAAAAACATGCTTTTCGTTTAAGACTCGTCAAATTATGAGGCGCTGGAGAAATACAGCCTTCTGCTTTAAGTCCTTATTTCGAATTCTTTTTGTTCGCCTTCCGCCCATTGAAAAGCATGCGGGAAGGGCCTTAGAACGCACCTGGTACCGCTGCGCCGCAGCGTTCTTCCGCAACATAAAGTTCGTCTGCTTTCCTCGCCGTCACCATAGCAACGAACGCCGAATGAATAGAAACACGCACAGTACCGCCGCGTGAAGCCAGCAACAGCTGACGCCATTTTACGAACGGCGTAAGCCGTTCGTAAAATGGCAGCTTTGGAAGATTTCTCATTTCCTCGAGGAACAAGTGCTCTTTCTTTTCACCCAAAGGAAGAGGAAGGGATGCCGATCTCGTATAAATACATTTCAGGAGGTATCCCATTTAGTCCGCGGTGGTGACACTTTTAAAGTATGCGCTACTCACTGAGGGTCCTCAAACACATGCTAAAACAATTGCCTATCGGAAGCAAGATACCCCTAGAAAAGTTAGGCCTTTTTTTTTTTTTTTTTTTGTTTACGTTTTTACATTTTGTATAGCCACGGACACAATGAGAATCGAAGGGCGTATATATTGAACGGAATTAAATGCAAAGGTCTGGCCTCTTGAACACGCCTCACAGGCCTTCCGCCGAGCTGTGGCTGCGCGCGACGCTCACCCGATGTGCACGAGACTCCGTTGTCGTCGAAGACAGGAAGCTCGCCTTGAAGTTTGGATGTCTGAAGCAGCTTCCCCGCCGTACTCACTTTGACAGAGACAGACTCAAGAATTGGTGACAAGGAGCAAAGAGTGTTTGTTCCTTTTTCCTGGATTCATTTCCGGGATTTATACATGACCAATAATAGCATCGCTAGACTGATTCTGATAATCGTATGGCTTCCTTGTTTAGGCTACCATGTCTATAAGATAATTTCTTTTGTTGGGAAAGTCATCCGGCATTTCTGCTCAAGATAAGTTGGTTACTCGTTTTGGTAAGGTTCCGTTTCTTCCGCCCTTTTGTGCTCTGCCTGGAACGTTTCCTCTGCTTTGTCGATTCACCGCCACTGCCTTTTATCTGAAAATCTGCATATCAACCTAGTTTACATCCTTTTGCAGAACCTTCCTTGACGTGCTTCGCGGTCAATATGTTGAGTGTAGTCTTTGTTGACGTCGTTGGCACGCAACAGCCGTCCTGTGGCGCGTTGGAAACTTGTGTCGCTCCAGTTCTACGCGTCTCCGCTTCCTCTGTTGATCCGTTTGGTCTTCCGTTACCGATTGATCGTCGGAGTAGACGGCTGACACTTTGGTGAGATTTCCGAGATAGCAACTTTTGTTACGGGAGGTCACGTGAAGCTGCATTGGTCTTTGGAAGTGTGGTTTGATGGAGCATGATGTGGTGTTGCGTTTGTCAGGATTACCTGAATTAAGCATGCCTGCAGTGACCACAATACACCTTCTTTAATCCGCCATTATTGAAACGCACCAGTGTTGCCAACGGTGCAGTGGTATTGGCTTAATTCAAGACACTCACTACACTCCTCACGGAAAAAGTTAAAATTAGGGGTGTAACACATCAAACAACATGTTGTAAATTAACAATATAGAACTGACTGCATGAACGATGTCTCTCTTTAGCTGAACGCTTGATGATATGAGCTCTTTCAATTCGCACACTGGGCTCACCCTCTTTAAAGAAGAAATGAAAGGCAACATGATACCGGGGTTGCTTGCGGTATCTGACGGGGTAGAGTCTACAGAGAGGGCTCTGTCGCCCCACAGGCGTTGAGGGCGCTGCCATTGAGGTGCAACAGTCAGTGTTGGATGTCGGTGACACGGTGCTCTGCTCTGCGTGGCACTCGGTTGGTTCTGGAAGCATCCTTGTAAAAACTAGCATTTCGTGTGATCATTCGGGTGCCTTGGGATGCTTTGATTTGAGATCCATGAATGCTGGGAACTAAGGGGCTGGATCGTAAACTTGTGTTGGACTTCTTTACACAGGACTCGCTCACCGATCCAGAAGAAATGAGGTCGAGCACCTCTCCGTGTCTCAGCCATGGTACTTACTGTAAGCCTTTCTTGCAAGCTCAGCCGACCTCAGTTCTTCCGAGCTCTCTGTTCTTGTGGTTGGGGTTGCACAGATCGGAAGGATATTTCTCTTTGGCCTTCCAAAAGGAGCAGAAATTTGTAAGACGTTATTGGTGTTGTTCCTTGCTTCATATATCTTTAAGGCATTCTGTTGTTCCTGTCGGATGCGACCTATGGCGAATGTTGGGTTAATTCTTGGCGCGAAGTGAGCGTCGAGTCATGCTATCGCTGCGTCGCACTGGGATGTCGACGTTCTCGCCCCGCCTTGCGCGTTGCTGCTGACAATCGTCAACGACAAGTATTCCCGGAGAGACCGGTAGATTTCATTCACTTCCTCGCCGGCGTAGTGAAGGAGAAGCGCACTCTTGCGTACATCCGCCGTAATATTGTATGCAACGAGAAATTTCTTGAATCTTGTATACCGAATTGATTTTTGGATGGTGAAACTCGGAAACGGGGGCCGCGTGTGTGCGATGTTGACCTGTTCCGTCGCTTGCTTTGGCGGTGCACGCCGATGATGTTGTGGTACACGGGTTCTAGGGGTTTTCCGTTATCTCGGCTGGCACTTCTGACACCATTAATGTAGTGTTTTGTATTTAGCCGATACCACATGGTATCCGATGGCTTAGGTTGCTTCACCCAAGCCGTGGTCGCACTGGTGATATGTCTGAGAAAAGACAATCAGCAAACACTGCTTGAGGCGTGTTTCTTTTCTTGTATGAAGTTCCTTTCAGATTGGTCATAATAAACCTGCCTGTAGAAATGTTCAAAGAACACACATGTATAAAGCAAACATGTTCCGAACATCCGTGAGGAGTGTCCGCGGATGAATATGTCATCATGTGTGCAGAGAACACCGAGCCTTTTGTAGGATGCAGTGGGAGTGCGGCTTAAATGGTCAAAAACGTGTGAGCAGAAATAGGGACGCGTCGGTTCTCCAAGCGGGGTTACCAAAGCAACCGTCGCTGAAGCTGTGAAGTGACGGTGTGACATTCGCACACGTCGCAACGTGAGCGTCGGCTGCCATGGTTCACTCTAAAAAAAAAACCGTGCGTCTACTTTTCCGCACAACACCCTTAGACCCAATCACCGCAACTTACGGAGGCAGCTCAGCGAATTACGATGCCGAAACATTAGTTTGGACCAAAAAACGCACTCTGAGTTGTGACATTAAGCAATGCAAGCGTGACGTTTTGCATTGCTTAATGTCACAACTCAGACTCCGTTTTTTTTGGTCTAAACATATGTTTCGGCATCGTCATTCGCTGAACTGCCTCCGTAAGTTGCGGTGATTGGCTCTCTGAGTGTTGCGCGGGAAAGTGGACGCACGGGTATTTCCTACAGTGAATTACGCCGGTCTGCGACGCGAAGTGATGCATTTTTCCTAGCATGGTGTTTCACGCTTGACACCCGCCTTCTATTCGCGTAACGTTTGCAGGTGTGTTTGAATCGGACTGTCATCCAAAACCTGACCTTGGAGAAGCTGGACGATACAGCAGCCTTCGCCCGGCTGTTCATGTTCCGCTTCGGGTAGATAGCGGCAGAGAAATTACATTTGCCTCAATACCGGCATTTTCAATGTTCCTTTTTTCTTCGTTGGAAGCTTGTATACAACGTAGAGTTGTAAAGTATAACAATAAAATACATTCACAATGTTTTCAACTCTCATGGAACCCAAGGAAATTGTATTTTTTCTTGCTTTTTACACGATTCACTGGGATATTGCCGCACGCGCAGCTGGCCAAGTTGGCAGCGCGCGCGTGGCCTAATGGTTATCGCGCCGGCCTCCCACGCGTAAAGCAAGGTTCGGACGTTTATTTCGTTCATTCCTGAAATTTAGCGTTCTGGAAAATTCGCGAATCCTGTTGCTTGTTCGAGATCAAAATGTTCTACGCGTCGAACTTTCTACGCCGATTATTGCAGAAGCCCACGCCTGTACATAAGGGGTTTCGCATGGTGAGCCAAAGTCAGTTCCGCCTCACCGTTCGATCCTGCTGCTTCGCCACCCTCGACGCCCGCGACGCTCTGTTGTTATCTTTAATTTTCCTTTTATTTTTGGGCACAAGTTCGCCCCATTACACGTTTAGTTTCTTCAGTTATTATCGCCTCATCACTTGTCATTCGTGACATTTTGGTGGAGGTGCGGGGTAGCACATGCCCGTGCAGCGCAGCCCTTCGAGTTCCAGAGTACAAGTCCGAATCCAAGCTCCCGAGGACCCAACGAAGACCAGATCGATACCCGATCAAGTCGCCGCACCCAAGGTCTACACCCGGAATACGGACTTCTGCCACCCAGGACCGGGCAGCCAACGAGACCGACGATGGACGACCAGCAATCGCAGTCCCCGACCGCCGCCGCCGTCATCTACCTGCCCGTTGCCCTTCGAACCCCGACGACTTTCCATGGCGAGACGCACGAGGACGAGGAGGACTGGATTCTGCACTACGAACATGTAGCACGCCATAATGGATGGACCACTGAGCAGCGCCTCCAAAACCTCTACTTCTCTTTGGAGGGTACCGCGAGGCAGTGGTTCAAGAACCACGAGGCGTCGCTTACGTCGTGGAACACCTGTATCGCCGGCCTGAAAGAGACATTTACGAACCAGACACGACGACAGCGAGTGGAAGACCTCCTGCAAGTACGAACTCAAGGGCCCAACGAAACGGTCATCAGCTTCGTTGAAGACGTCCTCCGCCTGAGTAGCCGCGCCGAACCTCAGTCCACCGAGGAGAAGAAGCTGCACGTACTGATGAAAGGAGTGAGGAGTGACATCATCGGTGGCCTTGTTCGCAACCCACCAACTACTGTCGATGAAATCGTTGCCGAGGCAACTAACATCGAGCATGTCCTGTCAATCCTAGCCAGCCACTACAACCGACTCGCCGGCACGCCTGTTGCTTCGACGCTATCTTCCCGATTCGACGAGGGCGGCAACAGCGCTGACAATCCTCGTGCAATTGTCCGCGACATCGTCCGGGAAGAGCTCAGAAAGCTGCTGCGTACTGCCAACCAGCCGGCTTCGCAGTCGATAGCCGAAGTGATACGTGAAAAAGTTCAGCGGGCAATTCAACCGGAGGCTCCTGCCAGCGTAGCAACACCCGATGAGCCCACCCTGACCTACGCCGCAATGGCCCGACGGTCACCGCCTCCTCCTCAAGCCTATGTCGCGCCGCCCCAACGTCAGTCTCCTGCGCCGCAGCACGACTGCCGCCACGACGTCCAGGTCCAGTACGCCTGCCAGGTGCCCCGCGCACCCCGGAAGACCGACGTGTGGCGAACACCCGACCGACGACCTCTGTGTTTCCACTGCGGGGAAGCAGTCCACACCTACCGCCGATACCCATACCGACGACTTGGGCTGCGGGGGTTCCACCCGAACGACCCGCGACCCCGTTATGGTGAACGCCCTCGGGAGATTGACGAGTACCTGCGACGACATCAGTCACCCGAGCCTGCGTCCCGCTGAGAGTTCCGGTCACCGTTGCACGACGTCCGGCTTCGACGATGCACCGACCCCGACGTGAAAGCCTGTCACCTCTCGCTTCTCGCCGGGAAAGCTAGGCGCGGCAAACCCCTGGAGGTGTAGTTGCCGAAGACGACCGACGCCAAGATCCTCCACGAACGTCGGAGGACCCCCATTCGAACGCTACCACAGACCAAAACGACGCCCCTGCAGCGGTGTCCAATAACCTAAACGTCGTCATCGACGGCCACGACGAATCAGCACCCGTGGACACCGGAGCAAACTACTCAGTCTTGAATGGGAGGCTCTCCCGCTGCCTTCAAAAAGTCAGGAGGCCGTGGGATGGACCTCAAATACGAACCGCCGGAGGAGACCTCATCACACCGGTTGGGAGATGCACTGCTCGCGTCGAGATCCACGGTGAGATGTGCCCTGTCAAGTTCGTCGTTCTGCAAGACTGTTCGAGGTGCGTTATCCTCGGAATGGACTTTCTCTGAGAGTATGGCGCCGTCATCGACCTCGGAGCAAACCGCCTGACGCTACGAAAACCTGCTCCACAACCGGAGGAACGCAAAGCGACGTCATCCGCGGTTCGAGTCCTCGCAAACCACGGGAACCAACCACCGCGGTCAAGTGTTTTAGTACCCGTCGGCGTTGATGAGACTTTCTGCGGCAACGTTTTGCTCGAAGGAAGCCTCCACTTGCTTCTAGGAAGAGGGATCGGCATCGCAAGAGGCGTCGCGGAGCTCCGAGACGGACACACTGTCGCACTCGTAACGAACTTCCGACAGGAGGCCCAGCACCTTACGAGAGGCAACGCCGTGGGTCACGCCGAGGAACTCCCGGACTCAGCCGCAATCGCCGGAATATCAGAAGACCTCTCTTCGTGGCCGCCCAAGACAACGCAGCCTTCGCAGTTGGACATCGATCCAACCCTGCCTACCCCAGAACGACGACAACTCAGTGACCTTCTCACCGAGTTCAATGAGTGCTTCTCCACGTCGTCAAAGGTACGCCAAACGACCGTTACGAAGCATCGAATTGTCACTGACGATAACGCGCGTCCTGTTCATCGGTCGCCGTACCGTGTCTCTGTAAAAGAGAGAGAAGTCGTCCAGAAGTAGGTCCGAGAAATGCTCGATGACGATATTGTCCTGCCCTCAAGCAGCCCGTGGGCATCACCGGTAGCCCTAGTAAAAAAGAAAAACGGGACTCTTGGGCTCTGCGGGGACTATCGCCGACTGAACGCTGTAACAAAAAAGGACATCTACCACGCCCGATACTTTTCGTCGATGGACGTGAAGAGTGGGTACTGGCAGATCGAGGTCGACGAACGAGATCGTGAAAAGACTGCCTTCGTCTCGCCGGACGGGCTGTACGAATTTAAAGTGATGCCGTTCGGACTATGCACAGCGCCAGCGACGTTCCAGCGCGTAATGGACACCGTTCTTTCCGGCTTGAAATGGCAAAGTTGTCTCGTCTATCTCGACGACGTCGTGGTATTCGCCAGCGACTTTGACGAGCACCTCAGACGTTTGCGAGCCGTGCTGCAGGCTATCCAGAATGCCGGACTGACACTGAAGCCGTCAAAATGTCAGTTCGCTTACGGTGAGCTCAAATTCCCGTTCGATGTCCTGAGTGCTCAAGGTGTAAGTCCTGACCCTGCAAAGACATCCGCTGTCACCGAATTTCCGAAGCCATCAGACAAGAAAGCCGTTCGAAGATTTCTTGGTCTGTGCCCATACTACAGACGTCTCGTTCGCGATTTTGCCAAGATTTCTGCACCGCTCACTCATCTGACGAAGGACGACGTGAACTTCCAGTGGGGCAAGGTGCAAAACAAGCGTTCAACGAACTGAAGGAAAGACTCCAGTCGCCCCCTATCCTCGGACACTTCGATCCATCAGCGGAAACAGAAGTTCACACAGACGCCAGCAACGCCAGGCTAGGTGCGGTGCTCGTCCAAAGACAAGACGGAGCAGAGAGGGTGATCGCTTACGGAAGCCGGGCACTGTCCAAGGCAGAGAAACATTACTCGACAACCGACAAGGAATGTCTCGCTGTAGTCTGGGCGTTAACCAAGTTCCGCCCATACCTGTACGGGATCCCGTTCAACGTTGTCACGGACCACCACGCTCTCTGTTGGCTCGCCAACCTCAAGGACCCGTCAGGACGCCTCGCTCGTTCGAGCCTGCAAGAATTCGACGTGACCATTGTGCACAACTCTGGCCGCATATTTGTTTAGATGAGAAAAGTACTCAGCATTTCTGGAAATACACGAAAAGGAAAGCTAATAAAAGGCAACAAGTCTTATTGATTATAACCTCACATTTCCTTCAATTTCTTTCCACATGCAATTGAAGACCTGAAAAAAGATTCAAAACGATATAGATTACAAAAAGAAAACACGGTCCATCGAATTTTGCCCGCAGCCCAGGTCAGTGAACTACGAGAGCAGATTCTACAGTTTAGTAAGGTACGTTGTTGGGCTAGTTGGTTCATCTTAGTAAAACATATAAAATAGCGCAACAGAAACAAGGACAAGAAGTAAACAGGACAGGCGCCTGTCCTGTTTACTTCTTGTCCTTGTTTCTGTTGCGCTATTTTATATGTTTTACTAAGATTCTACAGTGTTAACCCGATTGCGAGTTAAACATCTGAGTGGACCGCAAGAGTCAGATTTTAGAAGACCGCGAAGTTATCGAGCAGAAAGGCGCATTGTGAAGGTGGATCGTTTTAGTAAAAAGACGATACGATCAAATCGACCGAGTTAAAAATTCACAAACAAATCTACACTAGCTCGCCTGTGCCATCACAGTCATATAGAAAAAAAAAACATGTTTATTTCTTATGGGCTTAGCTATAGTTCTGGTAAAACCACGAAGTAGTATGGTGGGCCGCTCTGACGTTTAGTTTGGCAAACGGAAGGGGAATAATACGTAATCAAATTTTATCTTGTTCTTTTAACCTTTTTTCTTTGTTTTAACGAACGGCAACATGGCCGATATTGCGCTGTGATGATTTCACTAAAAGTGGCTTTGCTGGGAATTTATGGTGGACTTTCGAGAAACTAGAAACAGAAGTGACGTAGCGACAGGAGGAGCGTAACCAAGCAACGGCTCGCACCACGAAACCGCCCTCTTTGACGTCGTGACGACATGGCAAGATTGGCGTCTGTCACTCACTTGAGAGGCGTGAAGAGCCAACCTCCAAAGAGCAGAAGTAGCTACGTTGTCCCCCTGCCGTCCCTACGCTTTCCCTGCTGTACCTATCTGGAACCTAGTCCCTACGCAAGCGTCCGTTTCTCTGGCAAACGGAGGAGCATTTTCTGCTTTTAGTGAAGCAATGGCAGCCAATCCCTTACGGCGGCGACCTTCACATCGGCTCTATTTTAAAGAAACTTGTCAAACTAAAAAAAATACACGTGTCCTATTGAAATGAACAACTGATTTTGTAGCGGTTCCAGAAAATATAAGATGGAGTAAACTCGCATAAAGGGTTAGAACAACATGCGGGACGCGGACGAGCGCCTAGTTGAAATTACTGGCGCTGATGACTGCTCAAGAAACAGGAGGATGTGGCCTCTCTGGTTCGCGGCGCAACTGAGCTGAGCCCGGCGCTGTCCAGAGACGACAAAGTTCGTCTCTGGAACGAGCTAACCTCCCTGCTCAACTTCCTCGGACCTCCAAGGAAGGAGCCGGAAGGTTGGAAACGCTACTGGGCCATGCGGGTGTCGAAGGCGCGGGCGCGGGCTACGGAGCTGGCGAAACAGGCGAGGTGATTTGCGTAGTCTACTCATAGTGTGGACCAAACTATTGAATTACTTCCTTTACCCGCAGGCAAACAGGGGGCGGAGGCGCCCGGGTGCGCTCACTGGCGTCATCATACTCACGTATTTTGACGCTGGTGGGCGAGGACTCGGCCCTGGGTGCTCCCGGGTTTGCTTTATATGAAACCAAGTGGTCTGCACTCTAGCCACAACTTGCCACCCGCCTAAAACTGGCCTCCGGGTTTGCCATTTTCCTTTTATCGCAATAAAGTGGAAATTTGGGCCAGTTCGTTCATTGCAAACAAAAAAAGCGCCGAAAAAAACAGGGACGTAGCCGAAGGGAAACAGGACAAGGTGCACTCTCAACTGAATTTGAATTTTCAATAAACTTCAGTTGAGAGTGCATCTTGTCCTGTTTCCTACGTCTGTGTTCCTGAGTTTTTTGTTTGTTTGTTTTCTGATATCATTGTTGATCTCAACATTCCTCTACTATGGAATCTGTAATGCTCACATGTGTGACAAAACACGAACGAAATGGCAGTGTGCTGAATTAAGTGAAGTGTGAAATAATGTCTGTGATATATCCCGGATAATGACAAAGAATTTATACGGTGTTTACTAGTCAATGCTTAATTTCACTTTAAAGAAAGTATTGCAACCTGTGTCTTCAAACCTGTTTATTTTTCACGTTACAGCATTGTTATAAAAAAAGAAAGCACTTTCAAAGACAAACTGCTTGTTGTCTTCTTTATACATTCAAACTGTCACAAATACAATATGCGATTATCGAGTAATACACCTGGCTCTGTGGTACCCATAATAGATTGTAAAATGGAGCAGGGCGATGGAAGTGTAGATAAATTTGAATCGATGTCAAAACCCGATACAAACAATATATTGCAGTAAAAGAAGCAAAACGGGTCTCATCAGTAGCCTCATTGAGTTCTCCGTTTCCTGCAAGGGCGAGCCAGATGCCCCGTTGGCTAGCTAAATAACCCTACAAAACCTTCTGTTATTGTGCCACGCATTTTATGTACCCTGCTTGCAAATTAAAAAAGGCTCTATCAACATCACCGTGATGCACCGAATAGCTTTTCGGAGGCAGTTCTACATGTCCGTAAAGGTAACACGGTGGTTGTGCGATGAATTGCGCAAAGCATTGGAGTTGACACTGTTGAGCTTATGGACGGCCATGACTGTGGAGCAACAAGTGGAGCACATACTGCCACGGGGGGGGGGGGGGGGGGGCTTTTCTGGTGGCGAGGGCGTCAGTCGACTGTAGCCTGATTCCTCGCTATGTGCTCGTCGCTCGCCACCGTGCGCTGAAAGCTCCCCGCACAGTTCGCTCCCCGTAGCGTAAAAGCGAAGTGCGCACAACACTTGCTGTTCCACAGACATCACCGTCCACGAACCTCGCGCAGTTCGTCGCACAATCAACGAACCACATTCTTGGTGAGACGGTACTGCCTCCGAAAAGCTTCCTCCGGTAGTTCAAAGGCATCGAGGTCTCGCGGTGCTGCCGGTGAAGCCTTTCCGGAGGGAAAAAAACAAAAAGTTTAACAATAGAAAGACTGTCGCTCTGCCTCCTAGACGCCGTGTTTCCAATTTCGCTACCGCGAAGGGACCATCGACAGACTCGTTCCCTTTTCAGACGAAACACCGAGGAAACGATACGCCAAAGTGTTGTCACTTCCGGTGAGGGCGGTTCGCCGTCTCCGCCCATATTTTCATAGGGAACTTTCGTCATTCGAGCCTCAACCAATCAGACGCGATTTCGTCACTTCCGTTTCTTTTAGGAGAAACGAAACATTTGTCCAACACAGGTCCCCTAGACTTACGCCCATAGAAAACTAAAAATCAAACCATTAAACAATAACGCACCTTTTGTTTTTCTGACTGACGTAAGTTCATAGATTTATGGTTTCAAAAAATAAATGCAGCACTACTGGCATCTTTCATTTATGTGGTGCCTTTAAAAAGCTAACGAGAACAAAAACCTCGCGGCATATAAAAACTGGGTTTGCTGGGCATGCGGCTCTGGGAAATGCAGGGTTGTGAACACGGTTATGAGTAACAACGTGACTAACGGCAGCGCCGACTCCTAGGGTGTAGGAGGCAGAATGGCGATACGAGTTATAAATGCAGCATGAATTGATAAAACAGCTGCGTGCACCCATGCTATATTGTCACGAATGACAGGTGATGAGGCGACGAAAACTGAAGTAAGCTAAACGTTTAATGGAGCGAACTCGTACCCAGAAACTAAAAAGAAGAAGGTTAGCGTCGATGGCGGCGAAAAAGCAGGATCAAACGCTGGAGCGAGACTGACTCGGGCTCGCCACGCGGAGCACTTTTCGTACAAGCGTGGGTTTCTGGAACATTCGGCCTGAGACGTTCGGCGTGTAGAGCGTTCGTAAGTCGATGAGACGAAAAAGTTCCTGAATGTGCGAGAACGACAAGTAGAAAGAATAAACAAAAGCACATTTCGCTACTTGGAATCGAACTCAGATCTTCCGCGCGACAATCAAACGCGGTAACCATTCGGCTTTTTTTTTTTTGGGGGGGGGGGGGGGGGGGGGGGGGTAGCCGTTTTGCCACGCACGCTCTCGCTTGGCGACGCGCGTGGAAATATCACCTAGAAGACAAGGGCTTCGCATGACGTCGTCGCTAGTAGACGCTTGACGCGACCCATAAGGCAAACACGTTGAAGTTTTACGAAAGACCCCGCAAAGCGGCAGACGCGTCCATGTGTGAGTGTTCGCGTGCTAGCGTCAGGCTTGTTACGAGATGCTGGAAGACACGCGTACGGCGACGCCACTTCCGGCGTCTCATAATAAGCGCGACTCTAGCACACCGCAATTCCCATGCGGACGGATCTGCCGCCTTCCAGTGCCTGTCGTCGAGCATCTGCTTGTTGACGCTTGGTGCAGGTCGGGAACCCACTAATGATGACGTCACCCTCAAACCTTGTCTTCTAGGTGCAAGTGGTCTCGAACGCGTCTTTGACTGGTGCGTTTACTCTCATGTGAAGCCCATTTTTCCAATCGACAGTGGTTTCAATGTGGCAACAACTTCCGTCACAGGAGCCGGCGTGTCGTGTTGTCGGATTTAGGTGTTGAAGCTTTCATATATAGGGAGAGGGGAAGGGATAGCATAGTCATGCTATCCCTTCCCCTCTCCTTTCTTTCTCCACCTACCTCCGAATCTCTACCTCGCCCCCCCCCTCCCACCCCCACTTCCTCCCCTTCCCCTCTCCCTTTTCCCATTGAGCTGTCAAACTATCCTAACCCCCTTCTCCCCTCCATCGCCAACTACCTCCAATTCTCTACCTCTGTTTTGCCTCCCTACCCATCCCGTCCCTTTTTCTCCCCAACTCTTCCCTACTCTCCTTCAGTGTCCTCCCTCCCCTTTTCCTTTTTTTGTTCATGCGACACACCAATTCAGTCTCTGGAAGGCGCTATCTTCGAGGACAAGCTGCGCTGCGCTTGAAGAGCGCCATCTTCTGTAGTGCTGTGGATTAAGACACTCCCACGCCCGACCTCCAGTTCTTGAAGTTTGGTATCGAAAGAGTGCGGGCTCTGCAGATATACAGGAAAGGTCCTAGGACCCACATCAGAAAGGGAGACGTAACCTGGGGCACGGTAGAGGTCAAGGTATTCACCCAAAACTGAGAAATAAAGAGATGGCTAAACTACTGCTACTCGCTCCTGGAAGAAACATCAATCCTCCGGTTACGTACACATCGCGACACTGTTAGCGCGAACACGACATCGGCGCATTTTCGCATTTTAGTTCTTAATAGTAATAGCGAGCACGAATTGTTTTTGCTTACATTATATAACTAAATGAGCTCTTTCCGTAGTAATAATAACTTCGATGACATCCCTTGGTTTCAAAGAGAAAAACTGGAAAAACCGGTGATCGCTTGTTCGCGCTAACAGTGTCGCGCTCTGTACAACCATTCGTGTTATGCTTTGCACGAGCCAAACGGAAAAGATACTGTCATCACTTTCATACAAGTTGAACAAGATCGAGGACAAAATTTCAGACATGTTAGGACATGGTAGGTTCAGGGTCCTGTAAGCACGGACCCTGAACCTAGCCCATCCACCATCGAACTGCTGGCACCAGACCTTTGAATGGTTTGTCTATAGACTCGGGGAGAGCTGGAAGCAGCTCTTCCCTCTGGCAAACATCACACTGCACCTGGGCCTGACCAGATTACCATGGCCATTTAAAGAATATCACGGGCCACGCAAAAGGAGGCCTCCTAATTGTAACCAACGGTATAGGGAGAACCGAGAAGGTCCCACAAGAAAACACTTCAGCATGGTGCCTATACCATAGTCAGGATAAGGCAAGGGAACCATTTCGAACAATCGGCCTATATTCTTGACATCCTGCCCAAGCAAAGTAATGGAACGGACGGTTCTTTGAAGGACCGAATGGTTTCTCGAGATCGACAAGAAGTCCCACGCGGTCCAAACTCGTTTTCTCCCGGACTGGGACGCAGCCTCGCCCTAATTTCACGACACATTTCAGTATTACCTAGCCAACACTCAAGTAACAGCCTGCTCATCTTATAAATGCCTTGGCGTTCATCTTACTTCTGACCTACGGTGGACTACTCACATAACCTTTATTATTACAAACCGCACTCTCGTATGTTTAGACCGTAACCTCGCACTTGTTACACCATCCCTAAAACGACTCGTGTATACTACTCTTATAAGATCCAAGTTAGAACATGCCTAATCTATATGGCCTCCATTGCATTCATACCTCACAAATCAACTATAATCCGTTCAATACAGAGTCCTTCGTTCTATATATTAAAACTAATCAACATATACCTGCGTATCGGTATTACACCAATCAGCTAACCTTCATTCACTTTCCTTTCGTCGCCAATTATCCCGCCTCTCTCTCCTTCATCGAATGTTTTTATCATATTAACCATATCAGAGAATCATTACGGTCACCTCCCCACTGTATTTCCCCTTGTTTAAATGACTCATGTAAATTACGATGAATTTGATCATTGACTGTTTCACTCCAGATTTCCACACCACGATTAGCTATCGAGGACTGGAACTCACTACCTCAAAACAGCGTTTCTATAAATAATACTAATAAATTTGCAGAATTTCACTAACCTCACTCAATCTAACTTAGCCAACTAGGTTACGGTGTTACTCTTCACCAGGATGTAAGCAAATTTGTCCATGCCTGGAAACCATAAATTTCCACGGAGTTGTTTCGTCTTTACGACTCCTTGGTAACCTTGGTGTGCGAGTTGCACTGCACGTTTCTGGAGACCAGTTGGAAGTACCCGACATGAACCTCTCAAGATGATACCTTCTGGTGTTGAAGTCAGTTCTTCCTTCACAGCAACAAATGGGCTTTAGTTCTGGTAGCAGCCAGGCGTAACGTGGAAGATGCTGAATGACTCTCACAAGTAGCTGCAGTTGGTCTGTTTTCGTCTGTTCCACAACTGAGAAGGCCTTTGGGAGGCACTGGCGTTGTTTAAGCTCACATACTCGTCAGGAACATTGGTGATGCTAGTGCCTGTCTTGTGTAGTAGCACTGGGTGACTTGAAAGGTAGTCCGAGGGGTTTCTGCTTCCTGCAGTGTGTTGTACGTTAAATGCATACTGGTGGATGAGGAGAGCACGGCGCTCTATACGGGCGGATAGTGACGACCATGGGGTTTTTCAGCATGCTCACCAGAGGCTTTTGGTTTGTCAATAAAATTAAGTTTGCACAACACAAGTAGAGCCGAAAGCGTTTCATGCCCCATACCGTGCCAGCATTTCTCGCTCCATTTGGGAGTAGCGGCTTTCAACTGGTGTTAATGCTCTGCTTGCATAAACTATCACTTCAACCTGTGCGCCATCTCGTTTAATAAAACATTGCAACAAGTTCGTGCGGACTTGCTTCTACAACCAGCTCTGTCGGCTTGGCTGGATAGAACAGGGATTGATGCGTCTGATATAGCACGCCGCAGTTCGTCAAAGGCTTTGTGGTGTGGTTCGGTTCACACCCAAGATGTATTCGTTAGCGCCAGTTCACGCAGTGGCAGTGTAAGGCTAGTAAGGTTTCGTAAAAACCGACCCGAGTAGTTCATTATTCCCAAAAGGCTCTTAACCTTTTGAGGGGACTCATGTGCCTTTACTTGTAGGAAAGCCTCGGTTTTCTTTGGTTCGGGACTAATACCTTCCGATGACAAAATTGGTCAAAAGAAGGTTAGCTCTCGCTTCTGGAAGTGACACTTCTTTACGTTAAGCGTTAGTCCTGATTCCTGAATGGAGAAACTTTGCAGATGCGTTCTCTAGTTACCCATCTAGGTGACAGTTCTGAAGTTCATTTACCCAACAAGTGAAACGGTTGTGCCTGTATGTTTTACGAATGTGACGGGAACGTTGTCGACCCTGATGAAACCTTTGCGAGACAAGCTTGCTGAGGTAATGTTTCCGTTACAAACAAGTGTTGTTCACCGCCTCAACTCCCGACTTGGCGTGTTTGGTTGATAACTTTTACTGTCTTGTTCATCGAAGGGCACACATTGGCAAAGTGTCAGATTTTGTTGGAGGCTTTGCATTCCTTTTCCCATGCAGGACAGTTTGCTCGTCTGCCGTCAAGTGGCCATTTGCCACCGCAGTTGTGAAAGTCTGTCGATAGGCTGTGATGTCGTTATGTCTGATAGTTTATTCGTAAATGCGGTTTCGCACTTTTTTTTTTTTTTGGCTTGCTGCCATGATGTTTCTCGTCCTTTTGTACTGCGAGGGCCGGCTTGTAGGCACTACGCTCGATTTCAGACACCGTGGTGCTCCACGTCTTCAAACGTATACGTCCTTGCCTTAGGATGCCTGCCAAGTCCAAAGAATGCAGTTTGGCATACTTCCGCAGACGCGTGGATCTGGTCGCGATGATAATTTGATTTTTATCTCAAGATCAACGTTTGGGAATTTGCAATGACGAGTCAGCTGCCGGAGTCGCGCATAAAAAGCATCCAGCGACTCACCGGCGTTCTGTTGCGCCTGTTGAGTCGGAAGCGATCAACGGCGAATGTGGGGTTGATGCCTGGCGCGAAGTGAGCGTCGAGCTTTGCACTCGTGTTGTCGTACTTATAAGTTGACAATGTCGCTGCGCCTTGCGCGTTGCTGGTGACAATCGCCGACGACGAGTCGTTCCGAAGTGACCGGTACTCGCGACTCCAATTGAGTGTAGGTGGCGCCACTCGTTCAGTGTAGGTGGCGCCACTCGTTTCTTAAAATGACGGTTATAGTGAAGGGTCACCTCTTTAACCTTGAAACAACAATGGTGTTCAGCGTAATATTTGCGCAAGGAGGCACGTTTTAATTCTGTAACGAGACCGAAACTAACCTCTGTTTTCGATATGGAAGGTGTCACCGCGTGATTAGTGAACTAAAGAAGTTGTTTGCGGAAACTTTATTTTGTAAAATATTAGTGCTATCCAGGCACATCCAAATATTTTGCAGAGTTCAGTGTCCTTTTAAAAACAGGGTCTTTCATACACCTTAGATACAGCATATATTGTTGTATCTGGTGAATAAATCAATAAAGATATGTGTGTGTCCTTCCTGCCTTTCCTCGCTCAGATAATTGTCATTTAAAATCATAAACTGCGGGCTGTTTTAATGGGTTTTTGGGTATTTAGTTGTTTAATTAATTTAACTATATCTCTAGCACAAGAATAATAGAATCAGTCCAAATTCTACAAAATATTGCCACGGGTGTTGAGTTTAGATTATGTTCACAAAGCTTATAAATTAAGAAACGCAGTTCCCACTCCAAAAGCTCACAGACGGAATCCGATTGAGAGAGCGGCAATATGTGTCTGTTTCAAAGCAACGCGTGACGCATAGGCCTTTATATTACTTCCAGTGTTTGACTGTTTGCATATCTTGATAACGACGTCAGAGTTCTCCATATGCTAAAAAAAAAATTAGACCTTTCTGAAAAGTCTATTATGGTTACATGGCGTATTGTTGTGATCGTGGCATTTTTTCGTGGGCTTACATTACCGCAATGTGTATTAACAATTAAGACATTTTAGTGCGTAATTTTTCAAGTTCTAATATAATTAGTTGCACTTGCGTATTACCTAATTTCAAACGCGTAAACAAGTATGTCAATCAAAAGTGTGCAAATTATTTTCACTGGTGCCAAATGCAGCATTTTTATTTAACAAGTTATATAATAAGAATTGTCAAAAATCAATGAAAACATTATAGGTAACCTGAAAAATTCCATGTAAAATTGCATTAATTGTGAATAAAGCCAATGGTGCTATCAAAATCGCGACTTTTGACAAGCGGCCAAACTTCTAAAATCGCCGCCAATCCTTGCAGACCAACAACCCCCCCCCCCCCCCCCCCCCGCCCCCCAAAAAACTAACTAATCCCGTTTTTTTTTTCTTGTTTTGTTTTTTTTTTCACAAAATTTTTTAGAGCGTGTGGTCTTTTTAAAATTTTACGCGCCGTCGTTGCTGTCGTTTTACCAGTCTCAGTTTCGAAGGAGCACCTACCCGCTTGCCAGGGTTGGGCAGAAATACTCAAAAATGTATTTGGAAATGCAAATACTGGGATACATTAAAAACGTAGCCAAAATACTGATACTAAAATACATCTGTAAAAATGTATCGCGATACGTATCGGAAATACATTTGAAATAGAGGCAAAAAGTATTTGGAAATACAAATACAGGAATACATTTTAGGGAGGGCAGAAATACAAATACAGAAATACTGATACTGCAATACATTTTTCACATTTTTTAGAGACGCCAACTGAGATGAAGCTTGAAGTTTGAAGTGGAAGTTTTTGACCCCGAAATTAGTTTCCCATAGGCTTGGCACTTTGGCTTCAAGGTAGTGGTTTCGGACGACGAGGCGTCGTCAATGGGCTCAAAAAAAAAAAACGAAAAAAAAACGTTCCATCAAAGACTTTCCTCGGTCTCTTCCCTGACATGCTGTCTTTCTGACGAGATGCCAAAAGACTTCGACCTCTAAATAAATTTTGTGACACCCTAAATTTGATCAAAACGCCACCACGCCCCTGTCCAAGGGGGACGTCCCTGCCAACATTGATCACATGAAGTCACGGTGGAATAAACTGGTTTTTTTTTCCCCGTAGGTGTGGCCTAGAGCAACAAACTTTACCAAGCTGCTGCATGAAAGTACAGTAGGTACTTTCGTTGTAGGTTACCTCGTGGAAGATCGTGCAGGCAGTGTCATTTGGAATTTTCGAGAATAGTGGATCACCTGAAGCATCCTGGAACACGTGTCTCACCTTCTGTTACGGTTGAAAAAAAGATACGATAGCATTCCTGTTGTGAAAGTCCTTCCTGCAGACCCTCCGCCACCGACACATGGATTGCAGTCATCAAGTTTCGCACAGCATCCCCCAAACAGAGACCTCGTGGACTGCGACCTGTTATTATCTTTTGTACCCTTTTATTTTTGGCACAAGTTCGCCACATTAAACGTTCATGTATTCCTGTTCATTTCTTGTTTATTGGTCACCACCCGTGACATTTTGGTGGAGGGGCGGGGTAACCACTAGGCCACGCGCGCGCTGCCTACTTGGCCAGCTGCGCGCGCGGCAATATTGCCGGCACAAGTCCGAGCTCTCCGAGAAACGGCGCGCTCGAGACGAGTCGCAGGTGTACAAAGTCTGGGTCGGCACAGCGAGGCCACGTCTGGCCTCCTTCCTGTTTTTCGGATCCCCAGAGCAGCGGGTCACGTTCATGTCGGCTGATGACGTATACGCTTGAGTCTTGCAATATTACGGGTGCAGCCGCAGACGCATTCGAATACAGTAAAACCTCGTTATAACAAAATGGGATATAACAAACTAATGGATATAACAAAGCAATCATAATTCCCCTTGCTTGCTAATAGGGAAGAAATGGACATTGGCTATAACAAACTAATGGTTATAACAAAATAATTACGATCGCTCCTTCAACTTTGTTATAACGAGGTTTTACTGTATGTGTTGAACTTCACTGCGTGAGTCATCCTACTATTTCAAGTCAACCACCGCCAGGCTCGTGCTGCAACAGACTGTGTGTGACTCAGCCTTGCCGGTTGAGCGTACTGTGTACGCTAAGGCAAGAGAGACATTTATAAGCTGACATTGGATGCCAGCAAACATTAACTCAAGAAATCCCTAGCTAAGGACCTGCGGCATAAGATGCTCTGACTCCACTCCTGGCACGCCACCTGGTTCGAGTCCCTACAATACGCAACACTTCTCAGAAGAGAGAGGAGGACGTATAGAACAATAGTCTAAAGAATCGGAAAGAACCTTGTCCAGCTCGCTTGCCCCTTTGCATTTAATTGCATTCTAATTATAACCTTGGTCAGCATAGCAACAATGCCCCAGCCTCTCCTTAACCCTCATGCCCTGAGAAGTAAAAACAAATAAAAAAATATGCCTTCGGACTTCTTTTTTTTTTTTTCGTGGGGTGGGGGGGGGAGTATTTCTCAAGAAATGTAACGAGATACATTTCATCCTGATTGTATCACGATACAAAGAGACATTCTAAAATGTATTTCGATACAGAAATACAGATACTGGTGAAAAAAATGTATTGTGATACAGAAATACAGATACGAAATGTATTTCTGAAATACTATCGCGATACTGCCCAACCCTGCCGCTTGCAGGTCTGCTCGCTGCAGCACGTTTCATTTGCGTTGGAAACTGGTGAAACAATAGTGCGTTTTATTGTTGCGTATACGAGCGAATACAAGCATTGTGTACTTGCATTAGCGTTGCGTGTGTCACACTGCGCGTGCGCGGAAAATAAAATTGCACTCCTAAATTGGCGCATGTCGCCGATGCGCATGCGTAGCACACAACTCTCATGCAAACGCACAGCGTATGCGACTGCTTTTATACGCAATACTAAAACTCTCTAGTAAGGTACAATTCCATACCCACTGCAGCACAACATTGGGACAGGGAAGAGTGTTGTCTGCGTTCGAAAATGACATTTCGCGAGCCATGATCGCGAGCAGTTGCCGTGCCCGCTGAGCAGGAGAACCGGGGCACCCCCACTAAACCGCTTCCCATTTCCTCCGCGGGAGGGCGAGCAACGAGCTGAAGACGCCAATAGGTCATACACTCCTTCGCCGTCGTAATGAAGGAGGAGCGAACTCCTGCGTACATCCACCGTAATGTTGCTATGCAACGAACAAGTGTTTGAATCACATGTTCACGCACTTGACCGCATTCGAGAGCGATGTTGTTGACGTCAGTCGCTTGGATATTGAAACATAGAAACGAGGGCAGCGAGTGTGCCATGTTTATGTGCTCCGTCACCTTCTCCGGCAGTGCACGCCGATGATGTTGTGGTGCAAGCGTTCTAGGGGTCTTCCGTTACCACGGCCGGCTCCTCTGACACCATTAATATAGTGCTCTGTGTTTAGTCGATACCACATGGTATTTGATGGCTTAGGTTGTTTCACTAAAGCCGTGGTCACGCGGCTGATACATCCGACAAAAGAGAGTCTGCACACACTGTCTTAAGTGTGTGTCACCCATATTTGACAGAACTGTCACACTAGCCATACACACACTATCTGCGAATACGCCCGAAGCGTATACGTATGCCAAAAGGATCGAGCATCCGAGAAGGTGTGTTCGCAGATGAATCTGTCATCATGTTAGCTGAGGGCACCTCGCCTTCCGTAGGATGTATGAGCAGTGGCAGTGAGGCTTAAAACGTGAAACACTTACAAAAAAAAACCACGTCGCGTCGGATCGCCAAACGGCGTTACCATAGCAATTGTCGCTGAAGCTATGACGTGACGGCGTGGCAACGCCGCCACGTCGCAACGTCAGCGGCGGTTGTTTTGGTTACGCCGCTCTGCGGCGCGAAGTGGTCCATCTCTGCGCGCATGTGTATTACGCTTGACACCCGCTTTCTCATCGCGTAACGTTTGCAGGTGTGTTTGAATCGAACCTTCTTCCAAAACCTGCCCTTGGAGAAGCTGGACGATACAATGGGCTACACGCGGCTGTTCTTGCTCCGCTTCGGGTAGATGGTGGCAGAGAAATTAAATTTTGCCTCAATACCGGCATTTTTACTTATTTTTTCTTCGATGGAAGCTTGGATACAACGTAGAGTTGTAAAGGATAACAATAAAATACAGATAAAATGTTTTCCACTGTTTGCTGCCCAGTAAATCGTTGTTTTTCAGCTTTTTTTACAAGATACACTGGAATATTCTGAAAGAAATATTGATCGACAGTCACAATGCACACTCCGTAAATTTGAAATATAACGAATATATATATATATATATCAGTGTGTCGAACCGAAAAAAAATACGGGTTCGGTTACGGTTCAGGTTCAGGTAAATTTATTTTGTTCCGGTTCAGTTCCGGTTCGACTAATTCGATCCGCGAACCGGTTCGGGGCGCTGAACCGGTTCGCGAACCGGTTCGGAAATTATAAATGACAAATCGCAACATCAAAATAAATTACAAATAAAACATCTGAAATCAGCGCATACGAAACGGGATTCATCGTAGTGTAAGGCTCAGGGATTTCTACCAGGAATGGTTTCTTTATGTGCACTCAAAGGTTACCTCACCGACGTTTACGCATTCGGAGTTCATCTAATTGGGTCCGACGCAGTAGCTGTAAAATCCGCGACCTCCTTACAAACCCACTTACAAGTAGAACTCGCTAACTATCCCGCCACCTCGGCGTGTAAGCAATTGAAGGAACAGTGGGGAGAAAATACAGCTTTCTTTATTTGAACTAGCCTTCGGTAACTCAAATTAGACCCTTAAAGAAGTTTTCATTACACAAGATACGGAATATGAAAAACACTTCACCGAACGCAACGCCAGAAGGACGTAATAGGATAAATATTAAAATAGAAGAGTTCGCCGTCTCACAAATATGTTAGCTTCTAAGTGCCTATACGAAACCGGATGCATTATTATCAAACTCCCACAGCCTTTTCTTTTGTCATTCCGATAAAAGCAAGCTTCAAGAACTCGCGCGTTCTAGAAACGTGTAATGAAATGAGCACACAGTAGCATTTAGGATTTACGAGATTGTAGGAAAATGAAATCCCGTGACGCGATATTTTTTTTTTTTTTTTGCACAGCCTTTTAATTCTCTTTCTTCCGTGCAAGCCGCGACCAGCGCAATACTGGTTCCTATGTCAAGATTCATGGATGCAGCGTTTGTCAAGATTCATGGATGCAGCGTTTATATTCCTAAGACTGAGTGGAGAAGAAAAATATGTAAGCGAGGTGTGTGTCAGTTGACGGCACCTAAAAAACAAATGGCATTGATAACACATTCATTGTCAACAGCGCGTGGCCGAACCGTTTTGACATGAGCCGGTAACCGTTATTTCTTTTTCCGGTTCAGTTTCGGTTCGGGTTCATCGCGATAACAATATAACAGTTCGGGTTCGGGTTCAGTTCCGGAAAAAATACCGGTTCGGTTCCGGTTTTCGGTTCGGTTCGGTTCCGGTTCGACACCCTGATATATATATATATATATATATATATATATATATATATATATATATATATATATATATATATATATATATATATATATATATATATATATATATATATATATATATATATATATATATATATATATATATACATATATATATATATATGTATATATATATATATAATAAGTCAGAGATCCGTACTTGAGGAGTTGCTATGCTAGGAGTTTATTGCATGTATTTCGACAGCTTCGCCGAGAGGCTCGGCTTCGTCAGGAGATGGCATACATATATTAATATATATATATATATATATATATATATATATATATATATATATATATATATATGGGTGGTTTCATTTCAAATCGTGCAGGCAAAAAGGGTCGAATTTTTAATTTCGATGAAAAAAATATATGTTATGGCGCCGTTTCTAAAACCGCAGTCGACACAAACCGCAAGTTTGTCGGATTTTTTGTTCTCGACTTATGAATTTTTAAAGAGGCCGCGGCGAAAAGCAGTGTTTTTCACACCCGTCGTGGGTCGGATGTTTCGCTTGATCTCCCGCCATGGATTTTCAGTCCACATTATATTATCTTTTTTGAAGCACTCTGTGGACACATTTAAAAGGCTTCGATACCATGAAATAATTTTAGGCCTTTTGCTTTTTTTCTGTAAAAATGTCAAAAACGCCTCCTCGGTCAATTGTTGACGAACTTTGACAATTAATTACTGGCGATCTACTTGGGTTACACCGATATTTTTTATGTCCACGGAGAGCCCCAAACACGCTCTTTATATTTATAATAAAATTCCTTGGCTGTATAAAATATCCTTTGCGGTACGTTTACGTTAATATTATTAAAAAAAAGTACCATTTTTGAAATTGATTTTCTTAAATAACCCATTTTTTATTTTTTTTTTATTTTTTGTTCAAATGTAGATATGATAGTTGTCTACACGAATATATATATATATATATATATATATATATATATATATATATATATATATATATATATATATATATATATATATATATAGTATAATTCAAGCAATGTTTGGGTGTAGATATTAACGTTCCCTTTTTTAACACAGAATGGTCTCTATAGCTGGTGCCTTTGCGCTGAGAAACTGAGGAAGACTAGGAGACGAGAGCGCACAGCGACGCTAGAACGTCGAGCTATGGTTCGAACGATTATTGGGTAGACCTAAAGCTAAATGCCTTGGTCTCCACTGCACTCGTTCAGAGCGTTAGAAATCGCTACACCGGCGTCCGGCGTTCGGCTCTCGCATTCGAACGCGTTCCATGAGTGCAGCGGAAACAAAGGCAGATCTAGCTTTAGGTCCACCCACTAATCCTCCCAATCAGAGCTCGGCGCGCTCTCGTCTTCTTTTCTCATACAGGTTCTCGTTGAATACTTCCTTTCACTTCAAAGAGAGCCCTGTGAGGGAAAAAAGTTTGCTTTTTGTAAAGGGCATATATAAAACACAAATTAAAAATAAAATAAAAATTCCACGGTTTTTTTTTTTTTTTTTTTGCAATATTTACGCCGTCAGACGCAAATGGCCCCGTAAGTGACTACGCCACGACATGGCGTCTGGGTCCAAACAAACCGTTGCTAAGGACGTTGCTATGGACGTCTGCGTGGAGACTCCACATGATGCTAGATTTTTGCTTCCAAGTAAGTAAATCATTTTTTGTAAGCAACCTAACTTCTTGATATCTAATTATGAAGATGTTCTTCTCGTCTTAGTGTCGTATTGCAACGATGAAAGTCATTTTTGAAGTATTACACGCCGATTTGCTTTGGTAGCAGACAACACGAAATGTTTGCTGGCCTCTGTTGCAGCGGGCGTCTTCAGTGAATTGTGCCGGTAAACGATCGACAAAAACAAGTGCATCGCCATGGCCGTAGAGGCCTCCGTAATGTTTTTTTTTTTTTTTTTGTGAAGAACCCAGCGTAGTTCAGAGGGGTGAAAATGCCGTAAAATCAAACCACGTCATGCGGATCAGTTACGACGACGACCTGAGCTGCATTACCGGCGTAGTGCAGGCCAGCATGAGAAACAAATCGTACGCCGTCGAGGAAAGTCGTGTGTTAACATTATTATTATTGAGGTTGTCAGGTCATTAAAGAATAACATGTCTATCGCGATTTCACAGTAACATCGCAGCAATGGTTAGAACCAGGTACGAAGCACTCTCCCATAGCGCGAGTCCGCAAACAAAATTTGGGATCTCAACCGATCGCCTGAAGTGCTCTTCTCACGGGTGCAATGCGATCTTTTAGCAGACTATCATCTCGATCGACGCCCGGACTTTCGCTATACCATATTTTGCATCTCGCCTCAGTATGAATTCTTATAAGTGTCTGAAAATCGTTATATTTCAATCAAATGCAATATCAGAATATTCTCTTTATTCACACGATTCAAATGACGGCCGCGCCGGTTTGGCCGGCCGGCGTGTGGCAGACGGCATACTTCTTGCTTTCGTCGTCTGCTGCAGGCATCTTGAGGACCGGAAGTTGCAGTCGTAAATATTTCAGAAATAAGCGATTACCGGCACACTTCTGTCGAAACATAAATGACATTCAAGCTTTCTATATCTCCGATTTGTAGAAGTTTAAATCCTATTCCTGATTTTTGAACGGTCGGGTTTTCGTAGTGAAACCTAGCCACATGTATTTGTCCATAGCAACGACTCTAGCAACGGTTTGTTTGGACCCATGACGCCACACTTACGGAGTCAATGTATGTGCATGAGTGAGAAGTCGCAGCCCGCTAATCCCCGTCCCGTGCTTACAAGGTGCTTACATCTCTCATTGGCTGGAGAGATGATTAACGCATGAAAGGTTAGTTGTAAATTTGCACCTCCGTGCTGTAATAGTATTTTAATCGACTTTTTTATGTTTGAGAAACAAATCATCTAGATAGAGGCATTGTTGTTTTCAAATATATCCCGAGATTGCCTTTCCGCTTCGGTTTTAAACGATAACAAACATGGCTGCTTGCGTCTGCGGAGTGCTGAACGAGGGCAGCTCTTTGAGCTCTTCGATTTTCATGAGTGCGGCTCGTTTTGAGTTCACACAGGTGTTTAGGGGAAGGAAGGAAGAAAGGGCAGAAAGGAAGACAAAGAAGTTAACCTGGGGTATTTTGTCCAGGTTTGCTACTTTGTTTTGGGGGAGAGGGGTGAGAGGATTAAAAGAGAGAAGAAAGAACTAAAATATTTTTTTAAAAAATGTAAAAGTTGGACTGGCCTATGCTTAGCGTCCTACATTCACTGTTTTAATCGATCAGGCTTGATATCCTTCTTTATGCGGGTTGATGCTGAATAAAGATGTTAGTTCCAGTAAAAGCGGACCTCTTGCTTTGTGGACTGTCCAGCCGTCGTGATTGCGGCCATGGTTTCGATACTAAGAAGATGCCTACACAGGTAATAATTTGCGAGCCATTTGGTTGGAGGCAATCGATCCGCAATACGCCAAATCTGATTTATTTCTATCCGCATCCAACAGCTAACTGTGGATATTCGCCATTAAACGAGAATAATTCGCAGGTATGCAGGGCTCTATATAGTGTACGGAGACGCGCCTTCTACACGCTGTGCTTTAAAACATATATTCCAGAGAATACATTGCTGTTACGGTAGCAGCCGTGCCCGAAATGGTGGCGTGTCAAACGATGGGAAACGGGCCGGGGGATCTTTGTTTACAATTACGTTGTCGTAAACTGGGGATTCTTCGTGAAGTTGTTGTCATTAAAAGAACGATAAAATTAGAATCTTAGAATCATTCTGAGCCTTCCGCCTGGTCCAGTTTGTACCTTCAGTAGTATATTTATGCTTACCCTAATGAAAAATACACCAGGCAATCCTGGTGTGACATCAAAGAATCCTGATGTGACACCAGAATATCTGGTGTGCCCACCAGCGATGCTGATGTATCGAGCACACCAGCCTGGCGTGCCCACCAGAAATCCTGGTGTACCCGCACATCAGCCTGATCGGTACACCAAGAGAGTCTGGTGTCACATCACAAGGACTCATGCGCCGACCAGGCAGCCTGGTGTGCACACCACGCAGTTTGATGTGACACCGGAGTTGTGTTTTTGTTGACTTCTCCCCCCGGTCCGCGCGCGTGTTTTCTATTAGTTTGTGTGCCGCTCCGTCCCCCGACGGGGTGCCTTGTTTCCTCCCGTCTTGGTGGTCGCCGGAGACCCCGCGGCGGGCTCCTTTGTGCTCAAGAAGTGTCCCCCTCGTCCCGAGCACTTTCCCGGGCGGCCTTGAGCAGCTTGGGGCGCTCGCCGGCTCGCCTCTTCGAGGCTTTCTCTTTCCCTTTCCGCCGGTATTCTTGTTTAAGTTTGAGAAAGTAAAGAAGTCTTCTTTGTGAGTCGAAGCCGAAAAGATGGGTTGGTGCGCTTTCCTTACTTCCGACGAGCTTGGTTTGGTAGCAAGAAACAAAGGAAGCTAGTAATTATTACAGTTGTTGGGGCCGAAATGCCTACTACGAGCGAGGAGGGCGTCGACCGCCTGAAGCGAAAGAGGATTACCCTGCGAGCCGCCACAACAAAGATCATCAACGAGACTGGCGTCTGCTGGCCACGGATCCAACCGACATCGGTGAGCTCGAAGAAACATTTGATATTCTTCTACTTAAGGAGGCTTCCCTGAAAGAGCTGGACAAGGAAATCGAGCTATCTGTCGAACATGATGCCTTAGAAGAGGAAATTTCTGGTGCGAAGGGGTACGCGGAACGGATCAGCGTAACTAAGACACGAGTCAACCGCAAGCTGAAAGGCCAAGAATTTCGGAACGACAGGGCGTCCGGTTCTTCGACGCAGTTCAGTGGCTCCGGACAAACTCCAGTTGATCACGGCCAACTCCCTACAACAGTAAAGCTTCAGAAGCTTTACTGTTGTGCTTTTCTGCTTTTTTCAATAAAGTAATTATGGCAGCAGCGTTGCTGTCAAACTTATCATTGTATGCTTTTTTGTGAGTAAAGCAACACCCAGTCAGCAAGTGGTCTGGTATCATATTACAACAAAACCTGATGTCCCGCCAGAACACCAGATTTCTGGTGTAACATCAGAACACCAGATTTCTGGTGTCATACCCACACATCAGATTTCTGGTGTCACAACAGAACACCAGGTTTCTGGTGTCACACCAGAAAACGTCCCAAATCACATCTGTGAAAAAGTCTGGTGTAACATCAAGTCACACCAGCCCTCGAGCTGGTGTATTTTTCACTAGGGTATGCTTAATTATTGATTCGCACAAAGATCAACATGCCTTCCCAATGGTGCATCAGAACATAGACAAAAATAAACATACACATACATCAAGCATTAACATTATACACACAACAATACCGAAGCTAAAAAAGAAAACAGAAAACAAAATCACATAGCCTAATATAGTTCTGACATTTCTAAGTGTTTTATAATAGCTTAAAAGCATGAACATGTCAATTCAAGGTGACGAAATAACATTAAACGAAACTTCCATTTGGGTGCCAGGCAAATGCTGGGAGTATTTAAGTTGCAGTGTGAAACATGGCGGACAGATCAGAACGGCGTCAGATTTATTTCGCCATCGCCGCGTGCACACTCAGTTTATGAGAGGAACTCGCTCGACACGGCCTTCAAATATTAATTGATGACGCAGTGCCATATTTGTGCTGTCCTTTTGACCAAGTTCATTGTCACTTAGTGAATCTGAGTCTCTGCAAGCTATGGGAACACTGAAAGAGAAACTTCTCGAAGTTAGGCTAACAGACAACCGGCGCTGGATATGTAGGCGCGCAAGAAAAGCAAACAGAAGTGTGAGAACTAAGAAAAAAAAATAAAGTGAAAAACAATGTTTTGAAAGGCAATACTTCTCAAAAGAGATAGATTACATGAAGCATAGTTTTGCATGTTGCCATTGGCAAATGGTCCCAGCGTTTTGCTGTCCCGAAGAAAAAATCCATCAATGTAACCCTGTTTGGCAGTCAATGTTTTCTAGCGGACCGCTGACTGTGCCTGACTGTACGTCAAGCATGTCTGATTGGCCAACAAGTTACTCTGACCGACAGTCAAACTCCAGTCAGACCCCGCTTGTCGGCTTTCTGATGGTTTCCTGGTGGCAGTCGGCCGCCGCGAAATGCCATCAAGATGTCTTGATGGCGATTCTGATTGTACATCGATTGGCTCTGACTGTACGTCAAAACGACGAATTGAAGAATTAGTCGACGACAGGACACGGTACCCTGTGTTTGAACAAGGACTCTTTAAACATTCCAACCGACCAGCTGTCTGGAAACAGGCTGCTAGTCATATGGGACGCCAGGGATTGCAGGAGACAAACGAATTATTGAAGTAATTGTCTAATATTTTGTTAACACTTTTATTGAGTGAAATTATACGAAATGCTGAGATGATACAAATATCACCCGTGTTTTGGCATCGCCAACCTTGTGCCTGCTACACAAGTAAAAACATTATCGCCCCTTCCCAGTCTTGGCATCTGCATTAAGTCTTCTTAAAATTGGCCGACATTGGGGCTTTCTATGAGGTACAGCAAGCTTCAAATTAAAAATGTATGCTTATTTTCAATCGTGAAAAAAAGAAAGTTATTTAGTAAGTTTTCATTATATATTTAGCTAATTAGTGTATATTTTGGCAATTCCCGGCATTCGCCGTGGAAGGCAAATTCTTCCCGATAATGTTTTCTTTTTTCTTCTCACTGAAACACTCGCTATATGCATCACAGATAGAGCAGCTTTGAACTCTGTACTTAGCCACCAGTTGAGATGCCCCATGACTTTTCTGAGCTCTACATAAGAGTTTTTATCTACGTTGCACCCTCAGATAATCAACACTGTTGGAGGATATACGAGACACATATGAAAACATTTCGTAGCTCGCAAACCGAATTGTACGTAACAGAATTTAGTTTCTTTAAATAGTAAGGAGCCAGAATGTGCGGAAAACATTGATATTTTGTACATATTTCACATATATTGTTTCCGTGATATCTAGTAGAATTGTAAAGACTAGCATTTTTAATTATTTTACGAAGTACCAGATAAGGACTTACGCATATAGCGCGGTATCGCTTCCTGTGGATATTCGCAGGGCAGACTCCATCAAATTCGGTAACTGAAAAGGAAAGATTATACATTTTTCGAATGTTTATGTCAGTTCACCTTTATTAAGCATTTTTGCCATTTTTTATGGCAATTTTAATTTCAGCACTTAAGGAAAGAGAAATAAGAGTCCGTCTGCACGAAGCGGTAAACGATCTGTCGAGCGTAGGCCATCGCGTCGTTTAGGCCCTCCAAGAACAGGTCCTCTTTGCGTAACGTTTGCAGTCATGGCATAAGTGGAATTGTCTCATATTTTGTTATAAATACTTTTATTGAGTGAAATTATATGAAATCCTAAGATGATACGAATATCATCCATGTTTTGGCATCATTTTGTTTTGCGTAACGCAAAAAGAAATCGGGTGTCATCATGAAATCTTGCAGAAAATCTAAAGAAACACTCAAAGGCGAAATAAGAAAAAATTCAGTAATGGCTAAAGGTCTACCGAAGTGGAAGAGGTATACCAAAGAATCATTCGTAAGCTTGTTGCAGGGTTCATCCGCATTCTCAGCTGGTGTGCATAACGCCTGCGGGGCGCGGATTAGAACGGTGCGAAGTTCATTCGTCATCGTCTAAAGCGTTTTTGCTAATTACAGGGACGCGCTATACGAACAGAGAATTGGCTGGTGAACAATTAATCAACGACCGGCACTGTCGTATTTGTGCAGATGTTGAATTTTGGGCAGGAGTACGGCAGGGCGACCTGGTGTCCTGTTTGTGCAGATACCTTAGATCCTCCATTTCATTAATATTACGGCGAAATTCTTCCCTGAAAGCAACATTCATTCTCGAAAGAAAAAAAAATCTCACACTTTACCGGTAGATGAGTGTATGAATATTTTCGTTAGGCTTTGCATATTTGCTTGCGAAAAGCCGTGAAGGCTACACTAATGTGATATGTGCAGGTGAGTGAAACGGTCAGGGAGATGTGATACAGGTGACTAATCGTCCCTATGAGTCAACTAATTAAATAAATATTGTTAATTTACGTTTTTATTAGCGAACATTAACATGTGGTTTCAATAAGAAATTTGCTCAATGTCATAAATTATTACTAAATGAGTGCATTTTAGAAATATTTGGGGACCCGCGGGAAGCACGGTGGTGCGCCCACTTTTATCACTCGTGCAAAAGGCGCCATGCTGACGGCGCGAAAAAGCAGATTAAATGAGACGGAAATACCGAGTAAGTGCATTTTCGTACCACTTGACTTGCACCTGTTGAAAGAGCGGTAAATATAAAAGGCTACAGAGACGAAAATGAAAATATATGGAAACCTTTCCGGAATGTGTGAAGCATGAACTATGACATCTGTAGATGACAATCGCACGTTCGTATTTTGAGCGGATGGCTTTATGTTTCGTTTCCAGCGTCCGATTGTAGCGAGCGCTTCGAAATCGGCCATTGAGGTGAGCGATGCGTCATGGGAACTCCTTCGCATTCGTGGCGTCACGATCGTCAGCACCGCCAAAGGCTGGCGTGATTATGAGCGCCACCACGCGGTGACTCTTGCGTGTCACAATCTCGCGTTTCGGAGAGGCGAAGGCCTGCAGAGTTGCACGACAACCGTCGTGGTGTATTCATTTCAGCCCTCGTAGTCTCCGGTGCGCTCCGCCATATGTCCAAGAACTCGAGAGGACGAAGAACTCGACTACCAAGAGGACTCGGAAGATGTCAGCGAGGACGAGTAGTCTCTCTCGCACATGGTGACGGACAGGTGATTCGAGCTAGAACCGTACGAACCATCCGACAGACCGACCGTAAGCCCGACAAAATCTGAAGGGAGTCGGGGTTGCCTAGAAATGCCTCGCCTTTCATTATGCTAGACACGGTGGGAGATATCCGCTATTTGGTGTTTTATTAACACTTGCTTACGAGTTTGTTTAGTTTTTCGTGCGGTTCGCTAAGTACTTCTGTTTTTTTTGTTGTTTTTTTTCTTGGAAAGCAAATATTCCCTACAACCCCTGGTAGCAACCGTATAATTTTGGTAGAAAGACTCCGACTACTCAGGACAGTGGGTCGCCTTTCACAGTCCTCATCGCAAAAATGGTCGCCGTACATTCGATCGGTTTTCGCCGGAGCCCGACACTCGACAGAAGCGCGAGACGGATCCACAGGCTTCGGAATTTCTCGTAGTTCAGACACCCGTAGGTCGGCATCTTCCGATCCAGCACGCTGTTATCGCAGCCCTATGCCGCGGTATAGCGCGGCATCCTGCACGCAAACGTGATGAATAAACACAACAACAACCTAGGCGGAACCCTAAACAATCGCTCGCCGCGTGAACCTGTGAAAATGCAACATTTCGTTCACGACTACATTGTAAAAAGTGATTGTGTTATAGCGAGAAATATTCGGAAAATTTTGGTCAAAATAGGGGAGTGTTTCTGTTAGAATAAAATACCGACACGTTTATCGTTTAAAAAACAGGTCCTATGTCATTTGTCAAGAACATAAGTTTTTTTTTTAAATAAACTGTCTAAGATATTTGTGTTATCGATAAAAAACACCAAGTTGTTTTACAGAAAAAATGGCGTTTTTATTTAAATAAACACTCTAGAAAACATCCCGTTATTTGTAAGAAAACTGAGCTTCTGTTATCCCCACATTTCGAAACTTTTTTTTTTTTCAATAAACAGGGTAAACAATGTTAGATTTCTCTAGAAATACAGAACTTTCATCATTTCTTCAAAAGAAATTATCATTAAATCAATGAACAAAGTCACGCTCAAAGAACTTATTTTATGAAGGAATGTTTGTCGCAATCGCAATACATTGTATAGTACTACAGGTTTGAATTAAATACGAACAGCAAAGCGCGTGGCCGTCGACACATGCTGCGCCTCGTGGAGGCTACGGGAAGCTGATAGAACTGTGAAGTGCGTGCTGGTCCCACACCGATGTGTTTGACCCTCGCCCAGCACATCCCAAGCTTCGACGCCGTGCCTGTGGTGCGCTACAAGTTCCGTCACAGCCACTTTCGTCGCCTCGACTCGAGACATGCGAGTAAGCTCGCCGCTCGCAGCAGGAGTCGGCTGCCTTCACGAGCGTCCATGGAGCATGACCGCAGCGTCAAGTCCCCATTAACGTTAGAACGTTTGACTTGACGAAAACCCGGCGGTATCTTTTCTTTGTCAACGTCGGGAAGAGAGGGAGAGGGTAACGCGTGCGACGCTCTCATTGGACCAAAGCGCTGATGTCAACACGCGTTTGCCTCCGCCCTCTCCCAGGCGCTGACAAACTGACAGACACCGCCGCGTTTTTCGTCAAATGAGCCCTTTCGTTTTCGTCATAGTCACGCTCACGCGCACAGCTGGCGCGCAGCCAGAGGAGTAGGTGCCGCGCAACACTTCTTGACAACAAAGCCTTAGAGCTGAATAAGATGGCGTCATGAGAGAAGGCCAACGCTGGACAGATTGGAAACGAGTGCTGAATCAGCGCTCGGCTTTGACTCAACTTTGAGTGGAATGTTGACGCAATCGTCGTGTCCAATCTGTGCCCAGCGTTGGCCTTCTCTGATGACGCCATCTCATTCAGCACTACGGCTTTGTTATCTAGGAGGTGTTGTGCCGCGGCACGGTGGAATGCGGTCGTGCTCAGTTGCCACTTTACTGTTGCCGACTGTTCTTCGCTCTGGGTTTCCATAGTAGCGGTGAGTGAGCTGTGATGTGTGTGTGCCGTTAAAACGACGGATGTGGTGCCCTCCACGAGTGATATGGATGTGGTTCCTTCCACGAGTGGTGTGGATGCGGTTCTTTCCACGAGTGTTTTGGATGACCGTATCCAAGATCGTCGACGCACTTTGACATGTAGAGTGCAAAAAAGAGGTTAAAAAATTACAGGAAGTTCTATTGGTGGATTCTTATAGAATCCGTTGGCGTGATCCTTGGGGAACGCCACACACATCCCCCTTTCGGAAACGCTCACACTGACCCCGTATAGACCAAAAAGAGGCAGCAAAATAGAAAAAGCAAAAAATAAAGCCAAAATAAAAAAAGTGAAGGGGTCAGCGTTAGCGTCTCCCAAAAGCGCACGTCTGTGGAGTTGCTAAGGGACGTGCTAACAAACACTAAAAATACACAAGTGGATTTTTTTTTTTTTTAAATTTGAAATTCATTTTTTTTATTACGTATTTTTTCAATACGCACTAGTTTGCCGATGGGATACGCTCTCGGTCTTTTACGGGGACATCTGCCTGGTTCTGATAACTTAGGTAGGTCAAGGTCCACAGGTCTTCCGTGCACGAACGAACTGCTAACTTCTGCTTCACGCTTCTGACACACGGGGGGAACCATTTAATAGACGCGCAGAACGAGTCCTCGCTGTCGCAAAAGGTGACTTTTCAACAGGGACTTTTAACTAACCGTTACCTTACTACCGTTACGGTGTACAACCGTTACCGTGGGCCCGACTACTCATGCGCTACCGCGCACCGTGGACTCGTACCGTGGTACCGAATAGTACAAAAGCTCGACTAAAGCATACCCTAGTGACAAAAGTTGATGGCAATACCTACATCTCTAAAAATGGTGGCCCAATGAAATGGAATATAGATATAAATAAGGATCGGCTTAAACCGGTTCCTGATACTCGGGGACAGCTCTTCTTGGCAGTGCATCCAGAGCTATGGGCGTACTTGAGCAGGCGCACCCTGGGCACCGATGAAATCTATACGCGTGCCCTTTTTTACGCATTCCGATATGCTATGAAAAGCTGCACCCAAGTATGGAGCACCGGTATTGTGCTCGCCACTAAAATCATTAAAAAAAAGAAATCAGCTTGACTTTCTGCGCAAGTGTAATGCCGTAGTTACACGGGCAACCTTAATTAACTTTATTTAAGCTCACCGTAGCGGACATAACTCAAGCCCCGACCAGGGTGCCCCTAGCGGCAAACAAATCACTTTCGTTGGTAGGTCCCTTCCGTTGGTCCCTTTTAGCAGCTGCACTCAGATTCTGTTCGCTCAAGTTTTCCGGCACGGAAAAAGTTTGCGGAATTTGTAAGAACCTTAAATCCTGTTGTATTAATGACGAGCACACTATGCCCGCGCAGTTCGTCACAATTGCTTCCCAACCAGTAGGCGGCGGCAACCGCTAAGTGGCAGCGAACAATGAGAGAGCCTGTGTTACAGAGACGATCCAAGAGTTCTATCGGGGTCAAGTGATTTATTGGCCGCGTTTGCAATACGAGCTATTGAGGAGGGGGAGCGACCGTGACGCCCTAAGCAGTTAACATTAGAACTACACGGATGGGGACAACAAATACAATAACTCAGCGCTCGGCCGGCATAACCGGTTTGTATCACCAATAATAAATAATAACATGATACCCACCTCAGAAATTCAATACTGTAACAGCCCCACCGAATGTCCCCTTGTTTAAACCACATGTAAATTACATTAAATTCGATCGTTGAATGCTTCAACCAGGAGACTGCATGTCCAACAGAAGCCAAATAAGATCGGTGTCCCTCAAGGCTCTGTCCTCTCGCCTATACTACTTAACTTAGACGTGGCGGCACCACCATATAAGCTCTGAAGCATACCCCGACCCGACCCGGGTTCACGCTTTACGCCGAGGGTGTAGCCATATAGATCAGGGAGGGCAAGAAACCTTGCAAGCTAGGCTGAAAACCGTCGAGAATCACCTGCGTGAGACTTTAGGCATCTCCAGAAAAAAAAAAAAAAACGAACCACGATGTTCTCACTCCAAAAAAGCACAAGCAAGACAAGATTGGAGAAACACTAAGCCTGGTGCTGGCACGGAAAAGGATTTTTCCTCAACCTCGGACAAGGTTCTGAGATTGGTCTTTTAGAAGTGCGGTAAAGGGGATGAATGACTGAAGTAGACAAGCACGCGCTGTCACTCTGCGCTTGGGATCATTAAGAGACCGTAGCACGAGGGGTAGTGCACGAACAAAGGTTGCACGGTGCATAATGGCTGCCTTGTTGACTTATGGGTCTGCTACGGGACGCACCACTACAGCCTCAACGCGACCGTTGAAAAAAAGATGGAGGCGCTAAATCGTCACGCTATGAGAGCAATCACAGGCCTGTCATGTTAACTAAAATGACCCGAATGGAAGAGTAGGCACAGCTTACTACGTTCGAGGACGCAGGCAACACTCGTGCTGTGACACACGAGAAACGACTGAAGCATTGAATAGTAGACAACGAATATTACGGGCATAAGCAAGGACTTTAACTCCTTGCCAGAACTGCCTGACGCTCTTCCCTTCCGGTTAGATACAGCCAACAGCACTGAAAGGAAACATCTGACATTGCTGAAAGGAGATGACAAGACGAACTCCCGAAGAGCACAAGCCCACGAAAAAATGGTCGAATACTGGAAAGATTCCAGCGATTTGTTAGGGGCATACACAGACTACACAAAGTAAGAGGCTCCCGCGCTTCTTGGGGCGGCTGCCGTCTTCATCCCGGAAAAAGGGAATTGCCGCGAGGTAGCCCCTCTCTAGAAGCACAACAGTTAATAGAGAAGATTTGGAGGCCATTTGTAACGGCCTTAGCTTACCTCCTACAACAGCGACACCGAATCAAGCCAAAACAGTCCATAATCTTTACTGACTCCAGAGCTGTAGTTTAGGAGTTCAAGAAATATTCCAGCGGAAGCAGGAAGGTCCAAAGCATTAAGAAGATGGATGTTGGGCTCCGCAACCAAGGTACCGACGTCAACGTCTGCTGCGCACAGGGCCATGCTGGAGCACCCCCGGAAATGAAGACGCCCATCAGCTGTGGCTTGCGAGCCAATTACTCTGCGAGCAGGTTGTTTTTTTTCCACTGTAATACGACCACGGATACGCGGCCTCATCTATCCTGATCAAAAAGTGCCGGGATCTCATAAAATACTATCACGAACAAGAGTGTACAAAGAAAGATTAAGATCCTTTACAGAAACACGATCTGAGAAAAGCTACCCGCTCGCTGACTCATGAATTCGGGCGTGAGGACAAGACAATCCTCACTCACATCATGGCGGACGCCGCTCGCACTCTTTCTTTGATGGCCAAGGCAATTGGAGGCAAAAGGTCCAGCACATGCACCAAATGTGACTTCCAAGAACGCGCAGACATGCACCATTGCATGTGGAACTTGCCCTACCTTAAAGAGGCAATGCACATATTTCGGCCCAGCCAAGCCCTCTTTTTAGGCGACTGACTCCACCCATCAGAACCGCCAGGCAAAGAGGAAGCCTCTCAGAGCCTTCAAGACCTCGACTATAAGGCTCAGCTGGAAGTATTTATCTAGATCTAACCATCTCCTATCATAAGTGTCGTGCCACGTTCGTCCAGGTCAATGAAACCACCGGCGCCATCCTTTAACTCTAACTGCTTCCCCGTGGAAAATAAATGCTTTCTTAATCTGAATCTTCCATTCCGCTCTTTTCCCTTTCTTCTCCCCTTTTCCCCTTTATCCATCATTTATTATAACCTGCCAATCTCAGCGCTCCTGCCAAATCCATCGCCCTATCCGGGGAGGGGGAGGATTCGGGCGTGAGGGAGCGGGCGGGAGTAAGCTTTGTGCACTTCAATACCACGGATTCTATTGTCTTGTTCCTTTCGCATATGGCACACCGGAAGTTGTCGCCTGTCGTTCTTGCCCGTCAGTTTGTCCCTTCCACGTATTTAGTGCCTAACCATTGTTTTATACATTACCTTATACGAGCTAGTTCTCAATACTCGTGTTCTAAACTCTAACAACAAACTCTCTCGTGAAGTATCATATCGATGTTCCTTCCTTGTTCCCGGCTTTCGTCTCCTACACGTAGTTAAAGCCACCTTCCTCTGGCCGGCTCGGTGGCTACGAGGCGAGAGCACCGGCCTACGGATCCCCAGGTGGCGGGTTCGAATCCCGACCGAGGTGCCCGCAATATGACGGAGGCTTATTGCGGAGGTGGCGCCGTGTAACCGAGCTTTCAGTTGCGCGTCAAAAGATCCCCAGGGGGTCGAAATTAATCCTCAGTCCTCCGCTGGGGCGTGCCAGATGCCCGTCGTAGGTTTGGCACATAAAACCCCCAAATTTGACCACCTTCCTCTGCATTCCTTCTTCCCACACTGTGCTCTCGGCCCCTTCACTTCCTTTTCTACAGAAGTAGTCTGCTCTGCTTCAACACCTGACTGTTGGTATTTAAATTGAAGATTTCGGTCTGGGCTCGTAAACTGAGTGTTCAGACTCTTAATTTATAAATGTTTAGATACCTTCCTCGCCCATAGTCCGTCCTCCATTTTGTCTAGTCTTTGTTCGAATTTCAATTTGAACCCACCTGCCCCCGTGCAGTACAAGCCTGCTCGCGCTCCCCTATCGGTTCTCTAACCTCGACTGGACTTCAGACTTCATGCATAGTACCGTGTTGCGAAAAGACAAACCGGAAACCATGACTCCCCCCTTCCCATATTCTCTCAACAAGTCAAACATTGCGTCGCAGCGTTGTCGGCTGAAGTTTCGTGAAGGGCCTGTTGTAACTGGAACGTACGAATGGCGGAGAAGCCAACTCTGCTCGCCTCTTGTGACGACTTTTTGTCCAGAGCTCCACGGCATATATTGTAGAGCTGGCCAGGTCCTGTCCAGTCTGTACAAAAAAGATGACGTGGCATTATGATGGTGGCTTTCTTCGCTCTATAAAAATAATATCTCAGAGTATCCACCTTTTTCAATAAACAAGCTTCCCGGCCTTAAATCTTAGCTGATGCGATGAGAAGAAAGAAAAAAGAAAAAAAAAAAAAGTTGAGTGGGGCAATGTCTGCGGGTCTCCGAAAGAAATTGCGCAGCAAATATAGCTGATATCTAATCTGGCATGACGCCAAAGCTTAAGTTCCACCTGACATTCGATACCACCCGTTTTTCGTTCACTCACGCTAAAGGTACAAATACTCTGGGCTCTATCAAAATCCGAAAACTATTGTCACAGTTTGTCCGGTATCTGGTTCCATACACCTTACCCCATTAAATTCGACCGCACCCACCGCTACAATCCGATTCAACCAATCCAGAAGCCGAGCGCTCGTAGCCTTCGTGGGTTTTGCTACCACTGGCTTAAAACCAATCACGTACTGAGAATGCGCCGTGATGCTGTGCTTTCTTCTGGGCGTTATTGGTTTAGCCGGTCACAGTAAACCCAAGAAGAGGACTAACTCAGTGACAATGCACTTTTGTAGCTGCTCGATCGGCTGCACTTGATAGTAACGTTCACTGCGCCTAAAGCCGCGAAACACTGCCCATTCATTGAACAAAAACATGGTAATCCGGCTACCGACATGACAAACAGAAATATTTGCGGGCGCGCTTTCAGCATGTTTCGAGAATGCTTGCTTGATACATTGTACATCTCTGCAGACAGCTTGTGTCCCAAAGAAGCCGATATCGGCATCGGTGGCGTTGTGTCGTGAAGGGAAAATCCTGATTGCTTGATAGGGTCTTGAAGTCACGGCCGCACGTCCTCGCGCTGGAATTTCAAAAAACGCTCACATGAAACGTGACGTCACGCGTGGACTCAAAGTAATTAAAACACGACATGTAATGCGAATTAAATGTCGCCGCATGTCTCTAATGGTTCCACTTTATGAAGTAATTCATTTACTTTAAAGAAAAAAAATATGAAGAGTTTAAGGCGGAGCCAGGATTCAAACCCACGGCCTTTCGGTTACGAGCCAGACACACACCGACTAAGGCACGCCGATATTACTTTCTATTTCTTAATTCGTGTAATTATAGGCTACGCAGACACACTTGCATGGCTTTGGGACGAGCGGGAGTTTATATGTTTAGCTATCCCGTTCCACTCTTAATGGAGAAGCTTAAGCGTCCTCCTGTATTGTGTGACCAATATGACTGGATCGTCATACAAACAAAAAGCAGGCCTCCTACGGTGTTGGTAGCCTGCCAATTGTAGGGCGTATTAACACTATGATCGCGTGTAGGCAAAAAGATATCTCATTGAGGTTTTTCAAAATTTGCGTTTTTTAAGCGTCTTATCAGCTTTGTATTGATCCCCCCAAAAATAGGAGAGTTCGAAATGACAAAATAAATGCCAGAAATTTAGCCTTCACAGAGTTTCCCTTCCTGCTATAGCTCCTGAAGCCGCTTGACGGGGCGCGGCGCAGGAACTTTATCAATGGGCTTTAATTTATTCAAGTACATCACTCTGTTTCTTATCGGAATGTTTGCGCTCGTACCGTTCTTAATTGACTGAAAATCTGCCTCCCGTACGCGAGCAATCACCATCCCGCCAATAGAGGGAGTTATACGGCCTGGTGACATAATACAGGGAGCTCGTCGTCATGATAAATTGACCCATTAGATTAAATCTGTGAATTAGCGTTTTACTAAGACAATTCCCGAAATTAAACATATGGTTTCTATTAGAAACTTGCTGTGCGACATTACAACCACTAAATCAATTTATTTTAAAAAGACTCAGAGCACGTGGGACGCAGGGTGGAGCGCTAAGGTTACCGCCCTTGCAGCGGGAACAAGGCTACCGGTGCGATAACGCACGCGCGCGGTTTCTCCGTGATTCGCGTTTTCCTACCTCCCCCCTCGTAGGGCCTTCTACAATGTGTCGTAACTTTAGCGCACTACTGCGCTTGAGCACAATATCTTTTTTTTTTTAAAAAACGACTGCTTCAGTGGTATTCGATGACGCTCAGCAAATTTCTAATAGGAACTATATGTTTACTTTCACTAACAAAGGTTAAATTAATAAATTAATTTCAATATTTCAACGATCGTGACGATTAGCTCCCCCATAGTATGACCCCCTGGCCGTATAACTCACCTGCACAGACCGTACCCTGTACAAATTATTATAGGCCAACAAGCGGCTCGGACGTCACGTCGCTCCTGTCGGGCTCATGTTGACACGGCGAATGTGCACAGGTTTCTTGAGAATGTTTAGTGCCCATGCGGACAAGCGCGGGCTTGTTTCTAAGCATCCCGATGGCGCGTACTGTACATTTGTTGCGAAATGTCCTACCTTTTGAAAGTCGTCATATGGCAACTCCTTCATCATTTTACCAATTTCCGCGCCGCAACCTCGGGCCACCTTTCCTAAGTTGGACTTAGCTTGGAGAACACACAGTGGGTCCCCTAAACACACATAAACGAGATAACGAAAAATTCTGATGAAACATAAGCATGAATGTCGTACTTCGGCTCCCTAAGTTCATCTGCGGTGTACTGGTGTGAAGACTCTGATTAGGAGCTGCGCACAAACCGACGTCGGAGCCCGTCGTCGAGGAGAGACAGTACCCAGCGCTAGTTCCGGTACATATAATTTTATCTAAACTCGGCTTGAGCGTGCGACACAGACAACTACTAAGACTTTCTCCGTCCGAAGGCTTGCGAAGGCTAACCGCCCTTTTTGCTGTCCCTCTTCTTTTTCCTTTTTTTCCCCTGGTCGTGAGGCGAGGATTCTTCGTAATCTGGCGCGAACGCCACGGTCGGACACACACACAGACACACACGTGCCCGCACGCACAGCACCGAATCAGTCGGGAATACACTACGTCACACTGGCGTGGACGGCCACGTTTCGCTACTGCCGAGTTTGCGGGCGCCAATAAAATAAACGCTTCAGGCGTTTTTTGTTTTGTTTTTTTCTTTTTTCGGTTACAGACGCCGCCGGCTTCGCTTCATGGGATAGTTAATTGTATGGGATTAAAAAGAACGCAAAAACAACTAGCATTGCATACCGGAGTTCAAAAAATGAAAGACGTTTACCGTCTTTCAGTTTAATGCCGAATTAGGAGATGTGTAATGCGGAATTAGAGCGCAGTCTTCTACTTGTCCTCGTCTTTAGCGCTACTTTTAATTTCATAATGTATAACCAACTAGCCCGTCACATGATCCTAGTTCAAAATACAAACGTGCGATTATCATTTACGGTTATTATCCGTCATGCTTGACTAATTTCCGAACGAAATTTGAATGTTTAAAATTTTTGTTTCCGTACCCCATTAATATAGGCACATTTTGCTTATGCTTATGAAACCAACAGCAACTATTAAAGTTTAAACAGTTTCGTAAGAATTTTAATTGTTTCGCGGTGTTCTGGCTTTCCTAACACCAGAGTCTCCCTTCGGACTTCCCTCATTCAAAGACGAAACGCGAATGTCCAGAATATTTAAATATAAAAAAAATGTGTTGTCTTTAAACAATGTTTCGTTTTTTTTTCTTTCTAACTTACAAAGCGGAAACAAAAGCTTATGTCTCACCGTCCCTATAAGCTGGATTGTTCACGACCCACTGCACATTATACACTTTTTGAAATCAGTGCCCAATAATAACATTTCTTCTATTATACAACATAAATTGCACACACAACCGTGAAAAAGATCCCTTTACGGAAGCACTCCTTAAATGACAACTTTATTCTTGATCTGTCTAAACTTAGAATAGACATTTCAGCACGAGCTTCTCCAGTTCGAGTGTTAAACATACATGCGGATTTGGCAATGATATTTTCGCTCTCGGGAGCTCAAAATGCGAAGGATACTAGGATTTGAAATATTCGTCACTGGGTGGCTGTAGAGTTACACACGTTTTAAGAAACACACGACGTGCGGAAACATCTCGTTATCGCATTATCGCTCCGCTGCCAATGAGCTTGCGGCATTAGCCGATAAGGATACCCGTGAACGATTCACGTGTAAGCAAGAAGCGCGAACATAGTGCGTTTTCTATATCGTCTTATGTTGCAGATACGCTGCTCATACATAAACAAAGGACACCGCTTCCGCTGTAGACATGATGCCAGGTTTATCCGCGAACACGCCTCTAAACATGTTTGCTTTATGCTCAAACATGTCAGCGGAGTGTTTTTGTGTGACAATTGTGACAGGAGCCGAGCACGAGCCAGAAACACTTCGGCGACAGTGCCTGCACACTAGCTTTCGTAACATTTATTACCGGCGTGACGGCGTCTTTACGTGATGCATAGGCTGTCCCACGTCAGGGTTGGGCAGAAATACTCAAAAATGTATTTGGAAATACAAATACTGGGATACATTAAAATAGTAGCTAAAATACTGATACTAAGATACATCTGTAAAAATGTATCGCGATACGTAACGGAAATACATTTTCAAAAGAGGCAAAAAGTATTTGGAAATACAAATACAGGAATACATTTTAGGGAGGGCAGAAATACAAATACAAAAATACTGATAGTGCAATACATTTTCCAAATTTTTTGAGACGCCAATTGAGATGAAGCTTGAAGTTTGAAGTTGATCTTTTCGATGCCGAAATTACTTTCCTGTAGGCTTGGCACTTTGCCTTGAAGGTAGTGGTTTCGGACGACAAGGAGTCTTCAATGGGCCCAAAAAAACGTTCCATCAAGGGCTGACCGCGGTCCCTTCTATGACATCTTGTATGTCTGACGAGGGAATCCTGTCAACATTAATCACATGATGTCACAGTGGAATGAACTAATATTCTTTATCTGTAGGTGTGGCCTTGAACATGAAACTTTACCACGCTGCTGTATGAAAGGGCAATACGTACTTTCGTTGTAGGTTACCTGGTTGAAGTTCGTGCATACAGTGTCATTTGGAATTTTTGAGAATAGTGGACCACCTGAAGCATCTTGGAATACATGTCTTATCTTCTGTTACGGTTGAAAAAACGATACGGTAGCATCCCTGTTCTGAAAGTCCTTACTACCGACCCTCCGCCACCGACGCACAGGTTGCAGTCCTCAAGTTTTGCCTAGCATTATACAGAGACCTCGTGGGTTGCGAGCTGATATTGCCGGCACAGGTGCGAGCTGTCCGAGAAACAACGGTCTCGAGACGAGTCGCGGGAGTACGTAGTCTGGGGTGGCACAGCGAGGCCACTTCTGGCCTCCTTCTGGGTTTCGGATCACCAGAGCAGCGGGTCATGTTCACGTCGGCTGATGACGTACCCTTGAGCCGTGCAATGTTACGGGCGCAGCCGCAGATGCAGTCGAATATGTGTTGAACTTCACAGCGTGAGTCTTCCTACAATTTCAAGTCAACCACCGCCAGGCTCGTGCTGCAACGGAATGTGACTCAGCTTTGCCGGCTGGGTGTACTCTGAACGCTAAGGCGAGAGAGACGGTTAGCAGCGGGCACTGGATGCCAGCAAACAGTGACTCAAGAAATCCCTACCTAAGGACCTGCGGCAGAAGATTCTCTGACTCCACTCCTGGCGCGCCACCTGGTTCGAGTCCCCGACTACGCAACACTTCTCAGAAGAGAGAAGAGGACGCATAGAAAAATAGTTTTCAGAATCAAAAAGAACCTTGGTCAGCATAGTAACAATGCCCCAGCATCTCCTTAACTCTGATGCCCTCAGAAATAAAAAAAAAATGCGTTCGGATTTGTTTCTTCTTTTCTTAATTTTTTTTTTCGGGGGGGGGGGGGGGGGGGAGTATTTCTCAAGAAATGTAACGAAATACATTTCATCATGATTGTATCGCGATACAAAGAAACATTCCAAATGTATTTCGATACAGGAATACAGATACTGGTGAAAAAAATGTATCGCGATACAGAAATACAGATACGAAATGTATTTCTAAAATACTATCGCGATACATTTGTATCGCGATACTGCCCAACCCTGTCCCACGTAAACCCTCTTCGTAGGAATACTTCTAACACTCACGCGTTTCGAAGGGCTTGCAGCAACCAGTTACAGTAAGCAGAAAAGCGATGATAATGAGATTCATGCCGAGGCTTCCAGCAGGGTCCGTTCGCATTCTCAGTGGCTATGCGTGACGCTGTAGACACTAAAAGGCTGCTCTAGTTGCTTCCGCTATCGACGAAAACTTGTGGAGTCGGACGCCCTCGACACTTTGTTTAGCTGTATTTATGTGACGTGGTGCTCTGTTTATACAGGAATTGTTCGGGGACATCCGAGCGCAATTTCCTCAATCTTCGTCCCCACTAGCTACGCGCACTCAAAAAAAAAAAAAAAAAATTGAAAAAGGAAAACTAATATTGACAACAACAACTTGTACACGTGATATATGACTAAAAAAGGTTTGAAAGCAAGTACAGGATTATCGGTAAAGAAAAATTCCTGTCAAATCAGTCTAAAAAGTATAGTTTAAGCGAGAAACTTCGTTTACTACACTTTGTTTCACCTTGAGTGAGGGCGCAGTAAGCGCTACTATTGTTCCTGACAGGTCAAGACACGCGGGGCGTGACGAAGCACTGGCGTCTCATTATAGCGCCACAGTATGTTAAATAACGGAGTCAGATGATAAGAATACGAAAAAAAAATTCGAAGCTAAAAATGACAGACGTATACAATTCTCGGTAATGCCGAATTAGAGCGCAGCTCTTGAGGAGGAAGAGGGGAGGGTACGTAGGGGACGATATGCCCCGCCTCCCCCTCCTACCCCTCCCGTCCTGCTCCCCCCCCCCCCCCCCCCCCCATTTAGCGGGAAATCTTCGTTAAATTTTCCGCTAAATTTAGTGCAAATTTCCGCGATAAACATAGCGGGAAACTTTTTCCGCTAAATATTGCGGGAAAATTTACTCCGCTATCTTTTATCTTTTGCGGGGAAACGTCCCATGGCGTAACGGGTGCGGTTACGCCGACGCCGACGTCGACGCCGCTCAAGCCGGAGACGGGCGCCAAAGAGCAGCGCTCTAAAACACAAACGTGATAAGCTGCGCCCTTCCTTTCTTCAAGGCCGATCTACAGGATCCTCTTGTGCCCTGAAAAAAGCGTTTTCCAGTTTCCTTCCGCACATTCCCCATCGCACTCCTCTCTCCTCGTCCCCCCACAGGAGCGGGTCTTATACTTCGTTTGAGCTACCCCAACTTACTATATTGTCGGAATCACCGGTATTTACCCTTTCCGGTATGCTATTTAGTATCGCAAAATTCAGAATAGTTATTGTGAAATGGGCAAGTGAAAATGATGCCAAAACGAACATTCAAATATACCCGCGCTTTCGGTGCAGTGACGTCTGTGGAAGGGAGGCTTTCATATCGAGCCGTCAGACTAAGAATGAACTATGCCGAGCATTTGTTTCGTTCTGCTGCGCGGGTGCTGAAGTGAGCTTTCAAAGCATTCGTCTGACACCATGATACTGCTTGTAATTAGTTAGGAACAATGTCTACAGTCCAAAGAGTGAACCCCTTCCTTCTACTGACGTCACTTTTTCATTGCTATCATAAAGACTTTCACGTAGAAAAACGCGTTGAGGACCAAAATTTTAAATTCAATATATTCGCGAATTTTTTTTTTTTTATTTTCACACAACATTTTGTTTTGCTATTTTAGCGATGTGTGTTATTGTGTTTAGAATATTTCCAGGCAAACAGGGGACTAAGAAGAAAACATTGCAGTACCTCTTTAGGTCCAGACGCAACCGACGCTGCGAGCTGATGGGACCATCCAGACAGCGTCGAAAGCGATCCGTCATGATGTCCGTCATGTTTTTGTACGTGCTCTATCATCGCTCAACCAATCAAAACCACAAAAGGAGTCACTGATTTGAGCTTGTGACGCTACTTATTGGTCCAATTAGCTCGTAGCATTGGCTGCGTCTGGACTTCAGTTGAAACGAAGTATATACTCTAACCCTCGCAGAAAGGAAGTCTTTCTCTAATGACAAGGAGGGATCGCAAGAGGGAGTTTCCTCTTTTCCGACAATTCGTCGGCTGTTCGTCGTGAAGCTCGCCACTGTCACCTCAGTGTCCGCCGTCTACTCCGACGATGGACTGACCGGTCAAAGACCAGCCATAGCATTAACAGGCGGAGCACAGATGCGCAGAGAGTGCAAAGACAGATATTACCAACTCGCCACAGCACGGCTCTTGTTTGTAAGCGACTTCAGCAAAGACTATCACCTTCGTATTGACTGCAGGTGAGGTCATAGCTGATTCTGCAAGAAGATGTAAACCAAATAATAATAGTAATAATAAAAAACCGAGACCCTATTGAAAATTCTCATTTGTATGAGAAATTTCTTGTGTCCAATAAACACATATGAATCATGGAAGATATATGAGAACATATGAGGACCATATAAGAACCATGCAATAACTATATAAGAACTATATGAGACGTATAAGATCATAAAAGCACCATATAAGAAACTTTGAGGAGTTCCTTATAAGATTCCTATAAGTTTCTTATATGGTTTTTATATGGTTCTTATATGTCTTATATAGTTCATATGTCGTTCTTATATGGGTCTTATATGGTTCTTATATGGCTCTTATAAATCTTGCATGATTCATATGGGTTTATTGGACACAAGAAATTTCTCATAGAAATAACTTTTTTCACTAGGGGAGTTCTCTTACAAAAAGGAACAGGATAAACACGATGTCCTAATTTTTGTTATTTGATCCCAAACGATGCAAGCATCGTTTCTTTGGTATATCGTGGTTGTCCTGTCCCAAATTTTTTTATATAGTTTCTTTTTTTCTCTTGTAATTATGTTCACTCGTTTGCGCATTCACTTTTTGTTCATGTAAAGTTAAACCAGGCTCTCATGCAGATCCTCATAAAACTTGCGTGGTGGTTGGTTGACAAAACAGAAGAAACAAACGAGTCAGGGAGAGCAAGGAAGACAGAACAAACGGAACGACTGGTCAGGTAAAGAGTAAGATATCTTAACAAGAATCTCAGAGGCTTTTTTCAACAGTAGAAAAAGTCTTTAGACAATGTAGATTAAAGGAGACGCGGCATTAGACAAGGTATTCGGATGTATCTGGGAATAACCAGAACTATAAAAGAAGCAGGAAAATATCGTGTAACACACTCTGCTCCTTTTTATTTATTGCGAACTACTATCAGTCCCCCAACGGGGACTATGGTTTAGCGGCCCGGGAATAAGAAACTCCATGGAGAGCCATCCTGTCATGAACTGGAGCTGCTTCTTTGGAACTCATGACGTGACGGCATTCCAACGGAGCTTCACAAACCGCCACTAGACGCAATTTTGAAATCTGTTCGTTCGTTTTAAAATTATTCTTTTTTTTAGAGCGCAGCTCTTAGGGGCCCGTTCCCGGCTTGAGCGGCGTCGGCGTCGGCGTCGCCGTCGGCGTAACCAAGGTGATCCCAAGGTCACGCGACCCCCAAGGTCATCCCAAGGTCACGTGGCCCCAAGGTCACACCAAGGTCACGTGACCCTCCAGAGGTCACGTGACCCCTCCCCCAGGGTCACGTGACCCCCAAGGTCACGTGACACTCAAAGTCACGTGACCCCCAAGGTCACGTGACCTCCGAGGTCACGTGGCCCCCCCTCCGAGGTCACGTGATCACCCCCAGGGTCACGTGACCCCCCCCCCGCCGAGGTCACGTGACCTCCCCGATGACATCGTCACTGATGACGTCACCGGCATCCGAATCGTCATCGTCATCATCACGGATTACGTCGTCAGTGACGTCACTGATGACGTCACCGACATCCGCATCGTCATCGTCATCATCGCCGATGACGTCATCGGAGTCCGCATCGTCATCGTCACTGATGACCTCACCGGCATCCTCATCGTCATCGTCATCATCACTGATGACGTCATCAGTGACGTCACTGATGACGCCACCGGCATCCGCATCGGCATCGTCATCATCACGAATGACGTCATCAGTGACGTCACTGATGACATCATCGGCATCGTCACGTGACCCCCCAAGGTCACGTGACCCCCAAGGTCACTTAACCCCCCCCAGTACCCTTCCCTCCTCCTCCTCAAGAGCTGCGCTCTAATTCGGTGTTGCAGGGAGTTGTAAACGGCTTTCACTTTTTTTAATTCTGATTCTCTGTTTCCAGCCGCAAAACACTACCCTAGGCTAGTTTTCTGGGCGGCGGTCACAACATGGACCATATCTAAACAAAAAAGTGCAAACATTTGGTTTCCACTCATGGAAATGGAGCGTGCTGGTTAAGTTACGGTGTTTGTGGAGAATAACATAGAGGACGAATCCCTTTACGAATCCCGTATCCCTTTAAAGTGGCCCTCTCAATCTTGGTTCAACGGGGTGCTTTATTGATAGCAACTCGCCAGACCTCCGTGGCCGATATATGATGCGAACACATCTACGTGCGACACAGCTTCAAAACATTGCCACGGCGCCGATTCTTTATCGGTATCCAAGCATGCGAAAACGCAGAGAAGCAGTACTTCGGCGTGCCAAGAAAGCTTAGATCACACCGCGAGACCGGCGAGACTTGAGTTGTTATGAGTTGTGTCTTTTTTCCTGCGGTGCTGCTCGTTCGTAAAAACTTCAACGTGTTCTCAAAGGCAATTATCACCGTTTACACGAGGCTCCAAAAAAACTTCTGCGGCGGATGACAACAAACGAGTAAAAAATGTGTCTTAAACACGTTGCCTTCCAACCTTTGCAACGCTCCAAAAAGGCGACTTTGTTACATGCAAGATGGCCGTCCGGTGGCCACAAGATCAGTGGGCGGGCTCACTGATCTTTATTGTAGTAGGCTGAATCGCAGATCGCGAGCCCGTGAGGCGCACCATCGGTTGCCATTGCTTGACACCTGGCAATACACGCAAGTCTGTTTGAGAAACACACAAAAGTAGATATAGTGAAGCTTCTACACTGTGCTCGAAGGCGAGTATTTTATGATGTGCTCCGATCATTATATCGGGTGTTAGGAAATCGAATTGATGTTTGTCAAGAGTTCGGACGCCTATTTAAAAACGCATACGTACCTGAGCACTCATGGCTGCGCTGGTAAGTTTGTTCTTGTATTTGAGTAAACAAAGGAACTTGCCGTCAATAATACCGTCTTTGGGGAAGCGCAGAAGTTGATGAATGTCGAAAACGTTCCATGTTGACAGCGGCTTTCCGGGAGTAAGCGAACTTCGTGCAGCAAAGCTTTCAAGCTTCTCGTCTGCTAAACCCAACTCATAGAAACCGCCACCGACTCCGCGGTGACTCTAGGTAACTCTCGTCTCATTGAACTGCACTATATCTTTCGCCCAGCGGGGTCGCTCTCGGCCACAAAACATTTATTTATAAGAACTGGGACGACTGTCCGTATCAATGATTGTTCACAAGCTATTTGACAGGCTTCCCGAAAAGCAGCCGAACGTTTCAGTGCCGACAACAACCTAGCAACGGGGGAAATGGTACTTTTTCTTGTTTTTCCATTAGCGTTCCATGGATTAGCTGGTGCCAAGTAATGGCCGCCGGTGGTGCCACTTGACCCCAGCTAGACAAGCCTCGATCCTCGATGCAGCCCACTACAATAGAGATCAGTGGGAGTTGCGAACAAAGACCCGCTACTGTGAAGAGAGAAGGAGAAAAGAGAGAAGGAATGGAATGGAGAGAAACAAACTGGGAAACGGTCTTCTTCCGGGCAGAAGAGGATTCTGTAAATAGGCCTTGAAGAAACGAAGAGCGCTGCTTATTTTGTTCAAGTTTTTAGCCTCGAAATTTGTTTTCTTTTCCTTGGTCTTATCATCTGACGTCGTCATTTAATATGTTGAGGCACGATGATGAGATGGAAGGGCTTCGTCACGCCCTGCGTCTCTTAACCTATCCGCGACTATAGGAGCGTTGACAGCGCAATCACTTTGGTGGAACGAGGCATGGTAAACTAAGTTTCATGCTTAAACTATACCTAGCCTATTGAAAAAATATAATTTGTATGAAAAAGTTTTGTGTCCAATAAACATATATGAATCATACAAGATATATAACAGCATATATAAACCATATCAAAACCGTATAAACTCTATATAAGAACTTTATAAGATAGATAAGAACATATAAGAACCATATAAGAAACTTATGAGGAGTTTCTTATAAGGTTCTTTTATGGCTCTTACATGTCCGTATACATCTTGTATGATTCATATGTGTTTATTAAACACAAGACATTTCTTATACAAATGCCTTTTTCATTAGACTATTGGACTGATTTGGAAGGAATTTTCTTTTACTTATATTTCTGATCTTGCTTTCAAACCTTTGTTAGCCATGCATCACGTGTTGAAGTATTCCGCAGCTGGAAGGCTGTTGTAATTATCTTTTTTTTTTCAATTAATCTTTCGGAGTGCGCGTAGCTACCGGGGATATGGATTCAGGAAGTGGCCTCTCGTATGTCCCCTTAAAACTTCTGTATAAACACAGCACCGCGTCGCTAAAATATTGTTGAGCAACGCGTCAGTGCCGTCCGACTCAATGAGCATTCGCCGATGGCGGCAGCAACTACAGTATATTTCAAGTGTCTACTGCGTCACGCACAGTCACTGAGGATGCCAACGTACCCCGCTAGAAGCCTTTGGATGGCTTTCATCATGGTCGCTTTTTTGGTTTCTGTAACAGTTTGCTGCAAGCCCTTCGTAACACGTGAGTGTTTGGAGTATTCCTATGAAGATGGTCCATGGCGGGAGAGACTATCACGTAAAGCCGCCGTTACGCTGCTAATATATTACACAAAAGATAGTCTGTACACACTGTCGGAAAAGTGTTATTGTCTTGCACGAGAATCCCGCACAACTAGGGAGCTTTAGAATAACGTACGCAATTTTAGCGCACGCTAGCGCTAAATTTAGCGCTTGCGTTAGCGCGCGCCATGCAAGAGTTTCAGAATAGCTCTTCTCCACCGCGACGTAAAGCCTCAGGCATCTCGCGCTTGCAACGCCACCAAGATCAGTAATCATGTTTATTTCACGCGCGAAATGTTGTAACCTTCGAAAAAAACAAGTCTTTTTGTTGTTGTTTTTTTTGTTGTTTTTTTGCCTAGAGTGACGTTTTATATTTGTTTAAATATGAGAATGCGACGCGAGCGGTCGACCTATGGTGTCCGCTTACGTGGCCTCGGCAAGAGAGGTCTCGTGTACACTGACCCTCACCATGAAATCTTCGCGCGCCGCAAGCAGCAAGTTGCCGGCGATCGTTGCCAACGTTGCTGGTTCTATTTAAACCGTTTATGAAGTGCATCTCGCGAAGGATTGAAATGTCGTCTTGTATTGAAAATCACAGTCGCGAGGATGCAGCCGACCTTGCGCTCAAGACGAACACCCAAGCGGCGGCAGCCGCCGCAGTCCGCAGCCGCGGTCTCCTGGGACCCGCAAGTTTCTAACTGTGCTCGTCTTGGCTTCAGCCAACTTCTCGCAAGAAAGAGTATGCCGAATTAACGTGCATGTTTAACATTCGTACTGGGGAAGCTCGTGCTGAAATCGCTATGGTAAATTTAGACAGCGCTAGAATATAGAGTTGCCATTTAAGGAACGCTTGCGCAGTGTTGGAACTAACGCGTTACAAGTAACGACGTTACAGGTAACGCGTTAGTTGTTTTTTTTTTACTAACGTACTAACGTACTCGCTAAAATCTCAAATGACCAACGAGTAAAGTAATGTGGTTATTATTTTACGGTATGTGCTATCAAATTACGTTACCTGTTACTCGTTACTTTTGATTAAAATTGGCCGCATGATTGTTTGAAAACAAAATAATTTTTATTCTCTACACTACGTAAAATTGGCAAAGAACCCCCAACAAAGCTATGTTATAAGCAGCATCATTTCAAACTTCTTCGGAAGACACTTTTCACGCTCCCACGACCTGGACCAAAAGGCGTGAGGTTATCGATGCCCGGCATGGCACCCCTAAACGTACTTGGTGCAGTCTTTGTATGGAAGCTGCTGAGACCACCGTCGCCTTCCCTAAAGGAGCAGCCGTCTTGCTGGACACAGACATTCGTTCAGAAGGCAACAGTGTACCGCCGCTCGAAGGATTTTTCCTCAGCGTCTCTATTTACTCCAGCTGGTCACATCCTTCTTTTCAAAACAAATAAAGTCTTGTTCTGTCAACAACAGAAAAGATAAACTCTAATACACCTGTCAGACGGCAGCTAAAATGGCATTTACGCCAAATGACATTCAGTGTAAATGTCATTTAGGCACTGCCACACGGTAACTCGGAGGGCATTTAACCCAAGTTGCCATTTCAGGTAGACTGAATTCGTAAAGCGTACTCTCGTCGGCGGTGCACTACAAATGTCACGGGATTACAAAAAACTACAAGGTAATTATTTGCGGAAACAATTTTTACATCGTTTTAATTGCGAAAATATTGCGTTTAACGCGTATTTCGCACATACTTTATGCTCTTAATTTTTTTAATTTACTCAAGGCTCCAGTTATTCAGTAGGCCTAATAGCTCGCTGAACCTGCCGTCTGCTCGCCTTGGTCAGCTCTCGGTTCGTTAATACTGTTGCGCTCCATTTTACGCGTTTTTGCGATGTCGGTAGGAGCGTCTGCCTTGAAGAAAAGACCACCTGTCAACTGGACCACCCGAGAGACGTCGGTACTCAAACCATATGAGACGAGCGTCTTGAATGTCGTCGGTAGCAGGAGCGGCACGGCGGGTTCTGCAGAGGAATACGGGCGTTTTCAGAAGCCTCGGTCCCCTGAAGACATATGCCGCAATTTTCAGAAAATTACTTATACCTTTTGAATAAAGTATCGGATCGGGCTGAAACTTTGGCATCTGGTTGTGACCTCAAGCGCTACCTCTGGGCGGAGATAAAGCGTTCGGCGATGCCTAATTTCTTTTTGAGAATAAAAAAAAAAAAAAGGTGAAATTTTTTTTTCCTTTTTTTTTTTCTGGTGACGCTTTGTATATAACTATTGTGGACATTCGGGTTTCGTCAGTGAATGAAGCACGTCTGAAGGAAGGCTTCAGTGTTACGAAAGCCAGAACACCGCTAAATTATTAAACATTTAGTGAAAAGCAGAGCCACTGTGTTAGAAATTTTATAGTTGTTGTTCGCTTAATAAGCTATAGTAATATGTGCCTATGTTAAAGATGCAGCCAAAAGTGCTGAGTATTTTAATACGAATATCAGTAGTACCAATAATTTTTTTTAAAATTTAAAAATGCGGATTAGCCCAAGCGGAGTACCGAAAAAGTATGGACTCTCATGCGACTAATAAATTGCATCACTCCCTAAAGTATAATTCGTATGAATTAAGCCGCCTATCTCCTAGTGGGGACCATTTCACCCTTTTCAAAACATTCATTCAAGTTCAGCTACCTTAGAGAAGTTAGACAGCTATTCTGAAACATGGATGAGTGACTTGAGAAGTTGACGCCATTGACTATTCATGGGCGTGCATAATTCAGCGGAAAACTCGGCGTACGTTATTTGCACGTCCAGCTGAATAAAAGCTCGGAAAGTAGGAGCCAGACGAAAAGGTAACAGCTGCTACATTCACCAAAGCATAGGACCAACTTTTTTCTAGTCCGGTGTTACAACGCTCAACGTTTTGGAATTATTTTTGTTTTCCTTGTTTTTGTTGTTCAGGGGACCCACTGCGTCTTATCCAAGCCAAGTCCAACTTTGGAAAGGCGACCCGAGGGTGCAGCGTGGAACTTGCAAAGCTGGGAAAGGTGTTACCACTTGACGACTTTCCAAAGGCAGGACATTTTGCTACAAATTTACAGTAGGCGCCATCGGAATGTTTACAAACAAGCCCACGTTTGCCCGCATGGGCACTAAACAATCTCAAGAAAAAAAAAACAGAAAAAGATTCACGTGAGGGAAATTGTTTGAGCATGCGTTCTGTCAACATCAGCGCCACCGCAGCCACGTGACGTCAGAGCCGCTTTTCAGTCTATGAGAAATTATACAGTGGGATTTTATTTAGCTTATTTTTTACAGGTTTGCTCGAAAGAATATTAAAGACCTTTACAAATCTTTGTAACGCGAAACTAGAGCGCAGCTCTTGAGGAGGAGGAGGAGGGGAGGGCACGGAGGGTAAGGTATGCCCCTCCTCCTCCTCCCTTCCTGCTCCCACCCTGCTCCCCCTTCTCTCCACTCCTCTTCCTCCCTATTCCTGCTCTCATATACTCCTCATCTCCCTCCCTCCTCCTCCTCTCCCATAAGCATACTCCTCCTCTCTGCTCCTCCTCCTGCTCCTCCTTCTCTCCTCTACTCTTTTTCTTCTCCCCTCCTCCTTTTCCGTACCTTCCCCTCCTACTCCACCGCATGTGACGTCAATTTCCCCGCTAAATCTAGCGAAGAAACTGAATTAAAACCGAAAGTGATTTTGGTCGGCAGCCCGCGGCGGCCAGCGTCGCGCGGCAAGCCTCTTTGACGCTAATGTGGTCGGGCTATATTCGTCCGTTTCAGACACCAAATGGCGCTTGGCTCGTCATGTGGTTTAACGCGCGACTCCTAGATGGCGCCAGTATCGAAGTGTGAAAAGGCCCGTATTATCCGCTGCGTGAAATAGAACCCCAAAACGTGTCGTGGGACGCTCTTCTCCGGCGGAGGTAGTTTCTCCTTTTCTCTCGCGCGCTTGGTATGTCTCTGGTCAGACAGCTGAGTGGGCATTGCATCGGACGTCAATGATAATTCGCGCGGTGGCCGAGTCCGGCCTCTGCTCTGTGTGATGAAGTGGGTGGCGCTCGTTTCTGTTTGGAGGTAGGAATAAAATGGTCAGTCCCCTTTTTACGACGGTCGTTTCCATAGCTTGGGTTTTTGCATTTTATTTTGGTCAGAACTACATGCTCAATGAAGACCTCGGGCGGCGATGTAAAAATGTGTTGCTCCCCAAAATGTGTCCAAGGTGCGCAGTTACAATTGGAAATGGTATTGAAGGCGCCCGACCGTCGGTTGGTAAAATACGTGCGTTAGATTTACTAATTCAGACTAATCAATTTTGCCAACGTCTTTTATCTGTTTTGACAAATTACATGGTCGAGTCTATTGATAACCTTAGGTAGACTGAACCTACGGAGCGTCCGGGCTTTAAATAAATTTGCTTCGTTTATGTGAATCAATAGCTGTTTTCTCTTTTCCGTACTCGGTGCTATACAAAAATCGCTTAGATGTTATGGTAGAATTGTGTGGCGGCGTTTTCCACGCTGACTCGCCCGCTGTGCACAGTATGTGTTCAGATGGGATGTGTCAAATCGTATTTACGATCGATATGATAGATTCACTTTGCTACAGTGTTAATTATATTTTCCTCATTTAAACTGGTTCGTCCCTGCATGATCTTAGCCTAAGTTCAAATGCGAAGGTGCAGACAGATTTAGCGTCGTAACAGCCGTAATGCGCAGAAAGAAATTAGTACAATGAAAGCAAAATAAAAGGATACGAAACGGCTCGGTGTTATAGAAGTAAAAAGTGTACAAAAGATGCCATCGTACTTTTTTTTTTTTTTTTTTTGAACGTTCCGCGTCACTGAGAAACGCTCAAGGTACCAGCGAAGACAACGAGCTGGCGTGAAATTTCTATCAAGCGGAAAATGAGCGTCACTTTCGTCATGCGCTTTGATTTCGATATGGCGCAAAATATGCGCGAAATAGTAGCAGGTAAGGGAGCAAAATTTAGATGTTGGGTCTGGAACACCGCCAGACCCTGCCATGTTGGGGCCATTTCTCGCGAGTCAATACGTCAAAGGCATTGCGCGTCGAACTGTACGTCTCAATTACCCTTCGAGCGAAACCTTGATTTCGCAAAACTATTGCGCGTTAGAAATATGCATCGTGTTAATCAGCTATAACTATACCCTATGTCACTAGTTGTCACTAACTATACCCTATGTCACTTGTTTCCGTTCGCGAACGGAAACAAGTGACATAGGAGTGACGAACGAAGTCATCCACCGGGCCTTCGCCGAGTACGGCAAGGTGAAAGAAGTAGCGCACGAGCGTTGGAAGGTGCCGGGGTTCGACGGCGTCGAGTCCACCACACGCATCGCCCGCGTCGTTCTCAGAGAGGGCGTCACCCTCGGCCGCCTGCCGCACCAACTTCGGCTCGGCGGCGGCATGGTGCTCGTTGTTGTGCCTGGGCGGCCACCCCTCTGCCTCCGGTGTCGCATGACGGGGTACATCCGTCGGGACTGCCGGGCTCCCAGGTGCTCTGAGTGCCGTGCCTTCGGCCACGAGCGGGACGACTGCGTTCGCTCGTACGCCCGGGCCGCTGGTCGAAGGACAAACGAAGAGAACGCAGACCACGTCATGGACGAGGAAGAGGCGGAGTATGCGGCGGCACCCGCAGGAGCCCCGACTGAGGATGTCAAGAAGAACAACGCCCCTGGCACCGTACCCGTAGGGGAGAGTGCCTCGCCGCCAAAGCCGCCGGCTACCGCGGCTTCGGCCACACCTCCTGAAGTCGAGCTCCAGTCGGAGACCTCAACGGGGAGCGACGTGGCTGGAGCGGCCTTGGTTCCTGACGAGGTCACCGCCGAGCCAGAGATGGATGTCGAAGCGGGCTCAGCGAAGCGCCCGCTTGAAGACGTCGGGGACACGACCGGGCAGGAACTACACTACAGCTGCGCCGGCTCGAGCTTAGGTGGAAGATGGTCCCCGGCTGGAAGGGCGTAGACTGCAAGCAGCGGTCAGCACCAGCACAAGACAGCGACAAGCGGCCGGAGTGACTCGACGTGTGATAGGACTGCCCTGTGCGACAGCGACCGCTGGGGGTAAGCGCCATTTTGCTTGGTCTGGTCCTCGCTAACCCATGGTCTCCTTAGAATGTCCTGTACGACTAGCGACCCTCAACGTCCGAGGGCTCGCGGACCGTAGGAGACAGAGGCAGCTCTATCGCCTCATCGTTGAGCAGGACCTCGACATCATCGCTGTGCAGGAGACCAAGGTGGAGAGTGAGGACCGGACCGAATTTATAATGCGGCCTTTCACGGATCGCTATAACGTATGCGTTAGTCACGCGGTCGGGTCGTCGGCGGGCTGTATGCTGCTCGTACGCCAAAGTCTAGCGGCGACCGTAGAGGAGGCGACCACGTGTACGACGGGTTGTTTTGTTGTGCGCGATTTTTCGTCTTCTGTATATGAATGGAGAATTATCTGTGTACGCTCCAAACAAAGTCGAAGAGCGGCGGTTGTTCTTTGATTTTATTCACCAGTACTGCAAAAGTGAACGCCTTCTAATTTTTTTGGTGATTTTAACTGCGTGTGCTCCGCGAGCGATAGGTCAAGTTCGATGCCCTATCGTGACTCCAGCACCGAGAGCCTTTGTAGTATATTTAACGAGTGCTGCCTAGATGACGTCGGAGAATGTCTGAGGAACGGCCGCGATGTTCTGTTCAGATATTTTCAAGAGGCAAGTCACGCCCGTTTAGATTGCGCGTATGTGTCGAGTGAGTTGGTTCCTTTATGTTTTGAGTATAGCGTGAGCCCAGTTTCTTTCAGTGACCATTGTTTGGTCAAATTTTTTCTTCGCAGTAAAAATGAATTTATGCAAAGGTTTTCCTGGGAATTATGGAAACTAAACGCGAAGCTCCTGAAAGATGAAATTTTCATGAATCAAGTTCAGGCTGCAGTTGAACAAATGACAGCCGGCGACAAATCAACTGGGTATGGTATTCAATCGGAAATTTTTAAGCAGAATGTCAAGAGAATGGCCATAGGACGAGCTAGTGCGATTAAAAACGTAGAACAAAAAATGGAAAAGTTACTGCGCTCAAACTTGCAGACGCTAGTTAAAGAAGAGCGCAGAAGGCCGGGGGTCTTCTGGGAGGATATTTTATTTCTTATTAAAAAACTCGAGCAGCTAGATAAAGAAAGTTATCACGGGGCACTTGTGCGGGCAAGCGCCGACAGTCCTAAATGGCCAAGGAACTGGCCGCTATATATGAAAATCAAAAACGAGCGGAAGAAAAATTCACGGAAATTAACCAGAAGTTAGGGAGCTTCGAAGCTAAGTTGTCGACCCTAGAAGCGACAGTTAACGTTTTTCTGACAATGAAGAACGAATCGTATCAATGGAAAGTGTAATGGCTGATTTGGTAGACAAGATTGACGATCTCGAAAATAGGAGTCGCCGAAATAATCTTGTAATTTTTGGCGTGCCTGAGACCGATGACGAGACAGCTGAATCACTTCATGGAACCGTAGTGAATCGACTGTTTTGTAATACGCTTGGTTTACCAGCTGTAACTACAGAGAGAGTGCACCGCCTCGGGCGTCGAACAGGTGGTAAAACTAGACCAGTCATGGTGAAGTTTTTAAATTTTTCAGAGAAGATGTCAGTTTTGAGAAACTGCCCGAAACTGAAGGGATCGACGACCTCTATTTCAGAAGACTTTTCTTTACGTGTTCGAAATATTCGCAAACAGCTCTGGGACAGCGCTATCGAAAATCGTAAGAAAGGCGATAAAGTTACTCTAATCTACAACAAGCTAAAAATAAATAATACACTCTACATCTGGGACGCCGAAAAACAGACACGAATAGCATTGAGTCAGCCAAAACCCTCGGGACAAATATGACAGTCCAGGCGCAATGCCACTGATTCGATTAGATTCTTAAATTTGAATGCGAGGAGCATAATGAATAAAGTTGTTGATATAGAACAAGTGTTACTAACGCGCAAACCGCACATCACAATCATCACAGAAACCTGGTTACATGAAGAAGTATCTGATTCTGAGGTTATTCCCTCAGACTATAAAATAGTACGAAAAGACAGACACACGCGTGGTGGGGGCGTAGCCATTATTCTTACAACAAATTCGCACTATAACCGACTGCCAGATATTTATGGCGTAGAAATTTTATGGTTTCATGCGAACATTTTTTCTACATCCCTTATCATCGGTGCTTTCTATAGACCACCTAGCAGCGGATATAGCGATACGCGATCGAAAGCCTTCGATCGCGTATCGCACGAAAAGTTACTGATAAAGCTGTCACAAGTTTTAGATAATCCTGCTATCTTGAAGTAGCTTGAAAGTTACTTATCTCTGAGACAGCAGTTTGTTCAAGTTGACACCGCATGCTCCGGTACCACACACGTAACTTCTGGCGTCCCACAGGGAACGGTCCTGGGGCCTTTGTTGTTTTTAATATTCGTGAATGTTACTGTTTCTGGAATTCCAGTAAAGATCCGACTTTGCGGATGATTGCGTTATTTTTAGAGAAATCAAAAGTTCTGTGGACTGTGAAGTACTAAACTCCTCGTTAGAAAAATTGTCCAGATGGTGTGATGACTGGAAAATGTCACTAAATTTATCAAAGGCTGTATGTATGTCAATTACTCAAAAAAAGGAGCCTATTATTTTTAATTATTCGATTGGGAACCGTAACCTTCAGAGAGTAAGTTCATATAAATATCTGGGGTTGACAATAACGTCTGATCTTAAATGGAATGCTCATATCAATCAAACCGCTAGTAAAGCAATGCGTAAGCTTGGTTTCTTGCGTAGGTATATGAGGCAGGCCTCCTGTGATACAGAACTACTACTGTATAAAACTCTTGTTCGGCCAGTGCTGGAATATGCTAGCGTCATTTGGGACCCACATACCTCATCTTGTATATCAGAACTTGAGCGAATTCAAAGATTAGCAGTGCGCTTTGTGTATAACATGTACTCCTCATATGTATCTCCATCAAAACTCTGTAATGACGCAGGCCTGGAAACTCTGCAGGAAAGAAGGAGAATAAACCGCCTTAACCTTTTTTACCTTATTGCCAATGACGAGCTTGGAATAGAAAAAGATAAATATATAACTTTTTTTTGCCCAAGGTCTACCAGATATACACATAGCAAAACAATAAAGCCATATAAATATAAAAACGATACATTTAAGTTCTCCTTCTTTCCTCGTACAATCATCGATTGGAACAGCCTACCACCTGACGTTGTAAATGCTATCGCATATTCCGATTTTTGTTTTCTGTTGTCGCAGCAAGTGCATCCTGCTTGAAAGTATTTCAATGTACCACTCCTGTTACGATCTCGCAAGAGATTGACAGTATCAATAAAGAAAGAAAAAGCAAGAAAGATTGATAGCGGGGGAGACGCCCACTAAGCGAGCTTTAAGCATGGAAAAAAAGTATGCGCGTCGGAATGATATCGCAGAAATGGAAAAAGACGGTACAGTCACAAGCGACAACGTGGAAATCGAGCGAGTATTTTTTGAGTATTATAGCGCTTTGTTTTCATCTAACCCCGTAAATGTTGAAAGGTTTAAAAGTGAATTTTTGTCCTTAATGCCTAGACTAGATGATGATACAAAATCAGTTCTAGAAGGTCCTGTTACATACGAGGAAGTCAAAATGGCAATTGACGGTTTGAACCCGGGGAAATCCCCTGGCCCAGACGGACTAAATGTGGGCGCGGAAGCAGTTACGACAACATGGCTTACGTGCCGCGCTTCTGCGCTTTGCAGGCATTCTTGGCTCTTGTTCTGCTGTGGTCCCCGCCTCCGACGCAGACTTCAACAGGCTTCCTGACACCGCTGCCATCATCGCGGGAGTGCATCAACTGCCAGCGCCCTGACAACGTCTTTTTTCTGGAAGTCCCGTCGTTGAGAGACTGCATTTTCTCAGCAGCAACGTCATCAACGATGACATCAGTTCTCAACAGCGACGCCAGCAACGATATAAACGGCTGGAAGTGGAACCTTCTCTTCGAGAAGGAAGGCGGTTTTTCCGTCGTGTCTTGGCCGCGAACGGTTATGTCGCGCGCGGAGTGCGACCGTCAGCGCGATAGAAGTTTCTTTTCTTCTTGTTTTTTTTTTTTCTCTGGAAAGGGACTCGAGACTCCGTAGGCACCCGGCCACTCTTGACGCCGCCACCCTCGCTGGGAGCACCAGGCTGCGTCAAGGGCTCGGGCCCGCTGGCGCGATGTCCCAGATGGGTGATCCGGTCGGAGGACTACCACCTACGTCAACGAAACGACAACTAAGTGCGGACAGCGCCGGCGAGACCGCCAGCACAACATCGACACCAAGCAACGCCATGGACGACATCGTGCTTGACCGTCAAGAGAACGGCGAATTCACCATGGTGACCAACAGAAATAAAAAGAGAACCCGTTACGAAGGATCGCAACAAAGCAAAGGTACCTTGAAACTTGCCAATACATCACGCACCGTCTTGTTCGCGCCAATAGACCTGAGTACGAACCTGAGAAAGATCAACCGGCAGCTCCTCTCAGACGAACTGCACGCGCTGGCCCCAAGATAGTTCAGCGAAGTTCGAGTAAACACACGTCAAAACATCATAGCCGCAGTTGCAAGGTCGGAGGCGGAGGTACTGGAGCTTCTCATTCTGAAAAAAATAGGCGGTGTACCGGTCCGTGCTTTCCTGCCTCGCGCGGAGAACATACGCGCAGGCGTAATTACAGACGTCGATACCACAACCACTGAAGACAGACTGGGGACGCTAATTGAAAGCGGATTGCGCGTCCTTCAAGTGAGGCGCTTGGGCACAACTCAGGCAATTAAAATTGTCTTTGAGGGCGACACATTGCCTGCCCACGTCAAGATCGGCTTAATACGCCACAGCGTTAAGCCTTTTGTGCCACGCCCCCTGCAGTGCCGATGGTGTTTTCGCATTGGACACATAGCGGCAGCCTGTCCTAACGATGCCATTTGCCCCAAATGCTCACAACAGCAAGGCGAGGATAGCTGCGCCTCTCTGCAGAAATGCGTGAACTGCCACCAAGCGCACGCTGCAACCTCGCAGGATTGCCCAAGGCTCAAAACGGAAAGGGAAACCTGCCGGGTCAAGGCTCGGCAGAACATCACGTTCCTGGAAGCAGCAAAGGTGGTAAAAGATCAACGAAAGAACAAGAGTCACAGCGACCAACAGTCAAGGAAACTTGGAGCAGGCATCGCGCTGCCCAGAGGCACTACGAGGGAAACAGATACCGGGGTACAAGACAGCCTACGACCCTCAGGGATAGCAAAGACCGCGATTCCGGAAAACGATGGCAGGGACCCCACCGCCATGGACACGGGCACCTACACCTACTGCAAGGCTGCCCAGGGCTCCTCTCCAGACCCGGCTAAAAGCACCGGAAACCCAAGCTGCTCGTCTGAGGTGGGGGCCTGGTCGAACAGGACAAAGACGGCGGCCGCGGGGCCCAGTATGCAGTCGACAATGGGAAAGGTCATCAACCTGGTTTTCACAACGCTGCATCGGCTTCTCGAGCTGCTGCCACCATCAGATTTCCGCACTACACTGAGGAGTCTCCTCTCCTTGGAGAAAATTCTGGGGACGCTCTTCTAGGGGAGAGCAAACAGAAGCAAACTCTCCATCCGATGACAGAACGACCCTCCGGACCCACTAAACAGACACGAACGGCTCCCACCGTCCTTCAGTGGAACGCCAGGGGCCTCATCACCAAGCACAGTGAGGTCAGTCTGTTTCTACAACGTTACCCAAGCCCGGTGTTGGCATTAATGGAGGCAGGGCTGCCTGGTAAGAGAACCCTACCTGGATACATCAGACGAACCACCCAATTCATTCCAAGTTTTCCGTATGGTTGCGCGGCATTGTATATACGCAAAGAAATACCGCATCAACAAATTGATACCAGCCAGTTGGGCTCACTTTCAGCAGAGTTTGTGGGAGTGAGAGTGAGCATAGGGAACCGCAGAATTGCATTACTACTTGGGTACATTCGTCCAGACGGCACAGTCCTGCCGAGCGAGGAAATGCTTAAGTGGTGCCATGAAAGAACCGAGGAGGTGCTCATATGCGGCGATTTCAATGCCCACAACGTGGCTTGGGGCAGCTTGCGCACAGACAGGAGGGGGGACGCCCTGATGAGAGTGATCGAGAAGCTAGGGCTTGCCGTGGCAAATGATGGGCAGCCAACTTTCTTCAGGCCGCCAAACTCGTACAGCGGATTTGATGTCACGGCGCACTCCCCATCCCTGGAGATAAAGTGGGAACTGGCTCCGGACACCCGAGGAAGTGATCACTTTCCCATCGGCATTACGGTGAGAGGCTGTCAGATCACTAAAAAAGTGTGGAAGTCCTGTGTGAACTGGGACGTGTTCCGCACAGCGCTGGACCTGAGCCAAGGCGACATACCAAGCGCCATCATAGCAGCCATTAAGAAGGCCACAAAAACAACAAACATCTCGGAATGGCTTCCAGAGCCAGACCTGGTGTATTTGAACCTAGCGGCGGCGAGAACCCGTGCACAGCGAAGGTTCCGGAAGACGGGCTCGGCCACGACAAGTCCGACTTCAACAAGATATCAGCCAAGTTGAGACGGCATGCTAAATCCCTCGTAAGAAACCGTTGGGCCTTACTTTGCAAGAACGCGGACGCCCAAACTTCCATGACCAAGCTGTGCATGGAAAATTCTGGGGGCCATGACGGGAAAAGGCAGGTCAAGACACTTGCTTTAGACCTTAGCGCTGTTAAGCAATAAGTCGGCAGAAGAGGCGGCAGAGGGCTTGTGCGCACGATACGCACCCGTAGAAGCCCCAGAACGACCCAGAGAACCCAACATGACTCCTGGGCCAATTGATTCCCCTTTCACGGTTCAAGAGCTCCAAAGCGCCCTGAAGAAATGCCGGAAAAAAAGCGCGGTCGGCCCGGATGGGATACCATACCAGGCCTTAACAAACCTGACACACGAGGCACAGCAGGTCATGGCAGACTTGGACGTAGTTCAACTACTCTACTCAAACTACTGTCGTTTAACTACTTTTTCGAGTAACTTGGTAACTTTCAATTACAACTTGATTTGGGTAATTAGTAGTTTAATTTAACTACTTTTTTCAGGTAACTTCTACTCAAATTACTAACTACTTTCGAAATTATATAGTGCTAATTTTGCCCATCACGAAAGTTTGAGCGCAGAAATGAATAAGACGCCGGCAGATGAAGTGGCATTCCCGAACAAGGGGCCCTCTTGTTCGGGAAGGCGTCCTCGGGCCAAGGTGGCGACGAGCAGCCAAAGCATAACACCGGCACGCACGAACGCAGGAAGACATGCTTAACAAGCCTTGGTCGAGTATTGACCTAATCCGGTAATGCACGCAGGCGCCGCGTTTCCAGCTGCAATCGTGAAAGACGGGGACACTCTGAGAGTTGTTGTTTTCGTGCTGTCTGTCTTTAGTGAGTTCCGACTCAAACGGTAGGTTCCATGGGAGGCGCCACTGGAATGACCTCGCAGCTGAACGCCTTGTCGTCAGCGCATACGCCTTTGCAAAGCCGGACTCCCCCGCGCACAAACCCTGGTACGGATAATCCGTTCATGGGAGCACGTTCCCACTTACAGCTGCAACTGTATACGAGCGACGATACTTGTTCATGTAATCCTTCGCGTCCTTCCGACTATCCGTGCCTGGGAGGCCTCCTCTTTGTTAAAAATGATTCAGGCTCGTCAGAATATTGTAGTCGCCGGCGAGGATGGCGAGTTACCCTTGAGAGATCCTTTTGTTGGACCCGGCGTTAGCCATTATCTGTTAAACCAAAACAATATTTTTTCAGTAGCGTAGCACTAGCACTACAACGGGACGCGCAGTCGTCCGGATGATCTCATCGTCGTGGCGCGAGACTTGGACTTTTGACGGTCTGGTGCACTCGCTCAGCGTACTCACAGAACGACGTTGGAATGAAGAGGGGCCAGACATAACAATCTCAACTTGACGAAGAAAAAAAAAAAAAGCAGGAAAGTTTGTTATTAAAGACCCTCTACCCGAGGCAAACCTCACAAGTTTTGTCATGGACACCTAAGATGCCGACACTCGCTTACCCGACCCTGCACAGTCTGTTTCTCAAATTCAACGCTGCCGTTCAATCCAGCCCGTCGGTTGAACGTCTATTTAGCTTGGCTGGGGACGTCTTTAGAAGGAAAAGGGGAAAACTCTCCTATCAAGAACTTTGAAAGTCAATTGCTTCTGCGAGCGAGTAAACTATTTGGCGAAAGCACAAGCCATAAATAGACTGCATTTATTTTTTATTTATTTTCAAAATACTGCCAATCCCCATTGAGGGATTATAGCAGGTATGGTACAAATAAAAACAACAGACACACTTTTTGAGGCGCCCGAAAATAAGTAATTCTTAGAAATCGTCACTTCCTTTCATATTGAAACAAACGAAACAGAACATAACAGAAAGAACTAACTGATGAACTTGCTGAGAAGGTCTTGTTCAAGAGCTTGAATGAACGCATCCACATTTGTGTAGCTAAAAAACAGTGGATCAAGGCTGTTCCAATCTCTTACAGCTGAAGGAAAGAAAGAGTACCTAAAAGTATTATTATTGAAAGAGTATTCAGTTAATGTATTGCAGTGTTTATGTCTTGTTGTTCTTGCCTGGGAAAAATTCACATACTTGTTCTTGTCCATTTTAAAGGCGTCGTTTAAAAGGAGATATAAAAATTTGAGTCTTCCTAGTTTGGCGCGATCAGCAATGGTCAGTAGCCTGGATCTTTTCAGCAATTCTGTAGGGGAATCAAAGCGACCATACTTGTGGTGAACAAATCTTATCGCTTTCCTCTGAACACTTTCGAGGATGTTGACATTGGTTTGCGTATGTGGGAACCAAGCAATGAGTGCATATTCTAATACCGGGCGAACGAGTGTGGTGTATGCGAACAACTTGGTTTCACGACTAGGGTGTTTTAACGTTCTTTTTAGAAAAAATAATTTGACGAGCGCTTTACTAGATACGTATTTGACATGTGCATTCCAGTTTAAATTAGACGTTAACACGACACCTAGATATTTGTATTTAGTGACTCTGCGCAAAATTTTACCATCTAAGCTGTAAGGAAATTCCAGAACATTTTTTTATTATTGGTCAAGCACATACAAACCGTCTTTTCAGTGTTTAAAACCATCTGCCATTCACTGCACCAGTCTGCTACCTTCTTTAAAGATCTGTTTAATATTGCTTGGTCATCTTGGCATGAGATATCGCGATAAATAATGCAGTCATCTGCAAATAACCTTATGTTTGCGTCAGTGCCATCAACCATGTCATTAATGTACAGAAGAAATAAGAGTGGAGCTAGGACAGAGCCCTGTGGAACTCCCGACTCCACTGCAACTGGTTGTGAAACCTGTCCTTCGTAATAAACAAACTGAAAACGATTTCTTAAATTACTCCTCTATCCATTTTATTATCGGTCCCTCCCCCATAATATGTTTAAGTTTTTTTACAAGTTTGACGTGCGAAACACGGTCGAAGGCCTTTGATAAGTCTAAGTAAATTACGTCAATTTGTCTTCTATTGTTTATACCCATCGAAAAGTCATGAAGTGTCTCGATTAGCTGTGAAGTCGTTGACAAACCTCTCCTAAAGCCGTGCTGGTGTGCATTTAGTATATTATGTTTCTCAGTGAATTCTGTCATAAATTTCAAAATTATGTGTTCCATTATCTTGCAGCAAGTACACGTTAGGGATATAGGTCTGTAGTTAGAAGTTAAAGAGCTATCGCCAGACTTATGAATAGGAATAACTTTTGCGACTTTCCACTCTGCGGGAACCAAAGAAATACTCAAAGACTTGTTAAAAATTAGCACTAAATACTTGCTTATCCATTCAGCGTATTTTTTTAAAAACATGTTAGGAATTTCGTCAGGACCCGTACCCTTTTTTGCGTCTAAGTCGAGTAAAAGTTTTAGAACGCCTGCTTCTGTGATGTGTAAGCCACCAAGATCTTTATCTGCGTAGGTTTTAGAAGGTAGAGTTAAGTTTTCTTTGCCATTATCAGCTGTGAAGACGGACTTAAAAAATCTGCTGAATTCTTCTGCCATTTTTTGTGCCTCCGAGGCACTTATGTTGGAAGTTTTAGATTTTGTGGGAATTATATGGTTCCAGAATTTTTGCGGTGATGCTTTCATAAAATTGTGGAGGGTAATATTGTAGTATTTGTGCTTTGCTTCTTTGATCTTCAGTTTGAGCAGTCTGGACAGTTCCGATATAGTTGGATTGTGGTTGGTGAGTGGACGCTTTTTGGATGACTTTCTTAGTCTTTTTAGCTTACGCTTCAGGTGAAGCGTAAGCTAAAAAATTTTAGGCTCGCAGGGTTTTTCATTTATCAAAGCTGCTGCTCATTTTGCTACCACAAATATATAAAAAAGTAACTTCGAAAGTAACTTCAAAGTAACTCGCTACTTTTTACAGTAGTTAGTAGTTTACTCAATTACTATTACGAATGCGTAATTTCTACTCTACTCCAATTACTTTTGGCGTCGATACTCAGTAACTTAACTTAACTACCTTTTTTGAGTAATTTGTACATGTCTGGGTCATGGTAAACTGGTTCAATAAGATATGGGAAACAGGAGACGTTCCTGCAGGCTGGAAATCGGCAGGCATCGTCCCGTTGTTAAAGACAGGCAAACCGCCTGGCAGGGCGGAGTCCTACCGACTAGTGGCACTGACGTCGTGCGTAAGCAAGCTTTTCGAGCGCCTCTTGCAGGCACGGCTTTCTTGGTACCTGGAGGAGCACGAAGGACTTCCAAAGTGCATAACGGGGTTTAGGAAAGGGCTAACAGCTCAAGATAGCATCTTGGATCTAACTAGCGATCTCGAAAACAACAAATACAGACGGAGGAACACCGTGGTCGTCTTTCTCGACGTGGAGCGGGCCTACGACGGCGTCCCCCTCTCTACCATCCTCGGAAGGCTCACCGAGATCGGACTCACTGGCAAGATTCAAGCCTTCCTAAGAAATTTCTTAACTGGGCGAAGAATCCAGATACGGGACAGTGGCATCGTATCCACCCCAAGGATCATGCACCACGGGCTTCCCCAGGGAAGCGTGCTAAGTCCGACACTTTTCAACATAGTGATGGCCAAACTCCCACAGTCCATCCCCAGATCCGCACTCCCAGTACAGATGTCAATTTACGCAGATGACATCTGCTTGTAGGTATCAGGAATATACAAGAGACAAATTTACCACTGCATTCAAGAAGCCATCAATGCGACGGAGGGTTTCCTGGTGGATTCTGGGCTCGCCCTTTCACAGGAGAAAGCAGCCTGTATGCCAATACGTGGAAATGGACGGCGTTTCCCTCAAGCCGACGTAACATTGGCAGGGTCAAAGATCAAACAGGTACACAAACAACGGTTCCTAAGAATTATACACACCAGACACCTAAAATGGGCTCAGGCCGTGAAAGCTGTAATGGATGTCTGCAAAACGGCCGCAAATGTAATCCGCTGCATGACAGGGATCTCTTGGGGATGCTCAGAACGGACATTGGCAGCCGCCCACAGAGCCTTGGTAGCATCACGAGTCTTATACAGACTTCCGTACATGACGCCGTCACAGACGGACAGGGACAAGCTGGAGTGGGTAGAGAGATGCGGACTACGCACAGCAATGGGCGTCCCTCAAGCCGCAGGAAATGAGGCAGTTTTAAGAGAGATGGGCGTAGACCCCTTTTCGAGACAAGCAACAGTGAGACAGCTGCAACAACTAGCAAGACTTTCAACTTTCACCGCAGGTAGATGGCTGCTCACACGACTACAAGACCGAAAGGAGTCCAGATGGAGGACGGTGATAGGCGAGTTCCTAGATGTGGCATCCCCTTTGCCAGCGGTAGCAAACGACGCAAGAGTGGCCCCCTGGGAAGTGGCAGAGATTCCATGTGAGATCAAAATTTAACACCTGAGTTTCAAGAAAGCGAAACCACCGCTGCTGGCCAAGTCAGCGGTGGAAGACCACCTGGAAAGGAAGCACGGTGGGAAACTGCACATCTGCACAGACGGGTCTGTAAACAGGGCGAGAATATCAAGCACGGCGGCTTTTTACGTTCCCGAGACAGGCGCAGAGTGGAGCGGAAAACTCAAGGTGTCAACGTCGTCCACGACAGCAGAACTGGTGGCCATTGACAAGGCCCTAAACGCAGCAGCGGAGCTGCCACCGCAGCAGATCGTCATCCTCTCGGACTCCAAGTGCGCCTTACAAAGATTGGTCAATCCGTCCGTTGGCGACCCACTGACCACGGCTATAAGGAACACGGTTGGTGAACTGGAAAAGCAAGGCACAGCGGTGTACCTCTAATGGATACCAGGACATGTTTGAGTCAAGGGAAACGAGAAGGCAGACAGCCTGGCAACGGAAGCTCACAAAAAGACTGCCAGCATCACCATACCGGCGGACCCACTGAAAGTGATCTAAGACGTGCAGTGGCACATACAAAGCCAGAGATCGGAACCAACCTTACCCAGAGGAACACTGGTTGGGTTCTCACGAGCAGCGTCGACCCTCGTCCGTCGCCTTCGAACAAACACGGCGTACACCAACGAGTTTCTGCACAGAACTGGGAGAATACCGGACCCTAGGTGCCTAAGTTGCAACGAGGTAGGGCCAGTAGGGCACATACGGTCAGTATGCACGGAGTACGAGACAAGCAGGAGAGAAATGCTCCGAAGACTGTCATCCAGTCCAGGAGTATCACCTCAGGACGCGCTGTTTCCAGATGGCACGCGGAGAACCTGCAGGAGGTCTTTTAAGGCTCTAATAAGGTTCATCGCAGACACAGGGCTCAGAGACAGACTGCAACCGCTCTCAAGCCAGCACCTAAAGAATTAGCAACACTGTTTTTCTCTCTCTCTCTCTTTATTTTTTTTAATTATAAAATGCCCTTTTCAGGGCTCGTCGCCTGCCAGCGCCAGCGTCATTAGCTAGGCCAACCTAGGCGACGTAAAGCCTTAATGAGTCACTACTACTACTACTACTAACCTTCTCTTCAGTGGGTGCGGAAGCAGTTACGACAACATGGCTTACGTTCCGCGCTTCTGCGCTTTGCAGGCATTCTTAGCTCTTGTTCTGCTGTGGTCCCCGCCTCCGACGCAGACTTCAACAGGCTTCCTGATACCGCTGCCATCATCGCGGGAGTGCATCAACTGCCAGCGCCCTGACAACGTCTTTTTTCTGGAACTCCCGTCATTGAGAAGCTGGATTTTCACAGCAGCAACGTCATCAACGATGACATCAGTTCTCAACACCGACGCCAGCAACGATATAAACGGCTGGAAGTGGAACCTTCTCTTCAGTGGGCGCGGAAGCAGTTACGACAACATGGCTTACGTGCCGCGCTTCTGCGCTTTGGAGGTGTGTAACCGCTTTTCACTTCACACTAAAAAAAACGACAATCGTTACTTGTTATTGCTTCCGTGCCCACAAGTGCTTTGCAAATTTGCTTATCATTGCTGTTCGACCGTACTACGTTCTGGTGATGTTGAGATGAACCCGGGTCCTCTTACTCGTTCTGAGGCTCTTTTGGATGTAGAGCGTTTGCCCGATGAGCCCTCTGAACAGATGGCTGTATTATTCAATCTTTTAAAGGATCTTCAAGCGCGGTCGATTCAGTCTGCAAGGAGGCAGACTGACTTGGCGGCTGACGTAAAAGCTATCAAGGCTGGACAAAAAAGCATTGAAACTAAGATCGGATGTATCCAGAAAATATTGGACGAATTAGAAGAGAAAACAAATTCGCTCGAACACTTTGGTCAAGATATCGCTAGCGTTTGAAGACTCAGTAATAACCCTAACAGCTCAACCTGACTCGTTGCAAGTGCGTCTTAGCGAACTGGAAGACCGGTCGCGACGCGATAATCTTATTTTTCATGGCATTCCTGACTCACGTGAATCGTGGGAACAATCTGAGACAAAAGTGAAAGACGCTCTAGCAGGAGTAATTGACACCTTCCCCGAGAATGCAATCGAGCGAGCTCATCGCTTAGGGCCCTGTTTGCCGAATAAGTGTCGCCCTATCATAGTTAAATTCTCTGGATACAAGATAAGAGACAGGATACTTTCCGCGCGTACAAAACTGAATGAAAAAAACGGTGCCGTAAGCGAAGATTTCTCGCCCGCCACACGCTCCGCTCGAAAGAAACTTGTCGACTTCGCTAAAAATCGACCCGGGGCACCTACCTTTCAGCTAAAATATAACAAGATTGTCTTAAACAAAAAGCAATACGTCTATGCTGCCGAAATTGATAACGTGGTTGAACTTATGCCCAAATCAACACAAGACAACCCGCATCCCAATTGTTCAACACACACAATGACCTAGCGGGACGCCGAGGGGCAGTGGACGTTCCTTACCTCATGCATCAATTCTTTTTTTGCAATATTCGGAGTGTTATGAGCAAGCGCGATTCTTTAACTTCTGCCATCGATTCATGCAATGCTGATTTCATCGCACTAACCGAGACCTGGCTGCATCCGCATTTTCGTGATCATGAAATTTTTCTATCTGCTCGGCATTTCTAGATTTATCGCTGCGATCGCACAACGCGACAAGGTGGTGGTGTTCTGCTGGCCATTTCGAAAAACTTTACATCCCAGTGTGTTTTTATTCCTTGCAACCTTAAGATTGTTTGGGCTGTCGTTGAAATAAGTAATATGAAAATCATTCTTGGTGTTTGTTATCGACCCCCACGCTTTCTTCCAATTTTGTAGATGAACTTCATGATGTAATTAATATAGTCTCACCTCGATACCCTACGTTTCCTTTATTTCTGCTTGATGATTTTAACATTCCGAATATATCATGCAACAGTGAACCGCCCAGTATACATCCCGTCTCCTCTTTAGCCACTGAATTCTTGAACTTGTGCTCTATATTTTCCTTTACACAGCTTATTAAGCAACCTACAAGGACAACACAATCTGTCGCGAACACCCTTGATCTTGTTTTGACATCCCAGCCTGATCTTGTCTCCGAGATTAGTCACTTGCCTGGCTTAAGCGATCACTGTTTGCTTACTTTCCAGATTTGCTTGTCACGGCCAAAGAACCTTAAAAAATTAAAACTATTCGTAACTATGCAAAAGCAAATTTTGAAGCAATTAAATATGAACTGTCTATTTTTCTTCATAATTTTTTAATGGTTTTGATAATCGCACTGTACACACTAATTGGGACAATTTTGTGGCTAAAGTGAATGATTTAACTAATAAATACATTCCCACTTTCACCATCACATCTAATAGTGATGCTCCGTGGTATAGCCGTAACATCAAACGTTTATCAAACAAAAACAAGAGCTTATATAGATCAGCTAAACTATCTGGAAATGGTGCCCGCTGGTCTGCTTACAAACATGCCTCCGACGAATATGTAGCTGCGCTAAAAAATGCTAGGGATGAATTTCATCAAAGCACTTTGCCATCAATGTTAAGAAACGACATTAGAAAATTTTGGCGTGTTATACAAACAAAAGATGAGGATACGATCACTTTAGTCGACATCACTGGAAACGTAATTCCTCCTAGCCAGTGTGCATGGGTGCTGAATGAAGTGTTTTCATGCAACTTTTCTGTAACGTCAGGTGTCCCCATGCCCGTTACTCATGGCTTTGACTTTCTCGTCATGTCTCCCATACTCATTGAACCTACTGGTGTAGAGAGCCTCATTAGATCACTTAAACCTTCTTCGTCTCCTGGATGCGATTCAATTAATCCCAAGTTTTTGAAACGTACAAGTGTTTATTCTTCCCTTATACTTTCTAAGATTTTTCAGCAGTCGCTATACTACGGTTATCTTCCTGGGGAATGGAAGGTCGGGAAGGTGATTCCACTCCATAAATCAGGTAGCAAGTCTTCTCCCCTCAATTACCGACCCATTTCAATAACCAGCATTCCTTGTAAACGTTTTGAGAACATTCAGTTTTTGCATCTCTTTACATTCCTTGAATCAAACTGCTTTTTCACACCTTCACAGCATGGCTTCCGCAAAACTTACTCCTGTGAAACTCAATTGGTATAATTTACGCATAAACTAAACCTCATTTTTGACCATTCCTCATTTGCCGATTGCATTTTTTTAGACTTCTCTAAAGCATTTGACAAGGTATGCCACAAACTTTTACGATATAAACTACACCACCTTAAAGGGGCCCTCCAACAGTATTTGAGCGTCGACTTTTTTTTGCGGTTTCTACACGCTAGTGGTCCCGGAAACCCAGTGGAAAACGAAAGAGTTCGAAAATATTAGCGCATCATATTTTAATTTGACAACTCGGAAACACCTCCTCCGACGGTGGCGCCGCGAGGTGCCGAATGCGCGCGCATAACGGCGCTCCCTTTCACTATACGTCACATTCTCTGGGTTTCGTGATTGGCGAGAGCCGTCCCAAGAATTTTGAAGCGAAATAAAGTATATCACACGTTAGCCGTCATTATTTCTCTAACAAGACATTTTTTTAGGGCTAATAAAGTTGCAAAGTAAAGTTCAAAAAGGGCGAAAACAACGCCTTGTCGCTCATGCGCGCCTCCCAGCGGCGTCCGCGACGTACCATCGCGAGCAGACGACAAGTGATCCGTGCAGTCAACGCGCGTCGTATTTTCACTTGTGCGCTTCCGGTCCCGGTCAACTAAAAGCAGTAAGAGGAGCGAGGGGAACCCTTATTTTCTTTTAGTGCTGTGACAGACTTTTCACTGTTCGAGTGAAGTGCGGCGACGGGACCCAGCTTTTGCCAAACGGGACCGCTCACCAGTATGTAGCTCCTACTCGCCGAGGTGGCTCCGGTGGCGGAGTTGCGGGAGACGAGTGTTCCGCGGATGTCGAAGCGGACTGAGCCAGAGACGCGTCGCGGCACTTGCGTGGAGTGTCCTCGCACGGCGCGACGCCCAGCTCCGCACTCAAAATCCGATAAGCCCGGTAAATTCATCGATGATGGCAACACGATCCCAAAGCTACGATGGTTGCAGCGAGGCCTAATGGCCGACGAGCCGACCGGGCCGACGCTTTGCTCCAATCGCCGGGCCGACGCTTTGCTCCCATTGGCCAACCGCTTTGCTCCAATCGCTAAACTGTTTCATTTTACGTCATGAAGCGCAATGTTTTGCTTATTTAAAGTTGTTTTCTGCAATATTTAGTTTTCTAATAACTCACAAAATATTGCGAATTTCTGTAATATTTTTTTTCCTCGGTGTTCCTGCTTTCATGGAGCTCCGTTTCAGCGCGAACTTCAAACCGGTCGAAAAATTGTTGGTGGGCCCCTTTAACCTTGATCACAAACTTCTCACATGCATTGAATGTTTTCTTCTTAACCGTTCACAGTTTGTTTCAGCTAACAACTCTAACTCTCAGCCAACCGGTGTTTACTCCGGTGTGCCACAGGGTTCTGTTCTTGGTCCTTTACTTTTCCTTATCTACATAAACTAACTACCTTCTTGCGTTTCTTATAACATTCTCTTGTTTGCCGATGACTGCGTGGTTTTTCGTGAAATAACTTGTGACGACGATATAACTAATCTTCAGTCGGACCTTAATGCCATCTCTGAATGGTGCAAAGTATGGTATATGAACCTAAATGTTAATAAATGCCAATATATGCGCGTATCTAAAAAAGCAAATAGTTTTCCCACCTACTTTCTAAATCACCGTCCCCTTGATGCCGTCATTTCTTACAAATACCTTGGTATTCACATTACAGCCGATCTCACCTGGAAGGTTCACTTCTCGTATGTTACTAACAACGCTAACAGAATGCTTGCGTACATCCGACGTAACTTTTCAAAAGCCCCTTCGTCTTTAAAACTTATATAAAACACTAATCCGTTCAAAACTTGAATATGCTTCATCTGTGTGGAATCCTCACCAAGAAAACTTAATAGGTTCACTTGAAAGGGTTCAAAATAATTCAATTCGTTTTATCCTATCTAACTATAACAGAACTGCCAGCATAAGCTCAATGAAATCTAGCGTCAACCTACCAACTCTAGCATCTCGCCGTAAATTACTTCACTATGTCTATTTCACAAGCTCTTTCATCACCCATATCTGCGCCACGATTTTATTTTGCCTCCCCCGTATATCTCATCCAGGTTGGATCATGCTTTTAAGGTTGGAATTCCACTTTGCAAAACTAACGCTTTTTTTCAGTCCTTTTTCCCACGCACATCAGATGTGTGGAATCGCCTTCCCGCACCTATACGGCAGCCATTGAAGACCACAATCTTTTCAAGAACGCCTTAGCTATCATTGTATGATTAGGAGCCTCTTATTTGTCTTTATTAATAACTGCACAATGTTGTACTATCTTATGAAATTTATTCCACTCCCCTCTATGATGCCTCAGGCCTTGAGGGTAAATAAATAAATAAATAAATACACTGTCTTCGTTTTTAGGTCTTCGATCTTAGCTTTCTTCCGCGTCTTTACTAACGGCTCATATCATCCTCACCCCTAAGACGGAAGATGTAGCTAAACTCAGGCTCGTGACATCGTATCGTCCCATAAGTTTCACCAACGTCGACTACAAAGTTTTGATGAAGGTCTCGGCCAGAAGAATGCGAAACGTTATAACCGAGATAGTTGGACCTCACCAGACATGTGGGATAAAAGGTAGAACAATTTTTTCTAACATTCACACAGCGCGGACTGTCCTAGAATGCTGCGACGCCATGCATAGCCGCGTGGCCATGCTACAAGTGGACCCCGAGAAGGCCTTTGGCCGGGTACCACACGACGTCCTATTAGCTATTCTCGATCATGTTAACGTAGGAAAAGTCATACGCGAGGGGGTGCGCATGGCGTACAGTGGCTGTACAACTAGCCTAATAGTCAATAAATCTGTAGGGAAACGTATTATGGTACAGCGCTCTGTCCGACAAGGTTGTCCCCTTTCCCCCCTACTTTTTGTATATACATAGAATCTTTTTGTTTGAGCATTCTTAGAAATAGTAAAATAAGCGGTTTTAAGCTAGAGGCATCCGAAGTGCGTGTCCTTGCATACGCTGATGATATCGGTTTGTTTTCTACAAATCGAGAAAGTATTGTTGCAGCGGTAAAACAAATCAAGAGTTTTTGTATCACCAGTGGAAGCGCTGTAAATTGGGGTATATGTCTAGGGTTCTGGCATAGAGAGTGGGCGGCAACACCAAGCGTTTATTTGAATGTCCAGTGGGTAACCACTCCTGTGAAGTACTTGGGTGTGCCGCTCGAGTACTATCGTGATAGTGAGCCATACTGGCGTAATAAGGTTGTGGAGCTCCGGGACAAAGCTGAAAAATGGAAGGGCAATGGGTTTTCTATTTTTGCGCGCACCACGGTTTGTAATTTGTTTCTTGTTAGTAAGCTCTGGTACGTGTTGCAAGTACTACATTGCTCCAGAGTGAATGTGCAGAAATTGCATCGGGTACGTGAGGGAGGACTAGGCTTGGTGCACCTGTATCTGTGGCAAATTGTAAATCGGTTTATTTTTTTTTCGAGACACCAGTGATCCTTTTTTGCGAACTGTGTGTCAAGTTAGACTTGGGCGGACATTGCACGAGTTCATTGTGTCTTCGTCATGTGTGCCAGGTGGAATTCATAGCTACTTTAAGGAGTTAGTGGCGTCATGCCAATTTTTAGCGGCGCGTTTTTCATTCGAATATTTAACCGTGGTAACTCAGAAAAAATTGTATAAAGATGTCGTTGATATTGTTTTTCCTGTGCCTATGTACAGAGCCTTGAACAGTAGCGGCCCAGGGCAGGGTGTTCTAAAGCGGGTAAAAAGGATGCTGGTACCTCCAGGTGTGAAGATTTTTTTCTTTAAACTTCACACCGGGACACTAACGGTAAAGACTTGGATGGAAGAAAAGGGCCTGTTTGTTCCGTGGGGTACGCATTGTTTTTTTTTGTAAGAGGCTGGAGACAGTGGAGCATGTCTTCTAGAATGTTGCGATCGAGTATTTCTGTGGGACGTCCTCCAGCGGACCCTGAAAAAAACTTCCCGCTCGACCCTTATGGGATTAGGTTCTTGTCGGTCAACAATGAAAAGGGAGTTCCTTTTGATTGTGTTATGCTCTTGTGTTTGCACAGCATCTGGAGGGCACGAATGGCCGTGCGCAACCCTGACATTGATGTGCGCGAAGCACAAGACCGCTTTCGTGAGAGTGTCATTCCTTTCGTTGAGGCCCACAAGGTCCAGCAATGCATTCCTGACTGGCTACCACTCATTGAACGGCTTGTGACTATAAAAAGACTTTAACCCTCAGATGCTAGCCAAAGTCTGACGCAGTTTTTTATCACTCGTTTTTTTCGCGTTCACGGCTATTTCTTGTGTATGTCATGTACCAGGCAATAAAGAAAAAAAAAAAGCAGTCGTGGCCTTGTGGTTAAGGCGATAGACTAGAAATCCATTGGGGTCTCCCCGCACAGGTTCGAATCCTGTCGACTGCGCAAACATTTTTTTCTTTTTTTAAGAAGACAGATGGTATGGCAACCGATGTGAGCACGGACGCCGGACGGACAAGGCTAGACCCTAAGGAGCTTCGCCCCTAAAAGAAAAGGAAAACTATCACCATGTTTGAAGTGCTCGCAAAAAGCTCGCTCGCAAAAAGCTGGCTGAAATTCACATATAAAGTGGGCCAACTCTAAAGGTTGGACTACAAAAAAAATTAAATAGCTTTTAAAACAGGGTCAAATAAGATGAAAAACGCAGTACAAAATACATCCTGATTTCTAAGAGAAGATGGTAAGTGTGCCGCAACGAACGATGATGTGTAACGGCGAGATCTGCATGTCTGGCAACTGTGCATTAGACGCGCCTATAAAATGATAAGTATAAACTGGCGCCAACGAGTTGTCGTGCAACCGCAGCTCCGTTATCATCTGCCTGACTTTTCTTCACTAACGGCCCACGCTCCTGGCTGTTACAGGACGCATGTGGCAATAACAGCTTCCAAAATTATCACATCTCTTTTAATGGGTTTTTAGGGCAGACGGAGCGTTCTCTGGACAGCTGTGACATGATAAAAATGTTCGTAGTCACTATAACTGAGAAAGACATTGTTAATTTTCGTCTGCGCACTGTTGGGACCAAGGCGTTCCCCAGGCAGCCTCAGGCAGGGCCAGGCCAGGACAGGAACCGCAGGCCGACTCCGGGCAGGAACATCAGAGGACGGGAGGGTCTCTCGCCGACAAACTCTTTTTAATACATATATACAAAGTATCTACATCACCCGACAGCACATGTTGCGGCCTCTTGTTCGCTCCTTCTATCGGGTCGCTCTTCGGTACTCCAGCAGTTGGCAGCTAATGCTGGCCGAGCAGCCAACAAACGTCATGTCCAGGCCCCGCCCCCAACTTATCCCCTGGAGCGCGCCCACACACACATATACTGCAGTGGCGGACGGGCTTCAGATTCTGACGCCGAGGAACTCTTGCCCTCGATAACCTCAGCCGTGGAGTCTATGACAAAGGGTCCGATGTCAGCCCGCAAGACATTGACCGTGATGGTGCTGATCCCTCCATTAAACGGCGTCATGGTTCAGGAAAAGGTTTGGCGGGATGATCCGCAACTGGCACCAGGCGACAACCCGAACCAAACGCAGCCTCTCGGAAATCCCGTGCAGGCGTCGTCGCCCGGAATCTTCGCCCCCGGTTCCTGCGTCGACAGACCCCCGCCTCGGGCCAACGCAATCACACCCAGAAAGAAGAGTCCATTTCAGCTCCGCGCCCAGGTGTGACGACGTCAACACGGCGCCGGGCGACGCTGCCGGTCAACAACGGCTCAGACGGCCGGTCGCCGACCGTCAATGGGATGGCCGAACCTCACCGAGTGAACAAAGAAGGGGGGGGGGGGGGGGGGCGAAGGAGGGGATGTGACTTTGGTCAAGGCCTATTACAAAGGCACTAAAGGGCCGTTCACACTCTTGGAACCGAGTAAGACCGAGAGAGACCGGACCCGTTTTTAAGCCTCTTGCGATCTCTTAGGACCAGCTCAGCTGCAGCGCATCCGGTTCTAAGACGTCGCAAGAGGCTTAAAAACCGGTCTGTTCTCTCTCAGTCTTACTCTGTCGCAAGAGTGTGAACTGGCCTTTACCGTCTCGAGCTTCTCGAAGAGGTACGCAATCACATGGTGTCCTCCTCTCCCCGCATTCGATCGCAATCGCAAATAAAAACAAAGGCACTAAAAAAAAGCAAATATAACTTGCCCCAACGTCATTATTATTATTTTTTTTTGTAGGACTACTTATTTGGATGCTCTAAAATTGTTGTTGAGGTCTAAAAAAGTAGACTCAGGGGCTTGGTGTTGTAAAGAAAGGCTTTGGGGAACTGAAGAGTGCCAAGCCTCCCTTTGCCCTTGTCAATGCGCGTGACAGTGTGACTGCGCTCGACTTTTCCAAAATAGAAACAACTTTTTGTTAGAAAAGGGGCGGGGGGGGGGGGGGGTTGTTTGTGCAAAATATATAGACGCTTTGCAGCAGCTGTGCATGGACGCCGCCATAACTGACCTTCAGTTTTTGCTTCCTCTTATTTCGTTCATTTCACTTCATCATTACCATAGCAGGCCAGGTTATTTCCATATTAGATTCAACTGTGTTCTTTTCTAATGCATCGGCCTTTGTAGACGATCGTCAACAACCGTTTCAGTTGCTCGGCATCTCGGTAAGACAAGAGAAGGTCAGCAATGGCGGCTGTAATTTGGCGCGTGTGTAAAGCGTCTATAACGGACTACAACGAATTCGTTGCGTAAATATGTAAGGGTATTGCTTTACAATCACTCCAGCAAATATGTATTATTCTGTTACTAAATGACTGATAAATGAAAGGAATAACAATTATTTTCGTGACTTGTAACGGATATTCCGTTACAAGGCCGCTGGATATTCCGAAATATTATTTTCGTAGAGCGAAAAAACCATCGTCGTAATGCCTCGTCATCTTTCTTGTAGAGAATGGACAGTACCTGCAAGGTCTACAATGAGTGTCGTAGTATTCCGACCAAAACTACATCGCAAGAGGTGAGCAACGTTGCCTTCTCTGCCATTCGTACGTTACAGTTACAACAGGCCCTTCCCGAAATTCGCCACAGACTGGAGAGGGAGTAAAGTGTTGGCGCCGGTGGTTTTCTTCACTTGGACGCACGTGCACGACACTAAGGGTAGAAGAGGAGTAGATCTAGATGAAGACTTCTAGCTTCGTCTCATAGGCAAAGTGCAGAGGGTTCCGCAAGGCGCCTCCTCTTCCTGGTGGTTCAGGTGGGTAGATTCAATCCTCCAAAAAGTGGGCTCGGCTAGACCCACCCTCTGGCCTGGCCTCTCTGTAACAGGGGCAGTTCCTCATGTGGCGGTGCATGTCCGTGGGTTTTGGGGTGTCACGTTCGGTGCATGTGCTGAACATCTTACCTCTGTTCCACTTGGCCATCCTGGCCGGAGTGCGAGCGGGTCATTCGCCATGATGTGAGTGAGGATGGTCTTGTCCTGACACCCGTATCTATGAGACAGGGAGTGGGGTTGGGGGTTAGCCTTTCCCACAACGTACTTTTGCAAAGGTTTTTAATCTTTGTAGGCTCCTCTTCGGGATCGCATTCTGTCTGATGCTGCTGCTCAGGGGAAGTGGGGCAGCGTATCCGTAATCGTATTTCTGTGAACTCCAAACAGCCTGCTCGCGGAATAATGTTGCCTTGCTTCCGGAGCTCGGCAGTCATCTTCTTGATGTTTTTGTACTTCCTACTTGCACTTTCCTTCTTGCATTTTTGTACTACATCTCTAGAGTGGGTGAAAATTCTAAACTGGCTAGGTGTGATTCCGTATCGCTGTTGTAGAAAATCAGATATGGACAGGCGAATGCCTCCAAATCTTCTTAATACACCGATCTCACTAAGCGTTCGGCGCATGCGTCACGCTGCCATAACCTTACTTCACATAAGGCAGACGACGGTGCCCGAAGAACCATCTGACATCTATAGTGCTTCTGCACGCGCCGTGCTTCTACGCGCGCAGTGCTTCAGCGAGTTTTCCGCACGTGCAGCAAAACTAAAGTTACCTCGATACATTGCGGCAGCGGTGGCGTAGTCAAACTGGCTGATGAGATCGATCTATTAAAGTTGTGCTACCTGGGAGGGGTTCCCCTGCGGCAATCCCATATGCAGGAATGAAGACTGCAGCCGCCCCAACAAGGGTGGAGGCCCCTTCCTTTGCGTAGTCTGTGTATGCTTTCAGCAAATCGATCGAGTCTTTCGAGTATTCGGCTATTTTCTTGTGGTCTTGTGCTATTAGGGAGTTCATCTAGCCATCTCTTTTCAGAGATGTTAGAGGATACTTTTCGGTAATTTCGGCGGCGTCTACACAGGGCGGAAGAGTTTTCGGCACTTTTGACAGGAGCTCATGCACTTTCCTAATAACCGTAATATTTGTCTTCTTGTATTGAACGCTTCAGTCGTTTCTCGTGTGCCACAGCACGAGCCTTGACTGTTGTGGAGCGTAAATAGGCTGCGCCCACTCTTTGGGTCGAGTAATTTTAGTGAACAAGGCCAAGCCGGTGATTGCACTCATCGGATAACGATATAGGATCTGCAGCTTTTTTACCATTTTGTCGCCTTGAGGCTGTAATTGTGCGTCCAGCGGCAGACGCGGGAAGTCGCCAAAGCAGCCACTTTGCTCCGCTCCACCTTTGCTGTTGCACCAGCCCTATTGCCACTATGGTGCCTGGAACGCGTTTCGGAAGGGTATGTTTACCGCGTCCAAAAAAGTGGTTCCTCGATTTCCGCCTGGTGGCGTCATAGAAGTGTCATTCTGTCGCCGGTCGCGATCCTGGCGGCGTTTCAGCAGTGGTAATGGACGTGGCAGACTCCTGTTTTGCTGCCGGTCGTTCTCCACTGTAGCAGTCGTCGCAGGTCTCAGCAGTCGTAAGTTGAGACGCCGGAACAACAGAGACACTCGCGTTCCCTCGTGCTTTTCGCAAACATTTCTATGATCAATCGTCAGGAACGCAACATCCTACAGCATGATGCTCTGGCTTTTATAGCGTCATTTGTCGGCACTTTGAAATCAGTTTTGATGTATATGGACATAGGATGCTAAACCCAACAGTCGGAGACGCACTTTTGGCACCGTTGCCCTATGGAGTCTCCGATTTATCCCTTGATCCGAAGAACCTTGAACTCTGAATGATCCGAATGATCCGCAGAACCTTGGATGAGGTTGACGAAAGACTCTTCTTCCGTGCCGGCACGAGGTTGAGTTTCTATCCAATCCTGTCTTGCTGGTGCTTCTTTAGAGCGATGACTACATAGATCTTTTCTTCTTTTTTTTCAGAGATGGTTGAAGTTTTAAGCAGGTGTTTCCCGATGATGTCTAGCCCGGTTTTTAGAGTTTCTTCCTGTTCGGAGATGTTTCCTACCTTGTTCAAATAATTGCATCATCGGAGTAAACCGTAAAACCGACTCTGGGTATATCCCTGAGTTGATCTCGTAGGGCAGCCGTGGCTAAGTTAAATAGAATATGCCAGCAGACAGAGCCCTGGAAGACCCCGATCTTATTTGCTTCGGTTGGGTATGTAGTCTTCCGCAGCGCAGAGTACGTGTGGTCTTCCGGAAAAACCGGTATGAAGTTCAGTGGTCTTCCTGTGATGCCCAGAGCCTGGAATTCTCCGATGACTGCGGCGTGGGAGACCGAGTAAAAATACATTTCTTACGTCAGTCACGACGATCGTTTCGATTTCTTTCTTGCGATTTTTCCTGATAATGTCTTATGAAATTAGGGCAAGGCTTTTCTGCGTCCCAGACAGAGCCGAAACCCAGTCTGGACCTCATGGAACTTCTCGTCGCTTTCAAAAAGCCATTCACTCCTACAAAAAACCATTCTTTGCGTGCGCAGGATGTAGGAGGTCGGCTGTTATTTCGGAAGGTTTCCCTTGCCTTTTCCTGTCTTTGGTATAGGCACCCCTCTGGAGGGTTTTCTTGAGAGACCTTTCCGGTTACCCATAAGACGTTAATACGAGTTAGGAGGTCTTCTTTGGCGTGGTCCAGGAGAATCCTTAAATGCCCATGGTGGCCTAGTCAGGCCCAGGTAATGTGTGATATTTGTCAGTGTGGAGTGGTGCGTCCAGCTTTCCCCGAGTGATTTGGCATTCTATTCCAGGGCCTGGTGCTTGCAGTTCGATGGCGTATGTGCTAGAATCAAGGTTCGTAGTTGCAGGCAGGTCGGCAAAAAAAAAAAAAAAAGAAGGAGACATCTTACTATGTCTGAGATTTTGTCCTCGGTCTTCTCGAAGCAAGTGACGATATTGTCCTTTTCGTTTTGCTCTTGCCCACCATAGCTGGCCTGGTTGCCCATAACCGGGCGATCGATGTTTCTTCCGAGAGTGAGGCACAGTACTTCAGTCATGACCCCGTTTCCACAATTTGGGCGTATATTTTAACCTCTACCATGGCCCTGGTTACGTCTGTTCTTCTGATGTGGGCCCTAGGGCATTTCTTAAATATGTGTAGAGCCTGTAGGTTTTTGGCCCACAACTTGAAGAGGTGGAGGTCTGGTCTGGCGTGATAATGCCTTCATCCACATTACTACAGATAATGGCGCTCTTCAAGCGCGGGGTAACTTGACCTCGATTCCTTCGAGAAACGGAATTGGTGTGTCACATGACCAAAGAAGGGGAAGGAAGATGGAGGGAACCGCAGGAGAAAGGGCGAGAGTTGGAGAGAGAAAAAAGGGAGGCGTAGGGAGGGGTAGGTGGTGATTGAGGGGAGAGGAAGGATGGGGATAGCTTGACAGGTCCACGGAATAGAAACAGAAAAGGATGGAAAAGGAAAGAGCGGCGGGAAAGGCTCGGGAATGGGAGGTAGGTGGAGAGGAAAGACAGATAGAGCGAGGCATAGCTTAAGAGTTTATGGAAGCTTCAACAGCTTCAGTCGATAGCACGACACGCCGACTCCTCTGACCCAATTCGTTGGCACGTCGAAACCACTGTCTATTGGAAGGACGGGCTTCACGTGACGATAAACACACCAGTCGAAGACACGTTCCAGGTCAATAGCACCTTAAAGATAAGGCCTGGGCATGACGCCATCGTTTGTAGATCCCCGACCTGCCCGAAGTGGCAAACACGTTGAAGCTGGACGACAAGCACCGCAAAGATAGCACACTCGTCCGCATAGAAGTTGTGAGCTATCGTCTCGCTTATTATGTGACGTTGGACGAATCGTCGCCGCATCGCCGTCCGCGCGTCTCCCAGCGTCTCATAACGAGCGTGAGGCTAGCACGTGGCAACGACCGAACGACGCGTCAGCCGCTTTGCGGGGTTTCTCGTCGAGCGTTAGGGTCTTTGCCTCGTGGGGCACGACGTTGATCCACTAACAATGACGCCATGCGAAGCCCTTGTCTTCAAGGTGGCATAGCATGAGTTCGCGCACCTGCCCTAGCAGTCCACGCTGTATTTACAATTTGTATCCCCATTTTGCCTGCCTGCACCAAAGAGCTCGACACTGCCTTTATCTACGTTGTTACTGATAACCGTGTCCACGACCCAGCATGTCTCGGAGCAGCTCGCCCACAAAAGGCTCTTTTTTACGCAACGAAGGCCTAATGGTCGTTAGCGTTGCAAAGGCACTGTATGAATGAGGGGTGCCAGTAGTGCTGCATTTAAGATTTGGAATCATGAAGACTTACGTTATTGAAAAACAAAAAAAAATTGTTGTTGTTGTTGTTGTTATTGCTGTTGCTGTTGCTGTTGCTGTCGTTGTTGTTGTTGTTGTTGTCGTTGTTGTTGTTGTCGTGGTTGTTGTTGTTGTTCTTGTTTTTTATATGGGCGCACGTCCAGCAAAGCCACTTTCGAGAAATCCTCAAACCGCATTATCGAGGTGTTTGTTACACTAGAAAAGCGGGTGAAAGAAAAAGTAGTTAAAATTCGCTTACATTTTATCTCCCACTCTTTGCCGAAATAAACCTAACAGATGATCAATTGGAACCATGAAGTGGGTGAAACCACCTCATGGTTTCAATCGAACTACTCTTAGCCTATGGAAAACAAATGTGCTTGTTTCATTGTCATTTTGTTCACTTGGGCAAGCTGATCCTAACTTAGATAATATAGTAAGGGTGCAGGCGAGCTGGTTAATGGCAACCATGATAAATAAACTTGAGACTGGGCAAAAATGGTCATATAAGTCGAAAGAACAGAAAAAGACAGGAGGACGTCTCAACTTCCTTCGACTAATATGATTATTTGTGCCCCAGTCTCAGGTTTATTCAATACGATCCTATCATCTCTATAGTAAAACCACCCACCCTAAAATTACGCCTCTCTGTTCGATAACATCGCGATTTTCTACAATCTGATTCTTGCGGTCTACTCAGATCTTCGACTCGGGATCGTGTCCAGTTTGTAGAACGTCTCTTTCTAGTTGACTGACCTGTGCTACGCTCAAGATTTGACGGGCCGTGTTTTTTTTTTTTTTTTTGTAATCTAAGTCATCGTGATTTCAATCTCTTTCAGATCTTCGATTGTATATGGAAAGAAGCGCAAGAAAATGTAAGGCTGTAATCACTCAGCGTTGTTGCCTTTCATAAGTTTTCCTTTCCATTTATTTCTACAAGTGCTCATGCTTTTTAAAAAAAAAACGGTAGCTAAATAGTCCCAACCACGGTTAAGTTCATGTCGCCGTCCTCAAGGCCATGTTCTCATTGCCATGTCCTCAAGGTCACATAATCGAGGTTACGTAATGCCTGTGGCTGCAGTGCAAGGTCACGTAATCAAACTCATTTAAGCGCCGGCTGTGCAAGCTCCGATCGCGTAAGCGTCGGTCGCGTAAGCTCGTAAGCGTCGGTAGCTAAGACTCACGTGACCTGACGTCCTTCATGTCGTCCAAGAGGTCGCCTTTGAGACCGACCTATACTCCGCGACAACTTTTCTTGGCAATGAAGTGGAAGTTACGTCCCGCGTCCCCTCTCCCATTTTGAGTGTACGCAGGCTCTCCTCCTCCCCCATTTCCGGGGAGAGGAGGAGAGCCTGCGTACACTCAAAATGGGGGAGGGGACGCGGGTCGTACCTTCCACTGCATTGCCAAGAAAAGTTGTCGCGGAGTATAGAGGCCATTCTAGACGTCGTCTTCGATGTCTTCCTAGAGGTCATCCTTAAGGTGGTCCTTGACGCCGTCCTTGAGGTTTTCCTAAAGGTTGTGCTTAAGGTCCTGCAAGACGCCGGCCTTGACGTCGTCCATGACGCCGTGCTAGACCCGGTCCTTGATGTCGTCTGTGACGTCCTGTATGGCATAGTACAACCATTTCATCACCATACCATTTCCTTTCCTAATTGTTTGCACTAACGACGGGCCTGTAAAGAAACCGAATTTCAACGCGTTTGGTCGAATGAACGAGCTTGTACTATCGGCGAAAAATGAAATGGGAACAGAGGAGCGCGTGGCTCGCGGTACAGGCTGCGCCGCCTGGAAATGAGCCAAGGAGCGAGGGTGCGCGGCCTACTCCGAGGTGTTCACGCCCCTCTTTCTGCGCTCTCCAAGCTTCAGCAGTGCGCCTCTTAGTGCGCTGAAAGCTGTCACCGCTATCTTTGCTGGCTCAGCGCGTGCGGTGCAAAGAAGCTCGCCGCACTCGCCGAGCAGGCAAAGATAGCGGTGACAGCTTTCAGCGCACTGAGAGGCGCACTGCCGAAGCTGGGGGAGCGCCAATCGAGGGGTGTGAACACATCGAAGTAGGCCACGCACCCTCGCCCCTAGGTTCACTTCCAGGCGGCGCAGCCTGTACCGCGAGCCACGCGCTCCTCTGTTCGCATTTCATTTTTCCCCGATAGTACTTCTTTTTAAAGCGGCATCTTTATAAGTCAAACCACTCTCAAGGCCATATAATCAAGGTAACTTGGCGCCCATGACTGGAGTGCACGTGACTGAAGCGATGGTGGCTGAAGCGTAAGCTCTGGTCACGTAAGCTCCGGCCGCGTAGATGCAGGTTCAGACATCTGCAACGAGCGCGCTGGCTACGATTGCGTCCGTTGTGACCAGAGCAAGTGAAACGACCGCTTTTCGTCTGCGTACAGAATCCTGCAACCACTACAACAAGCGCAGCAGCTCTTTACCACGGCGGCCACTTCTCCGCCGCTGTCAGCTGTTCCTGCGGTGCCTCTAAAAAGAAGGGGACGTGCTGCCACTCACTGGCCTAACAAAAAATGTACAGACAGTTTTCTATAGCCTCCAGCTTTACTCATTTTCATTTATCCAGGATAGGCACGCAGGACAGAGTGGATAAAAAAAAAGAGGAAAAGATGCAGTACGCCGTCTTGGACGATCACGACTTTAACACACAACTTTACCGATAGTACAAATCTCACCACAGGTCTTTTTTACGATTAGAAAAACGATGTGATCTTAGCATCATTATAGTAACGTAAAAATATGATTTCGTGACCCCATATACGTTGCGATCGTTCAGGAATGCTAACAATAATTCCTGTCCTCGGGTGATCAAAACGCGTAAAAATTCGCATCCTTCATACACGCCTTCGAAAGCAGTACGCACCAGTATTACCTTGAACTTGGGAACACGCAAGGTGTGTGCAAAATAAAAAATCCAAGCGATGCTCGAGGACACAAACACTAAGAAAGCACCACTATAGTCGAAGTAAACAAACATGACTGCATAAGCGTTTCTGCTGTCTTGAGGGCGCCGCCAACACATCGAAGCACCAATAGGTGGATCTTCCCTTCTCGGACGTGCTGCGTTGTCATCGCGACATACAACGAGAATTCACAGTCAAGGATAGCGCTCACTACGGAACGACGAGCTTCCACCACGCCGACCATGTCGACAATCACCAGCGATGCCATGTTTTTCAGCAGACAGGATGAACCGCGACCGGCATGCAACGCACGCGGCCGAGCTCTTCTTGACTGTGATTGGACTGTCGGTGCGGTCGCTACGTCCGTTCCCAAACGTATAGACCAACACGCGGCCCTGACGTCACGCAGCTGCGGTGGCGCTGTCCACGGCACTGCGCATGCGCAGACGCTTCACTTTGCGCGAATTCGGTTTCTGCGCATGTGCAGTGCCCACACCTGGTGTGGGAAAACGCGGGCTTGTTTGTAAACAGCGTGTCGGTCTATAGCGACAAAGTTCAGTCCTGCTCAACTCCTTGCGTTGCGAACGAACGCGAACGGAACGGTCGTTTGGCGCTTCGTTGCCATGTCAACTCTTCGTTTCAGCCAGTTGCGCTCGTTCGTAAGTGTAGTGGGAGCTCTGAACGCAAGTGTGTAAACGGGCAAGTGTGTGAACTTACGCCTGTCGCGTAAGTTCGCAAGCGACGGTAGCTGAAGCTGATGTAACCTGACGCCCTTGATGTCGTCCTCGACGTCATCCTAGAAGTCCTCCTTGAAATCGATCTAGAGGTCGCCCAAAAGATCGTTCTAGACGTCAAATCAAATCAAATCAAATCAAATGGTTTATTTTCCCACTCAACAAAAAATGGGGGACGCCGAAGAAAAATGTTGATAAATCAGCTTGGCATGGTCCTCGACCACCCTACAGAGGCAGTGACAGTGGCAATGTAAAAACATATATTGAGGAGCCAGGACTAACATATAGTTAGTGAAATTACAAAAGTGCGTGTCAGGAACAATGGGTACAAGTATTAAACAACATTGAGAAACTGACTAGCACTTTCCCTATCGTTACACAAAGCTCGACTTTCCTTAGAATGCCTGAACTTCGAAAACAAATGTCAACCCAAGTTAGAAGTGGACAAACAAAAAGGAAAAAAAAGGGAGAAGTTGTTTACAGCGTAGATCCTCACTGCCTATTCAAATTGCAGATATGTAAAAAAGAATTAACAGAGTACGAGTGATCTACAATAAAGTGCACAGAAACAGCCAACATCCGAAAAACGCGATTGGAATACAGTCTGTAATGAAATACACTGCAAGGTAAACTAAAATATATACTTACAAATTGAGTGCGGCCAGCGCCGCGCACACTTTTGTTTTCTTACTTTTTCCGTGGTTGTAAAAAGTTCCGTAATTGTTTAAATGGTGCGTTATGTATATCTAGCTGATTACTTGACAGATGATTTAACAATTTTGGTAAGGTGTGCCTTAGCGTTTGATCTCCGTATGCAGTTCTGTGAGCGGTCACCTGCCAGCATTCCCGCCTTCGCGTTTCGCACACGGGGATGTTTTTCGTCAAGTGTGATAACTTAGAAATTGTTTCAATGCGATTATATGTTTGATTTTTGTACGTGCAAATGAGCCTACAGCTATACATATTCTAAACCGTCAGTGCGTCTAAACTTCTAAACAATTCTTCCGTATGCGAGTCTTAAGGGGCGTTGTAGATTATACGCATCATTCTTTTTTGAAGTAGATAAATTCTGTATAGGTTAGTAATTGTGGTCGTGCCCCAGACGAGATACGAGTAGTTAAGGTACGAGCATAGAGGTCGTTCTAGACGCCGTCCTTGAAGTCGTCCATGGCGTCGTCCAAGAGGTTGTCCTAGACGTCATCGTTGACGTTGTCCACCAGGACGTGGTCCTCAATGTCGTCCTATACGCCGTCCTTGACGTCGTCCTAGACGTCGTTCTCGAGGTTGTCTTAGACGTCGTTCTTGACATCATCTCTTAGGCATTGTCCTCGACATCCTTTTAGACGTCAATTTTGAGGACGTCCTATAGGTCACTTCAGACGTGATTTTTCACGCAGTGCTCTAGGACGTCATCATCGACGTCTTCCTTGACGCCTTCCTTGACGTCGTCCTTGAGGTCGTCCTAAACGTTGTCCTCTATGACGTCGTCCTTGAGGCAGTCCTAGAGGTCGTCCTAGACATCGTTCACGATGTTGTGTTCTAGGACGTCCTCCTCGACGTTGTCCCAGACATCATCCGTGAGCTCGTCCTAGAGGTCGTCCTCGTCGTCGTAGACGCCGTTTTTGACGTGGTCCGAGCCGTCGTCCTTGAGATTGTCCTGGGAGTCGTTCTTGACGTCGCCCTCTAGGACGTCAACATTAAGATCGTTCTAGACGTCGTTCTTGACGTCGTACTCTAAAACGTCGTCCTCGACGTTTTCCTAGACGCCATCCTTGACGTTGTGCTCGATCTGTACGACACATTACAACCATCTCATCATCGTATAATTTCCTTTCCTAATTGTTTTCACTACCGATGTTCCTGTAAAGCTACCATATTTCATCGTGTTTGGTGGTATGGAAAAACTGCAGCCATTTTTCTCTATCTACAGGGAGTGCAATGGACAGCAATTCCAAGCTCGCCAGAGATTCGTCATGCCACTCGGAATGTACTGGTAAGAGTGCCCCCAGAAAAGTGTCCTTCCATGTAATTGATTAAAAGAGCTCGGCCGGATTTAAAAAAAAAAAAAGATACCAAGTGGCACTCAGGGAAAGAAATTACGAGAGTTGTCTGTCTTCCAAGGTACAGTGGATTTTTCATTCACTTATTAGTTTCTGGTACACAAGTAAAGATGCTCTACTTCATCTTTACCTAATATTTTTGTAGTTCCTTTTTTTCTTTCAGAATAAGTATCACAATGCACATATTGCCGCGCGCGTAGCTGGCCTAGCAGGCAGCGCGCGTGGCCTAACGGTTATCGCGCTTGCCTCCCACGCGAAGGGCCAGGGTTCGATTCCTGGGAGCGGCGCATCTTTTTGTTTATTCCTGCAGACTAGTATTCTGGTAAATTCGTGAACCGTCTTGCTGAATCGAGATAAGAATGTTCTACGCGCCGAACCTTCTACGCCGAATACTCCAGAAGCCCACGCGTGTACAAAAGCAGCTCCGCGTGGCAAGCTGGAGTCAGTCTCGCCCCAGCGTTCGACTCTGCTGCCACGCCGACTTCGACGCCCGCGACGCTCTATTATTATCTTTTGTACTCTTTTATTTTTGGCACAAGTTCGCCACATTAAACGTTTATTTATTCCTGTTTATTTGTTATTTTTGGTCACCACCCGTGACATTTTGGTGGAGGTGCGGGGTAACGCATGTCCCTGCAGCGTACCCCTCCCAGGGCCCGCAGTGCAAGTCCGAAAGCAAGCCCCCGAAGACCCGACGAAGACACCACCAAGACTCGATTAAGTTGCCGCATTCAAGGCCTACACCCGGAATTTGGACCTTGCCACCCAGGACCGTGCAGTCAAACAGGACGACGATGAACAACCAGTCGCCGCAGACCTCGACCGCTCCATCCGTCGTCTTCATGCCCGTCGCCCCACGCAACCCGACGCCGTTCCATGGTGAGGCCCATGAGGATGTGGAGGATTGGCTGCAGCATTACGAGCGAGTGGCCCGCCATAACCAGTGGACACCAGAGCAGTGCGTTCAGAACGTCTACTTTGCTCTGGAAGGCACGGCGCGCACCTGGTTCGAGAACCACGAAGCGTCGATTTCGACATGGGAAGAGTTCCAGGCCGAGCTGCGACGCACCTTTGTCAACCAGCAGCGACGACAACGTGCCGAAGAACTCCTCCAAGCAAGACACCAAGGGCCAAACGAGAGCGTCACAAGCTTTGTCGAAGGCGTTCTCCGCCTCATGAACCGCGCCGACCCAAACGCTCCCGAAGAGAAAACGTTGCGGGTCCTAATGCGCGGCGTCAAAGAAAACATCTTCGGGGGCCTCGTGCGGAGGCCGCCTACGACTGTCCAGGGTTTTATTACTGAGGCCACCAACATCGAACGTGCCCTTCACGCACGGGCCTCACACTACCAGAGACTTCCCGGCTTCGCTGCCCTCTCGCCGTCCAGCTGCAGCATCCCGGACATCCGCGATATCATCCGGGACGTCGTCCGGGAAGAACTCAGGAAGCTGCTGCCTGCTGCCAACCAGCCGGCTTCGCTGTCGATAGCCGAAGTGGTGCACGAAGAAGTTCAGCGCGCAATTCAACCGGAGACTCCTGCCAGCGTGGCCGCAGCCGATGAGCCGACGCTGACCTACGCCGCAGTGGCCCGAGGACCGTCGCCAACTGCTCAACACTACCCGGTGGCGCCACGACGAGACCCATCAACGCAGGCGTACCCCCGACGCAACGACGAAGTACGTCAGTACGACCGCCGAGAACAGCAGGCGCCAAAACCGACGTGTGGAGGACAGCGGATCGACGACCCATCTGCTACCACTGCGGGGAGGCCGACCATATCTACCGTCGTTGTCCCTACCGGCAAATGGGCCTGCGTGGGTTCCACCCGAACGACCCACGCCCGAGGTACGGCGAACGCCCTCGCGACATCGAGGAGTACCTCCGGCGTTCGCCCTCCCCAGTGTCGTCTCTCCGCCGTGAAGCCCGCTCCCCATCGCCACGACGTTCAGCCTCCCCAGCGCCACGATCCCGCCGAGAGAGCCTGTCTCTTCTGCGTCGTCGGGAAAACTGAGTGCGGCAACGCCTGGAGGTGACGTTGCCGAAAACGACGGAAGCAAACAGCCTCCAAGAACGCCGGAGCGCTCCCACTCTCTCGACGCCCCGCATTGCACCGACACGCCTGCAACGGTGTCCAACAACCTAAACGTTGTTATCGATGGCCAAAACGCATCTTCACTCGTTGACACCGGGGCAGACTACTCAGTATTGAGTGGGAGGCTCTCTCGCCACCTTCGAAAAGTCACGACGCCGTGGGATGCACCGCAGATACGAACCGCCGGAGGACACCTCATCACGCCTGTCGGAAGGTGCACCGCTCGCGTCGAAATTCACGGCGAGACGCGTCCTGTGAAATTCGTCATTCTACAAGACTGTTCCAGAGATGTCATTCTCGGCATGGACTTTTTGTGTGAATACGGCGCCGTCATCGACCTTGGAGAAAACAGATTGACGCTGCGGACACCTGTTCCGCCTTCAGATAAACTCCAAACTGCGTCAGCCGCCGTCCGAGTCGCTGCCGACCACGTGAATCTGCCGCCGCGATCAAGTGTTGTCGTACCCGTCGTGACCGACGTAGCGAAGTTCTTCTGGAAGGTAACCTCCAGTTGCTCCTGGGAAGAGGAATAGGCGTCGCACGAGGAGTAGCTGAACTTCAGGATGGCCGCACTGTGGTCCTCGTGACGAACTTCCGGAATGAAACGCAACACCTCACAAAAGGTGCAGCCGTTGGCCACGTCGAGGATCTCCGAAACTCCGCCGAAATCGCCGCCATTACTGATGAACCCTCGCCACCTCAGCAAGACGGTACGTCGCCAGCGCAACTCGACATCGACCCTAAGCTTCCGGACCTGGAACGACTTCAGCTGATTAACCTCCTCGCCGAATACCGTGACTGCTTTGCAACGTCGTCGAAGGTACGCCAAACAGCCGTTGCGAAGCACCGCATCATTACCGAGGACGACGCGCGCCCTGTGCATCGATCACCGTACAGAGTCTCCGTTAAAGAAAGGGAGGTGATCCAGGAGCAAGTTCAAGAGATGCTGGACGACGACATAATCCAGCCATCAAGCAGTCCGTGAGCCTCTCCAGTCGTACTGGTTAAGAAGAAGGACGGGACGCTTCGGTTCTGCGTGGACTACCGGCAGCTGAACGCGGTGACGAAGAAAGACGTCTACCCACTCCCCCGAATCGACGACACGTTAGACCGGCTGCGCCACTCTCGATACTTCTCATCGATGGACCTAAAGAGCGGCTACTGGCAGATCGAAGACGACGAACGGGACAGAGAGAAGACAGCTTTCGTCACGCCGGATGGGCTGTACGAGTTTAAGGTAATGCCCTTCGGACTATGTACGGCGCCAGCAACTTTCCAGCGTGTTATGGACACCGTACTTGCAGGACTGAAGTGGCAGAGCTGTCTGGTCTACCTCGATGACGTCGTGGTGTTTTACAGCGATTTCGACGAGCACTTGCGACGACTCCGAGCTGTTCTTCAAGCCATACGGACCGCTGGACTCACCCTCAAGCCGTCAAAGTGTCGGTTCGCCTATGACGAGCTGAAGTTTCTAGGTCACGTGGTTAGCAACGAAGGCGTGCGCCCAGACCCTGAGAAGACTCGCGCCGTCGCGTCATTTCCAGCGCCAACAGACAAAAAGGCCGTGCGAAGATTCCTTGGACTTTGCGCCTACTATCGTCGCTTCGTTCGGGATTTCGCACGGATTTCCGCACCGCTCACAAACCTCACGAAGGACGCCGAGAGGTTCGAATGGGCCGAGGAACAGCAGCAGGCATTCGACGAGCTGAAGCGACGACTCCAGACGCCTCCAGTTCTTGGACATTTCGATCAGGAAGCGGACACCGAGATTCACACTGACGCAAGTAACGCAGGACTTGGCGCGATACTAGTTCAAGTACAAGAAGGCACCGAACGAGTCATCGCCTACGCAAGTCGGACACTGTCCAAGGCAGAGAGAAATTACTCCACGACTGAGAAAGAATGCCTTGCGGTCGTCTGGGCAATCGCGAAGTTTCGTCCGTACTTGTACGGAAGCCCGTTCCGCGTAGTCGCGGACCACCACTCGCTCTGCTGGCTTGCGAACCTCAAGGACCCGTCAGGACGCCTCGCTCGATGGAGCCTCCGGCTACAAGAGTTCAACATGACTGTGGTTTACAAGTCAGGACGCAAGCACAGCGACGCTGACTGCCTGTCCAGGGCCCCTGTCGAAACACCTTCCGGCAGCAGCGACGACGATGATGACGAGTGCTTTCTAGGGGCAGTGAACACCGATGACATGGCACGACGTCAACGAGACGATCCGGAGCTGCGAGCCTCAATCGAGCACCTGGAAGGGCGCGGCGGTACCGTACCCCGTGTTTTCTCACGAGCCGTGCCGACCTTCGCCATTCGACAAGGTGTACTCTACAAAGAGAACTTCGGGGACAACAACTCGCCGTGGCTGCTGGTAATCCCGACCGACCTTCGAAGGGAGATCTTTCAAGCATGTCACGACGACCCGACGTCCGGACACCTTGGATACAGCCGGACACTGGCCCGTATTCGTGAAAAGTATTACTGGCCCAAGCTCCCCAAGACCGTCCACCTGTACACACGATCATGCCACGAGTGCCAGCGACGCAAGAAACCTCCGACGAGGCCGGCCGGACTCCTACAGCCTATTTCTCCTCCAACTGCACCCTTCCAGCAGATCGGAATGGATCTACTTGGTCCTTTTCCGCCTTCGACGTCGGGGAACCGCTGGATCATCGTCGCCGCAGATTATCTCACGCGTTACGCCGAAACGAAAGCTCTTCCTTCGGGGACTGCTGTGGAAGTTGCCAAGTTTTTCATTGAGTCCATCGTCCTCCGGCACGGCGCTCCAGAAGTTCTGATTACAGATCGCGGATCATCGTTCATGGCACAACTGACCCAAGAAATCTTCCGACTCAGTCACACCAGCCATCGTCGTACAACTGCGTACCACCCGCAGACCAACGGGCTGACGGAGCGACTCAACAAGACAATCGCCGATATGATCTCTATGTACGTCGACGTAGAGCACAAGACGTGGGACGAGGTGCTGCCCTACGTCACGTTCGCCTACAATACGGCGGTTCAAGAGACCACTGGATTCACCCCTTTCCAGCTGGTACATGGTCGGAAGGTAACGACCATGCTGGACGCCATGCTACCCCATGAGCCATCTGACAACGAGAGCGACGACGCCCAGGCGGTTGCTCAACGCGCCGAAGAAGTTCGCCAGCTCGCCCTGCTCCTGATTCAAGACCAGCAACGCGTCGACGCCGGCCGCTACAACCTTCGTCGCAGGGACGTCCACTTCCAGCCCGGAGATAGGGTGTGGGTATGGACGCCCATCCGTCGCCGCGGCCTCAGTGAGAAATTGCTGAAACGATACTTTGGACCCTACAAAGTGCTTCGTCGACTCGGGGATCTGAACTACGAAGTGATGACCGACGGAACACGGACTTCGTCACGCCGCCCTCCACGTCCGGAAGTCGTCCACGTCGTGCGACTGAAGCCGTACTACGCTCGATAGGACTGTGGACCTTATGTGTTCCAAATGACTCTTTAGTTTACCGTTATTTTTATTTGTCTTGTTTTCGGATTGCATCGGGACGATGCACTTTTTAAAGGGGGGAGTAATGCCGCGCGCGCAGCTGGCCAAGCAGGCAGCGCGCGCGTGGCCTAACGGTTATCGCGCTTGCCTCCCACGCGAAGGGCCAGGGTTCGATTCCTGGGAGCGGCGCATCTTTTTGTTTATTCCTGCAGACTAGTATTCTGGTAAATTCGTGAACCGTCTTGCTGAATTGAGATAAGAATTTCTACGCGCCGAACCTTCTACGCCGAATGCTCCAGAAGCCCACGCGTGTACAAAAGCGGCTCCGCGTGGCAAGCTGGAGTCAGTCTCGCCCCAGCGTTCGACTCTACTGCCCCGCCGACTTCGACGCTCTATTATTATCTTTTGTACTCTTTTATTTTTGGCACAAGTTCGCCACATTAAACGTTTGTTTATTCCTGTTTATTTGTTATTTTTGGTCACCACCCGTGACAATATATTAAGGGATACTGAACCAAAATTTCGATCTCACAAAATATGGTCGGAGCGATTGGCGGTACGCTGCAGAACCCCAAAACAGCACTCATACAGCGATATATCTAACAGATGGCCGTATTTTTCGAAAAGGAATGCGCGATTGAACCCGGCCGACGAGGCTGACGAGACATGTGACGTCACGATTCTCATTTCCTTTCCTCCTCGCTTTGTCCCGTCGAACTGGCGAAATAAAGCGAGGAGGAGAAAAGCGAGGCGCTTCCTTTCATTCTCAGCTGTTCCAGGAGGATCGTGACATCAGAGTCCTCGCTTGATCGCGTCTTTCTTTTCTAGAAATGCGGGCATTCGTTTGAGATATCAATGTATGAGTGAGGTCTTGGAGTTCTAAGCGTCTCGGTCAACGCTTCTCTGGTCTTATTTTTCGAAATCCAAATTTCGGTTCAGTATCCCGTTAACCTCTCCTTTCTCATCTTTGTACTTAGCGTATACGCCAACACAGTGTTTATAAACAAGTCCGCTTTGTTGTGTGTGCACTTCGCGTGCGCAGAACCCAAATTCGGGAAGAATGAAACGTTTGCGCATGCGTAGTACCGACAGCAGCGCCACCGCAGTAGCGTGACGTCAGTGAATTGAATTGGTCTCTACAGGAAATTTATATATTACGAAGATGGTTCCGATACCTCCAATAACGATACCCGATACTCCGCCGGCGCCTTTGCGCATGTATCGTATCGTTATTGAAAGTAAGGGAACCATCCATTAAAACTCCCTATTGTTGTGAATGCTCGACGCATGTGCCCCGAACCAGTGCTGGGCCGTCTATATTTCATCCTTTAATCTTTAAAGAAGATTAAAGGGTTGCAGAGGCAGCGCCGCCACAGGAATATTGTCACGGTTGGTGACCAAAAGAAAACAGGAAATAAACAGGGAGAAATAAACGTTTAATGTGGCGAACTTGTGCCGAAAATAAAGAAGGAAACAGAAGAAAGCAGAGCGTCGCGGGCGTCGAAGTCGGCGTGTCAGCAGAATCGAGCGCTAGGGCCAGACTGACTCGACAAGGTCGCGGGCGGCCTCTTATCTAGAGTGCGCCGCTATCTCGAAGATTCGGCGAAAGCGGTTCGAGCGTCGCGTGATCGGGGCGAGAATGAACACGCACTTTCTAGAAAACAAAAGCAGGGATAAATGATAGAAGTTACGTGCGGTACATGAATAAACGGGAACTTTCTGGAGGACCATGACCGAGCGTTGCTTTCTCAGCCTTGCGCGCGGCATTACTCCCCCCTTTAAAAGTGCATCGCCCCGATGCAGTGTAAAACAAATCAAAATAAAAAAAGAACGATAAACTAAAGAGTCTTTTGGAGCACAAAAGGTCCACAGTCCTATCGAGCGTAGTACGGCTTCAGGCGCACGACGTGGACGACCTCAGGTCGTGGTGGGCGGCGTGACGATGTTCGTGTTCCGTCGGGCATCACCTCGTAGTTCAGCTCGCCGAGGCGACGAAGTACCTTGTATGGTCCAAAGTACCGTTTCAGCAGTTTCTCACTGAGGCCGCGGCGACGGATGGGCGTCCATACCCACACCCTATCTCCGGGCTGGAAGTGGACGTCCCTGCGACGAAGGTTGTAGCGGCCGGCGTCGACGCGTTGCTGGTCTTGAATCAGGAGTCGGGCGAGCTGGCGAACTTCTTCGGCGCGTTGAGCAACCGCCTGGGCGTCGTCGCTCTCGTTGTCAGATGGCTCATGGGGCAGCATGGCGTCCAGCATGGTCGTTACCTTCCGACCATGTACCAGCTGGAAAGGGGTGAATCCAGTGGTCTCTTGAACCGCCGTATTGTAGGCGAACGTGACGTAGGGCAGCACCTCGTCCCACGTCTTGTGCTCTACGTCGACGTACATAGAGATCATATCGGCGATTGTCTTGTTGAGTCGCTCCGTCAGCCCGTTGGTCTGCGGGTGGTACGCAGTTGTACGACGATGGCTGGTGTGACTGAGTCGGAAGATTTCTTGGGTCAGTTGTGCCATGAACGATGATCCGCGATCTGTAATCAGAACTTCTGGAGCGCCGTGCCGGAGGACGATGGACTCAATGAAAAACTTGGCAACTTCCACAGCAGTCCCCGAAGGAAGAGCTTTCGTTTCGGCGTACCGCGTGAGATAATCTGTGGCGACGATGATCCAGCGGTTCCCCGACGTCGAAGGCGGAAAAGGACCAAGTAGATCCATTCCGATCTGCTGGAAGGGTGCAGTTGGAGGAGAAATAGGCTGCAGGAGTCCGGCCGGCCTCGTCGGAGGTTTCTTGCGTCGCTGGCACTCGTGGCATGATCGTGTGTACAGGTGGACGGTCTTGGGGAGCTTGGGCCAGTAATACTTTTCACGAATACGGGCCAGTGTCCGGCTGTATCCAAGGTGTCCGGACGTCGGGTCGTCGTGACATGCTTGAAAGATCTCCCCTCGAAGGTCGGTCGGGATTACCAGCAGCCACGGCGAGTTGTTGTTCCCGAAGTTCTCTTTGTAGAGTACACCTTGTCGGATGGCGAAGGTTGGCAGTACTCGTGAGAAGACACGTGGCACGGTACTCCTGCCCCCTTCCAGGTGCTCGATTAATGCGCGCAGCTCAGGATCGTCCCGTTGACGTCGTGCCATATCGTCGGTGTTCACTGCTCCTAGGAAGCACTCGTCGTCATTGTCGTCGCTGCAGCCGGAAGGGGTTTCGACGGGGGCTCTGGACAGGCAGTCGGCGTCGCTGTGCTTGCGGCCTGACTTATAGACCACTGTCATGTTGAACTCTTGTAGTCGAAGACTCCATCGAGCGAGGCGTCCTGACGGGTCCTTCAGGTTCGCAAGCCAGCAGAGCGAGTGGTGGTCCGTGACTACACGAAACGGGCTCCCGTACAAGTACGGACGAAACTTCGTTATTGCCCAGACGACCGCAAGGCATTCTTTCTCAGTCGTGGAGTAATTTTTCTCCGCCTTGGACAATGTCCGACTTGCGTAGGCGATGACTCGCTCGATGCCTTCTTGCACTTGGACTAGTACTGCGCCCAGTCCCGCGTTACTTGCGTCCGTGTGAATTTCTGTTTCCGCATCCTGGTCGAAATGTCCAAGCACAGGAGGAGTCTGGAGTCGTTGTTTCAGTTCGTCGAATGCCTGCTGTTGCTCCTCGGCCCATTCGAACTTCTCGGCATCCTTCGTGAGATTCGTAAGTGGTGCGGAAATCCTTGCGAAATCCCGAACGAAGCGTCGATAATAGGCACAAAGTCCAAGGAATCTTCGCACGGCCTTCTTGTCTGTCGGCGCTGGAAATGCCGCGACGGCGCGAGTCTTCTCGGGGTCTGGGCGGACTCCTTCGTTACTAACCACGTGGCCAAGGAACTTCAGTTCGGCATAGGCGAACCGGCACTTTGACGGCTTGAGTGTGAGACCGGCGGTCTGAATGGCTTGAAGAACAGCTCGGAGTCGTCTCAAGTGCTCGTCGAAGTCAGCTGAAAATACTACGACGTCGTCAAGGTAGACGAGACAACTCTGCCACTTCAGCCCTGCCAGCACGGTGTCCATGACACGCTGGAAAGTTGCTGGCGCCGTGCATAGTCCGAAGGGCATCACCTTGAACTCGTACAGTCCATCCGGCGTGACGAAGGCTGTCTTCTCTCGGTCCCGTTCGTCGACCTCGATTTGCCAGTAGCCGCTCTTCAGATCCATCGATGAAAAGTATCGAGAGTGGCGCAGCCGGTCTAGAGTGTCGTCGATGCGGGGGAGTGGGTAGACGTCTTTCTTCGTAACCGTGTTGAGCTGCCGGTAGTCCACGCAGAACCGAAGAGTTCCGTCCTTCTTCTTAACCAGCACGACTGGAGAGGCCCATGGACTGCTTGAAGGTTGGATTATGTCGTCATTCAGCATCTCTTGAACTTGCTGATGGATCACTTCCCTTTCCTTAGCGGAGACTCTGTACGGCGATCGATGCACAGGGCGCGCGTCGTCCTCGGTAACGATGCGGTGCTTGGCAACCGCGGTCTGGCGCATCTTCGACGACGTCGCAAAGCAGTCGCGGTATTCGGCGAGGAGGTTAGCCAGCTGACGCCGTTTAGGGTCCGGAAGCTTAGGGTCAATATCGAGCTGCGCTGGCGACGTACTGTCTTGCTGGGGCGGCGAGGATTCGTCAGTAATCGCGGTGATTTCGGCGGGGTTTCGGAGTTTCTCGATGTGGCCCACGGCTGCACCTTTTGTGAGGTGTTGCGTTTCGTTTCGGAAGTTCGTCACGAGGGCCACAGTCCGCCCGTCCTGAAGTTCAGCTACTCCCCTTGCGACGCCTATGCCTCTTCCCAGGAGCAATTGGAGGCTTCCCTCGAGAAGAACTTCGCCACAGGAAGCTTCATCGATCCCGACAAGTACGAAAACACTCGACCGCGGTGGTAGGTTTACGTGGTTTGCGAGGACTCGGACCGTGGGTAACGTCGCTTGGGATCCCTCCGCTGGTGGAGCAGGTTTTCGTAGCGTCAGCCGGTTTGTTCCGAGATCGATGACCGCGCCATACTCGCAGAGAAAGTCCATTCCGAGGATAACGTCCCTCGAGCAGTCTTGCAGAACGACGAACTTGACAGGGCACGTTTCACCGTGGATGTCGACGCGAGCAGTGCATCTCCCGACTGGTGTGATGAGATGTCCTCCGGCGGTTCGTATTTGGGATCCTTCCCACGGCGTCATGACTTTTCGAAGGCGGCGGGAGAGCCTCCCACTCAAGACTGAGTAGTCTGCTCCGGTGTCCACGAGTGCCGATGCGTCGAGGCCGTCGATCACAACGTTCAGGTTGTTAGACACCGATGCAGGAGCGTCGTTGTGATGCTTGGGGTCGGGAGAGTGGGAGCGCTCCGTCGTTCTTGGAGGCTCTTTACGTCGGTTGTCTTCGGCAACTCCACCTCCAGGGGTTGCCGCGCCTAGTTTCCCCGGTGAGGAGCGAGGGGTGACAGGCTTTCACGTCGGGGTCGGTGCATCGGCGAAGCTGGACGTCGGGGCGATGGCGACCGGAACTCTCGGCGGGACCCAGGCTCGGGGGACTGGGGTCGTCGCAGGTACTCGTCGATCTCCCGAGGGCGTTCACCATACCGGGGGCGCGGGTCGTTTGGGTGGAATCCGCGCAGCCCGAGTCGTCGGTATGGGCATCGGCGGTACACATGGTCGGCTTCCCCGCAGTGGTAGCAGAGCGGGCGTCGGTCGGCCGTTCGCCACACATCGGTCTTCCGGGGTACACGGGGCTCCTGGCTGGCGTACTGGGGCTGGTCGTCGCGGCGTCGGTCGTGCTGCGGCGCAGGAGACTGGCGTCGGGGCGGCGCGACATAGGCGCGAGGAGGAGGCGGTGGCCGTCGGGCCACTGCGGCGTAGGTCACGGTGGGCTCCTCGGGTGCAGCTACGTTGGCAGGAGCCTCCAGTTGAATTGCCCGCTGAACCTCGTCGCGGACAACTTCGGCTATTGACACCGAAGCCGGCTGGTGGGTAGCAGGCAGGAGCTTCTTAATTTCCTCCCGGACGACGTCCCGGATGATCTGGCGAATGCTGGAGATGCTGGAGCCAAGGTCGCAAGCGGACGGCGGAACCGCGCTGACGCCGGGTAGCCTCTGGTAGTGGCTGGCTCGGGATTGCAGTGCACGCTCAATGTTCGTCGCCTCGGTTACAAATTCTTGAATCGTCGTCGGTGGGTTGCGGACGAGGCCACCGAAAATGTCGTCCTTCACGCCGCGCATCAGGATACGCAGCTTCTTTTCCTCGGTGGACTGAGGGTCGGCGCGGCTGCTCAGGCGGAGGACGTCTTCAACGAAGCTGGTTACCGTTTCGTTGGGCCCTTGAGTTCGTACTTGAAGGAGGTCTTCCGCTCGCTGTCGTCGTGTCTGGTTCGTGAATGTCTCCTTCAGGCCAGCGGTACAGGTGTCCCACGACGTAAGCGACGCCTCGTGGTTCTCGAACCACTGCCTCGCGGTACCCTCCAAGGAGAAGTAGAGGTTTTGGAGGCGCTGCTCAGTGGTCCATCCATTATGGCGTGCTACACGTTCGTAGTGCAGGAGCCAGTCCTCTACGTCTTCGTGGGTCTCGCCATGGAAGGTCGTCGGGGTTCGCTGGGCAACAGGCAGGTAGACGACGGCGGCGGCGGTCGGGGACTGCGATTGCTGGTCGTCCATCGTCGGCCTCGTAGGCTGCCTGGTCCTGGGTGGCAGAAGTCCGTATTCCAGGTGTAGACCTTGGGTTCGGCGACTGGTCCGAGTTTCAGGTTCCGCGTTGAGTGGTCTTGTCACAGGGCTTGGAATCGGGCTTGCACTGCGGGCCCCGGGAGGGGAACGCTGTACGGGCATGCGGTACCCCGCACCTCCACCAAAATGTCACGGTTGGTGACCAAAAGAAAACAGGAAATAAACAGGGAGAAATCAACGTTTAATGTGGCGAACTTGTGCCGAAAATAAAGAAGGAAACAGAAGAAAGCAGAGCGTCGCGGGCGTCGAAGTCGGCGTGTCAGCAGAATCGAGCGCTAGGGCCAGACTGACTCGACAAGGTCGCGGGCGGCCTCTTATCTAGAGTGCGCCGCTATCTCGAAGATTCGGCGAAAGCGGTTCGAGCGTCGCGTGATCGGGGCGAGAATGAACACGCACTTTCTAGAAAACAAAAGCAGGGACAAATGATAGAACTTACGTGCGGTACATGAATAAACGGGAACTTTCTGGAGGACCATGACCGAGCGTTGCTTTCTCAGCCTTGCGCGCGGCAATATGATGAGGTCGGTGTTAATCCCGTATATGCACACAGTCACGAATAACATTAAGAAAGTTGCCTCGCGCTACGATGTGCCTGTGGTGTTCACTGCACCCAATAGGCTGGGGCGGCTGTGCAGTAGGATCAACAATCCCACTGTATCGAAAGATCCCTGTGATACCAGGCACCGCACAAAATACACGGAGTGTACTACGGGTGTTGTCTACGAAATTCCAACGTCATCCAGTTCGTCTTATATCGGCCAGAGGGAAAGGCGTTTCAATGATCGTGCACGTGAACACGCCATGGCGACGAAGGCCACTCCATCGGGTCATCTTGCAGTCGTTGCCCACGTGCCCCGTCATTTGGCAACACCAGGTTTCTGGTTCGACACCCGGATAGGGTTTCTAGAGAGCTGGATGAGGTTTTCGAAATCCAGGCAAGGGCCAAAAAAATGCTTAAGTGATACGTCCCCTTCCTTATCGGTGTGTGAGTTTTCCTTTTTGTTGCGGGGGTTAAACAGATCTTAGGAAAGTGTATGTGTTAGTTCGAGACTATATTTATCATTGTTGTCACAAATAAAAACCAGTTGCGAGTGCGCTCTTTGTCTACTTCCTCGTCCTTGTATTTTTTGCGCTTCTTTAGGTGATCATGAACCAAGTGGCGCAAACTGCTACTGTAATCTGTTTCATGCTTGACACTCTCTTTCTCTTCGCGTAACGTTTGCAGGTCTGTTTCAATCGGACTCTCTTCCCCGATCTGCCCTTGGAGAAGCTGGACGACACTGTGGCCTACATCCGCCAGTTCGCACTCCGCTTCGGGTAGATGGTTGCAGAGAAATTAAGTTTGCCTCAATACCGGCATTGTCATGTTTTTTTTTTTTTGTTTTTTGGTTTTTTTCGATGGTAGCTTTGGTACAAGGCAAGGTTGTAAAGTATATAAGAATAAAAGACATTTTAAATGTTTTCAACTGTAATGAAACCGCAGTAAATGGTTCTTCTTTCTGCTTTTTTTCGTTTCATTAGTTCATTTATGTCAGCCCGTGATGGCTGTACAGGGGTGGAAATCCTAACGTAAAAAATGAAAGACATTTACAATTCTCTGCAATGCCGAATTAGAGCGCAGCTCTTGAGGAGGAGGAGGGAAGGGTATACCCCTCCTCCCCCTCCGTACCATGCCCTCCTCCTCTCCTGCTCCCCGCTAAATTTAGCGGGGAAATATTCCTGATAAATTTAGCGGGAAAGTTACCAGTTTCTCGCTAAATTAAGCGGGGAAATGGAATTGGTGTTGAGGTCACGTTACCTTAATTTCCCCGCTAAATTTAGCGGAATCAATTTTCCGCTAAATTCAGCGGAAAAAACTTAGCGGGAAAATTTTACCCTCGTGGCGACACATGTGACGTCATGTGAAACGTCATTATGGGAAACGTCCTATAATGCAACGCGTGGTTACGCCGACAGCGACGGCGACGCCGCTCAGCCCTGAAACGGGCGTTTAAGAGTAGCGCTTTAAAACAAAACATGCGCATTAACAGATATAAATAAATATACAACTAAACAGTTGGCCAATAAAAAACACCAACCTCAAGCCATTAATATTCCAAACATGCATCAAAAGACAAAAACTCTCAGAAGGAAAAAAAATAAGAGATATCCATTTTTATAGTCACAAAAAGTTAATGTCACGGCCGCAAATCGCGATATGTCGTGGTCATCAGGCAATATTTTCGATAGATATTAAAAATTAGCTGGAAAATGTACATGGCTCAGCTTTATCCGGTAAAGCATTCCACTCTATGATTGCTCTAGCGAAGAAATTGACTTTAAAACAGTCATTACAAACTTATAAACAGGTGGCTTTGGAATCAACCTGCTATGGCGACGCCTTGATGATTCGCTATTGCGAATTTAAATGTAGTCAGATTTAGTAATTTTAACACGAATATAAATAATATTGAAAACAATGTTTTAACCTATCAAGTTTATCAAGCCTAGATCTAGATTCAAGTGATGGAAGCATGGCCAGTTCACATAACTTAGCAGGCGAGTCAATGCGACGATATTTCTTAAAGATGAAATGGGAGACTCGCTGCTGGTTCTTGTTTAGCTTAGGACAATTTTTATGCTATGAGAGTTCCATACGATTTTGGCATACTCAGTGTTTAAGGCATATTCGGTTTTATACGTTTTTATCAGCAAGTATTTTTATTTCATGTGTTCAGCTAGCTAAGTTTCGCCTCACCACAATATTTTGCTAGCCCTTTTGAAAACATCAATATGAGTATTCTATCGAATATCAGGAGAAACTATGCAAGAATCACAGTGAAACAAAAAGTTACCAGTCAGTCATACAGGCGATTTGTTTTTCTTGTTGTTCACCATTTGCCATTAATCTCGCCTCTTTTTTTTTTTTTGTAGATTGCAATTTAGCTTGATCTGGTCATCCGCTGTTTCTGTTTTATTGTAAATAACACAATCGTCCGCGAATAGCTTGATTTGTACTGAAATGACGTTGTGCAAACCATTTATAAAAATCAAAAATAGAAGGGGGCCCAAGACACTCTCCTGGAGTACACCTGAAGCAACTTTTGCGAGGATAGATTCATGCCATCCAACTTTTACATACTGTTCGCGAACGGAAAGGTAACACGTAAACCATTGTGTGACGAGTGTTTTTTGAAAAATTTAGTTGATTTTTAGTATCAGTTTTGAATGTGCTACTTGATCAAACACTATCGCGAAGTGTAAAAATACAATATCTGTTTGACCACGGAAATTTATAGTCTGAGATATCGTGAACAGTTTCGTGAGTTGTTGTTGAAAGCCCTCTGCGGAAGCTGTATTAAGATGTGAACAGCAGTTTAAAACTTTAAAGATAAGACATTAGGTGTGTCGATATGATATGTTCAAGTAACTTAGAGCTCGTGCAGGTCAGTGAATTTGGCAATTATTGCTGATGTCTAAAGCACTCCCATTTTTTGTGAACCAGTATGATTTTTGGTACGTTTTCATAAGCTTTGAAAATCACCATTTTTCCCGGATGATTGGAAAATCAAAAATAAGATACCAAAAAACCCACTCATTCTTTTTTTTTTATTATTATTAGGAATTTTATCTGGCCACGGGATTTTCGTTATAGCGATGTTGAAGCCCGACCTACAAAATCATTTTCCCCAAGGTAGGAAAATCCTCCTCGCCACCTTTCCCATTTCCTCTTTCCCTATGCTATCCTGACGGCGGCAGAACCCTTTTTGTTGCTGCATCTCGGGCGTGGATAAGCCTGAAGCTTATCCTGGTTAGAGTGGGCTAGAGAGGGGTAGTGGGTTCACCGCTCTTTCTCTCCTGTGTGCTTTGCGTCGAAGCTGCCGATGTCGACAGCGCTAGTGTCCGATGGGGGCACTGCAGTAGCTTCCCGCTGAAGCTTCTACAATCTTGCGACGCTCTGTATGGCAAAACTTGCCCTGTTCGTCATTTGTTTATGAGACTCTCAATGCGGGTTCGCCGTTTGCTCTTCCGAATAGATTTGTGTTGCTTGTATGTCTAGACAGCTTTGATGCTAGTACGCCTCAACGGGTGACTTGTGACTTCGCTGTAGAAGAGAAATTTATCCAGTGCGGTACAATCACTAACCTTCGGTTACCAGCAGCAGAAGATACCAGCAGCGGGGTGAAGCGAAAAACGCCGGAGTTAAGACGCTTCGCAACCGCCACTTTGACCGCTTAGAAGTTTTGTACCGAGGAAATCGTGCAACATGTTTTTATAGGTTCTTTTTGCCTACGCAGAGTTGTACCCCAGAGTTTTAAAACAATCGAGACCGTTTTTTTCTTTTAATATTAATTTTTTTAAATGTGTTTTTTTACATTTTTGTTATGTTCAAACACTTATTGAAAGTTCATATTTTGCAGGAATTATTTAAATGCCCTGGCCTATATTATGTGTAGTTTTCAAACTCGCTAATGACATACATATTGATTTAGAAGGCCTTAAATTTAGTGCATTTGTTGCACCAGCTCTAAAGTAACAAATTTTTATATATATTTTTAATTCATAAAGCACATAGTAATTGCATGCAGTTGACCTAAACTTTGGTGTGTTACATGAAACAGGAAACATTTTTGGCGTACTGCTCTTTGCCTTCCTTCCACAGGACCGCAAACTTGGGAACTATTGCAGTCCGCGGTGGGAGCAGGGCCGTCGCACAGTCTTGAAACATTTTTTTCTCGTAGTGAAAACGCTTTTTCGAGACGAAAATTTCCGTTTCGTATGATTCATTTGTGTGTACATCACATATAAAAAAAAATGTTGAGTTGACCTGCAAGTTTGATCTCTTGTGGAATCACCCTCCGTTAGAATGTTTCGAAGTTTTTGTTCAAACACCCAGAGTAGTGTCCTGTCTTCAATGAATTGCCGAAGTCCGGCGCTTCCACTAGTTTATCAAGTAGCAAATATAATCGATCGAACAATTTTTAAAGCTGCAGTTAACTTTTGAACACAGTGGAAGTAAAGCGTCAAATCGGGAAATTAGTCACACGTATAGGCGAAATAAACCCGACGTTTTCGCATGGCAACTGAAATACTCCCAGCTTTCATATGTCACCCGATTGGCAGTTTCGTTTAATGGTATTTCGCCACCTTCAATTGACATGTTCAACCTTTTAAGATATTTTTAAAAAACTTAGTAATTTCAGAGCTGTAGTGGGATATGTGACTTTGGTTTCCGCTATTTTAATGCGACAGCTTTAACTCTCTCGTGGAACGCCGCCGGCGTTGTCTGTGACCATGAAAAACGGCACCTAGTCCTATTGGTTGTGTGTAACGGAACCTAAATGTCCATTGGCTGAGCGGAACGGCACCTAAATGCAAGCCATCAAGCACGCGCGTTCAGAAATAAAACACAAAGAAAAGCACACCAACGCAGATGCATCGCCACGGAAGCCAGTGTGGTCGCTCAAGATCAAAGGAGAAGCGCCTCAGAAACAAAACTCAAAGAAAAGCACAGCAACATAGATGCTTCGTCACGGAAGCCAGCGTGGTCGCTCAAGATCAAAGGCCTTAAAACAAAACACAAAGAAAAGCACAGCAACGCAGATGCTTCGTCACGAAAGCCAGCGTGGTCGCTCACGATCAAAGGAGACGCGCCTCAGAAACAAAACACAAAGAAATGCACAGCAACGCAGATGCTTCGTCGCGGAAGCCAGCGTGGTCGCTCAAGATCAAAGGAGACGCGCCTCAGAAACAAAACATAAAAAAATGCACAGCAACGCAGATGCTTCGTCGCGGAAGCCAGCGTAGTCGCTCAGGATCAAAGGAGATGCGCCTCAGAAACAGAACACAAAGAAATGCACAGCAACGCAGATGCTTCGTCGCGGAAGCCAGCGTGGTCGCTCAAGATCAAAGGAGACGCGCCTCAGAAACAAAACCCAAAGAAAAGCACAGCAACGCAGATGCTTCGTGGTGGAAGCCAGCGTGGTCGCTCAAGATGAAAGGAGACGCGCCTCCGAAACAAAACACAAAGAAATGCACAGCAACGCAGATGCTTCGTCGCGGAAGCCAGCGTGGTCGCTCAAGATCAAAGGAGACGCGCCTCAGAAACAAAACAGAAAGAAAAGCACAGCAACGCAGATGCTTCGTGGTGGAAGCCAGCGTGGTCGCTCAAGATCAAAGAAGACGCGCCTCCGAAACAAAACACAAAGAAATGCACAGCAACGCAGATGCTTCGTCGCGGAAGCCAGCGTGGTCGCTCAAGATCAAAGGAGACGCGCCTCAGAAACAAAACACAAAGAAAAGCACAGCAACGCAGATGCTTCGTCGCGGAAGCCAGCGTGGTCGCTCAAGATCAAAAGAGACGCGCCTCCGAAACAAAACACAAAGAAAAGCACAAAAACGCAGATGCTTCGTCGTGGAAGCCAGCGTGGTCGCTCAAGATCAAAGGAGACGCGCCTCAGAAACAAAACACAAAGAAAAGCACAGCAACGCAGATACTTCGTCGTGGAAGCCAGCGTGGTAGCTCAAGATGAAAGGAGACGCGCCTCAAAAACAAAACACAAAGAAAAGCACAGCAACACAGATACTTCGTCGTGGAAGCCAGCGTGGTCGCTCAAGATCAAAGGAGACGCGCCTCAGAAACAAAACACAAAGAAAAGCACAGCAACGCAGATGCTTCGTCGGGGAAGCCAGCGTGGTCGCTCAAGATAAAAGGAGACGCGCCTCAGAAACAAAACACAAAGAAAAGCACAGCAACGCAGATGCTTTGTCGTGGAAGCCAGCGTGGTCGCTCAAGATGAAAGGAGACGCGCCTCAGAAACAAAACACAAAGAGAAGCACAGCAACGCAGATGCTTCGTCGTGGAAGCCAGCGTGGTCGCTCAAGGTGAAAGAAGACGCGCCTCAGAAACAAAACACAAAGAAAAGCACAGCAACGCAGATGCTTCGTCGGGGAAGCCAGCGTGGTCGCTCAAGATGAAAGGAGACGCGCCTCAGAAACAAAACACAAAGAAAAGCACAGCAACGCAGATGCTTCGTCGTGGAAGCCAGCGTGGTCGCTCAAGATGAAAGGAGACGCGCCTCCGAAACAAAACATAAAGAAAAGCACAGCAACCCTATTGAAAATATTTCTGAAGGGCCCGTCAGCCTTGAAGGATTATGGGACCTCACAGGCCTTCAAAACCCTTCAAAAATACCCTACAGAAAAACCCTTCAAGGATACCCCATAGAAAAACCCTTTAGTCCCACAGCCATTCAACCCGTCAGACCCTTTAGCCCATCAACCCTTTAGACGCCCAAATGACTGTGAACCATAGACAAAAATGCAGGTCAAAACATTGAAACTTTATTGCCGACATTTAGTTTTACATGCATATTAGAGCTCAAAAAGGTGATAAAAAGCAACGCTTGTTCAAACCCGGCGCAAGGAGCTGTAGACGAAAGAGATCTCATCAAACAGGGACAACTGACATCCTTATCACAAAGAAAGATACCTCTCAAAGTACTCACCTTGCCGCTGGGTATAGTCCTGATGTACAGTAGTTCAGCTAATAAAACCGAGCAGGTGCAACTCACGGACACATACACAGTCTCAGTAAGCACGTTTAGCGAAAACCACGAACTCGTAAGCAGCACCCGCGCCGCCGTTGAGAAATCCCGAGAACAGTCACGGTTTCGTCCATGATGACATCGCGCCGGCGTCTTCGGCGTATTTTTTGCTCGCTGGTCTGAAGTCGGACGGACGAAGAGGCGCAAGGAACAAATCCGGACAGCGGCCGTCATCCACCGTCTCAACACCCACAGTGCCATAATCCCGGTGCGCAGGCACAACATGCGGTGGGACGCTGACCCCAACTGCCAGGCTTTGCAGCGAGTAAGCCGACACCGGCCACCATCTCCTTGAATGCGCTGAACACAATGGCGCTCGAGCGGTGCTGAAGGCGGCCTGCGCCGAACTATGGTTCACCTGCGGTAACAAGAAAGAAACTGCACGGATCAAAACAGACCAAGGGGCGAGCCCTCAAAACCATGCATGCTCACCTTCCTGGAGGAAATGGACCTTTTTCCAGTAAGCGTCTGCGCACGCGCACACCCTTTCCACTTGACCTTGACCGCCCTTTCGCCATTTTTGGGGGGCACTGTTTTCTCGCGACACTAATCTGTTCCTATGGGAGAAGGCGAGTCCGGGTGCCCTCCATTTGTAGTAGGCGGCGAAACCGTCATGGGGCACTCCTTACTGGAAAAAGGTCCATTGGTCCGCTCCAAACATCCCGGCTCGTGGGAAAACCGGAACCGCACACGAGCAGAGAGAAAATGGCTATGGCCTCCCCCGCTTGCACACACCACCCTCCTCCGCCCGACCGCTGGCCTGGCAGCCCTGCACCCTCTCCCCATCGCCGGGCGGAGAGAGGCGATTGCTTTTGGGGGACAGTCCCCCGTGGAGGCGACCGGTTCCCGGAACGAGTCGCTCCCGCGTGCGTCCCTATTCCTGGAAAGCGCGTACTGCTCTCGGCTTAATTTTTTTTTTATTTTTTTTTCTTTTTTTTTATATACACGGTTGCCCGGATTTCGCCTCGAGCGGACAGGATCGCGTTCGCCTCAAAACGCCGCTCGGCTAACACCACTCGGCCCGCGGCTCGTCAATTCTCCACATGGGGCGGTCGCAACTCAGTGGCCTCTTTGGCGACCGAACACTCGGGCAGTGACAGGCGGGTCCAGGAGCCCACTCGTATTTGATAGAAGGGAAGTAATAAAAATCTGACCGTACACACACACGATCGGCAATCTCCAAATACTTATTTTTTCCCCGGAGCGTACAATAAGCAGCTATCTTCATTAATTCTGGGAACTGTGTTTTCTCCGCCTAGGCCGTTGCCCACAGACATCTCAAGAAGCCTGAAGGTTTCCCGGACCCCATTAGAAAAGTTCTTGACAGGTTTTCAGACATTTCAAGGCATTTTAAAGGGCACTTTAGACATTTCAGGAGAGCCTCTGACGGGGCCAGTGAACCCACTAGGAAATATCGGTGCCCCCGTCAAACATCTCAGAAATTCCTGAAGTCCCCTTCACACCCTTTAAAAAAATCCTGAAGTCCCATCAGAGCGATTTTCAATTGGGAACGCAGATGCTTCGTCGCGGAAGCCAGCGTGGTCGCTCACGATCAAAGGAGACGCGCCTCAGAAACAAAACACAAAGAAAAGCACAGCAACGCAGATGCTTCGTCGGGGAAGCCAGCGTGGTCGCTCAAGATGAAAGGAGACGCGCCTCAGAAACAAAACACAAAGAAAAGCACAGCAACGCAGATGCTTCGTCGTGGAAGCCAGCGTGGTCGCTCAAGATGAAAGGAGACGCGCCTCCGAAACAAAACACAAAGAAAAGCACAGCAACGCAGATGCTTCGTCACAGAAGCCAGCGTGGTCGCTCAAGATCAAAGGATACGCGCCTCAGAAACCAAACATGAAGAAAAGCACAGCAACGCAGATGCTTCGTCACTGAAGGCGTGGAGCCGGCGGGGTTCGCAGCGCCTGTGCAGCGGGGGAGAGTGTTGTCACCGCTGGAGTGCCGTGTACGATAGGAAGACGTGGCGCACTGTTTGTAGGAACGCGCTGCGTGTAGGAATGCTTTCGCATTCCTACACGTAAGCAGCCTTAAGTGTATCTTCCAAATATTTTTAACCTGTATGTTGTGTGTATGTGCGTCTCTGTGTGTGCGTGTGTGTTTTGTTTGTGTCTGTGTTGTGATACATCACCGGGAAAGTATGTTGCTGTTGGTGGGAATCAATAAATAAATTTGTTTTTTTTTCGTGGTCTTATCTGACACCGCAATTTAATATGATGGGGCACGATAATGAGGTGGCAGGGCTTCGCCACGTCCAAGGTCTCTTAATGACTCCGGGACTATAGTCAACGTTATTAGATTACTTCAGTTGGAGAACTCCCGCGAAAATGCCCCCCCCCCCCCCTCACTTCAGAACGTTTCCCGTCGTTTTAGACTCCATCTGGGGTCTGCGCGTCAAAACGCTTGCACTCTTAATAAAGATTTCCAGAGAGGCCGCTGACTCAGTCCAGCTGCCTGCAGTAAAGGGAAAAGCCATATCATTATCATCACCATCATGCTCTTGGAGATCTTACAATTAAGAGAGGGAGCAACTCCAACCATAGGGATCGTTCGCAACTAAATGACGGACACCTCAGACGCGAATTGATCGCTCATGCATATGCGTCACAGCTGTCGTGCAGAAAGGAAGAAAGCGGGCAGTGAGCCTAAGCAAAGTCTGGCGATGCTTCCAAATGATCGACGCTCGTGGGGCAAAAGCGGCCTATAAACCACGTGGTCCCGATGGAGCAGTTAATGACTGAAATCTAGGCACACTGGTGAATTTAATCAATTGGGCGCGAAAATAGCCGACTACGATTGCGCGGTTACTTTTCCCGCTCCGAATCATCTTCGTACGATCTTGAGCTAGGCTGAGATTGTACAATTGCGCTATAAACCACGGACATGCCCACTTTCTGTACCCATGGATGCACGAGTGGGTACGACTGTCGGCGCAGGGGCAGGAAGACAATGGACCTATTCCGAGAAGCGTTCAGCACACGCGCGAGCACCCGATGCCAAACGGCGGAAGTCGGCACGAAAAATCGAGGAAATTCGGAAGGAGGCTGTGGATCAGGGAGTAGAACACGTAATTGCAGCATATATATAATTGTGTTACGCAAAAAAAAAAGTGAACGGAAAAAAAACATGACATTTGGGTAAACGCCACGGATGCCCCTCTTTAAAGTCGCGTTGGGCACGCGCCGCAGCTCAGAGAGCAAAGAAACTGGTAGCGTAGCTCCCATTATCGATTGGTAACGCAGGTAGGTCACTTTCTCGATTTTTAGTTCGTGAAGCCATCGCCTGGTGCCGGCGGTATCTGGAAAAGGTCCATTATTTTGACCACCGCAAGATCCTGACCTCTCAAGGCCTGGGAAAAGGCGATACCTTGTCCAGAGTTCGATTTGACCGCCACCAGCAGGGTATGAGACCTTCGCTTCCAAAGCAGCGACATAATTAAGAATTGAGGGCACAAAGTTAAAGGAGAAACAGTGCTCATCTCTAGGCACAGCTGGCTCTTAATAAAAGACACGGTGCTGAGTATATTTTCATCGCCGCCGCTGTCGCTACAGCTTAAACCAACGACTAAGAAAAAGAGGAGAAATGTGTTCACCACACCAAATGAACAGGATTGCACCTCCTATGGTGACGAAGAACTCCGTCCTCCTGAACCTATGAAAAATTCAACATTTATCGACGTCTTGGCATGAGTCAGAGGACAATCTTATTTTGAGGACTGGTTGGTGAACAGACCGCTAGACGAGCATATTGTGTTCTACAAACTGTCAGCGAATGGATGCATGATTGCTATCGAATAGGCATTGACCCTAAAGCAAGACCTGACACGATATACTCGTCTAGCGATGTTAGTAACCACACAATATAAACTTTTCTTTTCTAGACGCCCACTTGGGGTGGAAACATTAGTGTTATGTGATGAGCCTTCATACTTACTTAAATATATTCTATGGTATACAAGTAGTAATAGTATTTATACAAACAATACCAAAATTGGCAGCGTCCTTTATATTCAAATTATTTTATAATGCCTGAAAGACAGTACTTGAGATGCAATCTTTTAAAATTATTTCGAAGACATGAAACCGTTGTTTGGGGAAGTGAAGAAATGTCTTATTTTAATGAATTTCACCAGTACAATTTAATCAAATTCCTTAATGGGGAAACTACCGGGTTATTCAAGGAGACGGCAGGCTCTTTAAATCGACCGGAAAATTCGGTTTCTTAACCTATCGGGCTACGACTTTGTGCAGCGTTACCCGCAGATGGTGCATTTTTTTTTTTTTTTTTGTAAAATTTGCAAAGAGCGAACTTACCTGAGGAAAAAGTCAAGAAAGAAAAAGGCTTAGCTTCTATGGAAACGCAGCGACGCCACCAGTCTTCAAACAACACGGCGCCGTTTCGCACGGAAGACAAGAGATGGCGCAAGCGGTCGCGACGCCAACTGCCGCCAACGAACGAGCAGACGACGCCGAGAGCCGGCGTATTTAGCAGACAAGGAACTGCAGTTCCTTGTTACCGCGCCTGCTTTTGTTTCTGCGACTGTCGCCGCCTGCGGAACGCGCGCCGCTTTCGAGTCGAAAAGATCGTCTGCTAAAGGCGCTGGCTCTCGGCGCCGTATGCTCGTTCGTTGGCGGCGTTCGGTGCGCCATCTCTTATGTCCCGTGCGAAAGGGCGCCGTGTTGTTTGAAGACCGGTGGCGTCGCTGTGTTTCCATAGGAGCTAAGCCTTTTTCTTTCTTTACTTTTTCCTCAGGTAAATTCGCTCTTTGCAAATTTTACAAAAAAAAAAAATGCACCATCTGTGGGCAACGCTGCACAATGTCGTAGCGCGATAGGTTAAGAAACTGAATTATGCGGTCTATTTAAAGAGCCTGCCGTCTTCTTGAATCACCCGGTAGGTGTATAGGTTACGTGCCAACGATTGCCGCGTTAAATTTAGTGTGGATACTAAATTGGTGTATGGGTCACATAATACCAAATTCCGCGCTAGAATTTAGCGGGGAAACTGGAAGTGTTCAAGTCCCGTGATGGTGACTCAAATTTAGCGGGGAAACCGAGTTAGCGTATAAATCATGACAACAAATCACGTGATATTGTTTTGGCAAAATTTATAGGGGAAACTAAATTGGTGTATAAGTCTTGTGGCGTCGGGTCACGTGAAATCTAATTTCCCGCCAAGTTTAGCAAGTGAATTGGTATATAGGTCACGTGACATACCAGGTCAAGTTACGAGGGGTGGGGCTTACCAAACTGGTCTTGGGGCAGTTTGAATGGACCAAAAAAAAATGTATTTTGGAGCAGCCAAGGAGCAGAATACTCTGCATTTGGAGGCACCTTAGGAGCAGAAAATCTTCATTTTGGAGCACTGATGACAAAAATCTGTATCATGGAACACCTGACGAGTAACTGCGACATCATTTTAAGAAAGCATCTCAGCCAATTGTACCATGCATTTCAATTCAATCAAAGCAGGTTCGTACTACAGTTGTTGGAAAGTACAGAAGCAACATTACTGTGAAATATCTGGAACTGCACAGAAATATATTAGGAACATTTCAACTAAGATTGAAGAGACACGACTCGGGAACATTCATCCTACATGATAGGTTGCATCATATATCAATGCACGTGTCATGTAAGGTCCAACGGTACAATGGTTAGGATGTATTGTTGCGTTGGGCCGAGCAGGACTCCAAGTCACGGCGAGAAGACGACACCGGGAGCAGGGAAGACGGACTTTTTAATCGAGGCTAGCTTGCCGACAGACGAAAACCGAAGAACCATACCGGCGGCGGCGCGACCGACTTCTATCGGCTACTGCCAAGAAAAAATGAAAAGGTGCGATGCCGCGGAGATATCGCTTTTGGCGCGGCGGCTATCAACAATCGCGCGTTCCTGCTGCGCTCATGCGTGACAACGCAACAACTTCTCCCCCACGGAAGAACACGGGAAGGGGGGGGGGGGGGGGGTGCGAGTCCTTGACTCGTATCCCCGGTAGAGTCCGTGGATCGTGTTTCCGGCCGGCGCACGATTCAGGAAAAGGTATGTTGTGACGTGGAGGCTGTGTCCAGTGGTCGACGATGACACCGCACTGGAGAGGCGTCTTGTTCTCGCAGTGCTTTGAAGACGTTGCGTTTTTCCGACCAACACACGAGGCAGGTCCAGGTAGGTCAGGATGCTGCGCAAGGGGTCAACGATGGCACCGCACTGCAGAGGCGTCTGGGCCCTGTGGGAGCTGGTCCGTGTTTTCGAAGGTGTGGAGCCTCACGTCAAGATGCCTGGGCAACGGAAGGGAAGGCGAACCCAGAAACTCCACAAACAGCGGCCAAGCGAAGGCAGGCCCGCCCCTTGGTACGCAGAGGGCTTTACATTGAGCAGTGCTACATACAAGAACGCCAGACATGTACAAATTACTCAAAAAAGGTAGTTAAGTTAAGTTACTGAGTATCGACGCCAAAAGTAATTGGAGTAGAGTAGAAATTACGCATTTGTAATAGTAATTGAGTAAACTACTAACTATTGTAAAAAAGTAGCGAGTTACTTTGAAGTTACTTTCGAAGTTACTTTTCTATATTTTCGTTGTAGCAAAATGTACATCAATATTGATCCGTGAAAAACCCAGCGAGCCTAAAATAAATGCAGTCATTTTATGGCTTGCGTTTTCACCAAAATAGCTTATTCGCTCGCAGAAGCAATTGACTTACAAAGTTCTTGATAGGAGAGTTTTCCCCTTTTCCTCCTAAAGACGTCCCAGCCAAGCTAAAAAGGCTTTCCATCGACGCGCTGGATGGAACGGCAGCGTTGAATTTGAGAAACAGGCTGTGCAGGGTCGGGTAAGCGAGTTTCGGTATCTGAGGTGTCCATGACGAAACATGTGAGGTTTGCCTCAGCCTAGAGGGTCTTTTATATGAAAATCTCCTACAATTTTCTATTTTCTTCGGCAAGTTGAGATTGCTATAACTGGTCCTTCTTTATTCCCACGACGTTCGGAGAGTACGCTGAGTGAGTGCACCTGGCAGTCAAGGGTTCAAGTCTCGTGCCACGACGATGAGGTCATCCGGACGACTGCGCGTCTTGTTACAGTGCTAGTGCTACGCTACTGAAAAGAAAATTGTTTTGGTATGACAGAAGATGAAACGAGGTATACTTCACCGATGATGCCGGGTCCAACAAAAGGAACTCCCAAGGGTGACTCGCAATGTTCGCCGGCGACTACGGTATCCTGGCGCGCCTGACAAGTAAATCGTTTTCAACAAAAAGGAGGTCTCCTTAGCGTGGGAGGTCGGAAGGACTCGTACTTGAACTACGTGAACAAACATTGTCGCTCATACAGTTCCAGCTGGAAGCGTAAACGTGCTCCCATGGACGGATTCTCCTCGTCTACGTTTGTGCGCGGGGGAGCCGGGCTTTGCAAGGGAGCAAGTGCTGTCGACAAGGCGACAATGGGACGGGTGCCCAGCTGCGAGGTCATTCCAGTGGCGCCTTCCGTGGAACCCCAAACCTAGGGAGCCTTCATGTGCGCACATGAAGGCACCCTGCCCGAACCGCTCGAGGCAGAGCTCACTAAAGGCAGACAGCATGAAAACAACAATAACCCTGAGAGTGTCTCCGTCTTTCACGGTTGCAGTTGGAGGCGCAACGCCTGCGTGCATTACCGGATGAGGTCAATACCCGACCAAGGCTTGTCAAGCATCTCTTCCTGCGTTCGTGCGCGCCGGTATTATGTTTTGGCTGCTCGTCGCCACCTTGACCCAAGGACGCCTGTGATGCAGTTTCTACGGGAACGGAATTGGATGGGGCCCCTTGTTGGGGAATGCCCCTTCATCTGCCGGCGTCTTATTTATTTCTGCGCTCAAACTTTTGTGATGAGCAAAATTAGCATTAGATTTCGGAAGTAGTTAGTAGTTTGAGTAGAAGTTACCTGAAAAATGTAGTTAAATTAAACTACTAATTACCCAAATAAAGTTGTAATTGAAAGTTACCAAGTTACTCGGAAAAGTAGTTAAACTACAGTAGTTTGAGTAGAGTAGTTGAACTACGTCCAAGTTTCCGAAGAACCTATGGCGAGCAGAAAGAGACCCCCTATCGGCACTGGCAGAAATGTATTGTTTAAAAAAAAACGATTTGCCTTCTCCCTCATGCCATTCCTCGCCTAGACAGAGAAAGCCCTGCTCAAGCTGTCTACATTAGTGTTCAGGGATCCTTTTTTGTGCTTAACAGTGAACACGTACGGTTGCAGACTGAGACTCCAACGGAGCGATCTACCATTTTTGTTCGACCATCTGTTGGAGCCACGTCAGCGGTCGGTGGTCTGTGATGAAAACAAATGGCGACCCCGACAAGTAACATGAAAGTTTGTCTACCTCCCACACAAGGCAAGCGCACTCTTTTTCAATTGTGCTGTATGCCTGCTCTCGAGCGCTTAATTTCCTGCTCACGTACAGGATCGGGTGCTCTCCCCCGTCGGCGCTTTCTTGGCTCCCAGCCCCTTTTCGCTGGCGTCACACTGCACGAGGAAAGGTTTCGAGTGGTCCGGGCTTGCCAAGACGGGTTTACTCATCAAGGTGCTTTTAAGGGCGTCAAATGATGCCCGTTTCTCTTTGTCCCACTTTACGCGATTAGGCGCGTTCTTTTTCAACGCATCAGTAAGCGGACTAGCCAGCTCGGAAAACCCCTTGATGTAGAGTTGGTAATACCCAATTAAGCCCAAAAACGTACGAATCTGCGTTTTTGTTTCTGGACGCAGAAACTCCTTGATCGCCAGCACCTTTACTTCCAATGGGCTCCGGTGGCCTTGGCCTACTGTGTGTCCGAGGTAATCTACCTCTGAGCGACCAAACGTTCACTTCTGTGCTTTCAGAGTTAGTCCCGCCTGGCGAAGTCTCGAAAAGACTTCTCTTAGATGGTCCAAGTGTTCGGACCAGGTGTCAGAAAAGATTGCAATGTCGTGTAAATAGGGTAGAGCAAAAGTTTCCAACCCTGCAAGGACTTCTTTCATCGCCCTAGAGAAGGCGAAGGGAGCATGTTTAAGGCCGAAGCTAAAGACCAAATGCCGAAAAGTGCCAAAAGGAGTCACGAAAGCGGCAAAATTACTTTCACGCTCGGTGAGCGGTACTTGCCAATATCCACGAACAAGATCTAGAGTGGATATGACCTTTGCCTGGCACACTTTTTCGAGGCAGTCTTCAAAGTGCGGAATGGGAAAAACCCTCATGGCGGTCACTCCGTTTAACTTACGGTAGTCAACGCAAGGCCGTGGTTCCTTGCCGTTAGCTTCCACGATTATGATCGGAGATACAAAGTCGCCTTCGCCTGGCTCAGTTAGCTTAAGAGCGAGCATCTGTTCAACAGCTTCCTTCATCAGTTTTTCCTGTCGAGGCGAGTACCGGTAAGCTTTGCACCTCTTGGTGTCACTCGAAGTCAACGCTATGTCATGAGTCATTAAACTAGTTCGACCTGGAACTTTCGAAAACAATTCCTGATACTCTGTTATTAAGGTTAGCAAGTCTTTACTCTGACTTTCGCTTAAGGTGGCTGGCTGAACCGTGGTTGCCAGGGTCTCCTCTGGAGTGAAGGAGGTTAAATTTCGTGGGATCTCTGGAAGGCTAACTGCTACTTCCTCAGGTTCGGTAATAATTGTGACCGCTGTCATGGGTGCCTTGCGTTTTTCATTAGGTCGACCCGTCCGCTGGCAGACGTCACAGCTCCGAACGAAATGTTCGACATCTTTAAAACAACCTGGCCAGTAGTACTCGCTTAGGAGACTTGCCTTGGTCTTGTTGATACCTAAGTTGCCCGACCAGCCTGCCCGGTAAAACAATTCCAAAAGGTTTTCTCAGTACTTCAGGGGAACGACGATTTGGTCGACGTTCATTCCTTTCTTTCCACGAAACTCGCGGTACACTATTCCGTTCTTTTCCAAGAACCTTGAGCTGCTCGAATTAGGGTTTTGAATGCTTTCCCAACATTTTACCAATGTGGAGTCAATCTTCTGCTCTGCAATCAAGGTTGCCTTATCTATTGCAGCAAGCGCGTTAAAATCAGTGCTCGTCGGAAGGATGAACGTCAATTTATTGTCCACTTTTTCCTCGTCATGGTCTGGCCCATCTAAAGCGCAACGCTCGTCATTTTCGACGGGGTCGTGCGAGTCATCTGCTGCACTGGCTTGTGAAGCTACAGCCTGCTTTGCATTTTTTTCGCAGCTTTTTTTTATCATCGATCTCGTGACAACCATGACCGGGTTCATGTCAAGCGTTACCCCTGACTTAAGCAGTTCCTTTGCGGTTCTCTTGGACAAGAGGTACGGGCGTCTCGGCAAGACGTTGTCCGAGACTGCGGCCTCGGTTTCCACTTCTCCAAAGGTGCCTTTTAGGATGACTTTCGCAACAGGTAGGCTGACAGTACCTCCTTCCAGGGCCTGCCTCAGGCACACGTAGTCGCCTGTGAACTCGTTCCCGTTCACGAAAGAAGAGTGCACGACGTCGTACGTCGCACCGGTGTCCCGTAAGACCTTGCAAGTCTTACCGTTTACGTCCATGTCGTGAAGGTATGGACCTAACAAATCTTCGTCCTTCCCGACAACCAGCTGCACTGGGGAGACCTTTGGGACCCGACATCCAGCAGCCACGTGCCCCGGCTTTTGCCACCGGCAGCATACTATTGGTTTACGTGCTTCGAACGACTTCTTCAGGCGTGTTTCGGGAGACTCGTCTTTAGGAACTGGCTTGTTCGCGTTCTTTTCTGACGTGCGGAATCGTTTAGTTCCCCCAGATGAAGCCCCCGGAGGCCGGTCAGTCTTCCCTAGGTCGCAACTTGATCCCCTCTTTGCACAGTACTCATCTGCATATTCTGTTGCCTTGCGCACTGTTCCTACGTCCGGTCGATCCTGAACCCATTCTCTGAACTTTTCAGGCAACGTACGATAGAACTGCTCTAAGCAAAATTGATAAAACATCTTCGCATTGTCCTGAGCTCCTTTGAGCCAGTTTTCCAGAAAACTAGCTAGCTTATATGCGAATTCTGAGTAGCTCTCTTGTGGGCCTTTCGTGGCTTCACGAAATTTCAGACGGAAAGCTTCGGGTGACAAACTTATATTTTCTCAACAAAGCACCCTTCACTACCGTGCAATGTTCGGCCTCTTCTGGTGGTAACGTTGCCAGTACATCAGCTGCTTCGGCCAGCAACACGCTTAAAAGCCTCTGAGGCCAAGATGACTCTTCGAAACCCATCCTGACACATGTGCGTTCGAAGTTGGTTAAAGGAGCGATGCAACAATTTTTGTATTTTGCGCAAATACCGCTTAAAACGGATCCCTAACGCTAATGACCTATGAAACACGCGTTAGTTTTTCACCCCACGCAATAGAAGTCCCAGAAAAAAATTAAAGAAAAACGAGCAGCGTTCACCCCCTCAACTCGCAGCCAGAACAAGCGACCACGTGATCTGGAGCCGATTATATGCCGCCAGTGTTCATCATAGCCACGCGCTGGGGTTGGCAAAGCGCAGAACACGCGCTGAGTTCCAAACATTGTTATGGCTCGGCTGTTGTCTTCGTTGCAGCGATTGGACACGGGTCACTACCCGAATGCTTCTCGAGCTAGCAATTATCACGAGCCCAAGTCGAGTGCGCACGCAATGCTCGGGTCCAATCTATGAACCGCATTCAAATATCGTCACTTGGGTGTACTGCGAGCCCCGAGTTACGTCATCAAATTTTGCAAAGGAGAGATTGAATGAAAATGATCGCTTTTGTCCTTGAAATTACACCGCAACAAAGGAGTTTATTGGCCAATGGCGTTGCGTGTGAGTATCCTTGAGTCCCACTAGTGCCAGTAAGCTCGTGTAGAGAGAAAAACATTCCAATTGAATATCGTTGCACAGCTCCTTTAAGAAGAATCCCAATTCACTCCCAACAGAAAAGGGCTGAAGAAAACTTATGTCATAGTTAACTGCTTTCGCGACTCCAACAGCGGTCATTTTCGAAGTCAGCTTTAGCTGCTCGAGTTGCAGTTGTTCGTCTCTTTCTTTCTCTAGGCGTCGTTTCTTTGTCTCATCGACAGCTTCGGCAATTTGGTCATGCCCGGCTCCGCAGCCCAAAATTTTTTTGACTATGTCCGGCTTTCGCATTGCCTTGCTTACATCCAAACTGAGCTCTTCAGCTACGGCTAACAACTCTACTTTAAGCAGGCTATCCAAATCCATTTCCGCTAGGTACAATGTCAAAGTTCCGTTTCTGTCGCCTTTCCTATTTTCGCTTCACCACGAAAATTACAACACTCGGCGTACCAGAAAGAGCAAGAGCCAAAGCCTCACCGACCGCTGCCGTAGCGCTCCCGTAGATCCGCCATCCCACCGCTGCCACCAGCTGTTGCGTTTGGCCGAGCAGGACTTCAGGCCACGGCGAGAAGACGACACCGGGAGCAGGGCAGACGGACTTTTTAATCTAGGCAAGCTTGCCGACAGATGAAAACCGAAGAACCATACCGGCGTGCGTCTGTGTGTTCGTCGTTTGGTTTTAATCGTCACCTAGGTTAGCCTAGCACGGGGTAGCTGGCATAAGCAGGTAACGTAAAAAAAAAAAGTGAAAGCCGTTTACAACTCCCTGTAACGCCGAATTGGAGCGCAGCTCTTGAGGAGGAGGAGTGAAGGGTACTGAGGGGAGGGTAGACCCCTCCTCCTTCTCCTCCTCCTCCCCTCATTCTTTAATATGCTCCGGGGGGGGGTCACGTGACCTCGGGGGGGGGGGGGGGGTGTCACGTGACTTCGGGGAGGGGGGCCACGTGACCTCGGGGAGGCGTGACCTGGGGGTCACGTGACCTTGGGTGTCACGTGGGGTTCACCACAAGGTCACGTGACCCCCAAGGTGACCCCCACGTGACCTCAGGGGTCACGTGACCTTGGGGGTCACGTGACCTGGAGGGGTCACGTGACCTCGGGGGGTCACGTGACCTTGGGGAAGAGACCACGTGACCTCGGGGGTCACGTGGGGGTCACGTGACCTTGAGATGACCTTGGGAGGGGTCACGTGACCTTCAAAGGGTCACGTGGGGCCATCTGGGGTCACGTGACCTTGAGATGACCTTGGGAGGGGTCACGTGACCTGAGGGGTCACGTGACCCCAAGATGACCCCGCGTGACCCCCAAGGTCACGTGACCTTACGGAGGGGTCACGTGACCTTGGGATCACCTTGGTTATGCCGACGGCGACGCCGACGCCGACGCCGACGCCGCTCAAGCCGGGAACGGGCCCCTAAGAGCTGCGCTCTAAAAATTATACCGGCGGCGGCGCGACCGACTTCTATCGGCTGCTGCCACGAAAAAATGAAAAGGTGCGATGCCGCGGAGATATCGCTTTTGGCGCGGCGGCTATCAACAATCGCGCGTTCCTGCTGCGCCCATGCGCGACAACGCAACAGTATGGATTAGGGGTTCAGTTAAAAGCAATTCGTGCTTTAGAAACCATTACGGTTGCTTCCTTGTCTACCGTCTCACTTTTGTATGCTCCAAACATGTTAAAGATACTGACCCTAGATATTAGACAACTTGCATCTGCTCTGGTATGGGGTGAAACATAATGTCTTCATTTTTAATGAAGAAAACAAGCGAGTGAAATCTGCTTGTGTGCATTATCTGGCTCTCAGCTCTTCGGTCACAGTACTGCTTGTCGACTGAAAGTCGACCAACGCCTCAAGTATCTTGGTCTCGTGGACTGCGGAGGAAATGTGGAGTTCACCAGAAAAATAAATGACGTCTTCGACGCACTAAATGTGAATCTGCCTGCCCGAGGTATAAAAGGAGATTCAAAAGAAGCTAAGGTAAACTTAAAAGCTCCACCGGATACTGTATTGAATGCAATAAAAAGTAAAAGAAAGCTAGTATTCCCATGCTTATTTATGAGCTTATTTGTGATACCCCTAGAAACATTACTGGCTGCAGGAGGAGGACGTTTAACTAAGCCATAATTGGGAGCCCAATACTTTGAGGGCTACTCAGTTTCCTCCTCAAGGGTCGTCGAGGAGCAGTTGTTTTTTAGAGCGCAGCTCTTAGGCGCCAGTTCCGGCTTGAGCGGCGTTGGCGTAACCGCAAGGTCACGTGTCCCCCCAGGTTACGCGACCCCCCCCCCCCAGGTCACGCGACACCCCCAGGTCACGTGACCCCCCCAGCAGTAGGAGTGACGTGGAGGAGGAGGGGTAGGAGAGAGGAGGAGGAGGGGAGGAGGAGTAGCGGGCAGGATCACGAGGGAGGCGGAGGGATGAGGGGTATCCCCTCCCATCAGTACCCTTCCCTCCTCCTCCTCAAGAGCTGCGCCCCAGTTCGGCGTTACAGGGAGTTGTAAACGGCTTTCATTTTTTTTTAATTTTCCGTTTAGGGCAATAGTCGTTGAGGGGCAGCTACATTGAAAGTTTCGAACAGAAGGTTGTTGATGTAGAGCTTGCTTCTACGAAAGAACGATTTCTCGGTTCAGTATAGTAACGAGTTTGATGTGTTTAAAAGGCATTCGGTTCTCCGGTAACAATGGTGATATAATATGCCAGTCTAGATACAATGTTGAATAGCGCGTTTTAGTACTTCCTACATTTATGTATCTGGACGATCAGGACGAGAAATCGACCCAGATGTGTGCCAGCTTTTTGGTTTTTCTTCGTGCGTATGTGAAAATTTATATTAAAAAAAATGCTTTTTTTTTTTGGCGGGGGGGGGGGGGGGGGGGGGGGGGTTTGTCATGGCCTATCCCGAACGAAGGAAAAAAGTGCGGGCGGGAAGAAGCAGAAAAAAAAAGGACACACGCGGCTTGAGAACGAAAGAAGCGGGACGATCGAACCAGGCTGGGCAGCGCGAAAACGCATGACCTCCGTTGTCTGCCGAGTCTCAAGGGTTCCAACCAAGTCTGGTGCTTCCCGACGGGTCTTGGCGCCAATCCGCCCCGGACTGACCTGACTTCGTTGGGAGCAGGGGCGGTCTCCACATCCGGTGCCCAGCCAGAACGAAAACTCCCGCTGCGAATCAAAATCCCGCTAACACCAAAAGATCTCAAGACCGAAGCGAATCCTCGCCAACCGACTCAACCTCATGGCAGCTACAACAGCCTGCGGTCAGTGATCTACGCCGAACTCGTGGGCTGGACATAGCCCTCCCCCACTTGTAAAGATTGCGATCGTTTCCCACCCTAGGTGGTATTGATTTTAGCATTTATCCTTTTCGTTTATTTAATTATTTTTATGATCAACGACTTTTTTTTTCAGCAATACAACTGTGTCTCGTCTAGCTTATTACCGTCGATGACTCAACAGCAACACCGCGAAAAGGCCTGTTTCTCTTGAACTGAAGTTATTTTTTAGAGAATCTCTTGTTGGGTTAGAAGCATTTCATTAAACATTTCTTGCGTAATCGGCCCAGGATTTTCCTCAACATCTTTCGATCGCCTGCTATTGAAAAACAGTCATGAACGCGATTGGAGATTGTAAGTGGACACGGCAAGAATTCAAACAGAGGTATTTACTGCGAAATTCATATTTTCGATTCACAGCCTGGGTTGCCGTGTAGAAGATACACTGGGATATTTTGGAAGCAATATTGAACGATGATCTCAATGCCTGCTCCATCAATTTTAATTATAACAAAAATATACAGAGAGGGAAGATGTTTTCGGAAACTCGGGCAAATTCGCACCTGCGAAAGTTATGTATCGCAGAGAAGAAAGGTTGATGCCGTAGTTAATCCGTGTCAAGGGACCTATCGCGAAAACGTTTGAGCGTTCATTATATCTAGGTAATTAACTAATATTGTGTCATCAACTTGTTAATTACTATTTTTAAAGGCATGGTTTCAATTAGAATCATTCTGGGCATCATCGAACACTACTAAATATACCAACGTTGCAATAATATAAAGCACGCGCAGTATTCTGCAGCGTTCGGAAAAAATGCTTGATTTGGACGCGTTTTTGGGTTTCGGTTTCTTATCGGAGCTACGAAATATTTCATATATGTCTCGTATATCCTCCAGCAGTGTTGCTTGTCTCTGGTGCAACGCAGATAATTTTTTTTTTATAAAGATCACATAAAAATCACGGAGGCTCTCAACAGGTGGCTCAAAATTATATTTCAAAGCAGCTTTGTATGTAATTTATATACCCGGTGTTGCATCAAAGGACTTAAACTTTTCCAACAAATAAAGCAGTAGAGAAAAAATATAAATTTCGTGGGAAAAATTCGGCAGCTACGGCGCATATCTGGGACAACAGAAATATAAAATAATTGACTCATTACATAACTAAAACTTAAAAAATAACTTTCATTAAGCCGTGGGAATGAATATACGGTTTTAATTAGAAACCTACTGAGCGTCATCGCAAACCATTAAATTAGTGTTTATTCGTGCAGCCTCAAAGCTAGCGATGCGAAAAACGGCAGATATTGGTATCATCTTGGCCTTTCATATAATTTAGCTCGTTGAAAGTTTAGCTACTAAATATTAGATAATTACTTTGAATATTCGTTTTTCTTCTGTAATCCCTCATGTCCGCTGTGACTGGCAGTCTGTTCCCGGAAAGGGTTTCTTTTTTTTCTCGACCACCCTATTGTTGGAATGTTTATAAGACTTCGTTCAAACACCCAGAATAGTGTCTTGTCAATGAATTTCCGAAGTCCGATGTTTCCACTAGTTTATCAAGTAACGAATATAATCGATGGAACCATCATCAAAGCTGCAGCGGACTCTCGAACACAGTGGAAGTATAGTTTCAATTGGGGTGAACAAGTCACACGTGCAGACGCACTAAAGAAAATGCAAAAGAAAAACCTACAATAAAAAATCATGTCACTGTGTCTTATTCCAAACAAATGTCAACCGACATAATAATGCAAGAAACCAATATTTTTTTGTGTTTTTGTTTTAAGTTGGCCTTCTCTTTATTAAAAGTGATCCCCTAGAAAATATCAATCATTGTTTTACCGCTTGGGACTGCATGTCAATTTCAAGCCCGAACATTACTATGAAATTCATATCACAGTATCCAAGTAGTTATTGCGGTAGCGAGGGGACAGCTATAGAACATAGTTCATAGGCAGTGAACACACCATCGAGTGAGGTTTGATATTGGATATTAATTCCATCATTATGCTAAGGATATTAAATATCCTCTCAGCATAATGCTAGCTGGTGCTGTTTGCCAATGACGTCACACAAATCTATGCTGCCTGCAATCTATCTATATTGACCAGTATTGCTGGCATCCCCTTTTTTACTATGCGTTTTTTTGTGTTTTTTCTTTAAACTTTGCATTTTTAGCGCGCCTACTAATCAAGGCCAGTTTTTTGTAAGCACAAGTTTCAGAAATTTCTCTTTCAGAGTGTGCGTAGCTTGCAGAGACTCTGATTCAGGAAGTGACAATAGGGTTGTTCAAAAGGCCTGCACAAATACGGCACCCCGTCGTCGATTTATATTTGAACACCGTGTCGAACCAGTCCCTCTCATTAATTGAGAGCGCTCCCGGCGATGGCGAAATATATCTGACACTTTCAGATGGCAACTGAAACACTCCCAGCTTTCATTTGTCACCCGAATGGAAGTTTCATTTAATGGTATTTCGCCACCTTCAATTGACATGTTCCGGCCTTGAAGATATTGCCGCGCGCAAGGCCGAGAAAGCAATGATTGGCCACGGACTTCCAGAAGGTTCTGGTTTATTCTTGCTTCGGATGTAGCTTCTATTAATCTCCTGCTTTCCTGTTCTAGAAAGTGCGTGTTCATTCTCGCCCTGAGCGCGCGACACTGAAACCTTCGTTGCCGAATCTTCGAGGTGGTGCGGCACTCTAAATAAGGGGCCGCCCGCGACCTTGTCGAGTCAGTCTCGCCCAAGCGTTCGACTCTGCTCCTACGCCGACTTCGACGCCCGCGACGCTCTGCTGTTATGTTCTGTTTACTTTTATTTTTGGGCACAAGTTCGCCCATTAAACGTTCAGTTTACTCAGTTATTTGCCGCCTCATCAGTTGCCATTCGTGACAATATTTTAAAGGCTTAGTAATGTCAGGACCAGAATAAAAAAACAATCGTGATTAAAAAAAACAAATTGGGTTCATTCATCTAAATCAGATTTTTTTTTAATGCAACGTATTTCTTTAATTTAAATCACTTATTTTTTTAAGTCTATCTAATCAGATCTTTTTTTAATGTAACGTATTTCTTTAATTTAAATCACTTATTTTTTTAAGTCAACATTATATTACTTCTCTCACTATATATATTAAAACAACACAGACTCGTTTCTTGACGTGCCCTAACAACTGAAAACAGTACGAACGTGCGTTTACTGAAACTTTACTTAAGCCTTGAAATAAAGCTGGATTGTAAACTGTCCACAGGTTCAGATGGTATTCCCAAATTTATTGTAACAGGATGTGGCGAATGTTTTGCACCTGTTCTTAAAAAAGTGTTCAACGCATCTATAAAAAATGATATCTTCCCAGATAAATGGAAATATTCGATAGTCGTCCCGATGTTTAAGTCAGGTAATTCTTGTGATGTTAGTAATTATCGTCCTGTCTCCCTTCTCAATGCATTTTCAGAGGTGTTTGAGAAGCTGGTGTACAATCGTTTGTATAATTATTTTAAAAGAAAGTTTATTCTTGTGCAGCACAGTTTCGTTACAGGCAGATCCGTCTATAGCGACCAGCAAAGACGAAAAAAAAGTCCAGCGGTCAATAAGCGCGAGCGCGAAAGCAGGAGGTATTCGATGCTAATCGGGTCGGCGGCAACGGTCAGTGGTGGCTGGCTCCTTCTCATTGTGTATATATTAAATAACTTATAAGTGGTGACCCGAGCATAACCGTTTCACCTTCAACCGACCATTATGACCAACAACGAAGACTCCGCCTCAGCAGATCTCTCATCGGTGCACCTACGTCTTCCAAAATATTGGACCGCCACTCCGGAAGTATGGTTCGCTCAGATTGAGAGCCAATTCTGCACATATAGGATTACTTCTGAAATCCGTATGTTCCATCACGTGGTCGCCGCGCTTCCACCAGAAATTGCGACTGAAGTGCGGGATTTGATCCTCCCCCCGCCAGCAACGGATCCTTACACCATCTTGAAGAAGGAACTGGTAAAACGGACCTCAGAATCCGAACAGCGCCGGCTACAACAGCTTTTAACTAGCGAAGAGCTCGGCGATCGCAAACCGTCACAATTGCTCAGACGCCTGCAACAACTCCTTGGCGAAAGGGCCTCCTCGTTTGACATTTCGTTGTTGAAAGAGCTGTTCCTTCAGCGGTTGCCAACTAACGTTCGCATGGTGTTAGCGACGGCGCCGGATCTCCAATTGGCCGCCCTGGCACAACTGGCGGATTCCGTCATGGATGTGGCTACACCAACGGCAGCACAGCTCAAACAGGTACAAGAATCCTCAAGATCGGTTACGGCGTCAGCAGTTTCCAGCCACTCCTCGGAGTTGAACGAACTTCGAGACATGTTCTGTCGTCAGCTGGCAGACCTGAGAAACGACATATCAGCAATCTCGCTACGTTCTCGCTCGTCGTCGCGAAGACGCAGTGACAGCACCAGTTTTCGTCAACGATCCAACTCACCGCATCCAAGAGTGTGTTGGTATCACCGAACATTTGGGAACCAAGCCAGAAACTGCACTCCACCCTGCGCCGCGGCGGAAAATTTCAACCCCCACCACTAGAAGCGGCAAGTGGTGTTGGGACCAATGCGGGCCGCTTATTTTTTGTCACTGATCGGGATACCGGACAGCGTTTTCTTGTAGACACCGGTGCTGAAATTAGCGTTTTGCCCGCATCTGCATTTCCACGTCGCCCCAAGTAACCACATTCGTCGCTGCAAGCTGCAAATAAAACACCAATTGCGACTTACGGTGAGCGAGTGTTAACAATCAACATCGGATTACGCAGAGTGTTCACTTGGGTGTTTCTAGTTGCTGACGTTACATATCCAATATTGGGCGCTGACTTTCTTCGGCATTTTAACCTGCTAGTTGACATGCTAAGCAAACGTCTAGTCGACTCTACAACGGACCTCACGGTCCAAGGCATCGCTCTCACAGCATCCGATGCACGCCCTAGAGAGTGCCTACACGCAGAGTCTGCGTACGAAACCTCACTTCAAGCTTTCCCAGCATTGACACGGCCTCACAATTTTCTACATCCAATCAAACACGATGTAAGCCATCACATCGTAACAACCGGACCACCTGTTCATGCCCGCCCACGTCGCATGCACCCCGACCGCAAGAAGGTTGCAGAACAAGAATTCGCACATATGCTTGAAATGGGAATCATACGTCCATCGTCAAGTCCTTGGGCATCGCCTCTACATATGGTCCCAAAGAAAAAAACCGGAGACTGGCGACCTTGTGGTGATTATCGTGCCCTTAATAACTCGACAGTACCAGATCGTTACCCGCTCCCTCACCTCGTCTCTTCACGGCTCCAAAATCTTCTCCAAAATTGATCTAGTTAAAGCATATCACCAGATACCGGTACACCCTCCTGACATCCCCAAGACAGCTTTTGCTACTCCGTTCGGTCTTTTCGAATATGTAAGAATGCCATTCGGTTTGCGCAACGCAGCCCAGACTTTTCAACGCTTTGTAGATCAAGTGACTCGAGATCTGCATTTTTGTTATGCGTACCTCGATGACCTTCTCATCTTCAGCATAAACCAACAAGAACACCTGAAACATCTCAAACTCCTGTTCCAGCGCCTTGATGAATATGGACTCATCATCAATAAGAACAAGTGCGAATTCGGTGTGACCGCAACCAATTTTCTCGGTCACCGCCTAGACCAGCACGGACTTCGACCCCTCGAAGAGAAAGTCAACGCCATTCAAAATTTTCCCCAGCCAAGCTCCATTCGTAAACTTCGAGAATTTCTTGGTTTAATTAATTTCTACAGGCGTTTCATCCCTCACTGCGCTCAGATACTGAAACCTCTAACTGACTTTCTCAGAGGTGCGCGAATACCTTCCACGGCCCTGGAGTGGTCCTCCCAAACCACAGCGGCATTTCACCATGCCAAACAAGCACTAGCTGACGCCACACTCCTATTCCACCCCAGACCAAATGTTCCCTTGAACTTCATGGTCGACGCTTCCAACACCGCGGTTGGGGCAGTTCTGCAACAATACATCGGAGCAGTCTGGCACCCGATTGCATTCTTCTCAAAAAAATTGCAACCTGCAGAATGCCACTACAGCACCTTCGGCCGTAAGCTTCTGGCAATATATCTAACCATCAAGCACTTCAAACATTTTCTAGAAGGTCGACAGTTCTTTATCCTCACGGACCACAAACCTCTCACGTATGCTTTAAAATCATCAAGCGATAAGTTTTCTCCACGAGAAACACGGCACCTATCTTACATCGCCGAATTCACGACAGACATCCGACACGTCAAGGGATCTCACAACCCAGTAGCGGACGCCCTGTCACGCATATCATCGACTTTCGACTGCAATGCTATATCACCTACCATCGACTTCGCAGATATGGCTGCCGCGCAACAAGATGACAAGGACATCCTCCTGCTCACTCAGTTATCCAACCAACTGAAGCTCTTAAAGATTACGATCCCGCAAGGTGATCACCCTCTCCTTTGCGATGTTTCAACTGGAGTGCTGCGACCTGTTGTCCCTGTACCGTTTCGCCGTCAGGTTTTTGACTCGATCCATGGTCTCTCACACCCTGGAATACGCGCAACGCAGCGTTTGATAACTCAGCGTTTTATTTGGCACAGCGTAAATAAGGATGTGAGAGAATGGGCACGCTTTTGTATTGCTTGCCAAAAATCAAAAATTCATCGCCACACCTCCCCAGACTTTCAACAATTCCCCGTGGCCACCACACGATTCGATAACGCCCATATTGACATTGTTGGTCCCTTACCCCCATCAGATGGGAACACATACATACTTACGTACATCGATAGATTCACGCGCTGGCCAGAAGCCTACCCGATTTCTGACATCACTGCCGCCACCATCGCGCGGGTTTTCGTGAGCGAATGGGTTGCAAGATTTGGTGTGCCATCCACCATAACAACAGACCGCGGACGGCAGTTTGAGTCAGCTTTATTTCGTTCCCTTATGCATCTACTTGGTACACACCGTATACGCGCAACCTCGTATCATCCTATCGCCAATGGTATGGTGGAAAGATTCCATCGCTCACTCAAGTGCTCACTCAAGGCACAAGCAGACTCTACGCACTGGTGCAGACAGCTACCACTCGTCCTACTTGGCCTCCGATCGGCGGTCAAGGAAGAGCTCAACTGCAGACCCGCAGAGCTCGTATATGGCAGCACTTTGCGTCTTCCAGGTGATTTTTGTCTCCCCAAGTGATCCACAAGCTGAACCGGACCCTGCAACTTACGCCAATGAACTAGAACTGCCATGCGCAGAGTACGCCCAGTGCAGCCAAGACTACAACGACGAACACTGATCTATGTGCCACACGATCTCCGAACATCTACACACGTCTTCGTTCGACGAGACACCGTTCGAAAGCCGCTACAACAACCATATGATGGACCCTTCAGGGTGGTAGAACGGAGGGACAAACATTTTGTGCTGGACATAGGAGGCCGAACAGACACTGTGTCTCTTGACCGACTCTAAGCTGCGCACTTGTCAGCTGCCATCAACACACGTGACTCTCGGCGCGTCACCTGGACTACGCCTCTCTGCCGCCAACTCCTCCAGGAGGGGGGCACTTATAGCGACCAGCAAAGACGATAAAGAAGTCCAGCGGTCAATAAGCGCGAGCACGAAAGCACGAGGTATTCGATGCTAATCGGGTCGGCGGCAACGGTAAGTGGTGGCTGGCTCCTTCTCATTGTGTATATATTAAATAACTTATACGTCGAGACAAATCGGTGCACATTTTGAAAGTTTGCTTTGCCAGTTATTCAGTGTCGGGGTCAAGTAGACACAATATATCTGAATATGTCCAAAGCCTTTGATAAGGTCAACCCTAAGTTTTTATTGCTGAAACTCAGGAACTATGGCCTCAGTCCTGAATACAATACCTGATTTCGCAGTTATCCTCATAAAAGACACAACTCTTTAAAGGGATACTCACCCGAAATTTCGAGCTCACTAAACAAGGCCGGGCGGATAGGCGGGAAGCTGCAAAACCAAAAAAATATCACTCATACGGCGATATATCTAAAGGACCGCCGTATTTTTTGGAAAAGAAGTGCGCGATTGAACCCGGCTGACGAGGCCGACGAGACAAGGCACGTCACAATTCCCATTCTCTCTCCTCCTCGCTACGTACCGTCAAGCTGGTGAACCGAAGCGAGGTGGAGAGAAGAGAGGCCGCTTCTTCTCATTCTCAAATTCTCCCGGAGGACAGTTACGTCAAAGAACTCGCTTGATCGCGCCCTTCTTTTCCAAAAGTACGGCCATTCGTTTGAGATATCGATGTACAAGTGATGTTTTGGGTTTCGTAGCGTCCCGTTCAACACTTTTGCAGCCTTACTTTGCAAAATTCAAATTTCGATTCAGTATCTTTTTAAGGGTGCCTGGCTTCTTGTCTCGTCCATTCATTTATATGTCAGGAGTACCTCAGGGTTTGAACCTGGGAGCTTTGTTGTTTATTGTTTTTAAAAATATTTTGGTGCCGTTCATAAAACACTCTCAAGTATTTGCGTTCGCAGATGACGTGAAGTTGTTTCGGCAGGTCACCTCAATCACTGACTGTACTTTGCTGCAGGACGATCTTCCTTCAGTGGTAGAATGGTGCAGTTCTAACAATCTTTTCCTGCTATTTTTTTACTCTTTCTATTTAAATAAGATATTTTTTAATTTAAATCAGACTTGTTTGATTTAAATCAAACTTCTTTTAAATCAACATTATGTGACTATTTTTCTTTATATAATAAAACATTACAGACTCCTTTTTGACGTGCCCTAATAACTGAAAACAGTGCAGAAGTGTGTCACTGAAACTTCACTTAAGCTTTAAAATAAAGCTCGATTAAAAGCTCCTTATACAAACTCCATTAGTCTTTAATAAAATATTAGGTGGGCTAATTGGATAGGCATTTAAAAAATAAATAGAGCGAAGGTCAAGTACACACTGACGGAACAAGCGCTAACTCACAACTGTCGTTTTAATATTGACACAGAAGTCTTCTATGTGAATATTAAAACGACAGTTGTGAGTTAACGCTTGTTCCGTCCGTGTGTACTTGACCTTCGCGCTATTTATTTCTAAAATACATTACACGTCATGGTGGAATAAGCAAAGCTTGTTTTTTTAGAAGTCAAACTTTGTTTTTCATAATGTTTCAGCAAAATATGACTAGCTCTTAAGTGTTTATTATGCAAAACTGTAGGTAAAATAGTTTTGATTCCGTGAAGAATCAAGAAGAAACAACTAACAGAAACAAGAACGTAGATATACAAAGCAAGAAAAGCCATTTCACTGGCTGGTGACCAGATTATGCTTCGGTGCAGTTTTCATTCAATAGTTTGTAAAGGAAAACAGGCTTCCCGGCTTTGTCAACGCCCAAGTTATTTCGGAGCTTGGAGTGCACTCACCTGAACGATGAAAGCATTCTTTCAATTCCAGTCGTCGATGCGACGCTGGTGAGAAGCTGAGTTATAACCTCTACAACAGGTGTCGACTCTCCGAGACAACTGCGACAACTGCTGTGGTATTTTCACCAGTCTTTAGGCTTAACACTTAACAGCACCTCTTCATTGAACAGGGTTGTGGTAAACGGTGAAGACCGTGCTTGAAACCTCACGAGGGTGGGCAAGAAACCTGTCCCGGAGAAGCCTCCTCTGCGAACGTAAGGAGGAGGAGGAAAAACTTTATTTGTTTTAGGGTGATTGTTGAGCGGGCAGGAAAGGGAGCTTATCCCCGCCTGGTAACTAGGAGTCCATGGAACCCAGCGACCCACTCAGCCCGTTGGGTGACCCTGTCCTGAAAGACCGGGTCCGAGCTGAGCAGCGTGGCCTCCCACTGCCCCAGGTTAGCAATGCCAGGCCCGTCGGACCAAGGGTCTTTCGGGCAATTCCAAATGATACGGGTTAGGTCTGCCCTCCCATGGCATAGCGCACAATAGGGGGTAAAGAGGCCTGGGTATTTATGGGAGTAGAGGACTGGATAAGGATATGAGTTGGTCTGAAGCTGTCGCCACGTAGTGGCTTGAGCTCGAGGCAGGGAAGGGTGTGGGGGAGGGTAGATGCGCCGCCTTAGTCGATAATGCTTTGTGATCTCGTGGAAGGTGACCAATCGGTCCCGGGCCGTGCGAAACTCCATCCCAGGAGGTGCGGGGTTTCCGGCCCGGTCGGTGACTCTTCGGGCGGAAGTGTGGGCAGCCTCGTTGCCAGGAAGGGAGGAGTGCGCAAGGGTCCAGATTAGGTGGACAGAATGGTGAGGAGGGTGTGTGGTGAGAAGGCGTAGGGTGTAGGGGGAAACTCGCCCCTTCATGAAATTACGGATAGCTGTTTTATAATCTTTATTTCCATTTAAAGAAATGGTGGAGCGAAAGGGAAAAAGCTTCAACAAGAAGCTTGACTGGCCCTCAGCCCCTCAGCCCCATTGGAATCGCTAACGATTCTGTTGGCGGAGGTGTTGGTCATCGCCAGAGCAATGGCGAACTCTCCCGCCTCTTCTGAAAGTGTAGTGTAAAGAGTTGCGGAGGTCAGAAGGGAGCCTGCATCGTTAACCGCCGAGAGGGCAAACGTCTCTCGGCGGGTGTAAACAGCGGCGTCGACGTAGGCCACGTCCTCTCGGCCGCCGAGGCGCTTATGGAGGGCCTCGGCGTGTTTAAGGCGCCTCATTTCGTGATATTGAGGGTGCATGTTTCGTGGGATAGGGGAAACCTGGAGTGATTGGCGGATATCGACGTGTAGGGAGCATTTCTGAGATGGGTTGGATGGGAAGTTAATCTGGGCAGCGACGTGAGGATGTGTCGGCCCGCCTGAGTAGTGGATAGCCGTTCGTAGTGTGCGGTGAGATGGGCCTCAGCTAACTCCTCGGCCGTGTTATGGACTCCTAATTTAAGGAGTCTATCAGTGGAGGTAGAGGGCGAGAGGCTGAGGGCCGCCTTGTAGGTCTTTCCAATAAGGGGGTTAACTTTGTCGAGCTCTGCTCGCTGTAGGGGAAGGTAGGGAGTGGAGAAGACAAGTCGGCTAATCACAAAGGCTTGGACAAGCCGAAGCATCTCCTGCTCCTTGAGGCCATGATGTCGTGAGGAGATTCGATGAAGGAGTCGGAGCGTTTGATCTACGCTTATTTGTAGTTTTTGTAATGCTTGTGCATTCTTGCCGTTGTTTTGGATTAAGAGGCCCAGAACTCGTGTGGTAGGAACTTCAGGGATGAGATGGTTGTTTACTTGCAACCTGATTTCGGGAGGGGTCGTGGCCACTCTGCTGGGACGCAGTAGGAGGAGTTCGGACTTTTGTAGAGAGCAAGATACGTTGGCCGCTCCCGCGTGTACTGCTATGATAATTTTTGCGGTTTTCCGGACGGGGGGAAGATAGCATGTTTTCCAGCACTCATTAATGTATTTTGTGGTTGCTTCTAGGGATGGGTCATCCAGGTTGCGAAGGGCCTTGTTAGTGATTTGGTCGGGGCGGTCGTCGAGTTGGTATGGAGCTGAAGCAGAGCCGCACGAACCTCGGGGACCGTAATGTCCGAATCCAGGAGGGGGTTACTGGACCCTGTATACGGGGGCAAGGAAGTAGTCCGGGGGACGCCTATGTATCGCGACTGGAGATCCTGGAGGAGTTCGTCCTCAGTCCCCGGCCATTGGTGCAGGAAAGTATTAAGTCGATGCTGCTGCTCGTGCTTGCTTGAGGTTGGATCAAGGAGGTGACAAAGCAGAAGCCATGTGCGCTTAAGCCCCAATTGCCCTTGCATCTTGTCGCATATCTGGCCCCATTGTTGGGTTAGTATTTTCAGAGAATATTGTTCAATTTTTCTATCTAAGTAGGCTATTTTGCGGCGTAACTTGCGGTTGTGCCGCTGGGTTTTCCATCGCTTATGTGGGCTGAACCTCGCCTCCCAGAGACGAAGGAGGCGGGCGTCTATTGCCTCTAAGTGGGCTTCGTCTGGGATGTCCGTGGTGTTCAGTTGAATGTCTGTCAGGAGAGTGGAGGTCCACTCTTCTAGGTTGGTAATGGTTTCGGTTGCGATGCCTCTCTAATGGCCCTAAAGTCGTCCCATTTAGGAATGCGGAGGCGGTTGCGACGGGATTTTTCAAGGCACCCCCCTACCGTGGTTTCTAGTATGTAGTGGTCACTACCTAGCGGTTCTCCGAGATTTCGCCAGTTTAGGAGGGCTGTGTTGTGTGTAAACGTTAGGTCCGGTGTCGTATCGACCGTTACGCTGGTATCTGTTCGTTTTTGCTGGAGGGGGTCGGTTACCAGGGTGATACGGTGTTGTTGCGCTTGGGTCCATATATCCCGACACTTGGGAGTACATGTCCTGTAACCCCATGCCGTGTGGGAGGCATTGAAGTCTCCCACTACGACCAGGCCGTGAGGACCCGCCTCCCTTAGGGCACGGGAAAAGAGAACGCCAAATCTGTGTTTGCGAGCCGACGGGGGGCTATATACGTTTAGTATATAGAGACGGGGGTCGCTTTCCCTCTGCGGAAGGATCTCCAGGAAGTCGTGCTCGACGTCAACTCCGCCAAAGCTTTTGTATGAAGCGGTTAGATGTCTACGTGTGAGGATGGCGGTATTGGGTTCCATCAGGATTTTGGAAAGTTCTATAGCCGGCAAGTTTTACCGGGCCGCGGGTTTCCTGAATCGCTATGAGATCGGGGGGTGTTTCGAGGGATTGTATGTAATGTTCAAGATTGCCTCGTTTCCGTCGGAAGCTGCGGCAGTTCCATTGCCAGATAGTGGTTTGGTGTCTACTGAGGCGTGGCGGGTGGGGGAGAGGTAAAGCAATACTCAGGGATGCACTGTTGGAGGTAGGGTGTGGATAGTGGGGGTGGTGGAGGATTGGAGGACCCCGCCTGGGATGAGAGGTTGGTGAGTTGGTCCATTTGACCGGTGAGTTGGGCCAATTCGGAGGAGCGCTTTGAAACAATGCCTTCGATTGCCATAAAACGGCTGTGAACATTTTGCTCTAAGGTTTGTAGTCTGGCACTGAAAGTGCGAGACATTTCGGTCATTGACTTTGAGAGTCGGCGTTGTTAGTCTACGATTTGGACGTCATTAGTATCGATTGCTCTACGCGTGGTAGGCTGGGCGGCGCTATCAGGCAAGGGTATGGCGACCGCAACGGGTTGTGGGAGAGGGATAGGAGTGGGTGCTGGAGGGGTAACCTCTTTCTGTTTAATTAGGGTTCGTAATTCTGTATTTTCCTTCTGAACGTCAGTGATTAATTTCGTGAGGGTTTGGACCTCTCGCCGTAGAGCCGCGAGCTCGTTGTCTCTGGCATCACCACCCTTGGGGCCGGAGGCCACATTAGCCCAGCTCACCTGTTTGGGGGCCGCTGGTTGTCGGGGCGGCTCGTCTTGCGGGACCTGGAGTGGTTTGGACCTGTATCTGGATCGTGGTCGGGGTCTGGAGTGGGTACGGGACCGGGATCTGAATCCGGGTTCGGAGGGTACTGATTTGCGTTCCCTGGACCTGTACGGGGAGGGGGGGGGGGGGCGGTGGGGTTGAACTTTTGCTGAAATCGCCCATCGGTCGTTGTGCCTGACGGCGGCGAATGGCAGGGTGTTCTTGAAGGCGTTTCTTGCACCTCGGGGAACCCGTGGGGTGGGGTCCTCGGCATACGGCGCATTTCACCTCACAGTCGTGGTCAGTGGGCGGATTGTCGCTTCCGCAGCGAGGGCACTTATTGGCTCTCGGTGAGGGACACACATCTGCCCTATGCCCGATCTTCCAGCAGATATTGCAGGCCTCCGTCTTGTGTTTGAAGAGCACGCAGCGGTAGGGGGCCCCGTGGTAGCTGACCCAATGGGGCACCTCCGGGCTGTCGAAGACTATTAGCAAGGAGTTAGTTTTTCCCATCCGGCGGGCAAGGAGAATAGCCGGGACGTTATTGTAGTCGATTAGGTATCGGCTGATGTTGTCCGGTGTATCGTTTTCTGGAACATCAAAGATGATTCCGCGTGAGGTGTTGGCAGGATCTGCCACGTATGTGGCAAGGGGATAGTTCTCCTCCCCGATGCATAAGGTGTGAATGTTGAAGTACGTGCGCGCCCGCTCTTCGGAGGGGGTGCTGATTAGAGTTTTGAGAAGCGTTGATTCGGATTTGGTCGGCGCCTGCGGCGTCGTAGTTGGTCTGGGCAGCGTTGAAGATAAGGTCTTGCAGCTTGCCTGTACTCCTGGAGCTTAGGCTGAGGTTACCACGTGGACGAATGACGATCTTGTAGTCGTCGTCAGGTAGTGTTGGGAGCTGCGGCGGGCTCGGCTTGGAGCAAGGCCTTGGCGAGCTGCGGGAAGCCAGACGCTCGGCTGGGTGCGATGGCTTCGGTGAGGGTACTTTCGGCTGTCGAGCCTTCTTTCTGGCCGTATGGACTAGGATCCAGTCCGCATTGAGGTCCTCCGGGGCGATGACTTCTCCCTCGAAGACGACCTCCATGTTGGGGCGCTGGGCTGGCAGATATTCGCCGCTCGTTGAACGAGACGCCGATCCCTCCGCGGACGTGCGGTGGCGGGCCGACGGATCGGTGCGGTGTTTACGCCAGGATCACGTTCTCCTCCGGGGTTCGCTGAGCCCGGAGAAGTCGACCGTTCTCGGTGATGCCTGGAACGCGTCTCCCGAACGTAAGAGCCTGGCTTCTACCGTATTCCGTCAACTGGTCCCGATCCGCACGTAGAGGATCAACCATGACGCTCAAAAAGTGTCCGGGAGTCAGTGCCTGTTCATACCGTTGCTGGAAGCATGAAAGCTTTGCGGCATAGACTAGGAATTATTTCAATTTTTTTCCAAGGTCCTTCCAGACTTCCACAATATCTGAGAGGGTGCGGGATGAACGCTGCGCGAAATCTAAGGCAACTGCGATAGGCTTAATTGTGCTGAGCATCTCTTCTGCACTGGACTTCATTCGTAGACTTGCCACTTTTTGCTGCGCGGCACTGTCAATCTTCTGCTTGTTTTCGTCACAAACCTTCATTAAAATTACTACGCTTTACAAATAAAGTTCCAAGCAGTCTACCAAGGTATTCCAGCGAAACTCAGAAAGCAGAACCAAGCGCGTTTAACCCACCTCTTTGTCCTTGCTTCCGGCAAAATAGTTTTTCTTAAGAATTTCACCCCGTGTACGACCAGTTCTCTCAGAGTTCTAAGCTCGAAGTCCATTATCAGCAAGTGGAGAATATGCGCCGAGCAGCCGCACGCCAGCATGGCTGTCGAAGACTCACTGGGCAAACTTCTTGTCATTTTCGCAATGTTCGCTGCGTTGCCCCTCACAAAACTTCTCACCTTGCATTTGCTCTCGTTCTCCCTGTTTTTTACGGCGTTTGGTGTGAGCTGACCGAGGTAAGCTGAAGTGTGAAAATGTCCTGTGGTGTAAATATAGTATCAACCACAAACGTCTGTCCAGTTTCATCCGTTACAGTGACGCAGATCACTGGTTCATTGTGCACGTTTGACCTTCCGTCTATGCTCATAGTGAAAACCTTGTTGTGCAGCTGGCAACATGCTTTTGCTTTTTCTTTGAGGTAAACTTCGTTCAGCAATGCATTTGCGACTAAGTGTCGGGAAAGCGGCTTGTACCTTGGACGCAGCATTTCATGTTCATGAGTATAGCAAACCACAGGCGCTCAGCCTCGCGAAACGATGTGTTTGGGCTGAACACAAGTCTGTTTTTGCTTGTCTAAACCACGCTTGAAAGTGGCAGTCGTTTGAACGATGAAAGAGTCCAAGAGTTTTTGCCTTTGTTGTCCTTGGCTGCAGGTCGCAGTGCGCTTGGCGGACCCCTTGTCCCCTCTTGTAAAGACTGGCCACGGCTGCTTTAGCTGCTTTCTGAACCAATTCGAAACAAAACACAAAAATAAATATTACGAAAAACGAATACTCTAGGCTTTCGCTGTCAATTTCCAAATAATAAATTTCTTAAGTATGAAATCACCTGATGTGGTCACGTCGTCTTCAAGAGCGAACAATGGAGATTCCAGGTGAGAATTGCTTCCAGCGTACTCTTGAGTATCTTGAGTAGGACAAACACTCAAATATTTTGGCAGTCGCTCTACCAGACCCTACATTTCCTTGTCATACCTTTTGCAAGCGGCTCTTTCACCCTTGCTCCTCCTCTTGCTCAAGAAATGCTGCCATAGAGCAGCAGATTTTCGATGCGAAATCCTGCTTACGTGACTCCCAACAGGTCAATGTCCAACACCTCACTCCGAGTTGTTTCTTGTCAGTTTCGAGTAAAGGACGAGGAGCAGGAGGGGGAGGGGAGGGGGAGGGGGGTGGAAGTCATTGTCTTTACTTCGAATGTGCGAAGCAGCAAAAAAAACTTGGGGTCATTTAACTTGCGCTTAGATTACTGGTAAGCCGTCAACTATTCCTTTTTCTTAATGCTTACCGCCGTGTGTACCACAGCACAGCGGTGTGTGTGTGTGCGTACGTGCGTGCGTGTGTGTGTGTCTGTGTCCGCGCGTGGGGGCTTACTCACGTGTGCGTGTGTGTCTGCGTGAGCGCGCGAGTGCGTTTGTATGCACCAGTGTTTCAGAGTTACTCCGGAATCGCGATCATTCCGGAATCATTCCGCAATTTCGCGACCCCGGAACGGAATGGGAATGTAATGGTGGCAGCGCTGGGAGGAACGGAATGGGAATGAAATTAGATGCCGTTTGCCCGGAATGAAGTGGGAATAGAATAGCCTCACTTCTTATGCGAGATGCGTCGATCATCATCTAGGTCCTACGGCCTGATGCAACACCACTTAGACAGAAGGCTTCCGCATGGCCTCCTCTCCCTCCATGATACGTCATCACAGTCGGTTCGCGCTAACTCGGTTATTGGGACCGAACCCGACCTTCGACGCGCTGATTGGACACGAGCCCCATCCGAACACTGACGCAGCACTCGTGCCCAATCTCACGTCTCGGTCGATTTGACTGTGATGACGCGTGCGGAGGCCTTCTGTCTGTGTGATGTTGGCAGGTGGAGCAATTGGCTAGTGCTGAAGGTGACTGACGGCTTAATTGTCTCACTGGCTTATCCTCCTTCCAGGATTAAAATAGTGCGCTCTTAGTCAAGCAACTAATATCAAATAGTTGTACATAGACATTCTGGTGCTACAAAAAAAAGCAAAGCAGTTATGTAATCCTACACGATTAGCATGCAGCTTTTAAGCAGGGCGTCAAACCGAACCCGAACTGAAAACCAGAGCAAAGCTGTTAGTTTGAATTGAACCGGAACAAAACTGTAACTGAATTTGGCAATTTGATGTTGTATCTGAACTTGAAAGGAACCTTGATTTCATGTGGCGGTTACCGGCTCATTGGAAACGGTTTGGCGCAATAAAATATGAGCCGCGCCTTCTTGCGGGTGGCGGCGCGAAGCCAATTCTATTGGGGACATTGGGGTCAGCGGCTCAGTTTTCACTAAACAAACGGCAGCGCAGACAGAGAGACAGCTCAATAATATTGAAAGAAATGGGTATATTTCACGTCAATGTGCAGCACGAACTGGCGTCGGCGAGGACGCGTAAAACTCCAAACTTTATTTCACCTTACCATGAACCGCAAAGGACTCTACGAGCCACCGTAGCCAATCCCTAGCTCGGAAGGTGTCACGTGTCCTTCCGGTTGGGCGGAGCCACGCGGGGAGCGCCAAGTAACGAATCAAGCTACGAACTACGGATTGGCTCGTGTAGATCATAGCATCCATCGCAGTGGAACAGAATATATATGACTATGCCGAAAGACTAAAGAGCAGCCTAAGTTTGACTTCCGGTAATGCATTATTTTCGGAAAATGCAAATGTATCTTTTTTTCGCGCTCGATTATAAGAGCAAATATTGCTAAGTATTGTGACAAAATAAAAAGTTTGGAACGTTTTACAATTGAATGGACGCAAATATGTGCCAGAGCGTTTTTCTTTAGAATTCATGGCGTCGAGCACTACCTTAAAGGAGCAAAATACAGATGTATAATACGTTTTGACGTTACAGATTACTATTTTAAGGCACATATTTACGCCTACAGTCAATGCTATGACTCACACAGTGTGAATCAGCTTGACGAAACAACAAATATATGCTAATATATGCCAAATCAAAGAATCAAAACAGACGACAAGAACGAAGCATGCAGTTATGGAACGAAGAAGAAGAACGAAGAACGAAGAACAGTAACGAACTGTGGATTAGTAACAAATTGCGTTTCTGTCATCTGAAGGCTATTACAGCTTGAATAATACTCTACGCACTTTTCAATTGTTCGTTTTGCTTGAATTGATAGCTTGTATTGACATATCGTGCGTACAACATAGACATGGGCCTCAAGTTTTCGGTAACTGAAACATCTCTCGATAATGAAATACAAAAAAGCACATTAATTAAATAAAATACACTTTTATAATGTGAATAGAGCTACGTAGTACCCGTTACCAGTAAAGAAACTACTCTGACTTCGATTATTCTTTGACGAAGTGATAAATATCATGTACGTTTTCCCATAGGAATACACAGGAAGACTGGAAAAGTAAACTGGTTGCTTTCTGCTTCAATTTGCAACCGAAAGTCCAGTAGACACTAGCGCCAGCTGAGCCTCTAGCGTTTATTGTAATAACTCCATGCTCTGTGGTAGTAGGCTGGATGGCGGATCGTGAGCCCGTCGGTGACACCGCAGGCGGCCATTACCTGACACCAGGCAATACACGCAGGCCTATGGGAGAAACACACAAAAGTAGGAATATTGAAGCTTGTACTCTGCTTGAATGCGAGTATTTCATAATGTGCTGCGATCATTAAATTGGGTGTTAGGAGATCGAATGGATATTTGTCAATCGTTCAAACGCCGATTTAAAAACGCAAACGTACCTGAGCTCTCATGGCTGCGCTGGTAAGTTTGTTCTTGTATTGGATGAAACAAAGGAACATATTATTAATAAGACCGTCCTCGGGAAAGCGCAGAAGTTGATGAATGTCGAAAAAGTTCCATGTTGACAGCGGCTTTCCAGGAGTGAGCGAACTCCGCGTAGCAAAGCCTTCAAGCTGTCGTCTGCTAAACCCAACTCATAGAAACCTCCAGCGACTCTGCGGCGAAGTCTAGGTAACCCTCGTGTCTTGAGCTGCACCACATATTTCGCCCAGCGGAGTCACTCTCGACCACAAAACGTTTATTTATAAGAACTATGAGGGCTGTAAGTTTTAATGATTTGAGCACAAGCTATAGCACAAGCTTCCCGAAAAGCAGCCGAAAGTTTCAGTGCCGACAACAGCTTAGAAATGGTGGAAACGGCATTGTTTCTCGTTTTTCCCATAGAATACTATGCATCAGCTTGTGTCCAGTAATGGCTGCCGGTGGTGCCGCTCGACCCCAGCAAGAGAGGCCTCGATGCTCAATGCAGCCCACTACAATAGAGATCAGTAGAAGTTGCGAATAGTCACCCGCTACTGTGGTAAGAAGAGGAGAAAGGGGTGTGATGTGGACTGGAGAGAAGGAAACTATGAAACGGTTTTCTTTCGGGCAGAAGAGGATTCTGTAGATAGGCCTTGAAGAAACGAAGGGTGCTGCTTATTATGTTCAAGTGTTTAGCCTCGAAATTTGTTTTTTCCGTGGTCTTATCATCTGACGCTGTAGTTTGATATGTTGGAGCGCGATAATGAGATGCAAAGACTTCGCCACGCCCAGCATCTCTTAACCTATCAGCTACTATAGTAGCCTTCACTGCGCCCTGACTTGAGGGGAAATGAGGTATAGTAATACCCGTGCCACATGGGACACTCGAATGTTCATACCTAGTTCATACCCGTTCCCGTGTGGCACGGGTATGAACTATACTTCGTCTCACCCTACGATGGACTAAAGGCCAAAGCTACAGACCGCCAGATCCAATCACAATCCACTTAGAAATTGTGCGGTATTTCGCTTCGATGACCGTATCGGTGCCCGCGTCTCGAATCACTGATGAGGGGACGGGTGGACAGTGGTTCGAATCGAAGAGCACTGAGTGACTCAAAAATTTTAGATCGCAAAGAAAGCCACAACATAGGCTCTTTGCAGTGTCGAAGCTATAGAAATGATGCGGCGCTTTTGGATTCGAGCATTATTCGTCCACCCCTAATCAATGTTAAGCCTGTCATAGTATAGCGTGGAACGCTATTGGATCTGGCGGCCCGTGGCTTTGGCCTTTAGTCCATCGCAGGATGAGACAGAGTATAGGTTTCTTGCTTAAACACTCTAAAAAAAAGTTTGTGCGTCTACTTTCACGCACACCACTCGGAGAGCCGATTAGCGCAACTTACGGAGGCAGCTCAGCGAATGACGATGCCGAAACATCTGTTTAGACCAAAAAATGCAGACTGAGTTGTGAGATTAAGCAATGCAAGCGTGACGTTTTGCATTGCTTAATGTCACAACTCAGACTGCGTTTTTTTGTCTAAACATATGTTTCGGCATCGTCATTCGCTGAGCTGCCTCTGTAAATTGCGAGGATTGGCTCTCCGAGTACTGTGCGGCAAAGTAGACTTACAGACATTTTTTTAGAGTGAACTACCTGTATTAGACTGATTTGAAAGGAATTTTCCTTTACTTATATTCCTGTTCTTTCTTTCGAACCTTTGTTAGTCATATATCACGTGTACAACTATTTCGCAGCTGGAAGGTTGTTGTTGTCATTATTAAAGTTGGTTTTCAATTAATCTTTCCTAGCGCGCATAGCCAGCAGGGATGTGGACTCAGGAAGTGGCGCTCGTATGTCCCCTAGCAACTTTTGTATATGCACAGCACAGCATCGCTAAAATATATATAAAGAACGCGTCGAGGGCGTCCGACTCAAAAAGCATTCGTCTATATATAGAAAGCAACTACGGCATCTCTTAAGTGTCTACTGCGTCACCCACAGCCACTGAGAATGCCAACGTATCCCGCTAGAAGTCTTGGGATGGCTTTCATTACCATCGCTTTTCTGGTTACAGTAGCAGGTTGCTGCGGACGCTTTGAAACACGTGAGTATTTGAAGTATTCCAATGAAGATGGTCAATGGCGGGAGAGCCTGTGCATCACGTAAAGCCACTGTGCGCTGCTAATACATTATACGAAAGATTGTCTGCTTTAGGGTAGTAAAGTACATGGTATAAGTAACTGGAAATCCTTATCTGGGTAGTCTTGTTCTACCTGGGGCCCTAAACTCGTCAAAGACAAAGTTGGAGCCGAAAGTTCGCAGAGCGCGCTGATTGGACGTTGGCGAAAAAAACGCGAAGTCATCGTCGTGATAGACCAATCGGTGCGCTCCGTCAACTTCGGCCACAACTTTGTGTTTGACGAGTTTAGGGGCCCTGAAGTACAAACCTAAAAACTTTAATTTTTTGCTATCAGTGTATCTGTATCAAGGTGGAAAGTTGGGCGAGTTGGTTGATGGTCATATTGAATGGGTTAAAACAGCGCAAAAAAGACGAAGGACCAGTAAAAGAAAACACACAGACACAGCGCTGACTTACAACTGAAATATTTACTGCTGCGCCATTCAGCAAGTAAACTTGTATCTTAGGTTCCTTTTCTAGTGACTTGTAACTAAGTGAAGCTACTTTTTACAGGAACTTTTCTATTCACTTCGTTAACATGGTACAACCTATAACTCTTGAAGTATTAACACGCTACCATGTGCATAATTAACGTTGGGTTGTGTACGACGTGGCGGGGCCCTTACTTGATCGAACGACGTTTTAGAGAACGAAGCCCCGCCCATGATGTTTCATCGAATGACACATTAGCGAATGGTAAAGTTCTTTTGAGCGAACGGTGGATTACCGATGCCGTTCTAGCGACACCAATTTATCGAATCGCTTCGGAACTCTGTTTGGGAAAAATAGCGACCTGATTCCTTTATCTCAAACCGAAATCGACTTGATTGCGTGTTTGAAGCTCCTCTGACAGCTATACAAGAAAGTAGAGAACTTGAAAGATGTGCGCAGTTACTGCTGATTGTATCTGGTCCTGGTGGTGGCTCTCTTCTGCCATAAATGCAATATAAAATATAATTGAAAATAAATTATAACTACAATCGTAAAGTAATGTAACATCGCGTGTGTAATACAGTTTCCAATCAATAAATCGGAGTCACATTTTGCAGTTATCAAAACTGAAAAAGGTTCCGGGAGAAAAAAAAAAAGAAGCTTAGTTTATTTTTCGACTAACGAAAGAAAAAAAAAACAGGAAGCTTGAAGCCTTTCGCTTGTCGTCACGAAGGTTAGGTGCATATGCACTCGAACGTCAACAAGCGAGTTTCGGCGGTTTCGGCGTGACATAGTAAACAGTGAAAGCTGTGGCTTCGGTGATCCGATTGGAGCGCGGGGATAAGACACGTGAGGACTCAACTCTGATGTGGACATCGCATGGACACCAATAAAGCACATTTATCGAACTAATGTTTGTGTGTATCCTTAGTATAAGAAACTTTGCTTCCGATATATTGCTACAACCTTGGGAAAAATATATAAAGTAGGGAGTTTTAGAATAACGTACGCAATTTTAGCGCACGCTAGCATCTCGCGCTTGCAACTCCATTAAGACAGTCACAATGGACCTTTTCAGAGAAGCGTTCTGCGCACGCGCGAGCACCCGATGCCAAGCGGCAGAAGTCGGTACGAAAAATCGAGGAAATTTTGAGGGAGACTTTGGATCAGCGAGAAGAAAACGCAATTGCAGCAAATATATAATTGTCTTACACACACACAAAAAAAAAGTTGACGGAAAGAAAAACACAACGTTTATGTGGACGCCATAAATTTAAAGTCGCGTTGGGCACTCCCCGCAGCCTAGAGAGCAAAGAAACTGGTAGCGCAGCTGCCATTATCAATGGACTTTTTGTAGAAAAATCGGTCCGAGAGTAAATTGTTCCGGTACCCTCTCTCTCTTCCTTCTGGCCGAGCAGAGAGGGGAAAAGGTTTCGTTGGGTCGACTTCGGGGAGGAAGATTACTCACAATGGGGACAAAGGTGAGTTTGAGGGAGCCGCAACTAGGTCACAGCGCCTCAATGGGTAAACAGGATGTAGCTGACGCTTTGTGTGTGGAAGAGGCCTTGCGCGCGCGTTGTTTTCTCGCCACTTAGCCTCGAATCGAGTCGCGTGTCGAGGTGGCAGCACAAAATCGCCATAAGGTCAATTGACCTTTTCCGGGGTTTCCATGGCGCATGCGCGCCAGCAGCAGACAGGAGTCCGCCATTTTTGGTGGCGTGGTACGTCCGGCTCGGGGCTGCAGGAGGCAGCGGTGGTCGCGCGTTTCGAAGCTCTGCGACAGGCTCTAGCGCTGTTTCGTTGTTGACTACAGCAACGACAGCAAGCGTTGTCGCGATTTAAGGTTCTTTGGGTTTCCTTCTACTAGCCTGCACTCGACGAAGCGGCAGCTCTGGATTCGGGCGATCCAGCGATTCAATGCGGACGGCTCGTAAAGGCAGCTTTCAAAGCACTCCCGCGTTTGCAGTTGCCACTTCAAGGAAGTTTCTTGTTTTTGTTCCTTCAATTTTTATTTGTGTGTGAATACAAGTCAGCAGATTGGTTAGGTATGCTGTCCTGTCACTTATGTGCCACGCAGAGCGAGCGCCTTGGAGTTGGCGTTTCTGGGATAGTGCGTTTCCCTGGCACACTTTTTTGATTACAAATGTGACGGTCTCGCGTTGCTACGCAAACTGCCTGTCTGCTTTTTGGTTGTTGTAAACATTGGAATAACCCACAGTTTTCAAATATTTATAAATCATTGAGGTAAAGTGGCTATGCTGCACAGTTTGTTGCTACGTGCACACCCAGAAAGTGAAATGGGAGCAGATCTATCGCTATACGACGACCGCATGTGCTGGGCTTGTGGTCAAATAAGAAAGAGGAAACAATCATCTTGATGTGTTTTCCTCGTGTATGTATCGAGTAAGCAAAAAAAGTTTGCAACATTGTCTACAGGCACTAAACTAAAAATAAAGAAAAAAAAAGCAAACAGGTGTGGGCAATTTTGTATTTTTTCTTCAGGACCTAGAGTCACACACAGCTGTAGCCTGAAGTGGGGTGACATCAATGACGAGGCTCGTTAAGAAATCGGTGACTGCACGTATTAATCTTAGATATTTATTAAACATGTATTTTAGTGGTGAATTGGACATTGTGAAACCTCCACAGTGGCGCTTTTTTTTTTCAGTGAAAAACGAGACCAAAAACCTCGCCAGGGCCAGCGGCGCTCGCAAACGAGAAACGGTCCGCCGTTGACCCGGCCAAGTATGTTGGTCTCAATTTATAATAGAAATGGAGCTACGCGTTGAAAATTCACAAGGTGGAATCCACCACTAAAATACACCTTTAATGAGACTTACATTGATACGTTCAGGAGCCGGTGTTTTTTGGACGGTTTAGAGCAAGCTTTCACATTTATGAGAATACATCTTGCCAATTAAAATTTTCGAGCAAAGTAAACAAATAGCTTGCAATTTAAAAAAAAAGGCGTTCCCTAACTGTAACTTGGTCTCGCATATTTTCTGAATTTACTGGCGGTATACTGCGTATGACATGAATCCTAGTTTTAGTTAGCATTTGTACTTTCTCATAGGTCGAAGAGAGCTTCAACGGTGTCGTCAGTCACAACGGGCGCCACGGCGAAGTCCATCCATTCGCAAAAAAAAAAAAAAGTGTACAAACGGGTGAGGTCGTCCGTAGCTAACGCATTAATTGAAAACAAATCTGCTCGTCGATTGTGTTGGATAGGGGAAAAACAAACGCTGAGCAGGCGCGCATTTCCTGACCGCGTTCAGACAGCCAACATAGCTTGGAGACGGCAGAGGCAGAACGCCATCAAAAACCCCTCTCCCGCTTGCCGATAGATGGCGCCCAACATTTTCGGAAAAGGCCCATTGGTAGCGCAGGTAGGTCACTTCCTCGATTTTTAGTTCGTCCAGCCACCGCCTGGTGCCGTCGGTATGTGGAAAAGGTCCATTCTTATTTCACGCACGAAATTCTGTAGCTTGAGAAAAAAAAAAAAAGTTTTCCCTCTGTCCAGAGCAACATTTTAGATTTGTTTGAGCATGAGAATACAACGCGAGCGGTCGACCGGTCGTGTCCGCATCCGTGGCCTCGGCAAGAGAGGTCTCGTGTACACTGACCCTCGGCGAGAAATGCTCGCGCGTCGCAAGCAGCAAGTTGCCGGCGATCGTTGCCCACGTTGCTGGGTATTTTCAAACCGCTTATGAAGTGGATATCCCGAAGGAGTGAAATGTCGTCGTTTATGGAAAATCGCAGTCGCGAGGATGCCGTTCACGTTGCGCTCACGACGACCGCCCAAGCAGCGGCAGCCGCCGTATCCCGCAGCCGCGGTCTCATAGGAGCCGCCATTTTCTAAGCGTTCTCGTCTTGGCTTGATCCATCACGAATCCTTCTTACAGGAGCGCAAAGACTATTGGCGCACGCACGCAGTTTCCGAAAAATAGCGTACGCTAAAATAGGGCACGCAAAGCGCAAAACCTGGTTAGCGTTCGGCGCATGCGCAGTGGCGATGACGCTCTTATTTGTGTACGCAAGGCTTCAGTGTGAGCTTTTTTAAAACTGCACAATATCATACAAAACTGTTTGCAGAAATGTTCGAAGCCTAAAGCCGCGTTCGCGGATAATCCTCTGATCATCTCCACAGCTAAAACAGTGTGTTTTGTATGAAGTATGACCAGTGTATTTACAACTTAAATATTAAGACAGTATAGAAAGCGCATAACCTTCACGCTTTGTGCTTAGGCGTGAATCGTTCACGTGTATCCTTTTCGGCTAATGCCGCGATCTCATTGGCAGCAAAGCGATAATGAGATGTGCGGCCAAAAATGGCACCCCCCCCCCCCCCCCCTTTGCGGTTGCCTCCATCTTGCCCGTTTGCCACATGACTGGTGACGCGACATTAAAGGGGTCATGAAACAATTTTCCAACTTTTTCCTGTTTAACTTTCCTCCTCAACTCATAAATCGCACGTTGCACCAAACGGTTAAAGAAGACGGAAAGGGGGGAGTCCCCCCTTGCCTGGACTCTTGTTTGTGTACCCGGACACAGCCATTCTCCCCCTAGAAGATTAGCCCGTCGCTCAAAATTCAGGCAAAAGTTGCTTTCCCCACCCCGTATACCCCGAAGCTGACAGTGCTGTGAAGCTACGTGCTCGTTGGGCCAGCCACACCTTTGCTACGTGATCACGCTCTCTCGCGCATACCCGCGCGCAGAGAATGAGGTCAGGTGATGAAAGGGAGGCGGCTGATTGTTCCGGCAAGCGCGTAGCTTCCACCGCAATGTCAGCTTAGAAGTGAAAAGAATAAGTAAGGTCCGGTGTCGTGTGACGTGCGTTTGGACCCGGTGACGCCCTTTGGGGACCGCGTATGTATCACAGTGAGAAGGCGGAGAGCTTACGAGGCGAAGGAAGTACAAGAAAGTCCGCTGTGTTTTCGAATTTTCGTACCGAAAGTCAGGCTCTTGACTTTCTACCTTTTTTCTTTTGGCCCACTGGACGACGTGCTATTAGTAAAATCCCAATCTAAATTGATTCATCCCAGCCCAAAATTCGTTTCATGGGCCCTTGATGGTGGCTGCGTCCAGAAGTACAGCAGTTCAGAGTGGCAAGATCACGGTAACTTGGGTCGTGTTCCAAAATTTACTCAATCTCACTCTAGAGTAAAGGTTATGTACCTGGGTGTTCCAAACCTTACCCACGTCCAGTTGCTCTATCTGTCGTGTCACGGAACATGATCCGCCGGAGTAACTCGTATCCGTTCGAGTAAGATTGGAACACAGCCCCAGAGGGCCCATCTGCTGACCGTGATCTGACAAATCTGATCTGGCCCACTTCTGGGCGCAGCCACCTTGATGTCACGTGATCACTACTGTGGCGAACAGGCAATATGGCGGCAACAGGGGGGGGGGGGGGGGGGTGCCACTTCCGCTGCAGGCCATGGGTACCGGTTTTCCGCTCTAGGGTGGTACTCAAGTTCGTTGCGTCTTCCATTCCTTCAACTGTAAGTAACTATGCAGCTATCCACTGATTGATATGATAAATACTATCTTCCTTCTCAAGTTAAGCTCCTGAGGGCAAGAAATAGTATTGCCGAATTAACATGCATGTTTAATTAACATTCGTACTGGACAAGCACGTGCTGAAATGTCCATTGTAAGTTCAGAGAGTCTTAGAATAAGGAGTTGTCATTTAGGCAACGCTTCCTTGAGGGATCTTTGGCTGTTTTTGAGAACTATATATATTTAATAAAAAAAGAAAAGGAGTTAGCATTGCGAACTTATTTGACTAGTGCAGTGGAATGCAAGCAATCCGGCATATATGCAGGAGGGCAAGTCACAAACCTCTGTCCCTGCTTCGCAAATAAAAAAGAAATACGCGGGAACGAATCACTATTAAGCAACTGAGACACGGTATCATATATATATATATATATATATATATATATATATATATATATATATATATATATATATATATATATATATATATATATATATATATATATATATATATATATATATATATATCAGTGTGTCGAACCGAAAAAAATACGGGTTCGGTTACGGTTCAGGTTCAGGTAAATTAATTTTGTTCCGGTTCAGTTCCGGTTCGACTAATTCGATCCGCGAACCGGTTCGCCAACCGGTTCGGGGCGCTGAACCGGTTCGCGAACCGGTTCGGAAATTATAAATGACAAATTGCAACATCAAAATAAATCAGAAATAAAACATCTGAAATTAGCACATACGAAACGGGATACATCGTTGTGTAAGGCTCAGGGATTTCTACCAGGAATGGTTTCTTTATGTGCACTCAAAGTTACCTCACCGTCGTTTACGCATTCGGACTTCATTTAATTGGGTCCCACGCAGTAGCTGTAAAATCCGCGACCTCCTTACAATCCCACTTACAAGTAGAACTCGCTAACTATCCCGCCACCTCGGCGTGTAAGCAATTGAAGGAACAGTGGGGAGAAAATACAGCCTTCTTTATTTGAACTAGCCTTCGGTAACTCAAATTAGACCCTAAAAGAAGTTTTCATTAAACAAGATACGAATATGAAAAACGCTTCACCGAACGCAACGCCAGAAGGACGTAATAGGATAAATATTAAAATAGAAGAGTTCGCTGTCTCACAAATATGTTAGCTTCTAAGTGCCTATACGAAACCGGATGCATTATTATCAAACTCCACGGCCTTTTCTTTTCTCATTCCGATGGAACCAAGCTTCAAGAACTCTCGCGTTCTAGAAACGTGTTATGAAATGGGCACACAGCAGCTTTTAGGATTTACGAGATTGTAGAAAAATAAAATACCGTGACGCGATTTCTTTTTTTTTTTTTTTAACAGCTTTTTAATTTTTTTTTCTTCCGTGCAAACCGCGACCAGCGCAATGGTGGTTCCTATGTCAAGATTCATGGATGCAGCGTTTGTCAAGATTCATGGATGCAGCGTTTATATTCCTAAGACTGAGTCGAGAAGAAAAATATGTAAGCGAGGTGTGTGTCAGTTGGCGGCACTTAAAAAACAAATGGCATTGAGAGCACATTCACTGTCAACAGCTCGTGGCCGAACCGTTTTGACACGAGCCGGTAACCGTTATTTTTTTTTCCCGGTTCAGTTCCGGTTCGGGTTCATCGCGATAACAATATAACGGTTCGGGTTTGGGTTCAGTTCCGGTAAAAATACCGGTTTGGTTCCGGTTTTCGGTTCGGTTCGGTTCCGGTTCGACACCCTGATATAACTATTGTGGACATTCGGATTTCGTCAGTGAATGAAGAACGTCTGAACAGAGACTTCAGAGTCACGAAAGCCAGAACACCGCGAAACTCTTCATGTTTTAATGAAACGCAGAGCCACTGTGTTAGAAATTTTATATTTGTGTTTGGTTTAATAAGCTGTAGTAATATGTACCCATGTTAAAGATGCAACCAACATTTCTGAATGTATTTAAATACCGATATCAGAAGTACCAGTAGCTTAGAATAAAATGTGAAAATTCGGATCAGCCGAAGCGGAGTACCGCGCAGTATGGAATCTCATGCGCCTAATGAATTGCACCCATCCCGTAAATGTAATACGTTTGAATGAAGCCACCTATCTCCTGGTGGGGACCTTTTCACACTTTTCAAGACATCCGTTCAAGTTCAGCTACCTTAGTGAAGTTGGACACCTATTCTGAAACGTGGATGAGTGATGAGAAGTTTACGCCATTGACTATTCATGGGTGTGCATGGTTCAGTGGAAAACTCGGATTACGTTATTTGCGCGACCAGCTGGATAAAAGCTCGGAAAGTTGGAGCCAGCTCGGAGATGTCTCAGCTGCTACATTCACCAAAGTATAGAACCAACTTTTTTTCTAGTCCGGTGTACAACGCTCTATGTTTTAGAGTCACTTTTGTTTTACTTGTTTTTGTTTTTCAGGGGACCCAAGGCGTGCTATGCGAGCCAAGGCCAACGTTGGAAAGATGCTCCGAGGTTGCGCCGCGGAAGTTACCAAGCTGGGCAAGGTGTTGCCAAATGACGACTTTCACATGGTAGGACATTTCGCGACAAAGTTACAGTAGGCGCCATCATGATGTTTACAAACACGCCCGCGTTTGCCCACATGGGCACTGCACATGCGCAAGAAGAAAAAAAAATGAAACAGATTCACGTGAGGTGAAGCATTTGCGCATGCGCCGTGTCAACATCAGCGCCACCGCAGCGACGTGCCGTCAGAGCCGCTTTTTAGTCTATGAGAAATTACACAGGGTGTTTTTATTATTAATTTTTTTATACATATTTGTTGAAAAAGTTGTGAAAGCTACAGTAATGCAGTCTGTGCTGGTGAGCTATACGGCAATGGGGGCATCATATTTGGGGAGAGGGGGAGGGGGCTAATGGTCGCAATGATTCCAATAATATACAGAAATTTGTTAATTCAACTTTAATTAGTGAAAATAAGCATATAGTACCAAGTAGAAACTTGCTTAAAGTCATGAAAAAAAAACTAAAGCAGTCATGTTTAGGAATATATAAAGCGCGCGGTAAGCACAGTAGTGCGCTAAAGTTGCCACTCATGCCGCATGTACTATCATCTATAAGGCTGGCGGTAAGAAAACGCTCATGACAAAAGACGAAGAAACAGCACGGGCGTGTTAAAGCATAGGTAGCCTCGCTTCTGGGGAACGTATGGCGCTTCACTGTGCTTCTCATGTCCTCCGAGTATTTTTTAAACTAATTGATTTAGTGGTTTTCAATGACGGTCAGCAAGTGTTTAATTGAAACCAACGTTACTAAAACACTCAGTTGGGAACCTCCCATAGAGACAGCTTTGAAAAAGTTGCCCCAATCTGTCTCCAAGCACCGAGCTAAGGACGAACACAACGCCACCATTTCTCCCGCAGCGGCCACTCGAGGAACTGCACGTGACTTCTCTTTCGGCTTTAAGAACAGGTACAGCAGAAGAGGTTACAGGGGTGCCACCCCCGTCTCCCCGGCGGACGCGCCGCGTCTATCTACAGAAGTTAAAAGGCTACCTGAAAGCCTACCTGAAAGCCCCGCTGAAGCATGGTTGTATAAAAACAATATTAATTTTGCCACAAAACCCTGCAAACTAAAGATTTTGAAAACGTAACGCGCCCCTCTTTTTGTACTAAACTCCCATAAATTTCATACAAAAAGAGTCTTTTCCGTTTGTTTTTACGCAAAAACAGGCTTTCAAAAAGCTCAAGGTGACCACAATACAGACAAATGATAAAGAGTGGCGCTGTTGTCGCATTTAGCTCGGTCTAAGTGGACGCCAGCAGCCCAGGTTTCGACGGCGAGTTTCCCAACTGAGTGTTTTAGTAACGTTGATTGAAACCATACATTTATTTTCAGTGATTCCTCGATTAAAAGTTAATCAGCCAACTTATCGTGAGGACAAGCTCCCTGTCTTACGTCTCCCGGTCGTTTAACTCCCTGCATTGGCGGGATGGCGTCTGGTAGCGTACGGGGGAGGCAGACCCGCGCTCAATGCAGAATGCAGAGCGCAAGTATTCCAAAACGAGAAGGAGGAAGGAACCTGCATGAATTAACCCCCCTCTTTGAAATTTCAGCTTCGCGCAACAGTAGGGGCTTCACAATCTGTAAATGGAGAGGAAGCACTGTGAAAGCCAACTTTTTGGCATTTCTTTTGAATACGTGCTCTCCCCCCTTTATTTTTATTTTATTTATTTATTTTCTTTTGGGGGGGGGGGGGGGAGGGGAGGGGGGTGCTCTTGTCAGAGCAGACAAGGCGCTTAAAAAGGCACAAAACCTGACAAACATGAGTCCGTTCCCTTTTGGTTCGTCGTACAAAATCTGTTTGCAGAGATGTTTGAAGGATGAAGCAAGCATATACGTGGAACATCCTCGAAGCCTGTCCACAGATGCATCTGTGGTCATGTCTGCATCCAGAGCCCCGCGAACAAGTGAATGAGGAAAGCTTTCATATATCTTTTTTTGTCACCACGATATCGTTTTCGGGCGTGAGGCTAAAAGCATAGCCAGAGGGCAGCGACTATCTTGAGATGATATTATTGAACTTGTCTTCGATGAAGTTACTGTTGGTACAAAACAGTCAAAAGACGATCAAGTTTTAAAATTTATTATATTACGTTTCACAATTGGCGAGGAGATCGAACCATAGGGGGCGCTGCGTTCACCAAAACAAATACCGCCTGCGTGGAAAACAACTCCAGCGTTCCAGTGTGCTGCCGTAGGCTGCCGTGTTGTTTCCGCGTTCCCTGCAGGTTTGTTAGAGTAGGGTACGCTCTTGTTGCGTACCGTAGTGCTCAGCGCATACTGTAGAGACTGGAGTAAGTTTTCATCGCTTTCCTGCAACAAAAAAAAAAATCAAATCGCAGAGGATAAGTAAGAGTAGGAAAGAAGTTGACTGCGCACGACATGGTGCGTGGTCGTCACTTCTCAAGCGATGCCTTCCATGCGAACTGCGCTAACTGATGAGGTATGTACACGCGTAAATCACGCTTGCATCGACATCCGTTAAACCCTACATCGTATACCATAGCTAGTGTATTTTCTGCCGGCAACCGGTACAACAAACTGAGCAAAAAAAAAATGCCGGTGGTTCTTTTTATTGATAGGCCACAGGACACAGAACGCCATATGGGAACACAAATGGTAGTTACACGGATAAGAAACAGAGAACTAAGAAAGGTGACGCTGGCGAAGACAATGTCCAATGAATAATAAATATGGCGAGAGGACCCCCCTTATCGATAAAAAAAGTTTTCTCGTTTTTTGTTATTTTTTTAAGTGAAAGCTTTAAAGGGGTACTCCACAGTTTTTTGTTTTTTTTTTCATTATCTTCGAGTTGCTTGAAAGCTTGCTAAACTCACCAACAAATATTGCTAAAATATTATCCTAAATATGAAGGCAAAATATTGTTTGTTTCTGGTTTTGCGAAGTTATTTAATCTAAAGTTTTGGTCCTCACCATGTTTTTCAAACTGAACGTCTCTACTGGCAACAACGAAAAAGTGACGTCAGTGGAAGGCTGGGGTTAACTCTTTGGGCTGTAGAATCTGTTTCAACGGATTCGAAACAATTTCATGGCGTCAAATTAATGCTTTGGAAGCTCGCTCTAATACCCGCGCTCCAGCACGGAACAAATGATTGGCATATTTTTATTTTCAGACTGCTTGCTCAACTGGCAAGCTTGCCTTCCACTGACGTCATAGCGCTGAAAGTGCGGATATATTGGAATGTTGTTTGTTGCATTATTTTCATTTATCGATTTCACCATAACTATTATAAATTGCTTGACCTTAAATAGCATACCGGAGAGGGTAAAGGCCGGGGAGTTAGAAAATATAGTCAGTTGAGGTAGCTCAAAAAAACCTGTGGAGCACCTCTTTAAGGAGCTGACCCTTATCGACCAACCACGAAAATCAAAATTCGTCGATAGGGTCATGGCATCACAGCGGAATTATATTAATTTATAAAGTAATTGTTTTAAAGAAAACAATTGGCGGGATTCGAACTCACGGCCCTTCGGAACGAGCCAGACCACGGCTAGGTTAAGCAGACCCTTCTTTCACGAGTTGGGAAGGAGTCGGTGATTATACGTTGAACTGTTTCGCTCCACTCTAATGGCGCATTCCCACTGGAGGTTGAGCTGCGTGTCCGAATCGGTTGCGGATGCGGTTCGCGAGCGATCCCGTTCAGACACACCGAGAGGCGATTGGCGGTTTCTCGGCGAGATCTATTGAGACTTGCGTTTGGTAAACCCTGTTTTACGATCCAAAATAGCCTCTAATCCACGATCCAAATCCAAAATATTGCTATTATCGCAAGCTGAAAATTATTCTTCGGGATGTTCGCATGCATCAAAAATTCAGACAGCAAAAAAAAAAAAAAAGAAGAGTCATGGGCTCGCAAAACCCGCCTGCGATTTTCTCGATTTCGCCCAAAAGCAAAGCCCAGCTAGGCGCGCCTTGACGACTCAGAAGAGGATTCCCCCGACCCTTTGTTCGAAGTGGACCCTTCCCGCATATATAGCAGACCTTGTTTCCAGGGAGGGCCAGTTTCCCCCTTTTGTTGTTCACTCTTATCTTTTTCGGAGTTCTGAGTGGCACTGGTGGACTGTGGTGCGAGGTAAAGTGTTCGATGCTATCCGGTCGTGGCTTCGTTGGTGGTGTACTCTCCTCTCATCACTTGCACGCCGATCGAGTCTACTGTTGCTGTTGTTGTTTTAAAATTTTGTTGAAATAAACTTCGAATTCATTACTTCTGCAGCTTCTACACTTTATTGTTGAAGTAGGTTCCCTTCATTCCTTTTGGTAGTAGTAAACGTTACAAGTCGACCTAGCGCAGGTACCCCACCAGCTCCGGGGTAGTGTGTTGGTCACGTAATCAGGCTGACGACGTCTCCTTCGGCCTTCGTGGTGGTCCTGCACATTGTCGAAAGTTTTTAATAGAGAGTTTTCGTAGATCGCTTTCGCCTTCCCGTAAAGTTCTCCGCAGACCGCCAAGATACGCGGAATTCTACAGCCAAGGCCATCGGCGCGCAGGTGCAGTAGCGGCTTCTTCGTTGCAGAGGGCTTAGCGGATGGGGAAACGCGGTCTACGAAAACTCCTTAATAGTTCACGCAACTGTCTTAGTAAGTACAAAAGCTGACATTTCGGTCAATCAGGGGGTTCCGGTGTTCCACAGGCAAAATCTAACAAAGCAGCGGTCGATGGGCTGTGGCACCCGGATTAATAAAAAATCTCTTACCCGAACCAAATCACCGGAGCATAGCCGGTTAAAATTACGATTCAATTCTTTTCGTGTCGGATTCAAATGACGGATCTGAACATCACGTTTCACCGTTGATTTGTCTGCTGTAGCGCTAGGACTACAGCGCCTTGGACGCCTCACCAGCGACAGATGCCATCTTGTTTCGAAATCCATCGACGTCACGTCGACGTCGCGTTGCGATTGGTTGTCGCTTCGCGGTTCGCGAAACTGGTTGGAGCAAATCGGACCCGAAGCAGTTGGCAAAAACGGATCGAGCGGTTGGCACTCCAACCGCTCGATCCCAGCCGCTTGGTGGTTGAGAACACGCGGATCCGCTTCACGTTTGCGGATCCGCTTCCAGTGTGAAATTGCCATTAGAGGCGAAGCTTAAGCGTGCTCCTGCATTTTTACAGCAAGCGTTTAAGGGCTAGTTCTTCCACTATCGTGTCCGCGTATACAACACAAAACTCGAACCAGCTCACCTCCACCCTACGTCATCGTCTCTCCTACGAATCGTGAGTGTCCTCTGCCCAGCCAGTGACGTCGAGATCACGCTAGCGTTCTTCTCAGGTGCCCTTTGGGCTCACGATGGGTTTGCCGCGCGCCGTTCGTTCGGAGAAGAAGAGCGGGAGCGCAAGGAGCATCAACGTGCGCAGCAGCCCGAGGGCCGCGCAAACGCCGCGAAGCCGCTATCGCCTCGAGTTCCATTGCGTCGAGTGGTTCCGAAACCCTTGCGAAAGAAGAGCAGATCGTTCGCTTAAACGCCGCAAAGAGCAAAAGCGGCAATGTGACCGGCGCCGGCGGGCCAACGCCACCAACGACGATCGTGCCACGGAAGCCCAGCGCAAGTGCGAGGCCTGGCGACGACAGGACGCCATGCCGGCTGAGCAGTTCTTATAAATACTTCAATCCCACCATAATACAGCTTCGCTGGTCTTCCATCTTCACCAGAGTGAAAAGGCTGAAAGTTTTATGGTATCTTAATTCACGTGGTTGCTGTGCTTTGCGGGGTTTCTTTGCGTGCGTTTATTTTTGTGCGGGTAGCAGAGGGCCTGCTGAAAGCGAGCCTCGCGCCGGGCTTCACTGAAAGACCCCGGTCAGCAACGGGTCGGTGGAAAGACCTCATGCGGCCCGGATTAGACCCGCGGGCCGGGGTTTCGAGACCACTGGTCTAGACCAATCGCGCAAAAGAAAAAGAAGGCACTTGATCACGGCGCATTTGCTGTGCGTGATTGGTTTTGAGCCGGTGATAGAAAACGCACAAGGACCACGAGCACCACGATGACGCACTTTTGGCGCTGGTGGTTTGGCCCAAGCGGATTGTAGCGGTGCGGTCGGACATTAATATAAAAATATGTAAAGGAACGGATACCGGACAAACTGTGACAAATCTTTTTAGAAGTTTGGTAAAGCCTAGAGTATTCATACCTTTAGGGTGATTGAAAGACGAATCGGTGTTAGCCAAAGTCACGTGGAACTTGTCAACGTCTGGCATCCTACGGCATTTGACATCAGATTTTTTTGTCGGAGAATGTTTTGTTGATACCCGCACGTATTGCTACACTCAGCTTCTTTTTAGAGCGCAGCTCTTAGGGGCCCGTTTCCAGCTTGAGCGGCGTCAGCGTCGGCGTCGCCGTCGGCGTAACCACGCGGTGCATTATGGGTAAATTTCCCCGCCAAATCTAGCAGAAAAATTTCCCCGCTAAATCTAGCGGAAAAAATTTCCCCGCTGAATGTAGCGGAAAATTTTACCCACTTAATCTAGCGGAAAAAATTTCCCCGCTAAATCTAGCGGAAATATTTCCCCACTAAATCTAGCGGAAAAATTTCCCCGCTAAATCTAGCGGAAAAAATTTCCCCGCTAAATCTAGCGGAAACATTTCCCCGATGAATCTAGCGGAGAAATTTCCCCGCTAAATTTAGCGGAAAAATTTCCCCGCTAAATCTAGCGGAAAAATTTCCCTGCTAAATCTAGCGGAATTTCCCCGCTAAATCTAGCGGAAAAATTTCCCCGCTAAATCTAGCGGAAAAATTTCCACGCTAATTCTAGCGGAAAAAATTTCCCCGCTAAATCTAGCGGGAAAATTTCCCTGCTAAATATAGCAGAAAAAATTTCTCCGCTAAATCTGGCGGAAAAAATTTCCCCGCTAAATCTAGCGGAAAATATTTCCCCGCTAAATCTAGCGGGGAAATTTTGGTCACGTGATCTGGAGGGTCACGTGACCTGGGGAGTCACGTGATACCCCGAGGTCACGTGACCCCTCCCGAGGTCACGTGACCTCGTAAGGGGGCAAGTGACCTCGGGGTATCACGTGACTTCCCCACGTGACCCCACCAAGGTCACGTGCCCTCGGGGGGGGGGTCACGTGACCCCCCCCCCGAGAACACGTGGCCCTCAGTACCCTTCCCTCCTCCCCCTCAATACCCTTCCCTCCTCCCCCTCAAGAGCTGCACTCCAATTCGGCATTACAGGGAGTTGTAAACGGCTTTCACATTTTTTTCCTTCACATTAGGTTACATTTAGGGCCCAAAAGGGTTTATCTTAAAAAGCTGGATATTCGTAAATGATGTTCTTATGGAGCGAAAATCCATTATTGTCATGCCACGTCATCTCTCTTGTAGAGACTGAACCTTTCCTGCCAGATGTATGATGTGTGTCGCAGTGCTATGATCACAACTTCATCGCAAGAGGTAAGCAGCGTTGGCTTCTCCGCCATTCTTACCCTGCAATTACAACAGTCCCTTCCAGAAACTTCTGCTGACAACCCTGAGACGCTGTGTTTGACTTGTTAGGGGAATAATATAGAAATGAGTTTTGGTGCCGGGTTCATCTTTTGGTAACGCGGTATTTTGCATAAAGTCTGGTGCCCTGTGGAGTTTAGAGACCCGATGGAGAAGCGTGGGCAGGTTAGCACTGGGTGCACATGGGAATACACCAAATGAAGGAATGCAGGGAGACATAGGCTGGAAATCTTTCGAGGTTAGACAGGCGATCAGTAATTTGAAATTTGAAACTGGACTAGACACGATGGAATATATACGATAGGCAAGGAAGGCATATAAGCATTTTTATATGAATCTTATCTGTAAATGACCTGACCGAACCCGGATGCTTAGTTTAAAATACCGTGAGTCAAGGCTGGGGCAGAGCGGACATTCTCTGCAGAGAAGGAAGTGAATGAGGCCGATAAGAGGCTGTGGGAGGAAGGAATTAAGAAAAAAATGGCTTTAATTATGTATCGAGGGCGAAAACAGGAAATAAGGAAGAAACACTGGTATGAGAGTTTACGAGGGAGGTCCTTGTTGACGATTAGAACAGGGTTATTCAGAACTTGCTCATAAAGTATGAACCAATGAATAGCTGGTGTACCTATGCAAAAAGAAAGCAAGATAATAGAACAACGACGACGAAAATAATCCCTGGAGAAGGGGAACAAAGGGACAAAGGACAAACACAGCTAGGTTACTGGTCAGCGACCGGAAAAATCCGCCTGGTCCGGGTATCGAACCCGGGACCTCTCCATTACATGTGGAGCGCTCTACCAACTGAGCTAACCAGGGGTTAGACGTGAGTAGAGCAAACGGGTTTTATCAGCTGCCACCAGTCTAACACCAACAAGGGTAACAATAGAACACTTGGTGTTGAACTTCACAAAACTTACACCCCCCCCCCCCCCCCCCCCCCCCGCCCCCCGGAGAGGGGCGACGGATTTGGCCAGAGCTCTGGCGTCTACAGATGAGAATGAAGGAATTGATGAAAAAAGCATTTCAATAACAAACAGGAGATTATGAGACTAGTGAAAATGATCTAGGGAGAATTGAAGGACGTATAAATAGCTAGCACAGCTGGGGACAGGTGGAATCGAGGAGAATTGGGACTCCCTCCCGCGTCGCTCCGGCCCAAAGTCTAAACCCTGCCTCCCAGTGGACACGTTGTTGGGTTGGCGCTATCAAGGTTTGGCCAGAAGAAAATTGGCGATTAACTCGCTGGGAGAAAAAGCGGAGGTTGATTTCTGTTTTTGTTTTTGTTATGCCCGATTCGCCAAAAATCATTTTGGCGCTATCCCACACCGACTAGTGATAGTCACAATAAGAAAGAGGGGAGGAAAATTGGCGAGGAGGAAAGATCGTTCTTTTGGTTTCTAGTTCAGGTCACTGAAGCTATCGTCTGTTATAAAGGGTACACATGTTAACATGCATCTATCCATTCAAAAATATACCAAAGAGTCAGACGAAGAGGACGGACAGGACAAACATCTTTCGACTTTCAACATATTGAGGTCTTTATTGCCAGGCCGACGAGGAACGAGCTCCCGAAGATTTGGGGAAAGGGTTAGTGGGAAAGATTAGACCAGCGAGAGAAAGGGGGGAGAAAAGAAAGGTGGAAGAGCAAAGAAAAGAGCGAAGCGGGCTTGAAAGTAATGGTGAATTCCGCTCGCAGATCTCGAGCGCTCCAAAAGCGCTCCATTTGGAGCGCGCATATTCCGCTCGCAGATCTGGCTCAAGTTGGTCATCTTCCGCTCGTAGATCTCTGGCAGCGCCCGCTCCACGGAGCGCCCCAAACTCCGCCAAACTTGCTCTGCAGGATTTCACGGATCTCTCCGGAAATTGACAGAGCGGCCCACGTGATTTCCGTCTAAATCGGCGGTGCGCATGCGCGGCGAGGTTGGAGAGATCGGCGGGCCGGTCGGGCCACGGCCGGGTCGTGGAGTTGGTTCTGTTCGGGTGCGTCGGTTGTTTACTCTGGATTGTGACGGCTCGAACGCTTCTACCTCGCATAGATTAGGGATAAAAAGCCGGGAATGTGGAGTGTGGCGAATCGTAAGTGCTGACGTCTGTGATCGTGAGAGGAAGAACGAGAAAAAGAACGACAGAAAAGCCGGAGGCAGACGCAAGGTTAGGCCTATTCATTCTGCAGCCTGTGATTATTTGCCATTTTACACTGCATTCCGTCGGCGTTTTCCCGTGAAATAAAGCAAGAAGTGGTTAGGCAACGACCGCGCAAGTGATGGTTTGTTACCTCTGTGTTTATTAAAGTCGTACTACAAATCTGAACTCCACCGCTGGCAATCGCTGTCTGTGCCCCGCCGCTTCGAGGCGGCCGAAAGGTATGTGACGGTGCCGAACGCGGACGTCTTCGTTATTTGTGACATGGACGCCGCGGTACGTATAATTTCGCCCGGCCTGTGTCGCGTGTTACTTCTGCAGCTAAGCAGTGACAGTCGTCACTGGTCGTCGGAAAGATCAGCCGGCTGAGGCGTTGGTGGGCTTGTCAAGTTCGAGCAGCGGCCATTTTGTACGGCGGAGGGAGAAGGGGTGGGGAGGGGTGTGAGGGAGGTCGCTCCAAAAATGCAAGTTTATCTTCCCCTCGTCGATTCGGAGCGGGTCCCACGGAGCGGAATTTTGCCTCCCTCGCGGATTTTGGAAAGCGCTCCAGATCTACGAGTGGAATTCACCATAAGTAAGGGAGGTTGGTGGGCGCTTGGCGGGGACAGGCATCTCGTCCCGAAAACTCTACGAGTCAACGCCCGCCAGTCCGGGCCGTCAAGGTCGCCAACTGCGGCCCCAGAAAGGTCATCTCTCTCTCCGAGAGCAGGAGTGACGGCGACGAGATGTTGCGCGGTGCTCTTTTCATGGCAAAGGCCTCCAATATTTCCCGCCCGTACCGGTTCTTGTGCGCCCCCAGGACGCGGGTGGTGGGGAAAGTGGGGGAACACTGGGCGCATTCCCCGAGGTGCACCAGCATCGGGTGTTGCGAGTCCGCCTCATCTTCGGTGATCTCCCGCTGGTGCTCTCGTGTTCGGTCACTGACGCAGCGCCCTGTCTGCCCGATGTGTTCGGCCCCACAGGATACGGAGACCCCCTTCAGGAACATCGTCACAGAGAGAGGGTGCTGGCAAAAGCCGGTCGCTCTCTTCCTACAGAAACATCTGATAAACATCCCTCAAGATCAACCTTTCCGTGTCGGCAACTCACAAGAGATCCTCCCAGCTATAGAACTTCTTCACTCTTCAGTGAAAAAGACATCGATGTTCTCTCTCGACATCACAGACATGTATTACAGTCTTGATATCAAAATTCTCCTGGATTCGGTAGAAGAAGCAATCACAAAACAAAGCCCTGTCAAATTCCAACACGCGTCCGGCATCTCTCTCAACACATTCCTGAAGCTCATCGCCGTCTACCTCCGCTTCACCCTCATAGAACACGACGGAAGTGTATATACCCAAAAATTCGGCATCTGCATCGGTTCCTGTTTGGCGCCGGCGCTCAGCGAGGTCTATCTCTCATTTGTCGACAAAGCCATTAGAACCCAGCTCGACTGTGTGGCACCGGCAACACAAGTATACAGGTATGTGGACGACTACCGTGTGCTTCACGACTCCGATGTTTCCGCAGCTACCATCCAGCAGGTCTTTAAGGACAATGCACGGGGTCTAAATTTCCCCAGAGAAGACGCCTCGACAGAGGGTCTACAGTTCCTTGACTTGCGCCTGATCCCCTCGGCGGAGGGCACCTGTTGGAGCTTCCAACAGCGCTCACGGAAGCCTGTGATTCTATTTTGCAGCAACCACTCCAAGACGGTCAAGGCGGGGATAGTAAAAAGTCTGATCTCGTCCTCCCGTTCCAAGTCCTGCCATCAACTCTCGGCCTCCAGCCTGGGTGTCCAAATCGGCCGACTGACAAACGCCGGATATCCCCGCGACCTGCTGTCAGCCACACTGAAAAGACTAACAACACAAAGGCCCGCTCCCCAGAAACCTGCTCGACCGAAATTCGTAGCCATCCCATACAACCACAACACCGCGCACCGTCTGAAAGCAGCCGCCCGACGGTTCACACCGAAGTCGAATTCACATGTCCGTTCAAGCTGGGCACGATGTGCCGCCTCACCAACAACGTCCCGCCCCCGAAGACCGAGTGCTCCAAGAAGCATGTTGCGCCCTCTGTCCCTTGCGCCACCGGTCGGGTGTATTCGCTGCCCATTTCCTGTGGGGCCGAATACATCGGGCAGACAGGGTGCTGCGTCAGTGACCGAACACGAGAGCACCAGCGGGAGATCACCGAAGATGAGGCGGACTCGCAACACCCGATGCTGGTGCACCTCGGGGTATGCGCCCAGTGTTCCCCCACTTTCCCCACCACCCGCGTCCTGGGGGCGCACAAGAACCGGTACGGGCGGGAAATATTCGAGGCCTTTGCCATGAAAAGAGCGCCGCGCAACATCTCGTCGCCGTCACTCCTGCTCTCGGAGAGAGAGATGACCTTTCTGGGGCCGGAGTTGGCGACCTTGACGGCCCGGACTGGAGGCGTTGACTCGGAGAGGTTTCGTGACGAGATGCCTCTCCCAGAGCCTCTCCACGCCAAGCGCCCCCCAACCTCCCTTACTTCCCTTCCCGCCCCTTTCGCTCTTTTCTTTGCTCTTCCCCCTTTCTTCTCTCCCCCCCCCCCCTCTCTCTCGCTGGTCTAATCTTTCCCACTAACCCTTTCCCCAAATCTTCGGCAGCTCGTTGCTCGTCGGCCTGGCAATAAAAACCTCAATGTGTCGAAAGATGTTTGTCCTGTCCAGACTTGTACGTAATCCGTTACAAGTAACGAAATTACTTGTAATCCCTTACATTTATCTGTAATTTAGTAACGGAATAATTACATATTTTCTATAGTAATTTTAAAGTAATTCCCTTACATTTTTTACGTAACGGATTCCTTGCAATCCGTTACATTTTTTTCAGAACCAGCCCCCCCCCCCCCCCCCCTTTTTTTAAAGAAAAGGTCGTTTTTATTTTGGTAAAGTTGAGCGCAGTGACACTGTCACGAGCATTGACCAGCGCTAAGGGAGGCTTGGCACCCTTCAGTTCTGCAAAGCCTTTTTTTGCAACACCAAGCCCCTGAATCTTTTTTTCTTTTTAGACCCTAACAGCAATATCATAAAAGTTATATCCGCTTTTTCTAATGTGTGTTTTTTTTTTTTCTGCGATCGAAGGCGGTTAGAGGTGGACACCAAGTTATTGTATGCCTCTTCGAGAAACTCTAGGTGCACAGACAGGAATTAACAATGTCCTTCTCGGTTATAGTAACTACGACCATTTTCATTGTCACAACACGAGACAACGCTCCGTCTGCCCTAAAATCCACTAAAAGGGGCGTGATAATATGTGAAGGTGTTATTGCCAAAAGCATCCTCGTTCGTTGCTGCACACTTGTCATCTTCTCTTAGAAAACAGGATGTATTTTTTTTCCTGCTTCTTTCACATTATTTGAACCTGTTTTGAAAGCTACTTACTTCTTTGTGGTCCAAATTCTAGGGTTGGCCCATTTTATTTGTGAATTTCAGCCAAGTTATCCGCATCTCAGCCACCCTTTTTGTGAGTCAGTTTTTTTGCGATCACTCCAAAAATTAAATTGTCTTCCTTTTTTTTTTTTTTCGCTGTTAGTATTCCAGCACGACGCATCTTTACAAATAAAAGATAAGAGATTTTTACAAATAAAACATAATGGTGGCTGACGTAGACTTGAGATTCTGGGCTTGAGGAGAGAGTGAAACTGATGAGTGGGAAGCCATAGTGTGGCTCAGTTCTCTGCCCTTCGCTGCCCGTGGCATCAGCGGAAGTCTATCTGGAGAAAACCGGAGTAAACTGCTATCGGTCCGTGCTCCGTGCGTTTTTGAACGGCATCAAGAAAGGTACACGCGGCAAACGTGCATTTGCATTTTCTTATTTTAACCAACGTTCTGATTTTTTTTTCTATTACTTATATTTATATATTAAAAAACGTTTTCTTATTCACCAAGGCGCCTCAACCGAAGCTCGACCTGTTCAGAATCAAAGGAAGAAGAATATCGAGCCAAACCTTAAATATTATTTTATTATCACCTTACTGGTACCAACTCTACTAAGACTCTCGAATAGCAGGCAACGGCTGCAACGATGTACCTTTGCCCTATCTTCGAGCTAAATAGTACTTCCATTGCTTCGCTGAAAAACCTCAATGCACAGAATTAAATATTCGTGAGGCACAATACGGCACTCCCATCCAGTGACTCAGTTTAAATGGTGCTCAGCATAGCAGTCGACATCTTCAGAAAGAAATGACGCAATATATGTCTGACGAGACTTTCAAGAGCCAGCTGTTGCTCAAAATACTCAAGGTCAATAAATGGGACAGGTGGCAACAGTAAGAACTAAAATAACCTTCTTCCTTTTGTTTCTTAATTGAGGAAACTATTCTTGAAAGTAACGCCACGAAAGTAACGGATTACTTTTGGGAGTAACGGTCACTTACTTTTATGAGAGGGTAATTGTAATTGTAAAAAATTACAATTTAGCCTTGAGTAATTGTAAATGTAATTCCTTACAATTTTTGAGTAACGTGTACAAGTCTGGTCCTGTCCGTCCTCTTCGTCGGACTTTTTCGCATATTTTTGAATTTATTACTAACGCGCTCAATCCAAGTTCATCTATTCATCCATCCAACTATGTTGTAGAGCGCAACGAGAGACAAAATGATTTCGAAGGGAAGTTCCATGTGAGCCATTACCATGGCGAGCGCGTGTAACATCGTTGCCGACAATCACGTACCAAGCAGGAACATGGCTGCAGTTACTAATCATCTAATCATAGACAAAGTGAAGGCGCGATGCAACGAATTTTTTTACTTTGCGCAAATAGCGTTTAAAACGAATCCCTGACATTAATGACCTATGACGCACGAGTTCGTTTTCCACTACACGCAGTAGAAGTCGCAGTAGAAATTAGAGACAAATGAGCAACGTTCACCCTCTCAATTCGCAGTTGGAACAAGCGGCCACGTGATCTGGAGACGATTATATGCCACCAATGTCGATCATAGCCAAGCTCTCCGGTTGGCAAAGCACAGGACAGGAGGAGTTCCAGACATTGTTATTGTTTGGCTATTGTCGACATTGCAGCGAATGGACACGGACCACTTCACTAATGCCTGTAGTATTCATTATAACGAGCCCAAACCGAGCGGTCACGCAATTCTCGGGTTCAATCTATAAGCCGCATTCAGATATCGTCACTGGTGATATAACGCGACCCCCAGCTACGTCATCAAGTTTTGCAAAGGAAGGACTTAAAAAAAAAAAAAAAAAAAAAACGTTCGCTTTTGCCCTTGAAATTACACCGTAACAAAGGAGTTTCTTAGTCAGTGGCGTTGCGTGGGAGAATACTTGGGTCACTAGTGCCAATAAGCTCGTGCAAAGTGAAACGCATTTCAAGTGGATATCGTTGCAGGGCCCCTTTAGTGAGTTCTATGCCGCAATGAAGACGCTCTTTTTTGGTACGGCATAGTACTCTTTGCCTTTGTCACTGCAAGCTATAGCTTGAGCCGTCATCAGTTGTAACGGCATTATGTATTCGTCAGTGAATTCACAATTCTGTGGTAGCGGTTACTCTGCATAACATTCTGTACGTTAACAGTTTACATAGCTTATGTACCGTGTACACAGAATTTCGTGCATCTTCTAACCAAAGGCTTGCCCTCGTCTATCTTCAAGGCAATAGATTTCTTGCGCCCAACCGCATTACTCGCACATCACGTGGAAAGCGAAGATTACTGCACACAACATTTCGCCTGAATCCAGATCATGCTGAGGTGTTATCATGCTGAGGAGAATAGTGTCAGTATGATTGCCATGGTAGCACATCATGGCATAGTTGTGAGCGCCTGCGTACTAGAGGCTTTCGAAGGTTCTGTCGCAACAGCATCGATATTTTTCAGAACATGTTGTCAATCATGCACAGCACAAAAAGTCCCACTAACATTTTGCACTCAAATACCAGGTGGTTCAGTGAAAACTTCTAACAATACAGTAAAATGGTGTGGTTGAGAAAAAAAAAACTCTTTCCGGGAACAAACTAACAGCCGTGGCGGATATCAGGGATCGCAAGACATACTAATTAGTTAAATAATTAACTAAAATGTATAAATCAACTTTCGAATTAATGAAGATAAGCATAGAGTTCCGATTACCTATCGGAGCGTATCTTTTGCGCTAGCGATCATGATCGGCGGCCGTGGCGCGCAACGCACGTGCTTCCTTTCATCCTACGAAGGAAGCGAGTCCATCGTTATTAGATCAGTTGACAAGCTTCCTACAACCCCTGGCGGATGTTCGTGGCGCGTCCGCTTGGTGGCACTGGCCACGCTATCAGCCTGCCCTATGGAAAGAAGTGGCGGAACCAGTGAAACGAATGATTTTATTGACGCTTCCACGACCAAGAAGGAAAGCTTCTCTTACTCGAGTGTAAAATATAAAGGGTCCAACAGACCTTGGAGGGTCAGTCTTGCTTTTGCTCACTGCCGAACCATTCTACAGTTTTTCCTGCTCATTTTAATACAAATGGGGGACAATTTAATCCTAGTGCTATTCAATGTAATTTAAGCGGCCATTTAATTTAATCCCAGCTCTACACGATTTGATCCCGGGGTCGATCAATTTAATCCACAATGTATACACGCCCACTTTTGTTTTCAGTGGCTGTGTTTCATTTGCACTTTTGATAAATTCGAGTAATTATTTATGCAATCATAATATTTTGGCAACCACTGACATATTGATCACTATTTTGATCACTTGGAGTTACTAGTCGCACGATTGGCGCTTGGATTACTCTTTTGTAAACCTCGAGTTATTAGTGGCGCATTCAACATTAGCTGAATTGACGTTTTGTTTACTCTTTCTTATCACTTCGACTCTCTCTTATTATTGATTCCGTTCAGGTGATATAAGTACAATTGAAATCTTGTATTGCTCTTTTTATTACTTCTCGCCATTATTTACACCGCTGGTTTAAAATCGCTTCAATTTGTAACTACTTCGACCTATTAATAACACAATTTACACGATAAAAGTTATAAAAACATTTTTATTACTCTCTCGATTACTTCGAGGAACTATTGACAAAGACATAATTTCGTAGAAGCTCGTTTGATATTCTGGTTACTTTTAGGTTATGTAGCTATTACTTACACAAATGACATTAGAAAAGCAAATATTTCGTTACACTGTCGATCACTTTGAATTAATAGTGATAAAAGCGACTTCATATAAGTTCAGCTAAGAGTTTGATCACTCCTTTGATCAATCCGTCTTAGTATTCACCCAACTGAATTAAAATTAACTCAATTAACTTAGTGGTTACTTTTTATACTTCCCCGATATATTACTCGCATAACTGAGTTAATATCAGCCTTATTGACATCTTGATAGCTTTAAGTCACTATAGTGACCTATTTCACTTTATATTGGCATAACCGACATAGCCCTCTCTCATTATTACTTTGAGCTTTTATACCCCCGAGTGATTTCTTGTCAGCCTAGTTCCGATTTTGGAACTAGGCTGAAAAGTATTTCTTATAAACTTTTTGAAAATCCTGAAAAGTATTTCTTATAAACTTAAAATACCTGACAACGCTAATCTTTTCGAATATTGGCAACTACCCAACTTCCAAACCCTTTATGTTCATTCAGTGGTATTGCGGCACTTTTGGAATTCTGATTTCAAAATCTATAGCCCATCCACACGTGATCTTCGACATACGCGCCCTTTTCACATACCTTTTTCCCGCACTTGTTATGGCGAAAGTACGCGTGCGTTTTATGTGCCATATATTTTTTTCCCACTTACCACGTGAACTTCTAAACCAAACATCCCTGAGCAAAGTTAAAAAGATGCTTAGAGGTATTTCGTTTTAATAGCGAACTATTGGTTTCGTTTTAGTAGAGAACTATCGCAGACTCATTTTGCTTAGTAATGTGCCAATTTTAAGCGCCTGCCTTTCTGGAAAATTGGTGAATATTCTGCTGTGTGCAGGACATTTTAACAGAAAACCTTCCGTGAATTTTTTTTTTTTTTTTTCGCATATTTTCCAGTTTTGTGGTATTTCATTTTGCTTTGACATTGCTATTGATTTCCGTTTTAGCCAATGCATAATATATTTTCGCGTAAAATCTTCAAGTTATAACTAGCGTGACTAACTTCATGGAATTATGTTTACATTTGTCTTTTTTGTCTGTTTTATATTATTGTATTTTCAGTAACTACCCATGATACATATTTGTTTTTTGAGGATTGCGTCGCACAAGCCACGTGATGGCTCTGATGCATCCGCAATACCACACTTTTCTTCGCTGGTAGCAACAAACAATTATTATTATTATTATTATCTAGGCCGAATTAAAGTTCGTTTCGTCAAATGTAACCCGATGTAAACAAAAGAGTAATCGTGTCTTTTGGGCTCATAATAAATCAATTAGTTGATTATTAGCTTTAAGTAATCAAAATGATCATCACATTGTCAATTAGGCCGAATTGAAGTCAACTGGGTCAGTAGTAACCCGAAGTGATTAAATTAGTAATCATAGTGGCAACTACGCTTATAATATATAAATTAGTTTGATATTAGCTCAGAGTAATCAAAATAGTCAACAAAATGTCAATTAGGCCGTTTTCAGAACTATGGGTCAAAAGTAACTCGGAGTAGTGAAAAGAGTAATAATTTTGTGAATTGAGCTAATAATATGAATCACTATTTGCATAATAACTCGACATAATAACAGAGGCACCACAATGTCAATTAGCTGACATAAAGTGTATTGAGTAAATATCATCTCGAAGTAATCAAACTACTAATCATCTCATCTATTATATAACAAATCAATTGGTTTAATATTAGCTCAAAGTAATCAAGTCATCAAGATGTCAATAAGGTCATTTACATTGAGTCAACAGTAACTCAAAGTAATAAAAAAGTAATTATAATGTGACTCGTGATCATTATAAGTCGGTTAGTCTATAATTTGCGCAAAGTAATGTCAGGAGTAATTGTGATTACAATTAGTCCAAATCAAACTCCACTGGGTCCATACAGTAAGTAGAAGTAATCAAAAGAGCGATCAAAATGGGAACTGAGCTGAGAATAAATCACTCCATGGTATAAAATTTCAAAGTAATAATGAGAGAGGGTTAGGTCAGTTAGACCAATATAAAGTCAAATAGGTGATCACTAGTTACTTAAAGTTATCAATATGTCAATAACGCTGATATTAAGTCAGTCATGTGACTAATATATCGGGGAGGTATAAAAAGTAACCACTAAGTTAATTGAGTTAATTTAAAGTAAGCTGGGTGACTAGTATCACGGAGCATTCAAAGGAGTAATCCAAACCTTAACTGAACTTTTATGTAGTCGCAATTCTCAATTATATTTCAAAGTAATCGACTGAATGATGAAACTTTTGCTCCTATAAAGTTATTTGCTCCAATGATACCCGTATAATTAAAAATTATTGAGAAGGCTAAATGAGCTTCTACGAAGTTATATTTGTGTCAATGTTTCCTCGAAGCAATCAAGGGAGTAATCCAAAATGTTTGTAGAACTTTTATCTTGTAATTTGTGTTAATAATGGGTCGAAGTAATTAGAATTGTAAGCCATACCTCCATTAAGCTTTAAATGAAGTCGGAAGTATCAATAATAGTGCGAAATAATCAGAGGAGTAATCACAAACTGCAGTCACACTTTCATCATCTGAATTGTATCAATAATTAGTCGAACTAATAAGAAAGAGTAAGCAAAACGTCAATTTAGCTAAATTAAAGTCGAGTGCGCCACTAACAGCTTGAGGTTACCAAAAGAGTAATCAACATGTCGATTAAGCTAGAGCCATATATGTAGAGAGTTTGGCCATTCATTGGAAATATATGAGACAAATTAGGAGGCGCCATTGTCCGAAAGCGGGCTGGGCGTGTTCCAGGTCGTCTTCACAAATTCGAATGTGGCCAACCAGGGGCCGGAAATAATACCCTGGTGGTGGTCGCGAGAAACGAAATTAATAAGTGCGTCGGAGTAACTCTCGGTGACTGAAAATATGATGCACGTGATGTTTCAATCAAGGTATCCCAAGATCATGGTTGAAGAGCGCAACTAGGGGAACGATTGACATAATCCGCACGCCAGGCGCCAAGGGCCGGGAATCTGCCGTCCGAGCGGTCAGTCTCTGTCCTAGTGAAACAGAGTTCGAGCGGCCACATTCGTTTCTTACATCTTTCTCCATGATCATAATCGAAACATCACGAGCACACTATTTTGAACCACAATGGCTTACAACATTTAACTCTTACGCGCTGATTAAAACCATATACCCATGATTAAAACTGTTTCTCGCTACCACCGCTAGAGGATTCTTTTCGGCTTCTGGTTGGCCAAGAGAGCATGTCAAGCCCTCTTTCTGCGTCTGGTGTACTCCCTGACTCTGCCCGCGCCTCACAATGACCGAACTCTGTTACACGGCTCTGAATCAAGCTACGTCAATCATGCCACTAGTAACCCCAATTAATCAAAATTATGTTCAAAATATCACTGGTTTGAAACAGTCTAATTCTATAAACTATTACTTTAGTTTTCACAAGTGTACGTGAAACGCGACCCTCAAAACAGGAAAAATTACATTTATATATTGTGGATCAAATTATTTGACACCGGGACTAAATTGGGTAGTACAGGGATTAAATTAGATGGCGCTTAAATTAAATTGGATGGCACTCGGATTAAACTCATCGCCGTTCGGGTTAAGATGAGCGGGAAAACCTGTAGTTCGAATATTCGAGATACGGAGTGTGGTACGTAAGTACGCGAGAGCGGCCTTGCCGACTCCCTTTCTCTTGCAGTCTTCTCCAGCCAGTTGTCACGCCGACAGCGACAAATTCGCTGCTGCTGGTTTAACGCTCATTATTTCTCTTGTTTCTGGCACAAATTCGCCGATTAAACATTGGTTTTCAGTTTATGCTCGTCGAGCGTTTTCCCTCAGCAACAGTTTTGTACTTTGCACGGTACACATGAAGTTGGCGCGGAAATAGTACCATTAAACAAATTGGCAGCTAGTTTCAATTCACAATCCTCTAATCCGTCAGATCCAGTAATTAGAAGCGATCGTCTCAATTGCTTGTTAGACATTAAGCAGTTGTTCCTAGACTAAAGACCCCCTATTTTTATCAATGTTGGGGAGATTGAATTGGTGGGTCACGCTACCAGGGGGAGGGGAAGGCAATGGGGAGGGGAAGGGCCACTTCAGGAAGCTAAAGAAAGGGGTTAGAAGGAGGTTGGGGGAGCGGGAAGGGGAAGAGAGAGGATTGGAGATTCAGATTCAGCAAGCGTTTATTTGCCACAATCTGAGGAGAGAGTTAGGGGATGGCGCCGGCGGTTTTATTGACGTGGACGAACATGGTACGTCACTATGAGTAGGAAAGGGTTAGATCTCAATGAAGACACGTCTAGCTCCGCCTCATAGACGAAGTCCAGAAGGCTCCGCAAGGCGCCTTCTCTGTCTGGTGGTTCTGTTGGGTGGAGTTAGTCGTCCAAAGAGTGGGCTTGGCTAGGCCGAAACTTATACCTGGCCTCTTTGTAGTAGGGGCAGTTCCTCGTCTGGTTTCGCATGTCCGCTCGTTCTAAGGTGTCACATTTGGTGCATCTGCAGGACCTTATGCCCCTGTTCCACTTGGCCGTCCTGGCCGGCGTCTGCCATGACGGGAGTGAGGATGGTCTTGTCTTGACGTCCGAATCCCTGCAGCAGAGAGAAGGATTTGGGGGTAACATTTCCCAAAGCGTGTTTTTGTAAAGGTTCTTGATCCTTGTAGGTTCCTCTTGGGGATCGTATTTCGTCTGATCCCGGGATTTGTTGCTCAGGAGAAGTGAGGCAAAGTATCCGTGGTCCTACTGTGGTGAACTCGAATCAGCGCCCTCTTGGAATAATAAATTCCTTGCTTGCGGAACTTGGAAATAATATTCTTGATGTTTTTTTGTTTTTTTTTCTTTACCTTACTGCTTGATTTTTTTTCGTGCATTATTGTACTACATCTCTAGATTCGCTAAAACTTTCGAACTGTTTAGGTCTGATTTCGTGGCGCTGTTGTAGGAGCTAAGCTAGGGCCATGCGAATGCCTCCAAATCTTCTCGTTTAAAGTTGTGCTTTCTGGGAGGGGCTCCCTCGCGGCAATGCCATGAGCCGAGAGGAAGACCGCAGCTGCCCCAAAAAGGGCGGGGGCCGCTTCCTTTCCGTAGTCGGTGTATGCTTCCAGCGAATCGCTCGGGTCTTTCTAGTATTCGACCATTTCCTTGTGGGCTTGTGCTTATTCGGGAGTTCCTCTTGCCATCTCCTTCCAGTGACGTCAGGGGTTTCCTTTTGGTGGTGCCGGCTGCATCTACCCAGGACGGAAGAGCTTTCGGCAAATCTGGCAAGGAGCTAGCATAGTTTCCTAATAGCTGTAATATTTGTCTTCTTGTACTGAACGCTTCAGTCATTTCTCGTGTGCCATAGCACACGCCTCGACCGTGTCGTAGAGCGTATTATGCTGCGCCGAGTGTCGGGTTATTTTAGTGAAAATGGGCAAGCCGGTGATTGCAATCATCACGTGACGATATAGGATCTCCAGCTTTTTTCCACTGTGTCGCATTGAGGCTGTAGTGGTGCGTCCCATAGCAGACCCGGAAAGTCGCCAAGGCAGTCACCATGCTCTGTGCCACCTTTGCTCTTGCACCATACCTAGCGCTATTATAGTGCCTGGAAAGCGTCTCCGACTGGGCTGTATACCCCGCCCAAAAAACGGTCCCTCGATTTCCGGCTAGTAACGTCAAAAAAGTGTCGTGCTGCCGCCGGTCGCGACCCTGTCGGCGTCCCAACAGCGGCGACAGATGTGGCAGACGCCTTTCTGCTGCAGATCGTTCTCCAGTGTGGCAGTCCACGGAAGTTTCAGCAGCCAGAAGTTGAGACGCCGCGACGACAGCGACACTGGTGGCCAATCGTTCTTTTCGCCGGCATTCCTACGGCAAGTCACCAGGAACTCGAAATCCCACAGCATGACACTCCCCGTCTTATGGCGTCATTTGTTGCCACCCCGGGACCACGTTCGGTATATGATCAAAATAGGACTCTAAACACAACAGGCATTATTGCGATACGGAGTCTCCGATTGATCCCTAGCACAGAGTGGCAGTTCTTCCTTGACTGTTTCAGTCAGTCTTCCCCTTTACCGCTCTCAGAGACCAATCAAAGAAAATTTAACGAGGTTGACGGAAGAATCCTCTTCTGTGCCAGCCACCAGGTTGAGTTTCTCTCCAATCTCGTCTTCCTGGCGCTTCTTTGCAGCGAGGACCACGTAGTTCCTTTTTTGTGTTTTTTTTTTTTTTTCAGAAATGGTTGGAGTCCAACGGATGGGTGTCCCGATCATGTCCAGCCTGGTTTTTAAAGTTTCTTACTGCACAGATAGTTTGCCCTCCCTGGTTTAAATGGTTACCTCATCGGCGTTAACCATGAAACCGAGTCGAGGAATGTCTATGAGTTGATGTCGTAGTGCCACCGTGGCTAAGTTAAATATCATAGGCGAGAGGACGGAACTTGAAAGACCCCGACCTTATTTAACTTCGGTTGGGGATGCAGTCTCCCGCAGCGCATAATACGTAAAATCTTTAAAAACAATAAAAGAGAAACGTATGAAGTTCAGTGGTCATGCCAAGAGCCTGGAATTCTCCGATGGCTGCGGCGTGCAAAACTGCGAAAAAAGGCATTTTCTACGTCAATCACGGCTACCGTTGACATTTTTTTTTTCGATTTTTCCTGATGATGTTTTATGAAATCAGGGTAAGGCTTCTTTGCGTTACAGTCCGGGCCGAAACTCAGTCTGGACCTTGCAGGACTTCTCGTCGCTCTCGAGAATCCACTCGGTTCCACAAAGAAGCATCCATTCCATAAGCTTGTATGGGCAGAATGTCAAGGAGATCGGCCGTTAGTTTAAAGGGTTCTCTTGTCTTTTCCTGTCTTGGGTATAGGCACCCCGCTGGAGTATTCCTCGCGGGACATTTTCGTCTTCCCATACGTCGCTTATGCAAGTTAGGACGCCTCCTTTGGAGTTGTCGGGAAGAATCATTAAATGGCCAAGGTGACCTGGTCGGGCCCAGGTGCAGTGTGATCTTTGCCAGCGTGGAAAGCTGCTTCTAGCTCTCCCCGAGTGAAGGGGCAATCCATTCTAGGGTCTGGTGCTATCACTTCGATGGTGTACATGCTAGGAACAGGGTACAAGCTTACAGGTAACGGGCAAAAGAACAAAAAAAAGAATATCTTATTATGTTTACAATTTTGTCCACACAATTTTGTCCAAGACAAGTGACAAAGGCAAGTGACAAGCAGCCGGCACCGCTGGGCTGTCTGCCCATAGCCGGGTTATCGATATTTCTTCCGAGAGCGGACATGGAGCAGTAGTTTAGCCACTTACTCATCTCCATATTCTGGGCGTATACCTTAACCCTCACCGCGGCCCGGGTTATGTCTCTCCTCCTCATGTGGGCCCTGTGATCTTTCCCATATCTGTGTAGAGCGTGTAGTATTTTGGCCCACAACTTCAAGAGCTAGAAGTGTGGCGTGGAGGTGTCTTCATCCAGATAACTGCAGATAATGCCGCTCTTCAAGCGCAGTGCAACTTGCCCCTCAAAAATAGCGCCTCCGAGAAACTGAATGGGTGCGTCAGACGGCCAAAGAATGGGGAGGAGGATGGAGGGCAGCGAAGAAGAAAGGAAGAGAGTTAGAGCTAGAAAAAAGGGACGGGTAGGGAGGCACTGGAGGTAAGTAATTGGGGAGGTAGGTCAGAAAAAGAAAGGGGTGAAGGTGAGGGGCAGGGGGAGCGAGTTAGAGGTCGGTGGAAAGGGAAGAAAGAAGGAAGGAGGGATCCTGTGACAAGTTATGGAAGCTTCAACAGCGGCTGGAAGAAAAAGGGAGGGACAGCTTCACAGGAGCACGACCCGCCGGCTCCTGTAACGCTATTCGTTGCCAATTAGGAACCACCGTCGATTGGAGGCATGGGCTTCACATGACGGTTAGCACACCAGAAGACGTGTTCCAGGCCAATATCACCTTAAAGACAAACCCTGAGTATGACGTCATTGTTAGCAGATCCCCGACCTGCCCCAAGCGGTAAACACGCTGAAGCTGGACGACAGGCACCGCAAAACTGCACATTCGTCCGTTTAGGAGCTGTGTGATAGCGTCAGGCATATTATGAGACACTGGAAGACGCATCACCGCCCGCGCGTCGTTCAGCGTCTCACAACGAGCTGAACGCTAGCACGCGACAACTCCCACACGGACGGGTGTGCCGCTCTCCGGTTCCTCTCGTCGGGCTTCAGTCATTTTGACATGTTCGGAGAGTCGTCCATTCACTAGCGATGACGCCGTGCGCAGCCCTTGTCTTCTAGGTGGTATAGCATGAGTGCGCACACCTGGCCTATTAATCCATGCTTTATTTATAGTTTGTATCCCCATTCTGCCTGATCGAACAGAAGGAGTGGGCGCTGCCTTTAGCTATGTTGTCACTCATAACCATGTCCCCAACCCAGCATGTCTCGGAGCAGCACGCCCAGAAAAAGCTGTTCTACATACAAAGAAGGCCTTGTGGTCGTTAGCGTTTCGAAGGCACCGTGTGAATGAGAGGTGCCTGTAATGCTGAGTCCATTATTTGAAACCGTAAAGATACACTCTTACGTCATTAAAAAAAAAAACATGGTTGTTGTTTTTGGTTATTGTTTCTTTGTTTTCTATGGTCGTACGTCCAGCGAAGCCACATTAAACGAAATCACCAAACAGCACGTCAGCCGTCGCGGCGTTCGTTACAAGAGAAAAGCGGGTGCAAGAAAAAGGGGGTAAAATTTGTTTAAATTTGATCCAGCACCGTTTGCCAAAATGAACGTCACAGCGGCCTACCATTTTATGTGACATAGTAGGTGAAACCAATTCATGGTTTCGCTCCAACTAAACCACTTCATGGTTTCACTTTCTTAGAAAACAAATGTTTGTTTTATTGCCAGTTTGTTAACTCGGGCGAACTGATCCTATTATATCTTTACTAAAACGATCCACCTTCAGATCACGCCTTTCTGTTCGATAACATCGCCATATTCTAAAATCTGACCCTCAGATGTTCGGCTGGCGATCGTGTCCACTTTGTAGAACGCCTCTTTGTAGCTGACTGACCTGTGCTACGCTCAAAATTTGACGGGCCATGTTTTATTTCTGTGATCTCCATTTCAATCTTTTTCAGATGTTCAATTGTATATGGAAAGAAACACAAGAAAACGTGAGTCTATAATCACTCGGCATTGTTGCCTTCCATTAGCTTTCCTTTCCGCTTCTTTGAAGAAGTGCTGAGACTTTTTATATCGGAGCTGTTAAGGGCTACTTTCCCCAGGATCGTGTCCGCCAGGAAACAAATGGTAAGACAAAACTCTGGAAAGCTACCGCCATCTATGAGCGACTGTGACAAGCAGACAACCGGTTTGCCGGTTGTCTGGTTGTCACATTCGCTCATTGATGACGGCAATCTTTCCAGCCATTCTCCTCTGGCTTGCCGACTTCCGGCCGGACATTACCTCATTCCCACCATAGTACAGCTTCACTGGTCTTCCTTCTTCACCAGAGTGGAAACGCTGAAAGTTTTAGGAGCGAAGCTCCTTAGGGGCTAGCCATGTCCGTATGTCCGTCCGATGACCGGCGTCGGGTGCTCGTGCTCACGAGCTCGTGAGCACGCGCTCCCGTGCTCGTGTAGGGCAAAAAAATAAAAACAGCATCTCCACGTGGTGAATGATGTTGATTGGGGCGAAACTATGGTGGTGCTTGTGAGCGTAGACGGTGAGCCGCAGCATGCCGAGCCTTTCGTTCGTTTTCGTCCCTGTCAGAAAGAGAATGTGTCGTATGGAACGTGGTTATATACGCATTTGAGCATTTGACCGCAGTATGACATGAATGAAAACGAACGAAAGGCTCGGCATGCTGCGGCTCAGCGTCTACGAAGACAAGCACCACAAGAGTTTCGCCCCAATCAAGATCATTGACCACGTGGAGATGCGTTTTTTTAAGCGTTAGCTTTATCGGCCCAACAAGGCTTAACGTCATGTCCTCGTACTCAATACCATGTTCTCATGGTGGTGTACTTAAAGTAACGTAATCAAGGTCACGTAATGCCCGTTACTGAAGAGCAAGGTCGTGTGATCAAGGTCACGTAAGCGCCGGCTGTGCGACCTACGTTCGTGTACCGGCGATCGTGTAAGCTGTTAAACGTGGCTAGCTGAGACTGAAGTTACCTGCCGACCATGACGTCATCCTTGACTCTTCCTAAAGGTCGTCTTAGAGGTCGTCCTAGACATCGTCTTTAAAGTCGTCCTGGAGGTGATCCCAGAGGTCGTAAAAGAGGTCGTCCCAAAGGTTGTCCTCGACGACGTCCTCGATGTAGTCCTTGATGTCGTCCTACAAATCGTCCTAGAGGTCCTCCTAGACGATGTCCAATACGCCGTCTTTGACGTCATCCTCGACGTCGTGCTAGACCACATCCTTGATCTCGTCTTCGAGATGTGCGCCGCGTATTACAACCATTTCATCACTATACCATTTCCGTTCCTAATTGTTTTCACTAACGACGGTCCTGTAAACTTACCACATTTCAACGGGTTTGGTCGCATGAACGTGCCTGTAATAATTTTTAAAGCAGTAGCTTTATAAGTCAAACCACTCTCAAGGTCACATAATCAAGGTCATGTAACACCTGTGACTAAAGTGCTCATGGCTGAAACATCAGTTGAAGCTCATGTAATCAAGGTCACGTAACGCCCATGGCTGAAATGCTCGTGGCTGAAGCGATGGTGGCTGAAGCGTTAGCTCTGGTCCCGTGAGCTCGTTAGTGCCAGTCGCGTAAGCGCCGGTCGCGTAAGTTTGTAAGCGCAGGCAGCTGAAGCTGACCTAACCTGACGTTCTTAATGTCGTCCTGGACGTCGTCTTGGAAGTCGTCCTTGAAATCGTCCTAGAGCTCGCCCTAGAGGTAGTTCTAGACGTCGTCTTTGATGTCGCCCTGGACGTCACTCTAGACGTCGTTCTTTACGTCGCCTCCTGGGATGTTGTCCTCGACACCGTCCGAGAGGCCACTCTCGACTCTAGACGTCGTTCCTCACGTCGTACTCTAAAACGACGTAAAGAAGGACGTCAAATGAGCGCCCTAGAGGACAACCTCTAGGACACTCATTTGACGTCCTAGAGCACAACCTCTATGACGTTATCATCGACGTCTTCCTAAACGCCTTCCTTGACGTCGACCTTGAGGTCCTCTTATACAGCGTCCTCTACGACGACGTCCTCGATGTCGTCCTTGAGGAATATCTAGAGGTTGTCCTAGACGTCGTTCTTCACGTTGTCCTCTAGGACGTCATCCTCGACGTTGTCTCAGTCTTCGTCCCTGAGGTCGTCCTAGAGGTCGCCCTGGGCGTTGTTTTTAAGTTGCCCAATATGACGTCGACAATGAGGCCGTCCTAGACGTTGTTATTGACGTCGTTCTCTAGGACGTCGTCCTCGACGTTCTCCAAAACGCTATCCTTGACGTCGTCCTCGATGTGTATGGCATATTACAGCCATCTCATCATCGTATCATTTCCTTTCGTAATTGTTTTCACCTGCGATGTTCCTGTAAAGCTACCTCATTTCATCGCGCTTGGTCGAATGAAAAAGCTGCAACCTTTTTTTATCCACAGGGAAAACCATTGACATTAGTCTCAAACACGCCGGAGATGCCTGAAGTCGGTCGGAATTTATTGGTAAGAGAACACCCAGAAATGTGGCCGTCCAAATAATTAAAAAGAGCTCGGCCGAAAGTTCTATAAAAGATATGCAGAGTTGCAATCACGAAAACACAGGATCAGGGTTTTCTTTCTTCCGTTGTGCACTGGAGTTTCCGTTCACTTGTTAGTGCCTGGTACAAAGTAAAGATTGTGTACTTCATCCGTTTCTCTCTATATTACCTAATTTTACTTTTTTAGGTTTTTCCTTTGAATATACGTTCCATAATAAGCACATACATTAATTAACCTCTGCCACGGTGGAAGAAGTACATTTCGGTGATGACTCTGGCCGCTCTTCCCGCGGGGAGCGAGTGACCAGATCGTGTTCGGAGCTAGCCTTGAACAATAGTTAGTTCCGCGTCGTCGCGGAATGCGTTGAGCTATGAGCATATTGAATGGGTTAAAACAGCGCCAAAAAGACGAAGGACCAGTAAAAGGAAACACACAGACAGAGCGCTGCACATAAAAAGGCCCCATGTATAAGAAAGGAACTGCAACAAGGTGGAAAGTTGGGCGAGTTGGTTGATGGTCATATTGAATGGGTTAAAACAGCGCAAAAAAGACGAAGGACCAGTAAAAGGAAACACACAGACACAGCGCTGCACCGTGGGTATGAGCACCGTGGGTATGAGGTCCCTCCTCGGCTGCCACGGTGTCGACGGTGTAGCGTGCTCGCCTTTTTCGTGGTGTGGGGGTGTGGTGGTGGTGTGCGGCTAGTGGCTGGCCTTCTTGTTGGCTTTGGTGCTCTGTCGAACAGAGGTGCCACTACCGTGCATGAAGGTGAGCCTTAACCCGAAGAAGAAGAAGTTATGCTATTAAGATGGGAAAGACGTGCTTCATTCCCAACTGCAATTTGGAATACCTGAACTGTGCAAAGCTAGTGTCCTCGTTTAAAGCTCCACCGAATGACGCTCGCCTAGAGCGTAGCGTCGTGCAGTCCCTAGCGCCGATCGCACGTTACTACCTTACCTAGTAATCATGTTTGTGCCAAGCATTTGCCCTACGAACTGATATCGAAAGGGTATAATGCGGAGTTCGGTGGGAGATTTTTTCTCCTGGCTGCAAAGGAGCCCGTGCTATCTGTAGAAGCTGTTCCGAGCATTTTCCCTGGCTGCCCGAAATACCTTACACGTTACCTCTTATACCTGTATGACCTGTACACCATATTGTGACTAGGGTGACCACCCGTCGTGTGACTCGCGGGAATGTCCCGCACTAATTGCTCGTGCCCCGCCGTCTCGCGAGGAATTTCCAAATCTTCAAAATGTCCCGCATTTCAATATGTCGTGAAATTCACTCTGCAACTCATGATGCTGCCGAACAACAGGGCAGGGGGAAGCGAGGCGGTCGCTGGTAATCGTGTGAATCGCGATGGTACGGCGTTTGCTATACAAGCATTGCGGGAAGTGACCGTCGTTCTTGCAGGAGACCCCGACGCGCATGCTCCGTTGTGCCTCTGCCTATGGTGGCAGAATATTGTAATCAAAATTGCTCGCCAAAAGTAAAATTTAAAATATTTTAACTATTTTAAAATCGCTGTGTCAATGCGAACGGGTTGCTGTGGATTGTCTTTTTAGTGAAGACAGCCACTCAAGGCAAAAAGCCTGCAACTCACAACGGTCGAAAAACAACCGTGTCTAGAAGGTTTGTGTAGGACCTTGTTGATAAAAGTAAGCGTTGACGTGTGAAATAATAACCCAAAAAATATTTACAGTTTGTTAATTTCATTTATGCATTGAGTTCTGCTACAGTATATTTTTATTTTTTTTCAACTTCCACACATTTAAAAACATATTTGGCATAAGACAATACTGTAAAACCCTTGATGTTTGCGAGCCATTACCTTTCGCGAAGTTCGCGAATTAAAAAATTCGCGAAATTTAAGGGCACGTGAAAATTTCGGTTCTTAAGAGTTTCAATGCGGACGTCTGGAATACGCGAAATTTTGCGGCCGCGATTGTGTCCTCTGTGGCTGAATTGCGAAAAATAGGGGCCGCGAAATTGAAGGGTTTTTTCAGTATATCACTCCGAGTGAAAATTACTTGAGCTTAGTTGCTGCAATAGAATTAGAACGTGTATATACAGCACAGGAGTATAGATGAATTAACAGAGCCGCAATTAGTGGTGCGCATGTCAAAAAATTCCCCCCCCCCCCGCCCCCCTGCCCCGCGTGTCCCCGCATTCGGTAGCAGGAAGGTGGTCACCCTAATTGTGAAAGTGTAAATGAAAATTGATTTATGTTCTATAACCGCTACTATTGTTTGACTTTGAGTCACTGTGTCATCATTTCAGTCAGTTTGTCATCATACTCTGTCATCATTTCACTCACTGTGTCATCATAAATAAAAATATTTTCTGCTTGCACGGTTTATATGCACCACAGTACCAGTTGACATCCTATGTATAAACCTGCGCATCTAAAGAATTATCTAGGCCCTACTATATAACCTTATTAGAACTTATTTTTTCAATGAGGAGGCAGGAGCAGGGATGGAAAAAAATGCCCCGATAACCTGTAAAGCCACGCAATATGTGCAAACAATTTACGGAACTGTTACCAAACATGCTGTCGGACAAAACATGTGAGCACAACCCAGCTGTTTAACGAAATTAATTTAAAATACTTTATTGAAAGCCCGGTAGATTATGTGGGGAAGTTTTGTATTTATACAAGTATTTTTGTCACCTTGAGTCATCATCGGAATGTTCTCGTTTAAGAAACAGCAACCGCACAGGAAAAAAGGCAATTAGCGCCAACGCGCCAACAAAAATCCATCATTTCACCACACATTACACAGGGACGAGGTGCACAATGCATAATTTCCTTCACAAGCCCTCTATACAAGCCTTCACAAACCCCTCTATACTTGGGCGCCATCTTTCCCCGTGAGAGTGAAGCGCGCTCGGTGCGCCGAACATAATGTGGTCGCCGCGTCGGACAGAGAGTCATCACCTAAGTTTACCGTATTTACTCGATTCTAAGACCCCCTTTTTTTCACACCCGCGATGTTCAAAGAAGGGGGGGGGGGGGAGGTTGCTTAGATTCGGAGCATGCCCCGCAAATGCGAAATTTGCGCAAGAAATATTAATTTATTATAATCAAAATGAAAGAATGAATGCTCTAAAGGAAATAAATAAAGTTAAGACTGAAGAGTAGCCCGCTTGCCGTCGGTTTGCACCACTGTCGCCTAGTCGCTATCGCGACTAGTCTTTTGGGGATGATGTAGGGCGCAAGTTTCCGATCGTCGGCTGTGATGCAAAGCATTACGGTCACCCTTTGCTTCTCATAGCCAGTCGTGGGCACTTTTATTTCTCGCGTGCCTACTTCGTTCACGGTGCACGTCCTTGGCATTTCAATGTACACAGGGGTCTCATCGGCACTGCAGATCTGCCCGAGTCCGTAGCGAGATTTGCGAAGCAGCTTCATCACATAACGTTGGAAGTTGACAAGCTTGTCCTCGAAGTCCACCGGTAGCTTCTGGCAGATAGTGGTGCGGCGTCTCAAAGAGAAACCGCTCCTCTTCATCATCCGCTCCACCCAGCCTCGGCTTGCGCGGAACGCCGCATTCCGAACTGTTGAGCAGCGCCGTGATTTCCGCTGTCTTCTGCGTAAGAAATAACCTTGCTCCTGAACTTTATCGTGTATGAAGTTCTCTTCGCACTCATGATGGACGACCTCCGGAAACCACGTGCACACAGTGAACGGAATACGATTGCGAGGCCAACGCGGACGATTAGGCTTAAGAGACTAAACAACCGACTTTAACAACCGCAAGGAGACCAAACAGACAAAACATCTTCGATAGAGGGTACGGCAAAGCACCGTCTTTCACAACCTACACGGATGCAAAAGTGGAAAATGGTGGTATGTGCTGTCATCTATTAACTGACGTTGAAACCATGCGCCAGCAGCCGTTCGCGACTCCCGCGCTCGGTGATACCGGCGTTTCCGATCTCAAATTTCTTGTTGGGACTTGGGAGGGGGGTGCTTACATTCGCATGCAAACTTTTTTCAGGTGTTTATGTTTGAAAGTGTGTGTGTATGTGTGTGTGTGTGTGGGGGGGGGGGGGGGGCTGCTTAGAATCGGGGGGTGCTTACAATCGCAAAAATATGGTATTTCTTTCACCGTCACCTTTCCTCGCCCATCTTCGTACTAAGCGTTTAGAAGAAAGCTGTCTATTACGTAGATCATTCCGATGCCTCGAATTTACTTCCCCGGCACCTTTGCACATGCATTGTATCGTTATATGTTATCGTTATGGAGGGTATCGGAGCCATGAGATCCTTTATTGTTGTGAGTGTTCGAGGAATTTTGCCACGTACCAGTGATGCGTCGTCGTGTATTTCCAAGGGCCGCCCATTTAAGTGCTGCGCCATCTATACTTCATTTTATTTTAAGTCTAGACGCACCCGACAGTACTAACTGAACAGAACAATTAGGGGGTATCAAAAGCGCACCGTCATGGTGTCCGTCATGTTTCTATCTCTAAGTCTTCTAGTATCCCTGAACCAATAAAATGAAAGGGGGTAGTTACGTGCTCATTTGAGACTATCTGATTGGTTCGATAAGCTCGTAGCGTTGACTGCGCATGTACGAAACCTGAAATGGAGTTACTTGTGAAAACCGTGAAAAAACCTCATCGTAATCAAAAAAAGCTTCAGCCTCGCCTTTTGCTTCCAAATGCTCTTAAATCCAGAGCCTGGCTATCGATTCCACCGTCCGTTATTCTACTGGAACTTCAAGTGGACGGGGTATCCCCCTGTACTGGCAGAGCGTACATTTGGAACACCTGACCTCCAGCACACGCCACGTATGCCTTTATCCGTGCTTTGGCTCCACGCGGCGCGCCCTCAAAATACATGGGACGCCTTTGCCGTTGAAAGTACTCGCCCTGAAGGGCGAACAATCAAATCCCCTCCCTGCCGTTCCCATCTTGCCAGAGAGAGACCCACGTGCATGGCGACAAGGAGCAAGGCAGCCCTGCGCGTCTGTGCCTCACCTCTTTAGATGGTTGGTCTTCTGCGACCTGTTGAACGTCGGAGTAGACGGCAGACACCTTGGGGACATGTCCGAGTTCGTAAACCTTGTTACGGGACGGCACGTGAGGCTGCATTGGTCTCACGAGGTGTGTTCTGATGAAGCATGATATCAGATGTGTTATCTTGTTTCACAAACGCCGCGATCACTGAAAATGCATCTGACAAAGACCGTCTGCGTATTCAGTCTGAGGCTGTTCCTTTCTTGCATGACGGCCTTGTCATATTGGTCATGCAAAAGTTGTCTGCACACATGTTCGAGAAATACAAATGTACAAAGAAAACATGTGCCGAAACATGATCAAAGCCAATCCGCGGATAATTAAGTCGTTATGTCGCCAGCGAACATCGTGGCTTCTGTGCGACATGTGGGCTGTACGACTCCGCTTTTTGTATTCGTTCTCTTTCTCGAGTTTCTCCGGTCTCTTCGTCCGCTTATTTGTTGGCTTAGCGCCGAACTTAAACATTGATATATACACTACGTGTGCTCGCTACGTTCTATGTCGTTATTAAATGAATCTTCGAGTACTTCAGTTGATATGAATTATTCGATGGCATCGTCAATTGGTACACTTTGTTCCCAATCCTAGTTTATTCTTGCGTTTTTACGACATTGCGGCGTGGCTTTCGGTCACGTCGCAACGTCAGCGACGCGATGTGATGCCATTTTTGAGTGCATGTGTTTCGCGCTTGACACCCGCCTTCTCTTCGCGTATCGTTCGCAGGTGTGTTTGAATCGGACTCTCTTCCCCAACCTGCCCCTGGAGGCGCTGGACGATGCAGTGGCCTCCGCCCGCCAGTTCGCATTCCGTTTCGGGTAGATGGTTGCAGAGAAATGAAATTTGCCTTAATATACCGGCATTTATAATGTTATTTCTCTTTCTTCTTTTCGATCGTAGCTCTGATACAACGCGAGGTTGTTAAGCATATACAAGAATAAAAGACATTTGAAATGTTTTCAACTGTCGTCGAACCGCAGTATATGGTTGTTTTTTCTGCCTTTTTCGTTTCATTCGTTCATTTATGAATACTGTCACGGCGGGGACTGCATGTCCCTCCTCCCCCTCCGTGCCCTCCCTTCCTCCTCTCCTGCTCTTCTCCCATTTTGCGGCAAATTTTCGCCAGATTTCCTGCTAAATTTAGCCACAATTTACCCCGCTAAATTTGTCGGAAAAATATTCCCAATAAATTTAGCGGGAAATTTATTAACATTTTTCCACTAAATTTAAAGGAAAATTTAGCCAACATTTCCCAGCTAAATGTAGCGGGGAAACTGAATTGGTGCTCAGGCGACGACACGTGCAACGTCACGAGGGTAAACTTTTCCCGCTAAATATGAAGGGAAAATTTTCCGCTAAATTTGGTGGCAAACTTTTCCACTAAATTTAGAGGGGAAATTTTCCCGGGATGAGTGGCGTCACGCGTGACGTCACAAGGGTAAAGTGTAGAGGAAAAATTTACCTCCATATTTAGCGGGAAACGTTTAGCCTCGTGGCATCACACGTGAAGTCAGATGTGACGTCATTATAATAAAGGTCTTACTACGCAACGCGCGGTTAAACCAACGGCGACGGCGACTGCGCCATCGCACAACCCGGAAACGGGCGCCTAAGAGCTGCGCTCTAAAACATAACATACATATTAGCAGATATAAATAAATATACAACTAAACAGTTTCCCTATGAAAAACACCAACATCATGCTATTAATATTGAAAGCATGCATCAAAAGACAAAAACTATCAGAAAAAAAGAAAAGTAACATATCTATTTTTATAGACACAAAAAATAAATGTCACGGCCAAATCGCGATATGTAGTGGTCATCAAACAATAATTTCGATGCATTTTAATAATTAACTGGTATAGGTAGCTGACACAGCTTTATCGGGTAAAGCATTCCACTCTTTGGTTGCTCTGGGGAAGAAATTAATTGAAAACAGTTATTACAAATATATGGGTTCGGAATAAACCTGCTATGAAAATGCCTTGATGATCCGCTTTTGCGGATTTCAATGTAGGCGGATTTATTAATTTTAACGTGACTATAAATAAATTTTACCCCTTCAAGTTTACCAAGCCTAGATCTATATTCAAGTGATGGAAGCACGACAAGTTCACACAGTTTAGTACGCGAGTCACTACAGTGATATTTATTAAGGATGAAACGGGAGCCTCGCTGCTGGGTTTTGTTTAGCTTAGAACTATTTTCTTATGCTATGAGGGTCCCATAGGATTTAGGCATAATCAATTTAATAAAGCATATTCAGTTTTATAAATTTTTATAAGCAAGTATTTTTTTTTTTTCAGGTGTTCAGCTGGCTAAGTTTCGCCTCACCACAATGTTTTGCTAACCGTTTTGAAAACATTATCGATATGATTATTCTACCGTATATAAGGAGAAAACGTTAAACCCAAGTATTTAATATCTTGACCCTGTTTAAGCACGCTGTGATCTATGCTAGATTTATAGCCTAGATTCTATATTATGCTAGAACTACATTCAGAATGAAAGATAATTTTTTTCTAGTTTTTGACATACAGACGATTTTTTTTCAGGTTCAGCATCATTTGCCATTGGTCAGACCAGCTTTTGTTTTTCTTTGTAGGTTGCAATGCACCTTAATCTGGACGTGCGCTGTCTCTATTTTATTGTAAATATTGCAGTCGGTAACGAGTAGCTTGATTGGTACTAAAATTCCATTGCGCAAGTCATTTATAAAAACCGAAAATAGAGGGTAGCCCAAGACACGTGAAGACACTTGTGGAAGGGTACACCTCAAGACACTTGTGTCAAGCTAGATTCATGCAATCCAACTTTCAGATAGCGTACGCGAAAGGAAAGGAAATACAAAAGCCACTGCACGACGACTGAATTTTTAAGAATTGAGTTGTTTTTTTTAGTATCAGTACTGAACGTGACACTTTATCAAACGCTATCGCGAAGTCTAAAAACACTATAACAGCTTGACCACGCCAATTAACGGTTTGAGAGATCGTGAACAGTTTCGATCACATGAGTTGTGGTGGAAAGCCCTCTGCGGAATTCGTATTGGGATGTAAACAACAGTTTAAAACTTTAAAGATACGACATCACGTGTGTAGATATTATATGTTCAAGTAACTTAGAGCACGTGCCAGTCAGTGAAATGGGGCGATTTTTACTGACGTCTGAAGCAGTCCCATTTTTGTGAATCGGTATGATTTCTACACGTTTCCATGCGCTTAGAAAATAACCATTTTGGCAAGGCAGAATAACAGCCGGGCAGGAAGTGAAACAGCCAGGACTTGTTGCAATTTTAGGACGCTGCATGAGTGGATCAAGGATCGTGGCTTGAGGTGAAGTGATGAGCAAGGAAGAGCTTGTCGAGGCCCGGGGTGCAGATGGATGTTTGGCAGCGGGTGTCAGAAAGATTGCGGGAATAGCAGTTCACACAGGGAACGCTGACGGACGAGATTGTCAGCGGGTGTCGGTAAATTGCGGGGATAATAGTTGACACCGAGAACGCTGGCAGGCGAGTTAATGAGCACCACGATTGGTATCTGCGGGACCAAGGCGGCTTGTTGCTACGCGTCATCCCAATAATCGACGAACGGCAGAGGGACGATTCTCCCTTCATGGGGGTTGTTACTAGAAAGTTACGGAGGCGATTTGTAGGATACTTTTTCGACTCCATTCTGACCGGTCGTGGCAGTGACAGCAAGACTTTTCGCGTCACGACCTGGTTGGAGATGATGACATTAACATTTGTGTGGGCTCGTAGCTGTCTAGCTTGCGCGAACGGTTCAAGTGGGCTTGCTCGCTGAGCCTTTCGAGGACCGATGAGTCCCTACCGTATGCGCGTCGGCAGGACGGGACCCGTTTAAGCAGACCATATCCCGCCCGCGTGGTACCGTGACCGGGGGGAGCGTGCTTAGAATCATGATTTAAAGGCTCTGGTAGTGCGTTACGCGGAGCACTGCAACGGTTTGCAAAAGGTCCCTATGGTCAATTTGGACGCGTTTCTGGGTTTCGGTTTCTTATTGCAGCTACGAAATATTTCATATATGTCTCGTATATCCTCCAGCAGTGTTGCTTATCTGTGGTGCAAAGGCAGATAAAGACTTTTATGTAGCTACATAAAAGTTTTTATCTGCGTTGCACCACAGATAACCAACACTGCTGGAGGATATACGAGACATATATGAAAACATAAAAATCGCAGAGCCTCTAAACGGGTGGCTCAAAATTAGATTTCTAAGCAGCTCTGTATGTAATTTATATACCCGGTGTTGCAGCGAAGGCTTTAAAATTTTTCAACATATTGTCACGGATGACAAGTGACGAGGCGGTGAATGACCGAGTAAACTGAACGTTTAATGGGGCGAACTTGTGCCCGAAATTAAAAGGAGAAAGAAAGATAACAGAGCGTCTCGGTTGTCGAAGGCGGCGAAGCAGCACGATCGAACGCTGAGGCGAAAACTAACTCCGGCTCGCCACGCGGGGCTCCTTATGTACATGCGTGAGCTTCTGGAATAATCGGCGTAGAATGTTCGACGCGTAGAATTATTCGAAACGAAACCAGCAGGAGTCCTGCTGGTTTCGTCGGAGGCTTCTTACGTCGTTGGCACTTATGGCACGACCGTGTATACAAATGGGCGGTTTTCGGGAGTCTTGGCCAATAGTAGTTCTCACAAATTCGTGCGAGCGTCCTGCTGTAGCCAAGGTGTCCAGCCGTCGGGTCGTCGTGGCATGCTTGAAATATTTCTTCTCGCAGGCTGGCAGGAACAACCAGCAGCCAGGCAGGGTTGCTGTTTGCGAAGTTCTTCTTGAAGAGCACGCCTCGCCGCAGAACGAAGCTTGACAAGTCTCGGGCCAGGAATCGCGGAACGGAACTTTCTTGACCTTCGAGGTGGTTGATCACGGCGCGAAGTTCGAGGTCGTCTCGCTGAAGTGCTCCCATGTCGGTATCTGTAATCGCTCCGAGAAAACGGGCGTCATCGTCGTCGTCGGTGATGTCGGGAGGCGATTCGACTGAAGCCCTAGAGAAACATAGAACATAGAACATAGAACATAGTTTTATTCGAAGAAATTACATTTTTGAAAGTACAATAGCCAGCCGGTGAAAGCCTCAAGGGCTTGTGGACCTGGCTCGGCAGGTGGCGATACAAAAGAAAGACACATTGTAGTAAGGTACGTTCTGAAAAAAGTGAATAAAGTTATCTGACTTTCAAAATTTACACGTTCTCGGAATCACAAGGTACACTTGCAGGGCTGAAAAGAAAAAAACAACTTTGATAACCATAAAAAAAAAAAGCTTAACCTTACAGCTCTAAATTCCGTAACGCCTTCCTGAGCTTTTGCCTCGAAGTTATGGGTTGAAAGAATTCCGGTAGGCTGTTAAATATTTGCGGAACGTAATACACTCTCGTGCGCTCACCATACTTCGTTCTGATCCGCGGCATTTGGAAACGGACGATGGCCTTATAGGTCGCTGCGCAATGTAGGCTGTAATAAAACAAAAATTCCAGAAATGGCGAAGCACAACAGTTTCCCTAAAAAGACCCCCGAAAGATGGCAGACAGAGCTCTTGAAATATATACGCCCTTGAGACATCTGGCCTGTCAAACGAAACACTTTTCAAAATACCTGTTAGCAAGGAGTCGATTCTCGCACGCCAGAAGAGGGAGCACCCCATAAAGATGGTAACACCATATCGCAAATAGCTGTAAGCCAATGCATGCGTTACCATTTTTCGCACAGAAAAAGGCAGAAACGTTTTAATATTATACAGACAACATGCAACACTTCTTAATTTCTTACATAGATAAGTCATATGCGTGCACCAAGACAAATCACTGTCGAAATATATTCCTAGGTATTTAACTGTTTTCTCATATGGAATAGTTTCGCAATCGCACGATGTGCAATTGGAAGTGTGCAGCGCTACTGGGACGGAAAGTTCGACATGCTTTTGCGGGTGCCTAAAACAGACAAGTTTTGTTTTCGACACATTTACTTCAATTAAATTTGCCCGAAACCAGTCCATTGTAGAGATAATATCATTTTGCAGATTTTGAATGGCTACATGATAATCTAGATGATCCGACACTAAAAGCGTGTCATCGGCGTATTCAAAAAAATTACATTTAGAAATAACACCGGGCAGATCGTTCACGTATAAATTATAGAGTAATGGCGATAGAACTGAGCCTTGCGGGACTCCAGCAGTTAAGAGGGCCTTACTGCTCTTCAGATTTTAAACCACCACCACATGGGATCGAGCTGAAAGATAGCCTTTGAGGAGTGACAGAAACGGACCTCTGAGCCCCTGTCTGTACAGTTTAGAACAGAGGACGTCATGACTTATGCTGTCGAATGCTTTCGAGACATCCAAAAACACTGCACACGTAAACACACTGTTATCAAAACCAGTATTCAAGAAATCTCCAAAATCTTCCAGTAATGCCTGAGTACCCCGCTCTGCAACAAAACCGTACTGACGATCGGAAAGTAAGTCGAACCTTTGACAGAAGCTAGTCATTGCCCTTAAAACGTGTTTTTCCAGCAGCTGCGAAATGCATGATAGGATTGAAATGGGACGATAGTTCTTGAAATCATTCGTCGCCCCTCCTTTGTGAAGCGGTTTTACAATAGCAATTTTCATTCCCGTTGGCCAATTTCCGGTTGCAATTATATCGTTCAACAGAACTAGAAGTACATTTTTAAGTTTTTAAAAATTTCTACGCAGATCCCGTGTATGAATTTCGTCAATGCCAGGAGAGTTTCTTTCCTTGGACGAAAATAAATACTCTCGCAGCTCATGTTCTGTTATCGAAGGAAGATACGCAGAAGCTAGATTTTAGTCATGCAGCGTTGGTGCTCTATCACTATCTGGAACTGCACTTGAAGTGCGAGAAAAAAAGGCATTAAAGTCCTCAATGATTTTCTGCGTAACGGGCGCAAAGTACTTATTTATCACGTCATCAATTGAGCGTTTTTTTGTTCCACCCCGAATCTGATTAGCTAACTGCCAAGTTTTTGCTACGTCAAAACGGTTCCTTTCCAATTCTCTCCTTAAAAACCTGCGTTTTGAGGAACGGACCAAGGCGCATGCTTTATTTCTGGCTATCTTTCATTCGGCCTTGAGTGTTAGTTCACCGGGACAACGTTTGCAGCGCTTCCAGAGTAAGTCCTTGTACTTTATAGCTGCCAAAATGTCTGACGTAAACCACTTGAAGTGCGCTTTACGTTGTCTAATCATTACTTTCCTTTTTGACGTAGATGAAAATTTTGAAAATAAATCAACAACTGTGTCATATAACTGTGAAGCCTCGACTGATGCTAAGAGGCCATTCCAGTCAAATTTGTTTACTTTGTCATCGAACCGCGCCTGATCTGTTATCGTTATTTCCTTGACATCATTGTCGGAGCTCCCATTATTCTTTTTTGATTTTATCTGGCACGCTATATAATAGTGATCAGCCAGTTTTTCAGTTATCACCGCCGCCTTAACCGAGCACTCGAACATGCGTATATTAATGTGATCAATGCACGAGAACACGAATTTGTCGCCTAAAATTTCTTCCCGAGTCGGTAGATGTATTGCACTTTCGATGCCGTACGTTGACATTAGGTTGAGATAATCGCATACAACATGGCGTGAGGAATCTAATGTGTTTAGATTGAAATCGCCCCTCTAAACACAGTTGACTTGTCGAACTAAACTCCGATAATACTTTATCCAGTTCATCAAGAAACAGGTTCGCGTTGCTTGAAGGGAGGCGGTAGATAGCTATCAGGCTGACACAGAAATGCTGGCCAGTAAACTGCAGGCCTATGCATTCCGAATAACTCATCGTTATTTGAATCTGGGCTGTGCTCCAAATGTTTTTGATGAAAACACAAATCCCCCCCCCCCCTACCCGACGCTCTTGTAAAGGCAAATCGTTCGTAACGAGGAATAGAAAACTGAGTGAGCATATCGTCAGTAATATTAACTTCAGTCAAGATAAAAACATCTATGATCGCACCCAAATCTCGGACAGTAATCAGGACCTGATCCCAGTACTTCCTAATACTTCTTATGTTAACATGAAACACACTAAACGAAAGTTCCGATGATCTTTTGAATTTATTTTTCAGTAACGAAAGACTTGAGAACTCAAAACACTCCATAGCAGCAACTATACAATTTTGTCCTAGTCAGCAACACGATCAACGCGCAACAGTGACGAACTCTCGTCCTTTTTCACAAAAACCCTTCCCCGTTTCACCCGGGCGAATTCATATTGATTTTCTTTTGCTTTTTCCTTGGCCAACCAGAACAGCTGTCGGTTTGGCTTTGTAAGGTTCTCGCTGATGTACACACAGCTGCGGCACAACATCAGCCTCAACAAGAGTACGCAGTTTGCGACGCGCGCCGAGCCACCGATCTTTCGGTGTCATTATGCTTGCGGCCAGGCTTGTGCACAATGGTCATGTCGAATTCTTGCAGTCGAAGGCTCCAGCAAGCGAGGCGTCCTGACGGATCCTTGAGGTTGTCGAGCCAACAGAGAGCGTGGTGGTCCGTGAAGACGCGGAACGGGATGCCGTACAGGTACGGGCGGAACTTGGTTAACGCCCAGACGACGGCGAGACATTCCTTGTCGGTCGTTGAATAATTTTTCTCTACCTTGGACAGTGCCCGGCTTGCATAAGTGATCACCCTCTTTGCTCCGTCTTGTCTTTGGATGAGCACAGTGCCGAGTCTGGCGTTGCTGGCGTCTGTGTGAACTACCGTTTCCGCTGATGGATCGAAGTGTCCGAGGATAGGGGGCGACTGGAGTCTTTCCTTCAGTACGTTGAACGCTTGTTCTTGCCCCTCCCCCCACTGGAAGTTGACGTCGTCCTTTGTCAGATGCGTGAGCGGTGCAGAAATCTTGGCAAAATCGCGAACGAAACGTCTGTAGTAAGCGCACAGCCAAAGAAATCTCCGCACGGCTTTCTTGTCTGATGGCTTCGGAAATTCTGCAACAGCAGATGTCTTTGCAGGGTCAGGACTTACACCTTGAGCACTTACGACATGGCCCAGGAATTTGAGCTTGCCGTAAGCGAACCGACATTTTGACTGCTTTAATGTGAGTCCAGCATCCTGGATAGCCTGTAGCACGGCTCGCAAACGTCTCAGGTGCTTGCCGAACCCACTTGGGAATACCACGACGTCGTCGAGATAGACGAGACAGCTTTGCCATTTCAGGCCGGAAAGAACGGTGTCCATTACCCGCTGAAACGTCGCCGGTGCTGTGCACAGTCCGAACGGCGTCACTTTAAATTCGTACAGCCCGTCCGGCGTGACAAAGGCAGTCTTTTCACGATCCCGTTCGTCGACCTCGATCTGCCAGTACCCACTCTTCAGGTCCATCGACGAAAAGTATCGGGCATGGCGCAGCCGGTCCAGAGTGTCGTCAATGCGTTGCAGCGGGTACACGTCCTTTTTTGTTACGGCGTTCAGTCGGCGATAGTCCACGCAGAACCGAAGAGTCCCGTCTTTCTTTTTCACCAGGACTACCGGTGAAGCCCACGGACTGCTTGAGGGTTGGACGATGTCGTCGTCGAGCATTTCTTGAACCTGCTTCTGGATGACTTCTCTCTCTTTCACAGAGACACGGTACGGTGACCGATGAACAGGAAGCGCGTCGTCTTCAGTAACAATTCGATGTTTCGCAACGTTCGTTTGGCGCACCTTTGACGACGTGGAGAAGCACTCAATGAACTCGGCGAGAAGGTCGCTGAGTTGTCGTCGTTGTGGGGAAGGCAGGGTTGGGTCGATGTCAAACTGCGAAGGCGGCCTTATCTTGGGTGGCCACGAAGAGAAATCTTTTGATATTCCGACGATTGCGGCTGAGTCCGGGAGTTCCTCGGTGTGACCCACGGCGGTGTCTTTCGTAGGTGCTGAGCCTCTTGTCGGAAGTTCGTTACGAGTGCGACAAACTGTCCGTCTCGGAGTTCCGCGATGCGTCTTGCGACGCCTATCCCTCTTCCTAGAAGCAACTGGAGGCTATCTTCGAGCCGAATGTCGCCGCAGAAAGCCTCATCGACCCCGACGGGTACGAAAACACTCGACCGCGGCGGTAAGTTAACGTGGTTCACGAGGACTCGTACCGCGGATGACGTCGCTTTGGGTTCTTCCAGTGGTGGAGCAGGTTTTCGTAGCTTCAGCCGGTTTGCTCCGAGGTCGATAACGGCGCCGTACTCGCAGAGAAAGTCCATTCCAAGTGTGATGTCCCTCGCACAGTCTTGCAGAATGACGAACTTGACAGGGCACGTCTCACCGTGGATCTCAACGCGAGCAGTGCACCTGCCGACAGGTGAGATAAGATGTCCGCCGGCGGTTCGTATCTGCGGTCCATCCCACGGCGTCAAAACTTTCCGAAGGCGACGAGAGAGTCTCCCACTCAAAACGGAGTAATCTGCTCCGGTGTTGACGAGCGCCGTCGCGTCGTGGCCGTCGATAATAACGTTGAGGTTATTCGACACTGTTGCAGAAACGTCGTTTCGGGGCGTTGCGGCGTTAGAGTGGGAGAGCTCCGACGATCTTGGAGGATCTTGGCATCGTTCGTCTTCGGCAACACCACCTCCCGGCATTGCCGCGCCTAGTTTTCCCGACGGGACGCTATGGGGTGACCAGCTGTCTCCGCGAGACCGGCGGAAGGGGGATGGCGAGCGTCGGGGAGATGGCGAACGGAATACTCGGCGGGGAGACGACTCAGGAGATGAAGAGCGGCGGAGGTAGTCCTCGATGTCCCGATGTCGCTCGCCAAGACGTGGTCGAGGGTCGTTGGGCGCGAACCCTCGTAGGCCCAGCTGGCGGTAGGGGCATCGTCGGTAGATATGGTCGGCTTCCCCGCAGTGGTGGCACAACGGGCGTCGATCAGCCGTCCTCCACATGTCGGTCTTCCTTGGCGCAACTTGTTCTGGACGAACGTGCGCCCGATCTTCCTGGCGTCGGGAATGCTGAGGCTCTGGAGGAACACATCGGGGAGGCGCCATGTACGGACGTGGTGCTGGTGGGGCTCGGCGGAGCATTGCGGCGTAGCTCACAGCGGGCTCCTCTGGTGCTGCTAGGGTAGCAGGAGCCTCCGGTTGGATTGCCCGCTGAACTTCTTCGCGGACAGCTTCGGCTATTGACAGCGAAGCCGGTTGGTTGGCAGCAGGCAGGAGCTTCCTGAGCTCTTCTCGGACGACGTCTCGAATTACCTCGCGAATGTCTGGGATACTGGAGCCGAGGTCGAAGCTAGCCGGCGCAAGGGCAGCGAGGCCGGGTGGTCGATGGTAGTGACTGGCTCGGGCTTGCAGGGCACGCTCGATGTTAGTCGCCTCGGTGACAAATCCTTCGACAGTTGTCGGAGGGCTACGAACAAGGCCGCCGAAGATGTTTTCTTTCACGCCCCGCATGAGGATTCTAACCTTCTTTTCTTCTGTAGCCTGAGGGTCGCCGCGGGCGCTCAGGCGCAGAACGTCTTCCACGAAGCCGGTGATGCCCTCGTTGGGGTCTTGAGTCCTGGTACGCAGTTAGTCTTCGGCTCTCTCCCGGTGGTGCTGGTTGACAAATGTCGCCTTCAGCTGGCTCTTGAAAATGTCCCAGGATGTCAATGAAGACTCGTGATTTTCGTACCAGCACCTGGCAGTCCCCTCGAGCGAGAAATACACGTTTTGCAGCCGTTGCTCGTTGGTATAGCTATTGTGGTGGGCGACGCGTTCGAATTGATAGATCTGATCTTCATCATCTTCGTGGAGTTTGTCGTGGAACGGAGCCGGTGTCAGAGAAGCGACGGGTAGGTAGACGACGGCAGGAGCGGTGGGGGTCTGCGACTGGTTGGCCATCATCGGCTGCCTGGTCCTATGTGGTAGAAGTCCGTATTTCGGGTGTAGCCCTTGGGTGCAGCGACTTGATCGAGTCTCGATCTGGTCTTCGTTGGGTCCTCGGGAGCTTGGATTCGGACTTGTACTGCGGGAACTCGGAGGGCTGCGCTGCACGGACATGCGGTACCCAGCACCTCCACCAGAATGTCATGGATGACAAGTGACGAGGCGGTGAATGACCGATTAAACTGAACATTTAATGGGGCGATCTTGTGCCCGAAAATAAAAGGAAAAAGAAAGATAATAACAGACCGTCGCGGGCGTCGAAGGCGGCGAAGCAGCACCATCGAACGCTGAGGCGAAAACTGACTCCGGCTCGCCAAGCGGGGCTCCTTATGTACAGTGCTAATCACACTTGTTGATATGGAAGGGAGAGAAGGAAACGGGGAGACAGTTTTCTTCCGGGCAGAAGAGGATTCTGTAGATAGGGCGTGAAGGAACGGAGTGCGCTGCTTATTATGTTCAACTTTTTAGTTTCGAAATTTTTTTTTCCGTGGTTTTATCAACTGCCGTAATTTAATGCGTTGGGTCACGATAATGAGACGCAAGAACTTCGCCACGCCCTGCATCTCTTAACGTATCAGCTACTATAGTTGCGTTGACTGCGCCCTAACTTGGGGTGAAGCGAGGTATAGTGAAATAAGTTTCTTGCTCAAACCTTACCTATTAGATTGATTTGACCGGAAATATTCTTTACTTATATTATTGTCCTTGCTTTAGACCTTTTTTTAGTCATATATCACGTGTTCAATTATTTGACTAAAAAACCCTAGACTGGGACGAGAAGGAACGCAGCTGGAAGATTGTTGTCAATATTATTTTTTTTTTTTTAATTAATCTTTTGGAGTGCGCGTAGCTAGCGGGGACATGGATTTCAGGAAGTGGCGCTCGTATGTCTCCTAACAACGTCTGTATAAACACAGCACCGCGTCGCTGAAATGTAGCTAAACTACGCGCCGAGGGCGTCCGACTCCATAAGCATTTGTCGATGGCGAAAGGAACTACGACATCTTTGAAGTGTTTACTGCGTCACGCACAGCCACTGAGAATGCCAACGTACCCCGCTAGAAGCCTTGGGATGGCATTCATTGCCATCGCTTTTCTGGTTACAGTAGCAGGTTGCTGCAAACCCTTCGAAACACGTGAGTATTGAAGTATTCCTACGAAGAGGGTTTATGCGGAAGAGCCCAAACATAAAGCAAAGCCGCCGTACGCTGCTAATACATTATACGAAAGATCGTCTGCACCAGGGTTGAAAAGTACCTGGTACAAGTAACAAGAAATTGGTATCTAGGCATTTTAGTTGTACCTGAGGTACAAACCTAAAAGCTTTCATTTTTCGGTATTTGTATCGGTATCTTAGGTTCATTTTCCAGTGACTTGTAACTAAGTGAAGTTACTTTTCACAGGAAATTTTCTATTCACTTCGTCAAAATCATAGAAACTGCAACTCTTGAAGCATTAACGCACTACCATGTGCCGTGATTAACGTTGAGTTGTGTACGACGTGGGAGGCACTGACTTGATCGAACGACGTTTTAGCGAACGAAGCCCCACCCATGATATTTCATCGAACGACACTTTAGCGAATTGCGGTGTTCACTTGAGCGAACGGTGGATTAGCGATGCCGTTCTAGCGACACCAATTTATCGAATCGCTTCGGAACTCCGTTTAGGAAAAATAGCTACCTGCTTCCTTCACCTCAAACCGAAATCGACTTCATTGCTCCAACAACGTTTTGAGGTGCGACTTCATTACTTTATAGTAATGAAGTCTTCAGCATCCTACGCTATATTTTCTTTATATATATATATATATATATATATATATATATATATATATATATATATATATATATATATATATATATATAGGTTTTTTTTTATTCTTACACATTTGTTTAAAAAAAAAACGTGAAAGCTACACTAATGCGGTTTGTGCAGGTGGGTTATACGGTCAGGCGGACATATTGTGGGTGGCTCGTCTTTGCGATAAGTTGGCTAATTAATTAAAATGTGTTAATTAACTTTTTAATTACTGGATATAAACATGTGGTTTTAATTAGAAACTTGTAGAGCATCATCGAAAACCACTAAATCACTATTTTTGGAAGGATATATCTCCGAGGAAGCATTCTACGGCGTTCTGTAAAAGTGTTCCATTTGGATGCGTTTCTAGATTTCGGTTTCTTATCGGAGCGCATCTACGCGCCCGCGGTTCTGCTCCCCAGTGGCTGAGACGCGCAACACAAGTGCGCCGTACTTCCCTCCATTCTACGAGGGAGGCGACGAGGTGCCTTCGCGCCGCGACCACCGGGGAGCAGGATCGCGGGCGCGTAGATGCGCTCCGATAAGAAACGCGTCCAAATGGAGCGTTTTTACAGAACGCCGTGAAATGCAGCCCCGGCGCTATATCCTGCTCAAAATACTTGATTTAGGGGTTTTCGATGATGCTCAGCAAGTTTCTAATTAAAACCACATGTCTATTTCTAGTAATTAAAAAGTTAATTAACGAGTTTTAATTAATTAGCCGATTTATCGCTAAGATTAGCCACCCACATAATGTCCGCCTGGCCGTATAACCCACCTGCACAAACCGCATTAGTGTAGCTTTCATGGTTTATTTTAAACAAATGTGTAAGAATAAAAAAAAACACCCTATATATATATATATATATATATAACGGGCATGGTGGCGGGAGGCCGAAGGCGTGGGTATAAAACTGAGAAGAAAAAAACCCTTAGTGAGAAACAGCAACAACGGACGATTTAATCTTCGACGTTTCGGCCGGAGTCCGGCCTTCGTCAGGAAGACTGACGAAGGCCGGACTCCGGCCGAAACGTCGAAGATTAAATCGTCCGTTGTTGCTGTTTCTCACTAAGGGTTTTTTTCTTCTCAGTTATATATATATATATATATATATAGGTGAAGTAAGGTAAATATAAAAACAATGGACCGGGAAAAGTTAATAAGTCAAAGATGCGTAATGTCGGAGTTACTAATTCGAAGTTTATTTGGACGTTTCGAGCGGGGACCGCTCTTCATCAGCGGTCCCCGCTCGAGACGTCGTAATAAACTTTGAATTATTAACTCCGACAGTGGGCATCTTTGATTCTCTCTCTCTCTCTCTCTCTCTATATATATATATATATATATATATATATATAACGGGCATGGTGGCGGGAGGCCGAAGGCGGGGGTATAAAACTGAGAAGAAAAAAACCCTTAGTAAAAAACAGCAACAACGGACGATTTAATCTTCGACGTTTCGGCCGGAGTCCGGCCTTCGTCAGGAAGACTTCGTCAGGAAGACTATATATATATATATATATATATATATATATATATATATATATATATATATATATATATATATATATATATATATATATATATATATCACAATTTGGAACATGGTCTCGTCAGTGAAGGAGGAACGTCTGAAGAGAGACTTTAGTGTTGCGGAAGCCAGAACGCCGCGAAACTATAAAAGATTTAATGTAACACAAAGCCTCTGTGTTCGGAATTTTATAGTTGCTGTTGGCGTAATAAGCTATAGTAATATTTCCCCATATTAAAGATGTAACAAGAAGTGTTGACTGTATTTGAATACTGATATCAGTAGCACCAGTAACTTAAAATAAAAGGTGAAATTTCGGACCAGCCCAAGTGGAGTACCGCGCAGTATTGACTCTCATGCGACTAATGAACTGCATCGCTCCCGAAAATATAATTCGTTTGAGTTAAGCCGCCTATCTCCTGATGAGGACTAGTTTATTCATTTCAAAACATCGAGTAGCGTACATTTCATCGGACGCCGTTTCATCGAAAGCCGTTTCATCGAATGAACGAACATTTCATCGAACGCCATATCATCGAACGCCATTTCATCGAATCGCTAAGGGCCGTTTCATCGAATTTCTCTGAACCGAGTTTTGGGGCATAGCAGTGCTTTATAGATGTTTTACCTTGCATTTGTTAAGACTAAAGTAGTCACTTGTGAAATTGTATTGAAGCTGGTGTCAAATTACTAGAAATAAAAACAATTGCTATAAAAAAAATTAAAAAATGAGTACGCGACTAACTGAAAAGCTTTACTCATGTACACGACGGAAACCATATGACACTGCATTTAAAGGATCGACACTTAAAACGCTTTTAAGTGTCTGTGTCGTTTTTTTTTTTTTTTTTTTCCGGCTGTATGGGAATTTCAGTAATGTGCAATTCACACCAGCTCGTTTGCACCCTTACGCTTTGTTCAAGGCTTATTCACGGAAAGCATTTTAGTGCCAGGAGAGCACGCTTATAATATAACAATACTCTCTGCCAGAAGAGCACGAGAAATAAAGTATAACGTTACTCTGATTATCAACTTTATGCTCAATTTTAACGTTCCTGCTTTTTTTCTTAAAACTTTATAGAGACAAAAAGCTGCACGGAGTGTCTGCCAACATTGTTTCGGGCTACACCCGGACTGGAACCACCTCCCCTTCAGTGTCGTCTTTATCACCGACCCTTTTTGCCTATGAATGATCTTCAGGACGCTTTCTTAAGAAGGCCAACCCGCACCAGACAACAGTAAAGCCCCGGGTGTACTCTGTCACCCAACGAGACAGAACCCTTCCGGATAGATAACATACAAAACATAACCCAAGGTTACACATACACGCTGTCAGACAATAAAACTCTATCCGATTCCCAGAAAGCATATCGAGCTTTCTGTTTTTTGTCTCGTTTCTAATTGTTTCATGTGACATGGAGAGGGGTCATTGTTTCATGGAGGCTTTCTTCTCGAAGCAGGATATGTTCACGATGGAACTTATCTCGTCACTGCACCCTGTGATTTAAAAAAAGGGAGGATTAGATGATGTTGTGTATAAAAATTAAAATAAATTACAAAAATATTACAGGCTGTAATGGCGTTCGATGAAAAGGTGTTCGATGAAACGACTTCAATGATACGGCGTTCGATGAAATGGCGTTCGATGAAACGGTGTTTGATGAAACGGCGTTGGATGAAACGGCGTTCGACGAAATGCCCGGACCCACAAAGCATCCATTCAAGTTCAGCTACCTTAGTGAAGTTGGACACCTATTGGCGACGTGCGCGACCGAAAGCGTCGCTGTGGTCGGCCTTTCACGATTGGCCCAAAAGCTGAGTATGACGTCGGAAAGGGTATGCCATCGACGGAAATAAGAGGAATGAAAGAACTTTGATTCCGACGGTGTTGGCAGTGTTTCTTTGAGATCGCAATGAGTTCAGGCTTCCACCATGCTATTTACAAACACCATCGAAATTGTTGTTCGCAAGGTAATGACGTCACAAGGGGGAACCATAGGAGGGCGCCACAAAAACATCTCGCCGCTAATTTTGAAGCATGAACGAGTGACTTGAGACGTTGACGCCACCGTGACTATTCATGGGTGTGCATAATTCAGTGGAGAGCTCGGCGTACGTTATTTGCACGACCAGCTGGATAAAAGCTCGGAACGTAGGAGCCAAACGGAGATGTCTCAGCTGCTACATTCACCAAAGACCAGGAGCAACTTTTTTCTAGTAAGGTATACTACGCCAGACTTGTACACGTTACTGAAAAATAGTAAGGAATTACAATTACAATTACTCAAGGCTAAATTGTAATTTATTACAATTACAATTACCCTCCCATAAAAGTAACTGACCGTTACTCCAAAAAGTAATCCGTTACTTTCGTGGCGTTACTTTTAACATGATTTTAGGAAATACTCAAGTAGGAAATAAAGGCAAGAGGGTCATTCAAGTTCTTATTGTTGCAACCTGTTCCATTTAATGAGCTTGAGTATTTTGAGCAACAGCTGGCTCTCGAAAGTCTCGTCAGACATTTTGCGTTATTTCTTACTCAATATGTCGACCGCTACGCTGAACACCGTTCGACCTGAGGCGCTGGATGGGAGTGCCACATTGTTCCTCACGAATGCTTCATGCTCTGCATTGAGCTTCTTCACCGAAGCAATGGAAATACCATTTACCTCGAATGTAAAGCAAATCTTCGTAGTTGCAGCCGTTGCCTGCTATTCGAGAGACTTAGTAGATCGTTCCGATACCTCCGATACCCGCGATAACGGTACCCGATAACGATATGATGCATGCGCAAAGACGGCGGCGAAGTATCGGATGTCGTTGTCGGAGCCATCAGACCGATCTACTAAACTTCTCCATTGTCTAAATCGCGAAGCTGCGGAAGTCATCATACATTTTTCCAAGAGTAGAATAAGAATTGATTTGTGTCCATCTTACTATACCGACATTTATTGACAGACATTTCAAAACATAGTTCTAACAGTAAGGTGATAATTAAATAATAAATAAGGTTTGGCTCGATATTCTTGTTCCTTTGGGTCTGAACAGTTCAAGCCTCGGTTGAGACGTTGGTGAATAAAAAAAAAGTTTCCAGTATACAAATATAAGTAATAAAAGAAAAATAAGGACACTCATATCAACAATTAATTAGAACTTCGGTTAAAACAAGGAAATGTAAACGCACGTTTGCCGTGTGTACCTTTCTTGGTGCCGTTCAAAAACGCACGGCGCACGAACCGACTGCAGTTTTCTCCGGTGTTCTCCAGATAGACGTCCGCTGATGCCGCGGGCAGCGAAGGGCAAAGTACTAAGCCGCGCTATGGCCCCATTCACGAGTTTCACTCTCTCCCCAAGCCCAGAATATCAAGTCTACGTCAGCCACCATCATGATTTATTTGTGAAAATATCTGCTTGAGATAAGGTGCGTCCTGCTGGGGCAAAACAGGAAGAAAAAAGGAAGACTATTACCATTTTCCAAGTGCTCGCAAAAAGCTGACTCACAAAAAGAGTGACTGAGATGCAGACAACCTGGCTAGAATTCACAAATAAAGTGGTCCAACCACCTGTCTGTTTTTTCTGTTTTCTGCTCTTCAAAAAACCCCCAGTCTGAGGGTAAAGGACGAAATGGTTAACCATGGAAGTTGGACTACACAAAAGTAAGTAGCCTTTAAAACAGGGTCTAATAATGTGAAAGATGCAGAAAAAGAAATCCTGTTTTCTAAGAGAAGACGATTGATAAGTGCAGCAACGAACGAGGGTGTTTGTGGCAATAACACCTTCACATATTATCACATCTTTTAGAGCGCAGCTCTTAGGGGCCCGTTCCCGGCTTGAGCGGCGTCGGCGTCGCCGTCGGCGTCGCCGTTGCCGTCGGCGTCGCCGTCGCCGTCGGCGTCGGCGCCGGCGTAACTAAGGTCATCCCAAGGTCACGTGACCCCAAGGTCACGTGACCCTTCCAGGTTACGTGACCCCTCCCAAGGTCATCTCAAGGTCACGTGACCCCACGTGACCCCCTGAAGGTCACGTGACCACCTTGGGGGTCACGTGGGGTCATCTTGGGATCACGTGACCCCTCCCAAGGTCATCTCAAGCTCACGTGACCCCAAGATGACCCCACGTGACCCTTTGAAGGTCACGTCACCCCCAAGTCACGTGACCCCCGAGGTCACGTGACCTTGGGACCCCTCCCAAGGTCATCTCAAGGTCACGTGACCCCAAGGTCCCCACGTGACCCCCCAGGTCACGTGACCCCTCTGAGGTCACGTGATCCCTCCAGGTCACGTGACCCCCTGAGGTCACGTGGGGGTCACCTTGGGGGTCACGTGACCTTGAGGTGACCCCCTTTTGACACCCAAGGTCACGTGACCCCCAAGTCACGCCTCCCCGAGGTCACGTGACCCCCCTCCCCAAAGTCACGTGACACCCCCCCCCAGGTCACGTGACCCCCCCGGAGCATATTAAAGAATGAGGGGAGGAGGAGGAGAAGGAGGAGGGGTCTACCCTCCCCTCAGTACCCTTCACTCCTCCTCCTCAAGAGCTGCGCTCCAATTCGGCGTTACAGGGATTTGTAAACGGCTTTCACTTTTTTTAGTGGATTTTAAGGTAGACCGAGCGTTGTCTCGTGTTGTGACATTATGAAAATGGTCGTAGTCACTATAACCGAGAAGACATTGTTAATCATTTTCTGTGGACTCACTGCCTCGAGGTTCTCGAAGAGGCACACAATCACTTGGTGTCCTTCTCTCCCTGTCTTCGATTGCAAAGAAAAAACAAAGGGACTAAAAAAAGCGGATATAACTGGCCCTTCCCCCCTTTTTTTTTGGAAAAATGTTTTTTTTTTTTTAATATTGTTGTTAGGGTCTAAAAATAAAACAAAAAAACAACAACAGGGGCTTGGTGTTGCAAAAACAGGCTTTGCGGAACTGAAGAGTGCCAAGCCTCCCTTTGGGCGCTGGTATATTCGTGCGACAGTGTCACTGCGCTCGACTCTACCAAAAAAAAAAAAAAAACTAATTTAGAAAGGGGGGAAGGGCGGGGCGTTACTGAAAAAAAAAAGTAACGGATTACAAGAAATCCGTTACGTAAAAAATGTAAGGGAATTACTTTAAAATTACTCTAGAAAATATGTAATTATTCCGTTACTAAATTACTCATAAAAGTAAGGGATTACAAGTAATTTCGTTACTTGTAACGGATTACGTACAAGTCTGTACTACGCTCAATGTTTTGGAGTTACTTTTGTTTGACTTGTTTTTGTTGTTCAGGGGACCCATTGCGTCTTATCCAAGCCACGTCGAACCTTGGAAAGCTGCTCCGAGGTTGGGGCGCACAATTTACTAAGATGAAGAAGGAGCTGCTAAACGAAGACTTTCAAAAGGTTGGTTACTTTGCGACAAAATTACACTAGGCAACATGAAGATGTTTACAAACAAGCCCAGGTTTGCCCGCATGGGCACTGAACAATCTCACGGAAAAGAAAAGAAACAATAGAAACAGATTCACGTGAGGTAAAGGATTTGCGCATGCGCTGTGTCAACATCAGCGCCACCTGACGTCAGAGCCGCTTTTTAGTCTATGAGAAATTATACAGGGCGTTTTTGTATTTATTTATTTCATTTTTACAGGTTTGTATGAAAAATATTAAAAACCTTTTACAAATCCCTGTAACGTTGAATTAGAGCGCAGCTCTTGAGGCGGAGGAGGGGAGGGAACGGAGGAGAGGGTATGCCCCTCCTAGTCTGCCATAATATTTTCGTTGCTAAAAAAAAAACCATCATCATAATGCCACGTATCTCTTTTGTAGAGAATGACCGCGACCTGGCCAAGCCTACAATGACTGTCGTAGTTCTCTGAAAACAAATTCGTCGCAAGACGTGAGCAGCGTTGTCTTCTCCATCATTCGTGCATTACAGTTACTACCGGCCGTGTTATCGAAACTATTGCTGACAACCCTGAGACGCCGTGTTTGACTTTTTAGGGGAATATAGAAATGGGTCATGGTGCCGGGTTTGTCTTTTTCCAACGCGGTATTGTGCATACACTCTGGTCTCCGATTGAGTTTAGAGACCCGACAGAGGAGCGTGGTCAGAGTAGTACTGGGCGAACACGGAATACACCAAATGAAGGAGTGCAGGGAGACATGGGCTGTACATCTTTTGAGATTAAAAAGGCGATCAGCAATTTAAAATTTTAACTAGGACTAGAAACGAGGGAGGATACACAATAGGCAAAGAAGGTATATAAACTTTTTTATATGAGTCTGAACACTAAATCGACAGGCCGAACCCTTAGCTTTGATTAAAAATACCGACAGTCAAGTGCTGGGGCACAGCAGACTATCTTTGTAGAAAAGGATGTGAAGGAGGCCAAATGGAGACTGTGAGAGGGAGGAATGTTGGAAAAATCAGCTTTAACTATGTATAGCGGACGAGAACAAGAAATTAGGAAGGAACGTTGGTAGACAGTTCACAAGGGGGTTTGTTGTTGTTAAGGGTTAGAACAGGAGTGCTCAGAACTAGCACATATAAGGTAAAGTGTGAAGAAAAATATAGACGGTGCACCGTAAGCCAAAGGAAAGACGAAAAAATAGAACACGTCGTATTGAAGTGCCCAGGGCTTAACCCCCCCCCCCCCCCCCCTTTTTTTTTTTTTTTTTTTTTTTTTGAAGGGGCGACGGATTTCGCCGGAACGCTGCGGTTTCCAGATGAGAATCGAAGGATGGATTAAAAAAAAAACATTTCAATAACAAACAGCAGATTAGGAGACTGGAAATTATCGATGGAAAATCGAAAGACGTATCAATAGCTAACACAACTGGGGACAGGTGGGGCAAAAAAAAAAAATGGGACTTCCTCCCGCGTCGCTCAGACCCCGAGTCTCAACCTTGCCTCCCAGTGTAAACGGTGTCGGGGTGGCGCCATCAAGGTTTGGCTAGAGGAAAATTTCTGATTCCCTCGCAGGGAGAAAAAAGCAAAAAGGTATGCGTTTTTTTTTTTCCCCGGATTTATCAAAAATTATTCTGGCACTATCCCATACTGACTAGTGTTATTTACAAAAGGACAGAAGGGAAGAAAATTGCCGGGATGGAAAGATCACACTTTGGTTTCTACGCTAGGTCACGCAAACTACCGTCCGTTATAAAGAGCACAGCCGTTAGCATGCATACATACATACATCCAACTATTTTGAGATTGCAAGAGGCAACAAGGGGAACTTTGTTTCTAGGCGGGCACCTCCATGTGAGCCGTTGCCATCGAGTGTACGGGAAACGTCGTTGCCGACATTTTTGTACCAAGCACGAACACGGCTGCAATTACTCATCACCTAATCCTAAACAAAGTTAAAGGGGCAATGCAACGATTTTATTTTCTTCACTTTGCGCAAATACCGCCTGCAACGAATCCCTAACATTAATAAGCTATGAAACACGCGTTAGTTTTTCACCACACACAATAGAAGTCGCAGAAGAAATTTAAGAAAAACGAGCAGCGTTCATCCCCTCAACTCCCAGTGAGAACAAGCGGCCGCGTGATCTGGAGCCGATTATATGCCGCCAACGTTGATCATAGCCAGGCTCTGGGGTTGGCAAAGCACAGGACACGTGGAGTTCCAGACATTGTAATGTTTAGGCTTTTGTCATTATTGCAGCTATTAGACACGAGCCACTACCCGAATGCATGTCGAGCTATTCATTATCACTAGCCAAAACCGGAACCTCAAGCAATCCCCAGGTGTAATGTATGAGCCGCATTCAAATATCGTCACTGCTGACATACTACGATCCCCGAGCTACGTCATTAAGTTTTGCGAACATAGAGACTGAAGAAAACGATCATTTTTGTCCATGAAATTATACCGTAACAAAAGAGTTTCTTTGTCAGTGGCGTTTATTGCAAGAATACTTGGGTCCCACTAGTGCCAGTATAAGCTCGCGTAACATGAAACACATTCCAAGCGAATATCGTTGCAGGGCCCCTTTAAAGGGGTAGGGAAACGAAATTTCAGCGCTCATTTTCTGGCTTTAATGTGTTGCATGTTGCACCCTAACCTCAAAAACACCAGTCTTCCGTTGAAAAGCACAAGAAAACTAATTTTAAAGCTAAATAAACGATCTTCAATGTGCACCTGGTGGATGCATGCGGAGCCTATTTGGGAGGTAGTCTAGCAACGTTGTGGAAACTGCTACGTAGTCGTGACGTAGCAGTTTCCTTCGGAGCAGCGCCGCTCTTTGGTATTTCAACATTTTCCTTCTTAGCTTTCCTCCTCAACTCACAAGTAGCGCATTGTACCAAACGGTTCAAGAATACGGAAAGGAAGGACTCCCCTCTTTCTCGGACCCCCGTTCGTGCAACCGGACATAGCCATTCTCCCCCTAGAAGATTAGCACGTCGCTCAAAACTCGAACAAAAGTTGCTTTCCCCACCTCGTTCAGCCCGATCCAGTGACTTTAGTTCAGCCCTAAGCTGACAGTGTTGTGGAAGCTACGTGCTCCTGGGGCCAGCCACACGCTCGTCACCCCACGGGCACTTCGAGCGGCTCGGTTGTAACGCGCTGACGCTATTGACACCATCACAACGCTGACAACGCCACCAAGGGCCAAGCTCATAACCACGCCTGCCTTGCTACTCCACGAACGCGGGAAATCTTTTCTTTCTGTTTTTGTTTGCGCCGGATATCCCATGACGCATCGCGCTCTCCGTTCGCTTCTCTTCGAGCGCTTGCTCGAGTGCACCGTTTCGAACGAAAAATATGGCCAATCGTTCAAAATACAAACGCGCGATTATCATTTCCGGTTATTATACGTCTTGCTTGACTCATTTCCGAACGAAATCTGAATATTTCAATTTTTGTTTCCGTACCCCTTTAATGAGTACTATGCCGAAATGAAGACGCTCGTTTTCAGTGGGGCATGACAAGTGATGAGGCGGTGAATAACTGAGTAAACTGAACTATTAATGGGGCGAACTTGTGCCCAAAAACAAAAAACGAAAGATAGCAACAGAGCGTCGCGGACGTCGAAGGCGGCGAAGCAGCAGGATCGAAACGCTGAGGAGAAAACTGACTCCGGCTTGCCACGCGGAGCAGCTTTTGTACACGCGTGGGTTTCTGGGGCATTCGGCGTAGAAGGTTCGGTGCGTAGAACATTCTAAGCTCGAATCATCAAGACGGTTCTCGAAGTCACCAGAACATCACATTCTATGTGCCGCGGCCAGGAATCGAACCCTGGACTTCTGCGTGAAAGGCAAGCGCGGTAACCGTTAAGCCACGGGGGCGCTGCCTATTTGGTCAGCTGCGCTCGCGGCATTATCCCCCCCTTTAAAACAAGTGCATCGTCCCGACGCAGCACGAAACCATAATAGCAACAAAACAAAACAAAAAAAAAATCTACAACGAAAGGATAGCAGAATCGCGAGCCGCAGTTCACAGTTCACAGTTCACTCGTTGACGAGAGTGGAAAGTTCTATCGTTCGTACTACGGCTTCAGCCGGACGACGTGCACCACCTCGGATCGCGGCTGACGTCGTGCAGATGGGCGCGTTCCGTCGGGAAGGACTTCGTAGTTCAGATCGCCGAGGCGTCGGATGATCTTGTAGGGTCCGAAATAGCGTTTCAGAATCTTCTCGCTGAGACCGCGGCGCCGTATTGGTGTCCAAACCCATATTCGGTCTCCGGGTTGAAAGTGGACGTCCCGGCGACGAAGGTTATACCGGCGTGCGTCGACTCGCTGTTGGTCTTGAATCTTGACTCTTGCCAGTTGACGAGCTTCCTCCGCGCGCTTTGAGGTCAGTTGAGCGTCGTCGTTGCCATCACCGGTTGGCACGTGAGGCAGCATGGCGTCGAGCGTCGTGGTAACCGTCCGGCCGTGTACCAGTTGGGACGGTGTCATTCCCGTGGTTTCTTGAACCGCTGTGTTGTACGCAAGCGTAACGTACGGCAGCACCTCGTCCCACGTCTTGTGCTCTACGTCGACGAACATGGAAATCATGTCGGCGATCGTCTTGTTAAGCCGCTCCGTTAGTTCCTTGGTCTGCGGATGATAAGCGGTTGTTCGTCGATGGCTGGTATGACTGAGCCGAAGAACTTCTTGAGTAAGTCTTTAGCGCTACTTTTAAATTCGTAATGTATAACCAACTAGCCCGTCACATGATCCTTGTATTCTTGAGTAAGCTGTGCCATGAAGGATGACCCACGATCTGTAATCGGTACTTCAGGTGCGCTGTGTCGAAGGAGAATGGACTCGACAAAAAATTTGGCGACTTCCTCGGCTGTTCCCGATGGCAGGGCTTTCGTCTCGGCGTAGCGTGTAAGCTAATCGGTCGCGACGATAATCCACCGATTTCCTTGCGTCGATGTTGGGAACGGCCCAAGCAAATCCATTCCGACCTGCTGGAAAGGCCTAGTCGGGGCAGGTATCGGCTGCAGGAGTCCTGCTGGCTTCGTCGGAGGCCTCTTACGTCGTTGGCACTCATGGCACGATCTTGTATACAGATGGACTGTTTTCGGGAGTCTCGGCCAGTAGTACTTGTCACGAATCCGGGCGAGCGTCCGGCTGTAGCCAAGGTGTCCAGCCGTCGGGTCGTCGTGGCATGCTTGAAAGATTTCTTCTCGCAGGCTGGCCGGAACAACCAGCAGCCAAGCAGGGTTGCTCGTTCCGAAGTTCTTCTTGAAGAGTACGCCTCGCCGCAGAACGAAGCTTTACAAGTCTCGGGCCAAGACTCGCGGAACTGAACTTCCTTGGCCTTCGAGGTGTTCGATCACAGCGCGAAGTTCCGGGTCGTCTCGTTGATGTGCTCCCATGTCGGCATCTGTCACTGCACCGAGAAAACGGGCGTCGTCGTCGTCGTCAGTGCTTTCGTGAAGTGATTCGACTGGGGCCCTAGACAAACAGTCGGCGTCGTCATGCTTGCGGCCAGACTTATGCACAATGGTCAAGTCGAATTCTTGCAGTCGCAGACTCCAGCGAGCGAGGCGTCCTGACGGGTCCTTGAGGTTGGCGAGTCAACAGAGAGCGTGGTGGTCCGTGACAACGCGAAACGGAATCCCGCACGGGCACGGGCGGAACTTGGTTAACGCCCAAATGACAGCGAAACATTCCTTGTCGGTCGTCAAGTAATTTTTCTCTGCCTTGGACAGTGCCCGGCTTGCGTAAGCGATCACACACTCTGCTCCGCCTTGTCTTTGGACGAGTACCGCGCCGAGTCCGGCGTTGCTGGCGTCCGTGTGGACTTCCGTTTCCGCTGATGGATCGAAGTGTCCGAGGAGAGGGGGCGACTGGAGTCTTTCCCTCAGTTCGTTGAACGCTTTTTCTTGCTCCTCCACCCACTGGAAGTTCACGTCGACCTTGGTCAGATGCGTGAGCGGTGTAGAAATCTTCGCAAAATCGCGAACAAAACGCCTGTAGTAAGCGTACAGTCCAAGAAATCTTCTTACGGCTTTCTCGTCTGATGGCTTCGGAAATTCTGCAACAGCAGATGTCTTGGCAGGATCAGGGCTTACACCCTGAGCACTGACGACATGGCCCAGGAATTTGAGCTCGCCGTAAGCGAACCGACATTTTGACGGCTTTAGTGTCAGTCCAGCCTTTTGGATAGCCTGTAGCACGGCTCGCAAACGTCTCAGGTGCTCGTCGAAGTCGCTTGCGAATACCACGACGTCATCGAGATAGACGAGGCAGCTTTGCCATTGCAAGCCGGAAAGAACGGTGTCCATTACGCGCTGTAACGTCGCCGGTGCTGTGCACAGTCCTAACAGCATCACTTTAAATTCGTACAGTCCGTCCGGCGTGACGAAGGCAGTCTTCTCACGATCCCATCCGTCGACCCTCGATCTGCCAGTACCCACTCTTCAGGTCCATCGACGAAAAGTATCGGGCATGGCGCAGCCGGTCCAGAGTGTCGTCGATGCGTGGCAGCGGGTAGACGTCCTTTTTCGTTACGGCGTTTAGTCGGCGATAGTTTACGCAGAGCCGAAGAGTCCCGTCTTTCTTTTTCACCAGGACTACCGGTGAAGCCCACGGGCTGCTTGAGGGCTGGATAATGTCGTCATCGAGCATTTCTTGGACCTGCTTCTGGATGACTTCTCTCTCTTTCACGGAAACACGGTACGGCGATCGATGAACAGGAAGCGCGTTGTCTTCAGTGACAATTAGATGTTTCGCAACGGTCGTTTGGCGCACCTTTGACGACATGGAGAAGCACTCATTGAACTCGGCGAGAAGGTCACTGAGTTGTCGTCGTTTTGGGGTAGGCAGGGTTGGGTCGATGTCAAACTGCGAAGGCGGCGTTGTCTTAGGTGGCCACGAAAAGAGGTCTTCTTATATTCCGGCGATTGCAGCAGCGTCCGGGAGTTCCTCGGCGTGACCCACGGCGGTGCCTCTCGTAAAGTGCTGGGCCTCATGCCGGAAGTTCGTTACGAGTGCGACAGTGCGTCCGTCTTGGAGCTCTGTGACACCTCTTGCGATGCCGATCCTTCTTCCTAGAAGCAACTGGAGGCTTCCTTTGAGAAAAACGTCGCCGCAGAAAGTCTCATCGACCCCGACGGGTACGAAAACACTTGACCGCGGCGGTAGGTTCACGTGGTTTGCGAGGACTCGTACCGCGGATGACGTCACTTTGGGGTCCTCCTGTGGTGGAGCAGGTTTTCGAAGCGTTAGCCGGTTCGCTCCGTGGTCGATGATGGGGCCATACTCGCAGAGAAAGTCCATTCCGAAGATAACGTCCCTCGAACAGTCTTGCAGAACGACGAACTTGAAAGGGCACGTCTCACCGTGGATCTCGGCGCGAGCAGTGCATTTCTCGACCGTTGTGATGAGGTGCCCTCCGGCGGTTCGCATCTGAGGTCCATCCCACGGCGTCGTGACTTTTCGAAGGCGGCGGGAGAGCCTCCCACTCTAGACTGAGTAGTCTGCTCCGGTGTCCACGAGCGCTGATGCGTCGCGACCGTCGATGACGACGTTTAGGTTATTGGACACCGTAGCAGGGGCGTCGTTTCGATCTCTGGTAGCGTTCGAGTGGGGGCCCCCTGACGTTCGTGAAGGATCTTGGCGTCGGTCGTCTGCGGTAACTCCACCTCCAGGGGTTGCCGCGCCTAGTTTCCCCGGCGAGGAGCGAGGGGTAACAGGCTTTCACGTCGGGGTCGGTGCATCGGCGAAGCTGGACGTCGTGGCGACGGTGATCGGTACTCTCGGCGGGACGCAGGCTCGGGGGACTGAGGTCGTCGCAGGTACTCGTCGATCTCCCGAGGTCGTTCACCATAACGGGGGCGCGGGTCGTTCGGGTGGAACCCGCGAAGCCCAAGTCGTCGGTATGGGCATCGGCGGTAGGTGTGGTCTGCTTCCCCGCAATGGAGCACATAGGGCGTCGGTCGGGCGTTCGCCACACGTCGGTTTTCCGGGGTGCGCGAGGCTCCGGGCGGGAGTACTGCACCGGGTCGTCGTGGCGTCTGTCGTGTTACGGCGCTGGAGACTGACGCCGGGGCGGCGCGACAAAGGTGCGAGGAGGAGGCGGTGGCCGTCGAGCCACTGCGGCGTAAGTCAACGTGGGCTCCTCGGGCGCCGCCACGACGACGGGAGCCTCTGGCTGGAAGGTTCTCTGGACTTCTTCCCGCACAAACTCGGCGATGGAGACTGAGGCCGGGCGTACTGCAGCGGGCAGGAGCTTCTTGAGTTCCTCCTGGACGACTTCACGGATAATTTCACGGATGCCGGGGAGGGTGGTGCCAAGGTCGGATCCGGATGTCGCCAGAGTGGTTACGCCGGGGTGTCGCTGGTAGTGTCTGGCGCGTGCTTGTAGGGCCCGTTCCATATTCGTCGCCTCCGTGACGAACCCGTCGACGGTTGTCGGGGGATTGCGAATGAGGCCGCCGAATATCTCACTTTTCACACCCCTCATCAAGTGGTGCAATTTCTTCTCCTCGGTAGCCTGAGGATCGGCGCGGGGGCTCAGGCGGAGAACATCCTCAACAAAGTTGGTGACGCTCTCATGTAGGTCTTGTGTTCTTGTTCGCAGGAGATCTTCGGCACTCTCACGTCGGTATTGGCAGGCAAACGTCTTCTTCAATTCTTGCTTGCGCACCTCCCACGACGTCAAAGAAGCCTCGTGGTTTTCCAACCAGTGCCTCGCAGTTCCTTCCATCGAAAAGTAAAGGTTCTGCAAGCAGTGCTCGGCTGACCACCCGTTATGGCGGGCCACCCGTTCATAATGTTGCAGCCAGTCCTCGATGTCCTCGTGTGCGTCTCCGTGGAACGGCGTCGGAGTTTTGGGTGCGACGGGCAGGTATACGGCGGCAGGAGCGGCCGGGGCCTGCGCCTGGTTGGCCATCGTCGTCCTCTTCGGCTTGGGCTCGTCCAGTAGCGAACCGTATTCATGATCCTCTCCCTTGATGCGCCGGCCGGTCCGAGTTTCGGGTTCCGCGGGAAGTGGTCTTCTCACTGGGCTTGGAACCGGACTTGCACTGCGGGCTCTTGTAGGGGAACGCTGCACAGGCATGCGGTACCCCGCACCTCCACCAAAAATGTCACGAATGACAAGTGATGAGGCGGTGAATAACTGAGTAAACTGAACTTTTAATGGGGCGAACTTGTGCCCAAAAACAAAACGAAAACGAAAGATAGCAACAGAGCGTAGCGGACGTCGAAGGCGGCGAAGCAGCAGGATCGAAACACTGAGGCGAAAACTGACTCCGGCTTGCAACGCGAAGCAGCTTTTGTACACGCGTGGGTTTCTGGAGCATTCGGCGTAGAAGGTTCGGTGCGTAGAACATTCTACCCTCGAATCCATCAAGACGGTTCTCGAATTTACCAGAACATCACATTCTAGTGTCAACAAAAACGTATAGCCGCGGCCAGAAACGGAACCCTGGACTTCTGCGTGAAAGGCAAGCGCGGTAACCGTTAGGCCACGGGAGCGCTGCCTATTTGGTCAGCTGCGCTCGCGGCAATATTACTCTTTGACTTTGTCACTGCAAGCTATAGCTTGAGCCGCCATCAGTTGAAGCGGCTCTCTTTATTCGTGGGTGAATTCACCACACAGAATTTCGTGCATTTTCTAACCGAAGATTCGCCCTCGTCAACCTTTCAGGCCATAGATTAATTGCACCAACCACATCTCTCGGAAATCGCCTGGAATGTGAAGTACTACACACCAGATTTAGCCTGCTGAATCCAGTTCACGTTAAAGCGTTATCAGGCTGAGGAGAATATGAATGCGCCGTTACATTGTCATGGTAGCACATCATGGCGTAGTTATGAGCGCCTGCGTACTAAAAGATTCCGAAGGTTCTTCTACAACAGCACTGGTAGACAAACGGCACCTCTCAGAACATGTTATCAATCATGTACAGGGGGTAGAAGCTGAGCTAGTTGGTGGTACATATTACAACGGTTAAACCAGCTGAACTACGAAAATAGGGAGAAAGGAGTAAAGACAAGCGATCGCTTGTCGTTACTCCTTTCTCCCTATTTTCGTAGTTCATCTGGTTTAACCGTTACAATCATGTACAACACAAAAAGTCCCACAAACATTTATCCCTCTAATTCCAAGTGTTCCAGCGAAGACTTTTAAAAAAAAGTCAGTAAATATGGGGGGTAGAGAAAAAAACTCTTTCAGTGAACTAATAGCCACGGCGGGCATCAGGGATCGCAAAAATATACTATTTAGATGAGTAATTAACTGAAATGTATAAATAAACTTTTAAGTTTGTTAAGATAAACCAAGGATTCCGATTACAAATCTGCTCAGCATCATGGAAAACAACTAAATCAACTCATTTTAGAAAAATATATAAGGCACCTTTTGGCGGGCTAGTTGGTTCAGGATTTGTAGAAATAAATGAACTGCGCAGAGGACGAGGACAGAGGTAGAAACGAGTACCTTTTCTACCTCTGTCCTCGTCCTTTGCGCAGTTCATTTATTTCTACAAATATATAAGGCAATGTGCAGCATTTTACGGGTTTCAGAAAAACGTTCAATTTTGACGCGTTTCTAGGTTCCAGTTTCCCATCAGAGCGTATCTTTGCGCCAGCGATCATGGCCCGCCCCCACTCCCCGGTGGCCGAGGCGCGCAACGCACGTGTGCCATGCTTCCTTCCATCCTACGGAAGAAACGAGGTCAACGTTACTAGGTCAAAACCACTTGACAAGCTTCCTAGAACGCCTGGCTCATGTTCGTGGCGCGTCCGCTCGGTGGCACTGGCTACGCTATCAGGAAGCCCTGTGGACAGAATCGGCGGAACCAGTCTCGTCAGTCTCGCCTTGGCTCACTCCCGAACGTTCTCGTTCGAATATTCAAGATACCGGTGTAGTAGATAAGAAGCCGAGCACTGCATAGCGCACTTACTCTCTCTCTCCCTCTCTCTTAGTCTTGCTTCAGCAGGCTGTCATGCCGACAGCGATACGTTCGCTGCTGCTGTTTTGACACTCATTCTTTCTTTTGTTTCTGGCACAACTTCGCCAATTAAACTTTATTTTCAGTTTATGCTCGTCGAGCCTTTTCAATCCGCAACAGAACGGTTTTCACGGTAACCTTGAAGTTGGCGTGAAAATGGCGTCGTTAAGAAAATTGGCAGCGACCTTTAAATTCAGTCTTCTAATGCGTCAGATGCATTATTTAGAAGCAGTCGTCTCAATTGTTTGGTAGACATTAAACAGTTGTATCTGAATTAAAGACCCCATCTTGTTATCAATATGGGGGGAACTGAATTGGTGTGGGAACGTGACCAGGGGAGGAAATGGCGACAGGGAGAGGGAGGCAGTGGGAAGGGGGAGGGGCACTGCAGGAAGGTAAGGAGAGGGGTCAGGAGGATGGAGAGGGAAGAGACGAGAGAGGAACGGAGATTCAGATTCAGAAAGCGTCTATTTGCCACAAACTGGATAGGGAGTAAGGTGATGGCTCTGGTGGTTTTATTAACCTGGACGCACCTGCACAACACTAAAGGTAAGAGAAGGTTAGATCTAGATGAAGACGCCTAGCTTCGCTTCATAGACGAAATCAAGAAGGCTCCGCAAGGCCCCTTTTCAGCCTCGTGGTTCTGGTGGGTGGAATCAGTCCTCCAAAGAGTGGGCTTGGCTAGGCGGAAACGTATACCTGACCTCTCTGTAACAGGGAAAGTTCCTCATGTGATGGTGCATGTCCGTGGGTTTTTGGCTGTCACATTTGGTGCGTGTGCTGAACATCTTGCCTCTGTTCCACTTGGCCATCCTGGCCGGAGTGCGAGCCGGCGTCCGCCATGATGTGAGTGACGATGGTATTGTCCTGATGCCCGAATCCATGAGGTTGGGAGTGGGATTTGAGCGTAGCCCTTCCCACAACGTACTTTTGTTAAGGTTCTTAATCTTTGTAGGCTCCTCTTCGGGATCGTATTTTGTCTGATCCCAGAATCTGTTGCTCAGGGGAAGTAATCCGGCGTATCCGTGATCGTATTGCAGTGAACTCGTGCCAGCCTGCTCGCGGAATAATGAATGCCTTGCTTGCGTAGCTCGGCAGTCATCTTCTTGATGTTTTTGTCCTCCCTGCATGCGCTTCCTTCTTTCATTCTTGTACTACATCTCTAGAGTCGGTAAAAATGTTGAAGTGTTTAGTCGGTAAAAATATTGAAGTGTTTAGGTCTGATTCCGTCTTGCTGTTGTAGGATGTAAGCCAAGTACAAGCGAATGCCTCCAAATCTTCTCAATAGACCGGTCTCACTAAGTGTTCGGCGCATGCGTGAGGCCGCCATAACATAATTCACAGGTGGCAGACGGCGGTGCACGAGGGGCCATGTGATGGCTAGTGCTCTACACGCGCAGTGCTCCAGCGAGGTTGCCGCACGTGCGGTAAAACTAAAATTCCCTCGATGCATTGCGGCAGCGGTAGATTAGTGAAACTGGCTTATGAGATCGGTCTATTAAAGTTGTGCTTCCTGGCGGAAATCCCATATGCAGGGATGAAGACTGCAGCCGGGCCCCAAGATGTGTGGGGGCCTCTTCCTTTGCGTAGTCTGTGTATGCCTCCATCGAATCGATCGGGTCTTTCCAGCATTCGACCATTTTCTTGTGGGCGTGTGCTATTATGGAGTTTCTCTTGGCATCTCCTTTCGGCGATGTCAGAGTATTCCTTTCGGTAATGCCGGCTGCATTTACTCAGGGCGGAAGAGCTTTAGGGCAGTTTTGGCAGGAGCTTATATACTTTCCTAATAGCCGTAATATTTGTCTTGTATTGAACGGTTCAGTCGTTTCTCGTGTGCCACAGCACCAGCCTTGACTGTCGCAGAGCGTATAATTAGGCTGCGCCCACTCTTTGAGTTTAGTTATTTAAGGAACATGGGCAAGCCGGGGATTGCACTCATCGGATAACGATATAGGACCTCCAGCTTTTTTTTTTTTCATTGCGTCGCGTTGACGCTGTAGTGGTGCGTCCCGTAGCAAACCCGGGGACTCGCCTAGGCGGCCACCGTGCTCCGTGCCACCTTTGCTGTTGCACCAACCCTAGCGCTACTATGGTGCCTGGAACGCGTTTCGGAAGGGTGTGTTTACCGCGTCCAAAAAAGTGGTCCCTAGTGTTCCGCCTTGTGACGTCATTGAAGTGTCAATCTGTCCCCAGTCGCGATCTTGGCGGCGTCCCAGCAGAGGTGACGGATGTTGCAGACGCCTGTACCGCTGCCGATCGCCCTCCCCTGTAGCAGTCGACGGAAGTTTCAGCAGCCAGAAGTTGAGACGCCGCAACAACAAGGACCGTCGCGTTCTATCGTTCGTTTCGCCGATATTTTTTCGACCAATTGTCAGGAACGTGACATCCTACTCTGGTTTTTATGGCATTATTTTTTGCCACTTCGCGATCAGCTTTGATATATAGGGGTATAGGACGTTAAACATTACAGTCGGAGACGCGCTCCAAGCACCGTTGCGCTACGGAGTTTCCGAATGCTCCCTTGATCCGAAGAACCTTGAACTCCGAATGATCCGAATGATCCGCAAAACCTTGAACTCCGAATGATCCGAATGATCCGCAAAACCTTGAACGAGGTTGATGGAAGACTCCTCTTCCGTGCCAGCACGAGGTTGAGTTTCTATCTAATCCTGTCTTGCTGGTGCTTCTTTGACGCAAGGTGTACATTTATCTTTTTTTTTTTCTTTTCGGAGATGGTTGGAGTCTTACGCACAGGTTTCCCGACGATGTCCAGCCCGGTTCTTAAAGTTTCTTACTGCTCGGAGATGTTTCTCTACCTGGTTCATCTGGTTACAACATACGGCGTAAACAGTAAAACCGAGTTATGGTATATCTCTGAGTTGATGTCGTAGGGCAGCCCTGGCTACGTTAAATAGCATACGCGAGCAGACAGAGCCTTTAAAGACCCCGATCTTACTTGGCTTCGGTTGGGTATGCAGTCTCCCGCAGCGCAGAGTGCGTGCAAACTTCCGAAAATACCGGTATGAAGTTCAGTGGTCTTCCTGTGATGCTCAGCGCCTGGAATTCTCCGATGATGGCGGCGTGGGAAACCGAGTAAAAATGCATTTCTTACGTCAGTCATGACCGTTCTGATTTCGTCCTTGCGATCCTTTCTGATGATTTCTTATTAAACTAAGGCAAGCCTTCTCTGCGTCCCAGTCAGGGCCGAAACCAAGTCTGGCCCTCATTGAAATTCTCGTCGCTTTCAAGAAGTCATTCAATCCTACAAAGAACCATTCCTTACATGACCTTGCATTGTAGGATGTGAAGGATATCGGCCGTTATTTCGAAAGGTTTCCCTTGCCTTTTCCTGTCTTCCTCTCTTTAGTATAGGCACCTCGCAGGAGGGTTTTCTTGTGAGACCTTTCCGGTTTCCCATAAGACGTTGGTGCGAGTTCGGAGGTCTTCTTTGGCGTAGTCCAGGAGAATCCTTAAATGGCCATGGTGACCTGGTCAGACACAGGTACAGTGTGATATTCGTCAGTGTGGAGGGGTGCGTCCTGCTTTCCCGGAGTGAATGGGCATTCCATTGCGTTGTGATCTTTCGACACGAGGTGCCGCTACTGGTCGATCCGAATCCATGTAAACTTAGTGGTTGAAGTGGATCCGATTCGCTAACTGGATCCGATGCGCTGCTGTCGCATCAATGTAAACGTAGCTTTTGAGGTTGTCCTAGAGGTTTTCCTTGAGGTCCTCCCAGACGCCATCCTTGACAGCGTCCTTGACGTGGTCCTTGACGTGGTCCTTGACGTGGTCCTTTACGTCATCCTTGATGTCGTCTTCAATGTGTGAATGGCATATTGCAAACATTTCATCCCCGTACCATTTCCTTTTCTGACTATTTGCACAAAAGACGGGCCTGTAGAGCTACCGCATTTCATCGCGTTTGGTCGAATGAACGAGCTTGTACTTCTTTTTAAAGCGATATCTTTATAAGTCAAACTATTCTCAAGATCACGTAATCAATGTCAAGTAACGCCCGTGGCTGAAGTGCTCGTGACTGAAGCGATAATGGCTGAAGCGTAAGGTTTGGTCACGTAAGCTCCGGTCGCGTAAATGCAGGTTCAGACATCTGCAACGAGCGCGTTATCTACGACTGCGTCCGTTGTGACAAGAGCGACCGGAATAACTGCTCTTCGTCTTCGTACACAATCCTACAACCGCTACAACAAGCACAGCAGCTCTTCAGCATGGCGGCCGCTTCTCCGCCGCTGTCAGCTGTTTCTCCGGTGCCTATAAAAAAAGACGGACGCGCTGCCACTCACTGGCCTAACAAAAAAGGTACAGACAGTTTTCTATAGCCTCCAGCTTTATTCATTTTTATTTTTCAAGGATAGGCAAGCAGGACAAAGTGGATTAAAGAAAGAAAAGAAAAAGATGCAGTACGCCGTCTTGGACGATTACTACTTTAACACACTACTTTACCGACAGTACAAATCTCGCCACACGCCTTTTTTACGAATATAAAAGACGATGTGATCTTACTCGCGATATAGCAACGTAAAATTATGATTTCGTGATCCCATAGACGTTGCGATCGTTCAGGAATGCTAACACGATTCACTTTTCTCGAGCGATGAAAATGCGTAAAACTTTGCGTCCTTCATACACGCCTTCAAATGCAGTACGCACCAGTATTACCTTGAACTTGGAAACACGCAAGGAGTGCGCAAAATAAGAAATCTGGGCGATGTTCGAGGACAAAAATACTAAGAAAGCACCACTAGTCGAGGTGAACAAACACGACGGCATGAGCGTTTCTACTGTCTTGCAGGGCCCCGTCAACACATCTACGGACGAGTAGATGGATTTTCCCTTCTAGGACATGCTGGGTTGTCATCGCGACACTCGACGAGAATTCACAGTCAAGGATAGCGCTCAATGCGGAACGACGAGCTTCCACCACGCCGACCATGTTGACAATCACCAGTGACGCCATGTTTGTCAGCAGACAGAAGCAACCGCGACCGGCATGCAACGCGCGCGGCCGAGCTCTCCTTGACTGTGATTGGACTAGCGACAAAGTTTAGCCCTGCTGGACTCCTCGCGTTGCGAACGAACGCGAACAAAACGGACGTTTGGCGCTTCATTGGCATGGCAGCTCGTCGTTTCAACCCGTTGCGTTCCCTCGAAAGCGTGGTGGTCACTCTGAACCCAGGAGTGTGAAAGGCTCGTAAGCGCCTGTCGCGTACGTTCGCAAGTGCCGGTAGCTAAAGTTGACGTAAACTGACGTCCTTGATGTCGTCCTCGACGTCATCCTAGAGGTCGTCCTTGAAATCGAACTAGAGGTCGCTCATGACATCCTTCTAGACGTCACCCTAGAGGTCGTCCTTGACGTCGTCCTTAAAGTCGTCTTAGACGCCGTTCTTGAGGTTGTCCCTGACGTCGTCCTTGACGTCGTGTGCTAGGCGTTAACCTCTACGTCGTCTGAAACGTTTTTTTTAACGCCCTAGAGGTCATTTTAGACGTCATTCTTCACATCGTCCTCTAACACGTCATCATCGACGTCTTCCTAGACGCTTCCCTTGACGTCGTCCTCGAAGCCGTCCCGAACGTCGTCCTCTATGACGTCGTCCTTGAGGTGGTCCTAGAGGTCATCCTAAACGTCGTTCTTGATGTTGTCCTCTAGGACATCATCCTCGACGTCGTCCTAGACATCATTCGTGAGCTCGTCCTAGAGGTCGTCCTCGTCGTCATTGAGGTCGTCCTGCGCGTCATTCTTGACGTTGCCCCTTGGACGTCGACATTAAGGTCGTTCTAGACATCGTTCTTGACGTCGTAATCTACAACGTCGTTTTCGACGTTTTCCGAGACGCCATCATTGATGTCGTCCTTGATGTTTGTGGCATATTACAACCATCTCATCATCGCATCATTTTCTTTCCTAATTGTTTTCACTAACGATGTTCCTGTAAAGCTACCGCATTTCATAACGTTTGGTGGAATAGAAAAGCTGCAACTATTTTTTTTTTGTATCTACAGGGAGTGCGATGGGCAGTATTGCCAAGCCCGCCAGAGATGCGTCAAGCCACTCGGAATGTAATGGTAAGAGCTCCCCCTGAAAAGTGGCCTTCCAAATAATCTTAAAAAACTCGGTCGGATTTAACAAAAAAAGATGCCAAGTTGCAATAAGGGAAAAATATGACGAGAGTTGTCGGTCTTCCATGTTACAGTAGATTTTCCTTCACTTATTAAAAAGTCTCTGACACGCCAAAAAAAAAAAATTTTTTTTTCATGCTAGCCGTTGAAATGGCATATCAGGACGTTACAAAAAAATTGTTTCACTATAGAGTTGCGTAGTTTTTTTTTTAATAAAAAATAGAAATACAAGGCCCAATTCAAAGTTCCCGCCAGCGCCCTGTGACGTAACTGTGTACCGCAAGGTGTCGGGGCGGTCAGAAGGGAGGCATCGCCAGAAGTCACGTGAGTTGTATCCCTCCTCGTGCTTACCGCGAGGGCGTGTACTATTTTTTTTAATATTTTTGTTATTCTCCGAACTTCCACGAGCGATCCAAGCAGACAAGGTTTCTTTTATTTGCTTTTCATCGCTTAATGTTGCTGTAAAGGTAGAAGAAGAGTAGTGAGTCAATTGACGAGATCAACTACAATGCCTAGAAGGTGCTGTGTGAGGGACTGTTCCGGTGTTTCAGCAACTGAAGAAGAGATCACACTGCATGCATTTCCGAGAGACGGCAGGCACCTTCAGCCTGTAAAGTATCCGATGATTCAACAACCTCGGTGTCTGAACCTTCAGCAAGGCGATCGGGAGTGTCGTATGCTAGCAAACCTAATTTCTGCGAGCGTTCTGAATTTTTTTTTTTTTTTTTCAAAACTTGATGGCTAGTTTTGTGCCCAGTATAGCTCTGTATCGACGAAAAGGCAAACAGCGCGCAGAAAACGGGGACTAGAGGAAGTGCAGACAGGACAAGCGCTGACTCTCAACTGAAATTTAATCACAAGGAAACAAAACAAAGAAAACAGCAACTCCGCCCACGTCACATGACACATTCACCACGTGTCCAAAAAAAACATCTCTTTGCTACTCAGGCCCAGTGACGTTTGGCTTACGCAGTTCGCCCCGCTTTGATGATTGCATGCGCCTCTAAAATTTCTCTATTCACTCTTTCCCTACCATTGCCAATGATACTAGTCTTACTGAACATAGGTTCGCACCCACAACCATGACAATGCAATGGCAAATGCCCCCCTACAGCTCCAACCACAGATCGCAACGACAAGTCATGCTCCCGCAATCTGTGATTAACACATCTGCCCGTCTGCCCGACGTAGGCTTTCCCGCACGTTAGTGGAATCGTGTAAACAACTCCCACCTTGCAAATAACATATTGATGCTCATGCTTCACCGAGCAGGCGGGGCCTTTGTCCTTCTTATCGGCAACTCTCGCGCATAATTGCGACAGCTTACACGGAGTGGAAAACACCAATGGCACATCGTACCTCAAGGCAACTTCTTTGAAGTTGTGTGAAATTTTTTTCACACAACTGCCTGAGTAGCAAAGAGATGTTTTTTTTGGACACGTGGTGAATGTGTCATGTGACGTGGGCGGAGTTGCTGTTTTCTTTGTTTTGTTTCCTTGTGATTAAATTTCAGTTGAGAGTCAGCGCTTGTCCTGTCTGCACTTCCTCTAGTCCCCGTTTTCTGCGCGCTGTTTGCCTTTTCGTCAGTATGAACCAACTAACCCACATCGCCACCCTTATTTAGCTCTGTATCATCGGACTGACGGCATGCACTCGTACACTGGCTTGTACTCGCAACGCTTTCATCACTGACCGCCATCACGCCGATCCACTGACTCTTCGTCCTCAACTTTTACAGCACGCAAACTAACCAACGGTGCAGCGATAAAGAGCTAATAAAACTGAAACTTCGTTTTCTACGATCGGTCGTACGAAGAGCAGAATAAAAAAAAATAAAAAAAGTCTTAGGCAAGGTCGCGGAGAGCACGAGGAGTGAAACTCGCGTGACTTCCACCGAACCCACTTTTAGTGACGTAGGTCGATGCCTCCCTTCTGACCGCCCCGACACCTTGCGGTACACTGTTACGTCACAGTGTACTGGCGGGAACTTTGAATTGGGCCTCATATTCTTATTTTTTATTAAAAAAACTACACAACTCTATAGTGAAACAAATCTGCACTTACATTAAGAGATACTGAACCAAGATTTCCATCTCACAAAACAGGGCTGGAGCGATAGGCGGGACGCTGCAGAACCCAAAAGCACCACTCATACAGCGATGAATCTAAGAGATGGCCGTATTTTTGGAAAATAAATGAGCGATTGAACCCAACCGGCGAGGCCAACGAGACATGTGACGTCACAATTCTCATTCCCTTTCCTCCTCGCTTCGTCCCGTCGAGCTGGTCAAATAAAGCGAGGAGGAGAGAAGCAAGGCGCTTCCCCCTCATTCTCAGCTGTTCCAGTAGGATCCTGACGTCAGAGTCCTCGCTTGATCGCGTCCTTCTTTTCCCGAAATACGGCCATCCGTTCGAGATATCAATCAATATATGAGTGAGGTCATGGAGTTCGTAGCGTCCCGTCCAACGCCTCTCCGGCCTTATTTTGCGAAATTTAAATTTTGATTCAGTATCCCGTTAACCTCTCCTTTTTCATCTTTGTACTTACCGTATACCTCAACACAGTGATTATGAACAAGCCCGCTTTGCCCACACCAGGTGTCGGCACTTCGCGTGCGCAGAAACCAAATTCGAGACGAATGAAATATTTGCGCATGCGTAGTACCGTCCGCAGCGCCACCCTAGAGGCATGACGTCAGTGAGTTGAGTTGTTCTATACAAGAAATGTATATATTACGAAGCTTCGTTCGATACTTCCAATAGCGATACCCGGTACTCCGCCGGCGCCTTTGCGCATGTATCGTATCGTTATCAGGTATCGTTATTGGAAGTAAAGGAACCATCTAATAAAACTCTCTCTATTGCTGAATGCTCGACATAGCGTCAAAAACGCACCGTCACGGTATTTGTGATGTTTCGATTTGAACGTCTTCTATGATCGCTGAAACCATAAAAAGAAAGCGCTAGGGACAAGCGCTTTTGAAGCTATTTGATTTGTCCAATTGGCCTGTAGCGTTGGCTGCGTATGGACTAAAGCTCAAATAAAGCTAGTTGTGAAAAACGGGAAACCTGAATGTAAGCTTTAGCCCCGTCTTTCCTTCCAAATTCTTGTAGAATCCAGAGCCTAGCCAGCGATTCCGCCGTTCGTTATTCTACTGGAATTTCAGGTGGACAGGGTATCCCCCAGACTTGTGCCTATCTCAAACACTCTACTCAAGATACCGTATTTCAAATTATTTTTTATATATCTTGGTATCTTGCAAACACTTTTGATTGAGAGTATTTGATGCTCTATTTTAATTACATTTCTAAGTATCTTATACTCATTATCTCAAATACATTTTTTACATTCCACCATTTTCCGAGTTTTTCGGTATGAAGTGGCATGGGCGTAACACAAGCAAAGGGGACATTCTTTCGAGTAACCAATTCCTGTTTCTAGATCCGATAAGCTACGGTGACTTAGATTGAACTCGTGAAAACACCGCATTTGTGCCGATTGTGACTCATATTTCACCCCAAAGTTCGTACAATGAAGGTTTTCCCCTCGCCTTTCCAAAGGCGCCTTCTGTTTTCTTGAGTTACCCCCAAAATATTACACCATCTTCCCGAGGGGAACCAGGGGGTGATGCGGAGCATCGCGGATCGTTGTTAGACAGTTTTAGTGGACCGTACGCTATAGCTTTGCGTACGCAAGGAGATTGCGGGTCGTGAGTGCGCATGCGCAGAACGCAATAGAAGGGCTAGCGTATTGCGTACGCACGCAACGCTGGGGATTTTGCGTTGCTGGCTAGCGGGCCTTGCGGGACGGTCTCGAGAGATCTCGGACCCAACGAGAGCGCCAGTTTCAAGATGGCGGTTGCCTCCACTGGCGCAGCAAGGGCGACGCGGTGTTCTCGAAGCTCTGTGTTACGTGAAATCGCGTGGTGTTCAGCTCGGCTATTCTTTCTGGGACCTACCGCGGTTGAATCAGATCGCCCTGCAGCTGAAGGAGTGCAGAGTGGAAATGTTTGCCGCTCGCAGTGTGCGTCGACGCTGCGATCTGCTCAACGCTAAGCCTATTCCCACAGTTCATCGCCGACGGACGAACGACTTTAAAAGAAATCGCCGAAGTTCTCGCTATGCACTGGACATCAGGGTCGTGAATTTCATTCCGCGATAGCATTGATAAAAGGTGCCGTTTCGACGGGACGACTGACGGAGGCTCCGTGATCGAATTTGGCTACGCACTCGTACTCGTAGCCTTTGTACCCCGCCGAAAAGCGCGCTTGACGAGGCAGCTGTGGCTTGGTTTAATCTGAAATAAAATGATTGGACACTTTTTCTTTTTCAATATTTCTATCCAGGAGCATGGTTGCGCTATAAGCACGCGGAATTCTACGGCTCTAGCAAATTTAACCAAGATCATGCGCGGTGTTCACTCGAAAACGTAACGCACAACTAAATTCGGTCCGAGCAGGTCATTTTTAGCGTACGCTATACTATTGCGTATTGCGTACGTAAGATCCAGCAGCGCTATCCTAAAACTGTCTATTAACGGTGTTATTAACGTTCAGGTTCAGTTTAGGGTCGGCCACTCGCTTCAAGCGTTTGCGGTCAGCGTCGCGTGCCCTTCGCTGCGCAGCTTTGTCTTCAGTGGACGTAGCGTTGCTGTTAGTTTTTGGGGTGGTGCTGACGCTTGCTTGCGCCAACCCACTAACTGACGGGACTGTTGCTTCCATCACACTTCATCGGAAGAACGGAGTGAAGTGGAGTCAACAGCGGTGAACTGAACGCGCGCAGCGCGCTACCGCTGCTTATATTCACACTTGAAGGAGAGGAGACTAGAGGAAGAGAGTTGCGCATGCGCGCGCGGTGTGAGTAGAAGCGAACGCACGCGAAGTGCACGCAGCTGGTAGAGAGAGAGAGAGAGCGGAGAGAGTAACGCGCAGCTGTTGGAGAGAGGAAAGGGGGAGAGTTGCGCATGAGTAGTGTGAGTGCGGACTACGACGCCGACGCCGCGGGACAAAGACCCGAGCAAGAGATGCTCCGCATCTAAAAGATCCTCCAACAAAAGGGGTGGTTTTACGGAAGTAAAGATTGCCACACTGGGGCGCAACGGAGAAGAAAGAAGTAGGTATTTATTAAACCAGTGATGTCATCCAGCGCCTTCTGCTGGTTTGCTACACTGTGTAATGAGGCGCAACGCAGAACGGGAAACGACCAACGATAACAATGAAGACTATAGTGGAAAGAAAATAACAAATAGAAGAAAATAAAAAGTAGACACAAAAAGAATTCTTTTTTTTTGCTTGTACATTTGAGAACGCGATTGCAAAACGTCGAGGTTTCTTTTGTTTCTTAACTTTGTGCCGTCAGTCCGGTACTTATTGCCCTCGCGAACACTGTCCGTAAGCTAACATTAATAAGCAGAGGGGGGATCGGTGGCCGAGTGGGCTAGCGGACACCAGCTCGGAGCACGTGGAGCGAGAGCTCGCGCTGCTGAACCCAGGGATCCTGGGCTCAATCCCCACCCCTGCCCGTTTCGATGTGGATGAGCATCGTACCGGCGTGCGGTCGTGTATCACTACTGTGTGATGCACGTTAAAGACCCCAGGATAGCGGTTGTACTGCACTGGCTAAATTGCTCATCTACAGCTGGGAGACTCGTCGCCTGTTGAGGCAGACCAAGTTCTAGGCTGTATAAACACACACACAACCCAATTTTTCGATAAGCAGAAAACAGGACAGTGTAACGGGAGCGTGCTCCACCAGTGAACCAAGCTCGTGCCGGGCAAGCTCGTGCCGGGCAAGCTCGTGCCGGGGCAGATCGCAGAGGCGTTATAATAAAAGGCTAGCCCTAGTTGACCTTCGGCTGTGCGAACCTTCTTCTCGCGCTGATGCATGGTGTCAGAAGTTGGTGCCGATTTGTGCGAGTATGCTGGGAAAATGTACCTCATTACGTTTGACATGTACTCCAATTACCCCGAAGTGGAGCCTCTAGACAACACCACCACAGCAGCGGTAGTCCACAAGCTCGCGGGAATTTTCGCGAGACATATGGATTCCGCTAGAGTTATGCAGCGGCAATGGCCCCCAGGATAGCTAGGTTCGACATTGTACATGTTCCTTTTTTTAGTACACGGAAGTGACGTCATCACGTCTGATTGGTTGGAAGCAAAAGTGACGTAATTTCCCTAGAAAAATGTGGGCGGAGTCGGCAAAACTGGGCGGAGTCGGCTACCGGACGTAACAACAAAATGACGTTTCGTTTTGTACCGAGTACGTTTCAAAAGGTACTTGCTCGGATCTAGGTGTCATTGGCAGCATGTTTTCGGCGGCGAGGCGTCGCCGTCTCGTCAACTCGACTTTTTCTTTAATAGAACTTTTTTTTTGCCGGAAAGGCTGTATCGGGAACACCGCGATGCATTCGAGCTCCCGGAGGAGATCTTTTGGAAGCAATACCGCCTGCCCAAGATCGTGGTGCGGTGGTTGTGCGACGAACTTCGCGAGGAACCGGAGGTGAGGAGAGTGCGTACCTCGTGGACGGTCATGACTGTGGAGCTTCAAGTGTTGTGTGCACTGCGCTTCTACGGCACGGGGAGCTTCCAAGGCATGGTGGCGAGCGACGAACACGTAGCGCGAGACCAAAAGACAGTCAGCGTTGCGGTCCGCGCCGTGTCCGTCGCTATCGTGCGTCGTCTCGGGGTCCAGCGTGGCTGGATCCACTTCCCCGAGACGCCGAGCGAGAGGTTCGACGCGGAGAGGGGCTTCAAGCTGCTCGGCAGGATACCCGGCGTCATCGGTTGCGTGGACGGGACCATGGTCTCCAACGTCGGCCCGTCCAAGAACGACCCCACCGTCACGAAGGCGGCGTACTGGTGCCGCAAGTACTTCTACGCCCTCAACGTGATGGTGGTAAGTACACTCATGTTACGTTGTCAAAACGCGCCCCAAATCTCTAGAAAAAAAAAACGTATTGCCGATGCGGTTTAAGTATGCCGTTTCATGACTGCGGGCTGTGGGGTCTCACGACTGCGCGAGCGTGTGCTCTACGTAGCATGTGAGCCGTGAGACGCTTCTCCCAAAAATAATACTTGTCTGATAAAACGTGCAAACTTCCGTAAAAGAAAAAAACAAAAAAAAAAACAACATTATTTTTGTTTTAAGGTAGTTAGTTGTACCTTGCATCCAGGAAGGTGTGTTGACATCCATGTGTCAGACAAAATAACTTAAAAGGTTCTGAAATTGCGACTGCTTTGTGAACCATAAGTACAATCTACTACTTGTGGATTGAGGTGATTACATGTCAATATCTCTCTCACTTTCAGGTGTGTGACGCCGATTGCCGGATAATGTGCAGCGACCCACGGTATCCCGGGTCGGTGCACGACTCCTTCGTGTGGCAATTTTCCTGGCTCCGAAACCAACTCGAGCAAGGGCAGCTGCCACGCAACGGCCGGTTCCTGCTTGGTGATCATACTAAATTCGTTCCTTACGCACACGGTGGCTCCCACTGCTTGAAAGCCACAGTACCACACGTACTGTGCTTGTTGTGAGGCACACAGACACAGTTGCTGGAACTCCTTGAAGCGAGACAACACCCACAGTTTGGCCAATAATCTCTGTTTATGTCCACATAACTCTCACACTCTGCAGTCTACGAAAGCCACACTACACCAATCTCACGACAGTGATAAACTGCGCAAGGCATGCGACCGCAGTGCGAGTCGCTGTCCGGTTCGGCCCACTCACTGTTACTGTCTGCCTGTACCCTCCTGCTGGTTGGTTTTTGCATGAAGTTGGAGCTCTTTCGCTGATCCCTGGGGGCTCGCCTGGTCGCTTTGACGGTCGTCAGTTTGTACGGAATGGGATCAATTCCTCCTTGGCCACTTGGGGCTCGCCAAATCTGTCCTTGGGTCGTCTCTGTCCCACACACTGGATTCTTTTCCCTGACCCTTCTTCTTCGGTCTGCCTATATAGCTCCTCCTATTAGACCCTCCGTGTCCCAACAGGACCTGACTCGTTTCCAATCTAACCACCCCCTCTCTTTTCGCCATCTCCAACTCCACCGAGGATTAGGAAAGAGGTTCGTCGAACTGGCGCCTTATCCCCTTGCTTGCCAAAGACAAGGCCAGCGTGTTCTGCTCTGCCCGTGCCTAAGGTCACGGCCACACTCCCAAAAGCAACAGAGCTTTTATCTGTCGGATGCAAGGGCCTAATAATGCACTTGCATACAACACAGCACCCCTAAGGAATCGTGCACGCATCCCATACAACCCACCAGTAAAACACATAGTTACATGAAATAACAGGGAGTTTGCAGGCAAGCTGGTGCTAATTAATCATAATATAAACTGATACTGTAGTGCAGAAATATTAACACAATTTTAAGTCACACTTAAGTTACATTATAATTGACATAGTTGCACACAGCTGTTTTTGCTGTTTTCTTGTCTTTCATTTTAAAAAGTAAAGAATGTAATATGTTCCAACCTCTACATGTGCAGGTGACAGCGGCTACCCCTTGGAGCCTTGGCTCATCACCCCTGTCCCCGGGAACCACGCGACCTCCACCGCTTGCGGCCGGTTTAATAAAGCGCATTCCTCGATCAGGTCTGTTGTGGAGCGCTGCATCGGGCTGTTGAAAAGCAGATTCCGGTGTCTGCAAAGGCACCGGGCTCTGTATTACCACCCTTCAACAGCCACCGCCATTATTTCGGCATGTGCAGTGCTCCAGAACATCTGCCTTGCATCGAGCGAGCCAGAACCGGAGTCAGACTCCGACCCTGAAGAGTCAGAGTTGGAGTCTGAGCCGAGCTCGGACGGTTCTGAGCCGAGCTCGGAGAGGTCAGCGTCGGCTCCCGAGAGGCTGGCTCCTGCCGGCCCTCCGGTCGGCCTTCCGGTCGGCCTCTCGGACAGGGGGAAGGCTCTGAGGCAGCGCCTTGTCGCCCGGTTTGGAACCCGCCGCAGACGTGCCCGTGCGGAGCGCCACACGCAAGATGTCCGCCGCCACGACGGTAGTCCCGACCACCAGGGACACCGTCGGGAAGCCCCTCAGCGCCCTCACCGTGGTGGTGCCCAGCATGGACGCCGCCAGCGACAGGGAACCTCTCGCCACCACGACTGAGGTCCTGACCACCAAGGACCCCGCCACATCCTTGCCCTCACTGAAGCCCTCCTTTGGAAGCCGTAAAGTGCACACTTCGCTTCCTGCTCCACAGTCATGGCCGTCCACAAGCTACATATTCTCTTCAGCTCCTACACCTTGTGAAGTTCGTCGCACAGCCAGCGTGCTGCATCCGGATACGTGTCAAGTGCATCGCGGTGATATCGATACAGCCTTTTTTTATTTTTATGAGCAGAAGGCATTAGACGCAGTCGACATGACAGAAAAGGTTCGCAGGTTTAGTTGCCAGACCAACAGGTCATCTGGATTGCCCCTGCAAAGAACTGAGAATTAATTTAGATTACCTCTTGAAAGAAATGCTTGCTTTAGCAGAGGTTGCTTTCTTAGTTTCTGATTGAACCAGGGATATTGTTGTCGTGGACATTGTTTCATATTACAAATGCTTCAAAGCGTCCTGCCTTCTGCTCCATTTCATTATCTCTTTTATGGCACTTCATCAAAGTTAGGTGATTGTGTTATCTTAAGACAGTGCACAGGTAGTTTGTTTTGAAAATTGCTTTATTTCTTAAAGAAAAACCTGTGACTTCATGAATAAAAGTGTGACAACATGGAATGTAATATTTCATTCATGGAAGTAAAACTGAGCATTGACTGGAACCTTGTAAACAATTGGGCAATCTGAAGTATATATCACAGATATCTTGTTGAACACTCTGGTCTTATTTGAGCACAATAGTTAAATCTCGAAAGGAAAAACAATATATATATTCTCTGACTAGCATACCACCATATAAACACTGGACCACTCTGAAAGAATTATCACAGATGTTGCTCCAAACATTCTTATTTGAGCTTAGCAGTACCAAGTTCTCGAAAAATACAAAATTTATTTCTGACTAGAGATGCACCATATAAACACTGGATCATTCTGAAGAAATATATCATATGTTTTAAAGGGACCATGAAGGCAATTTAATTTTTTTTTTTTTTTAAAGGTGTTTTCGGAAGTATTGGGGTCCTGGCATGCCACACAATTGTTTCTAGAACGTTGTGACTCTTATTTCTGTACCAGAAAATAAATTTGCGAAACCGAAACAAACATTCAGATTTCTTCCCTTTTTCGCCTCTGGAAAGAGAAGTGACGTCAGGGAGCACTGTCGGCATCGGTAGGATTTAGTGCACACTCAGTGTGGTTCCCGTGGTTCGCTCTAGTGCACGGGGGTCTGTGAAGAAAACCTGGAAGAAATGGACGACAACGCCGCCCTCGCATACGAGTTTGAGCTCCCGTTCAGCGACCTCACGCCGACTGAACGGGAGATGCTGCTAAGGACGCAGAACTCTGGGTTGGCGACCGATGCAGCAATGCTGCGCATTGCTGCATCGGTCGGCAGCTTATGCGAACTAACGTCGCCCGATCGACCGTACGTCTTTAGCCGACCTTTCGTGCAACCTACTACTGCACACAAACGCGGCATGATTGGTGAGACACCAGTTCGCAAAGTGAACACGAGACGACGCACGAAACCAAAACCAAAAGTCCGCCGCCCCCGGGGCTCGTACCTCTTTTTCTTTTTTTTTTTTTTTTTTTTGTCCATGATTGCTCGATGCTTGTTACGCGCCCGAGGAACCAGTGCGGGATGCGTTCAACCAGTGACAAACGGAGGGATCGCTTCAGATGCTTTTATACACGGTATAAAACCTATTAATTCCCAACTACAACTTCAAAATAGTATCCGACGTTCAAATAAACTTTTTTCATCACATCTCACCACCGAAATCAAATCCAAGAGCGCGTCTATCGTTAAATTGCCAGACAAGGAGCCCGTTGTCGTCACGCTTCGACGGCGCACTTTAGTTCACCTTTCTGCCGCCGCCTCGGTGGGGTCTCAGGCACCGCTCCCGGCGCTATTGTTACAGCGCCTGTTTGCTCGATTGGTGCGGCACCCAAACTTCTGTTTGGGTTAGAACTTGGTCAACAGTATCTGAGACGTGTCTGACATCCATTTCAATCGTCGAATAAAACTTCGAAACTGCCTTCATGGTCCCTTTAAGGACACTATGAAACTCATAGTCTCTAGATTGCATATTGTCAGACATATGACAATGCTACATATAAAAAGAATAAAGGCCAAGTTCAATGCTTAGGTAAGACAAAATGAATGTAGTTGCTATTGCAATCCATGACTAGACTGCAGGCCTTTTAAGTTCTCAATGAAAAATTTCTCGACACCTGACAGGAATGGAAGAACACTTCCTATAGTTAGCGACAGGTTAAGAATTAAACGGGGGCTCCTCCCACCTCTTCCCACTTCAGCAGAGCAAAGGCTGGAGAGGAGCTTGCTTCCTCTCTACTGTTCGCTTTGCTAAAGTGCAAAGAGGTGGGAGGAGCTTCCACTTCACTGTTAACCTGTTGCCGAGTATAGCTGCCGCTGTTCGTCAAACACGAGACATGGCTTGCTTGGGCATAAATCCATTGCTGCCCAGCCAATATTTTCTACTTGCTTCACGGGTCATAGCCAAGGAAAAAGGACTAAGCGAGCTCTTGGCGATTGCTGTAATCTGACTATTGCGCCAATCTCAGGCTGCAAAATTAAATGGCCGGCTTGGCATGTGGAATAAATAAAATAAATAAATAAATAAATAAATCTAAGGTTCAGTTTCAGGGGGGGCGGGGGTTGTGGCTGTGGCCAGGGCTGTGGCCAGGGCTGCGGCCAGGGCTGCGGCCAGGGCTGCGGCCAGCGCTTCGGCCAGGGCTGCGGCTGGAGCAGCGGGGTGGGCCGGGGCTGCGAGGGGGGCCGGGGCTGCGGGGGGGGGGGGGGGGGGGGCGGGGGCTGCGGGGGGGGGGGGGGCCGGGGCTGCAGGGGGGGCCGGGGCTGCGGGCTGCTCCAGCGCCCTGCTGGCCAGCAGGAGGAGCAGTTGGACCAGGGTGCAGTGGGTGTTTTCGTGTCCCGAAGCCGCCCTGTCAAGGTTTGCAGAGATCCGTTCCGGGACCTCCAGGAGCTGAAATGGCAAAGGAGTTTCATTAACATTGGGCAGCATATTTCCATTGACACAGCTGTGGCATGAGCAAGGTCTGCCAAGACCTTGCTCATGCCACAGCTGTGTCATTCTGCACCATCGTGGACATGCATTGCTTTCTGTGGCCTCGTGGCAGCACCTTGGTCTTAACCTTTTTAGTTGTAAGTGCGTGTAAGGTTAAGTTTGAGCCTGTACCCGGCCTCCGAACTCCCTCTCCTCTGCAGCCTGGTCCACGTTCTGCTGCAGCAGCAGGGCCTGTTGCTCCACGGCCTGGATGGCAGCCGCGTCGTGCCGCTCCTGCCTCGACTGCCGGGGGGGGGGGGGGGGGGGGGGGGGGGGGGGGGGCGAGGCACGGTGGGCCGCACCCACGGCTCCCGGCTTGTCGTTGTGTCTGCCAGGAAACCGAGTATGGGTGATGATGGTGCTCATATCTGCACCACTGATGATAGGTCACAGATGCCCTAGCAAGAGAGCTTACCTCGTGAGGTGGAGGGCACCGGTTCGGCTGCCATCTGGCGCCTGCTGCTGCTTGGCCTCTCCTGGAATGGGAATTTATAACAACTCGTGAGAACACACAGCCTTGTCTGTGCTTCCCATGTGTTGACCGAACATTTTGACGAGCATGCATTCTACTCGGAGGAGAACATTTTGAGAATGCCACCTCAGAGGCACTCTCACTTTCTTTTTTTTGACAACGTTTCCATTGAGTACCGGGATATATGTCTAGTGCTAGCACATCATCTTCCCAAAAATTACAAGCAAGACACCATAGGGATTTATTGCAACAGCCAGGAGCGAGGTGGCAAAAATGACGCATGTCCCTGTTTGGGTGTCAAACATTAGATTTCGCCACTACATGGACAGATGCAATGTCTTCCGCTAGAGCTTCTAATATTTGCAAAAGGTCAACGTGTTTCTTAAATGCATCCTCACTGATATACCGCGGTGCAGCGCATTGGTGCCCGCTGCCCTGCACTCTTTGTTAACATGATGGTAATTGTTGAAGTACGTACCTGCTGGTCGCCCGGTTCACCGGGGACCCGCACCCCAGGGGCCCCGAGCGCCGACTCTGTGCCCACCAGCGTTAGGATCCTGGCCAGGGACGACGCTAGTGGGCGCACGGTTGAGCTGCCGCCCCCGGTCCTTCTGTTGATAACGAAAACGACTGAATAAATTTCATTGCACTATCAGCAGACTACAAAGATTACCTTGCGGTCTCGTTGAGCTGTGCAGCTCGCTTCCGCGCCTTCATCACGCGCCGGGACCAATGCTCCTTCCACTGCTTGTAGCTTTAGGTTGGAGGCCCCAGCGCGTTCAGGCGCAGAGCGAGCTGCTCCCACAGCCGCCGCTTGTCGTCCCGCGTCAGGGCGGCGGAGAGGTCAGTGGCATTGCGCGCGAGCGACGGGTGCTCACACATGAAGGAGAGTTGCTCCTCCTACTGAGCAGCCGTCACTCGCGCGCTCCTCGTTGGTCCCGCCGACCCCTCCGCTGCCCCCGGCACCCCCGGCTCCTCGTGGTCCGACCGGTCCGACATTTTGGTTTGAAGAAGGCGCGTGGCGCACATCCCGCATAATATTGGAACCACTTTCTCTCCAATTAATTCTTAAATGTAATGCAAAAGGACACAAAAAAGTGGTTTGTTTTAACAACGCACAACAGGTTTTGATTGTTTTTCAATACTTTTACCTGTAATAGAACAGATGCGACGGCCAGCGACGCACAGGATTGGTTGCGGTTCCTTCGCTAAACGCAGGAACTGCTCCCCGCGTCGTAGTAAATCCTACCCCGTATCCCGCGCGTAGGGACGCCTCAGGGAATGCGTAGCTCCTTCCGCTCGTCGGGGGTTGGCTACGGACGTCGCTCAAACGGGTAACAGGTGTCAAGTTTAGCGATGACGTAGCGGCGTCAAAGTGGGCAGAGCCGCCACGTGAGTGTTGCTAGGATACGTTCCTCCTTTCTATTAGGTCACTTCCATGTACCTTTTCTCAAATGTCCAACCTAGCGATCCAGTTCTCCTCAAAAAAGTTCCGTGATTTTGCTAGACGGTGCGATTTTCGGCAAGTCACATCCAGTCAGGGGACGTTGTCCGCATAGAGAAAGAAAGGGGTGGCCAACCAAGACCAAAGTGCAAAAAAAGGTGGCACCAAGGTCCTACAAGCTCGTAACAGAGGACGGGAGAGAGCTGCGTCGCAACCGGCAACACCTCATCGCAACGCTTGAAGTCTTCGTCCCTGATCCTCAGCCCGACGACAACGGCGCACCCATGGTGACGTCGCCCCAGCCATCTAGGAACCTTCTGGGCACATCTTGCTCACGAAGCCAACCCACAGCAATTAGTGCAGTCCCAGTCGCTCCACGGGTCATTGGAGTCCCGGCACCATCGCGGGCCTCGACACGGATGCGGCGTCTTCCTCGGCGGCTTCGCTACGATGACAATTTCAATCAACACTCCTAGTATTTGCTGTTTGTTCATTTCTTCAATCTTCTTATGTGTTAAGACGGGGTGTTTGTTACTTCGACTTCGCTCGTGTGTGTTAAAAAAAGAATGAAAAAGGAAAGTGTAACCAGTGAACCAAGCTCGTGCCCGGGCAGATCGCAGAGGCGCCATAATAAAAGGCTAGCCCTAGTTGACCTCCCGCTGTGCGAACCTTCTTCTCGCGATGATACTGACAGGAAACGAACTACGATCAGGATGACCTCTCAAAATGCCAACAAAGCGTCTCCCAACGTCGAGTGCCTTTCTGAAAGCAACGTACTTGAAGAACGTGCGACCAGTGCCGTGGCTATTATGTGGGCTCTCTGTGCTATCCATTCAATTCTTACGGTATCCAAGTTCGTTTATGATGAATTCCCCATATAGAAAATCTGGATTGTAGTTAAACGATGCGTCTAAGGCGAGCCACAGAACGTGATATTCGGCAATGTCACATAGCCGAAGTAACGTCTTCTTTTTTTTTTCTTTTTTTTTCCCGGAAATATTTTGTAATATGTATCAGTGATATCCTTCTCCTTATAGTTGGACTGCCTAAAATATCCCTACGATGCTTTGTTTTGTTTTTCGTTTCGTGTGCGGACTCTGTCTGAGCTTTTATGACGGCCCTGTCATATTGGTCATACCCAAGGGTTCCGCGTTTTCGGTTTCTCCTTCTTCGAAATTCGGCGTACCTTTTTCGGTGTTCATTTTAAAAAGCATTTTCGGTTTTTTTTTTCGACGTATATTTATGCCCGCAAAAGTTTATCGGCTTTTTTCCGGTGAATATAAAATGAACACCAACGGACACAGGATAAGATGATCCTTCTAGCTCTGAGATTTGTGATCACTCAAAGAATAACGGCACAAATACATTGAAACATGAATGGACACTTTATATGGCAACTTATGCAACTATAAAAGAAACAAGAAAAAACAAACAAAAGAAGTACAAACAAGTCAGATACAAAACTTATGCAGAAAAAACATGGAACTTCACCTTTTGTACATGACGATTACGTGATCTTATTATAGTATACACACATGTACTTTTTCATGTTCTCCTCGTTGATCCGCACTCTTTCTTTCCCGATAATATAACCCTGAGCTTCGAGAATGCCCTCTCAACGCTAACACTGGACACTGGCCGGCTGAGGAGGTGAAGCGCTACCTGGGCCAAAATAGGCCAATCAACCAATTGTGACCGCCAAAAGAGACACGGTGCGATATTTTGAAGCACAATACAACATGCAGAGCTTGCCCTTGCATCAAGTCAGTCTTCCTCACAATGAGTTTGAAAACATGGAAGTCATGGGACATTTCGGACTTCACGTTCCGATCAATGATGCGCACATTAAACCAAAACGTCGTGATGACATCCGTGTATCCCATACATTCGGACACGTTTCGATAAACACTGTCGTTCCACTTTTTCGCCAAGGCTCTGCGGTACGACTGGAAGGTCAAAGTGACCTTTTCCGGTTAAAACTGAAGTTTAGAAAATGGATTCGACGTACTTTTATCGGTTTTTATCGGTTTACATCGAAAATGCCGAACCTAAAAACTTACCTCTTTCGGTTAAAACCGAATTCATGAAAATGGATTCGGCGTACTTTTATCGGTTTTTATCGGATTAAACCGAAAACTCCGAACCCTAGTCATACCAAAGTTTTCTGCAGACATGTTTGAAGTATACACATGTATGAAGCAACATGTGCCTAACATGATTACACTCAGCCCGCGGATAATTATGTCATCATGTCCGCAGTGAACATTGTGGCTTGTGTGGGAAAAATGGGATGTATGACTCCGCCTTTATTATCAGTTTTCTTTCTCGAGTTTCTCCGGTCTCTTTGTCCGTTAATTTGTATGCTGAGTTTTGAAATTCAGCATTTATAGATATCCTATGATGTGGTCGCTACGTTCTACGGCGTTATTAAATTTATCTTCTACTTCTTAAGTTGGAATAAACGATTCGAGGGCACCATCAATGTAACCTTTATTGATAATCCTAGTTTCTTTTGAGTTTTGACGAGTTCGCTAACTTGCCCTGATTGTCGCTGCTTCTGGCGGTATTGTTTTGTTGGGATAATCAAAATATGTTGTTGCGTCCGCGCGCCATCCAGGCTTCTGATAGAGAAGAAATTCTATTTTGTCGCTCTTGAAGTTGTAAGTTCCTTGAGCGTCCTTTGAGTTCGCTAATGCATCGATTATATTGCCGGCCGATCGTTGGTACCATATTGTGACATTTCATTGATGCTTCCAGTAATGTTCTCGCCGTCTGGTTATAGACCCCTCCCGGTTTTGGCACAATGTTGCTGACTGGTTCTTTGAGAAAGAGTCAGCCACAACGTTTACGTACACATGTATCTGAATTCACCACTAAAGGAGTGGCGAAATTAGCAAAGCCCATCGACGAGATGAAGGTGAGATGCGTGGCAACTGCTATTCTCCCGATGAGCGAATATCCGTCGGAGTGATAAATCACGTTCTTTCTAAGGGGCTCCTGATTATACAAGGCGTCTCGTAGCTTCGGCCATGGTCTAGCCTTCTGTAAGACGAAATGCAAAGTCGCTCCCCAGTAGAAAATCTTGTGTTATGTGTGTAAGAAATTTTTATGCCCAATAAACGCATATGATAAAATAAAATCGTAAAAGAACATATAAGAACCTTATAATAACGTATAAGAACATTATGAGAAATATATACTATTATTTAAAGGAGCTGTGCAACAGTTTCAGTGCTTTGCTTAAAATATTTGGGAGTTGGTGTATCGACCTTTCTGAAGTAAAGAACAAAAAAACGCTTTTGCCTGCATGTCCTAGTTTTTATTTTAAAAATGGACAAAGAGTGAGGTTTTCGGCATCTCTCAACTCCTTCACCAATTTCCGAGTCACGTGCGCTGTGACGTCAGTGGGGGTCGCGCGGGGTTCCGGTGAAGCTCTCTCTCTAGAGCCATCAGTGAGCAGCGAGAACTCATCTGCTCGCGACCGCGTGACCCCGTGCAGGCGGGCGCAGCGCGAACAATATGGTGAAAGGAGGAAAGTCTCATCCGGTCCGGCCATACCCGTACGGCTCGGTCCCCCTCCCCCTCCGGCTTCTCGCGGCTGTTTGCGGTAGCAGATAGAGCTGACGGTTTTGTGGACCGGATAGATGGCGCCACTAAAACTCCGTATAATAAAAGTTTTGTCGATGATACCAGGTTTTTGACGCGTTTATGTTTATCTTGGAACGACAAGATTTATAGAAAAGTTCCCTTTTATCGAGCAGGTATTCGCACAACTTGCTATCTTTCTACAAGACCCCCATGACGTCACACCGCGTGTTTCTCAAGGCCGCCGCCCGCGGCAGCAGGTCGGGGAATATTCTAATTTTGCTTCGCCATTACGCGGCGGAATCGCAACATTTCGAAGGAAGGAGGTGTGTTTTCTGTCCTTTGTCACAAGATGAACAACGTCAAAAGTAGAAGATGCCAATTCTTTCAACGTTAAAATCGCAGCACAGCTCCTTTAAGAAGTTATAAGAAACTGACAAGTTTATTATAACCTCTTATTTTATCTTATATTGTTCGTAGATGTTCTTATAAGGTTTTTCTATATTCTTATATGATCTTATTTATCATATATGCGTTTATTGGACATAAATAAGTTTTATACCTACATGTAGGCTTTTTTCACTAGGGCAGTCACACTGCCAATACATTCTTACAAAGGACAGTTTTCGGAAAATGTCTGAACCGGGTTTCACCCATGTATGATCGTTCACACTGGCCCTACAAATATTGTCTGCCAACACGTCTGAAGCATACGCGTGTATAAAGGAACGAACATCCGTGAGGCGAGTCCGCGTTCAACTACGCAGACTCGCCTCATATTTAACGCTTCGTCTAGAAAACCGCGGTAATGGGTGGTTAAAACATTTCAGGGATGCCGCGTATACTCCTCCAAGCTTATATCTGTAATATTCTGATATTTTTATTACTTTATGTAGTATACAAAAGGGGGTCAGAGTGTGCGTAATACGACGCATTGGCTGCGACTTGATTGCTTTCTTCTGCAATGAAAAAGTTTATTAAGGTGTGTAGTGTCGTGTTTGCCCATACTAGGTGGCAACAGGATATACTTGAATTAAATAATGCACTATAAATTAAGAGTTTAACACTAGATGCGTTGCTTCGGGCCGCCAAGCGGCGTTACCATAGCAACTGTCGCTGAAGTCTGTGACGTGACGGCGTGGCAATCGCCCCCGTCGCAACGTCAGCGGCAGCAGTTGCCAAGGCTACGGCGCTCTGCGGCGCGGCGTGATGCCATTTTTGCGTGCTTGTCTATCATGCTTGACACCCGATTTCTCTTCGCAGGTGTGTTTGAATCGGACTCTCATCCAAAACCTGACCTTGGAGAAGCTGGACGATACAGCAGCCTACACCCGCCGGTTTCTACTCCGCTGCGGGTAGATTGTGGCAGAGAAATTACATTGGCCTCAATACCGGCATTTTTAATCCTCTTTTTTTTTTCGATGCAAGCTCAGATACAACGTAAGGTTGTAAAGTAGCAAAATAAAAGACGTTTTATATGTTTTCAACTGTCGTGGGACCGCACTGAATGGTTGCGAGGATGTTAAAGCACCGATTTCTGTTTGGAATGATTCGTGGGTGGGCGCCAAGCTGTAGTCGGTGTCAGGTCAAGAATAAAATGGAAGCTCCTCCCACCTTAGCGGAGCGAACGCTGGAGGGGAGGCCGATTCCTCTCCAGCGTTCGCTCGCTCTCCATGCCCTTGTCGAACGTGTTAGAACGCGGAACGCCAGCATCTGGTGTTTGGCTCTCGCATTCGTACGCGTTTGACGAGTGCAGTGGAGACAAAGGCAGCTAGCTTTAGGTCTACCCACTAATCCTTCTAACCAGGGCTCGGCCTTCTGACGTCCCCGTATACGTTGTTGTCTTCCACTCTTCCTCAGATTCCTGGCGGTTTGGTTATATCGTACCGGAAACACGTAGTCGCAAGGAGTTAGTCTTGTGGTGGGAAATCTTCGGTAAACTACCAACGGGGCGAATGGGCGGGTCGGGGGAGGCATTGAAGCTGCGATGATGTACGATCGATGCACGATCGATGCACGATGCCTACAGATACGCGATGGGTACAAAATGCTCTTTTTGAGAGGAACACTTTGGGATCCAAATTTTTTATATCGGTGGCTTACAAAAAAAGTTCCCTTTCTTTTTTTCCTGCACCGCACTCGAAGAAATATTCGTGGATTGATTGGGTGCGCGCGTATACTGGCGACCTTTCAAGGATTCCGACGCGTGATGACGCCGCGCTGTGAATGATCGAGAATCGGAACCGCGTGACAAAGTGTCTTGTTGGCTGGGACATATCGAAATAGAGTCCCATCTTGAACCTCCTCGAGGCTAAAGTTTTCTGCGTTTATTTCTGTTTTTTTTTATTACTTTCTGTATATTAGCTTCGTGAGTATAAATGACTTCTAACGCAAATGAAAAAGAAACCTTGCTTTAGTATCTTATAAGTTCACGCCTAAACCTAGAGCCACTTTTTATGGCAGCACAGCTGCCAGAGTAGTAAGTAGCGACACGAGGCAAAATTATCTACATGCACGACGTCAGAAGCGCCGGTAGTGATCTCCATTTTGGCCCTGGGAGGTTGCCATGGTAACCGTGTTGCTGGCGACTCCGGGCGGCAATATTTCGATAGTTCATATCTGGGACTTCGCTCCTATGAAACAAAGTCCGATTACGCCGGCCACGACAGGATGATTGCCTCGGGACATAACTGCTTCTCGACTGCCCCATAGTAAGCGAATATATGCTTAGCATCATACCTCTTCAAGACCCAATCATTCATTCAAGATGAGATTATTACGCCGATTGGCCAGGAGCGACGTCGACGACCGTCTCACCCTCGTTTGGGCGATGAACAGTCGACGGGGTTATACCAAGAAGGACAGCATGGTGGTCTCCAGAGGATTGCTAAGGCCATCAAAACAGACGGACGCCGGATACGAGGTGTTATTGCCGACAGGCCTGGGGGTCGTCCGGAAATTTACCGGCATGAAAAAAATATTTTTATCTGGTGTAGCACACATATCCGTGTTAAAGGGACCATAAAATAATTTTTTTAACTTCTTTCATAGCTGTAATCACCTCAAAAGCGAACTGTGAAATCACGCGGTCGTGACATGTTAGGGCACCGGTGCTACGACCCTAAGCTTCCATCGTGCTTTCTAAGCACACCAAATAACTTGGCATTCGCCAATGACGATAAGTTTTGTCAGTGCACTCATTGGCCACGAACGCGAATTCAAATATTCGTCGACGAATTGATTGTTGACGAGCGCATACGTCCGAGTGACGCAGTCTTTGTGTTCAATGCGTGAGCTGGGGTCGGCTGACGTCATTTTGGCCCTTGTAGGCATTGCAACGAAGATATTTAGAACCATACACACACGATGATAACATCATAGCACATTGACATTAATGAGCACAAAACGGGCCCACCTACACAAAATAAATATTACACTTGAAAGAAATAAATGTGTCTGTAACTTGTTCATTACACAGACGAGCACACGTCTCAGCATGTAAGTAGAGTAGTATGTGTTGATGCAATGTTATATAGCAGGTCCTTTCATATACGTCATTTGTTCAAACGCTAGCTTGTCACTTGAAAAAACAAACCGAAAAACACTGGTATCAAATGCAATCCAGTGCAACGAAAGCGCGTTATATTAAAGTCTTCAGAACTGCCGATTCATAAAATCGTCGATTAGTAAAAAAGGTGAAAGATCGCTCGCTAAAAGTTGCTCTGATTATTCGGTGACCCAGGGCTGAAACAACTTCCCCTAGGCCCTACAAGGGAGGTATACCGATTCTCAGAAATTCAAGTTTCAAAGGAAGCTAAAAAAATGCGAAAATTTTATCCTAAAAGCGATATCGTAAAATTGTTGATTAGTACAAAACGTAAAAATCGCAGGAGCTTCCTCACTGAACGTTTATCTGATTATGCGGTTACCTTGGGCTGAAACAACTTCCCCCAGGCCCAACGCGTCAATTCTCAGACACGCCAACGTTGAAACAAAGCCAAGAGTATGCGAAAATTGCATGCTAAAAGTCTTATCGATCCCCTAACACATCCGGGAATCCAACCACCGCGCTAAGGCGATATGACTGATTGTGTCGCACAGGTGCTAATGTCCAGAACGCTCTTGCACAGAAAAAATATAAAGACTCATTCTTTCAGATCTTCACGTTATATCTGCATCAGAGAGCACGAAGAAGTCCGAAATCGTCGGCAAGCAGCTGCACATCACGACTCCGCACACCGAACAAACTCGCACCCACCAGCTCTGGGCGCTGCCATCTTACCGGTGACCTCACGGCTCTTGCGAGGTCACGTGACAAATAGTCACTCGGTTGCTATGGTTACGATGCCAGCTCGGCTCTTTGCTATGGTACCCCGTGTGACCAATCGCGGTGAGAGGCGGCACAGGGAAAAGCGTGGCGCTATTCTAGCAGCTACGCTGCCACATAGAGTGACTCTACCTAAACCCAGTGTCTAATCCTGACCGTGATCTTTTACCGGGACATCAGTGCTTAGTGTCAAGCGTGGCGGCCGTTCCCGTCTGTGTTAACGGATCGCCACTCAGAGCACGGGGCTCTCACTGCACAACCCAGGGACACTGACTTTAATTCCCACCGCTGACCCTTTTAGGTCTGGATGAGCATCGTACCGACGCGCGGTCGTGTATCGCTACTGCGCGATGCACGTTAAAGGCTCCAGGCTGGCTAGGAGTGGTACACTGCACTGGCTAAATTTTTCATCTACAGCGGAGACACGTATCCCCATTAGTGCTGGCTAACGTCCCGCTGTCTAAACACACGTAGAAACAATTAATTTTACAGCCAGTTTAAAAAATCTCTTGGCAGGCGACAGAAAAAGCACATATGTTCTATGGTGCCTCGCGGTCGAACCCTAACGTAATTCGAGAGAATGTAACGAAGCGCTCCTGTGTGAACGGGACTTTTCTCGTACTAACCTAGTGTAATCCAGTCAAGCGAAGCTCCCTGAATGAGGTTACTAATTAACTCATAATTCTATAACCGCGAAACACACACACACGCACACACACAAACACACACACACACACGCACACACAGATTTTAAAAAAAAGAAGAAAGAATAATTGTTTTTAAGTTTTCCGAATGACGACGGATGGACCAAAAATAACACCACATTTGTGTTTCTGGATTGAATATTCGGCGGCCCGAGCGGAGAGTCAAAACTCGTTGCGCAGTCTCGTTAAGAGACGAACCGATAGCGTTTTAATTAGCTTCGTGGTGATGGCGATCATGATGATAACGCGCAGCAGGGGGCGCCACTAGCTTCTTCCCGAAGTCGTGCGCCACCGTCTGCGGTCGTTCATCCCAGAGCACGAGGCCTGTGCATGACGTCATCGTTAGTGGGTCCCCGACCCGCCCCCCAGCGGCAAACGCGTTGAGGTTCGACGAGAGTCACCGCAAAGTGGCAGAGGCGCCCAGGGGCGGATCCAAGGGTGGGAGGGGGGGGGGGGGGGGGGGGGGCGGCTGTTCCCCCCCCCCTCCCCCCCCCAAACAAAGTCGACCCCCCCCTCCCCCCTTCTCGGAGGGAAACTTGATATGGGTGAACCCTCCCCCCCCCCCCCCCTCCCCGAAATAAAACCGACTACCGACCTGCCAGGTGGTAGAAGGCTTGGTACTCAAGGACGGGGGTTCAAAATAGGGTACGTCGCACCCTAGCAGGCACACTTGTACTCTGAAGTTTGAGAACCGCTTGGTCGAACGGGAGAATAATATCCTTACAAATTCCCCCCCCCCCCCTCCCCCCAAATGGACTTCTGGATCCACCCCTGCACGCGTCGCGCTCTCGGCGTCGCCGCGTGAGCGTCGCGCTTGTTGTGAGGCGCTGCGAGACGCGCTAGCGGTGACGCTGACGCAATGCGGAGGGCAAGTCGTCTGCTTCTTGCGCAGGAGTTGCATTGACGTCAGAACGTCACCGAGCTCTTCTTGGCTGATTGGCTGATAGAAAGACGTTTACAATCAAAGCCAATCAGAGCTCGGCGTCGTTCTGACGTCACCACACCTCCCGCGCAAGAAGCAGACGACTTGTTCTCCGCATTGAGCAAGGCGCCGCTGTGTGGAGCCACTAGTGACGACGTTTTGGGGGGAACGACACAGGCCCTATGCCCCTAGCTGGAATTGGTTCATCACACGAGAAGTTGAGAAATTCTCACCTCGGGTGACCTTGACTTCCGGGGCGCGTTCGCCTCTACGGGGAGGCTCGATCGTTTAGTCTAATGGTTCAGGCAATACGTGGTTTTGGATGTTTATTTTTTTTCTTTCTTTTTGGGCGTGTATACAGGCAGGGTAAGCGTATGGCGTGCTCGCGGATGCAGAGGACTACGGAAAACATCAACAAACAAGTTTAAACTTGAACTGGTAATGATGGTCTTACGATCGATGTATCGATGCTTTCGTCATTGTGTATTTAAAACGGTGAGTGAGAAAGCAAAAAAGTGGCCGTTTAGAAAGCAAATAATATTTTTTTTTTTTATGGTTTTGCCGACGTACGCGCGTTCGCGAATGTCTTCGTTGGCCCCAGTGGAAATGAGAAATGAACTGCGTTATGTTGAACTTCAGAGAGTGAATATACGTCGGAAAACCCCCGAACTTCGCTTGTTGCACGTTCGATTTGCGCGCTGGCGCAACAGCCACCGTTTGGAGGACATGTAGTAATAAAAAAAAGCACTCAGCTTTTTTTTTTTCTTCTTTTTTCTCATTTACGCGCGTTCGCGGATGTCTTCGTTGGCTCTAGTGGAAATGAGAAATGAACTGCGATAGGTTGAACTCCGGAGAGTGAATATACGTCAAACAACCGCCGAACTTCGTCTTGCTGCACGTTCGCTTAGCGCACTGGCGCAACAGCCACCGTTCTGACGCCAGAGCGAACGCCGCCGGTGGAAATTCGTCACATTTTCCCACTATTCCCACTCCAGGGGGCGGGAGGGGGGGGGGGGGGGGTGTATGAACTTTCAAAGGATCAGAAAGGAGTGCGCCGAACATTTGTGGCTGAAAGGAAAAGTCGCTGGGGAATCAACAGTCCTTGGAGTTGTTTACTTATGGACAGGGACAGGTGCTAAAGAGGAAAACAGAAAAATGATTTATTGCATATCAAGAGACATTAGTGAGCTAGGGGAAGGCTCTGAAACAATTATTATGAAAGACATGAATGCCCATATTGACGGTCTGGATGGGCATACGGACTCAACTGGAAGCATATTACTAGAACTGGTGGAAAAACATGACTTGGTTTTATGTAATACCAGTCAGAAGTGTGACGGGCACATAACGTGGGAAACTGGCAATCTAAATTCAACTATATATTACATACTCATGTCATACAAAATATATGGTAAGTTCCAAGTAATGAAAATAGATCAAGAAGGTTCCAAAAGTCTTGGTAGTGATCACAAACGTATTAAGCTGAATTTTGCCAGAGAAGTAAATGCTGAAACTAGACAACATAATTCAAGGCAAACTTTCTGCAGCGACAAAGAGTTGGAAATAGTTGCTGAAAGAATAGAGGAAGCAGTTTCAGGGCAACGGTAAACAGATTGGACCTATGAGAGTTTAACTAGGCTTTTTGCACTGGAACTAGACGAAGTTCAGAGTAAACGAAAGGGGAAGCAAGGACATAGACCAAAAAGCCGGTGGGACAAAGAAGTGAAGCGAGCGATACAAAAACGTCAGGAATCCTATAGAGAACACAGGTATTCCAAGCGTAGTGGGGAGTCCGAAACGGAAGTAAAAAGAAAATGGGACAATTTTATAACATTTCGCCGAGAGGCATCCAGTTTGATCAATGCGAAAATTCAGAGAAAGGGTGAGGAATGGATGAGTAATGTAAGCAAGAAAGATAGAAACGCAGCGAAGAAGTTTTGGGAGCAGTTGAACTCACTCGGTGAAACGAGGCAGGCTAGACAGAGGTTCATACTCTCGCATCAGGGAGATCAATTAGAGGGAGATGATGCGATACGATATATAGGAGCAGTGATGGAGGAGAAATTTCGGGAACGGGTAGATATGGAAGATAGGAGAACCGATGGAAGTAGCAGTCCAGTTTGTGACATCGCGGATTTTGGACAAAAAGAATGGGAAAAGGCGGAACGAAAAGTCCCTAGTGGCACGTCGACAGGCACAGATGGTATGCCAATCAAGCTGGTGAAAAATGTGGGTCCTAAATCTAAGGCAAAACTAAGGGGGGTAGTGAGTACCATGATAACAAAAGGAAATATTCCAGATGAATGGAGGCTTAGTAGGATAAGTGTGATATATAAGGGAAAGGGAGATAAGTCTGATATTAGGAATTATCGTCCCATAACCGTGACACCGGCTATTTACAGGTTGGTAATCCAGATTATAAAGAACAGACTGGGAGAATGGGTAGATTGCGAGGGCATACTGGGCGAGTTACAGAACGGGTTTCGGAAACAAAAAAGGCTGGAGGACAATTTATTTTCTCTAACACAGTGTATAGAAATAGCGCAAAAAGAAAACAGACAGTCTGGCTGGCATTTCTGGATATCAAGGGTGCCTATGACAATATGAACCAAAGGAACCTGTGGGACATAGTGGAGAGCTTAAACCTAGATGAAGGCCTAACAGCACTATTAAGGAACATTTACAAAGATAACAAGGTGATTATAACATGGGAAGGAAAGGCTACAGGGAAAATAGAGATAAGACGAGGCCTTAGGCAGGGGTGCCCGTTATCGCCTTTGCTGTTTATGTTGTATCTGAGAGGATTGGAGGATAGACTAGAGAAGAGTGGGCTTGGATTCGACCTTTCTTACAGTAAGCTAGGCCAAAAAAATTCAGCAGTCCTTACCGGGATTGATGTATGCGGATGATATTGTACTAATGGCTAACAACAGGACAGAGTTGCAGGAATTAATGAGCATCTGTGGTAGGGAAGGATAGGAATTAGGTTTAGAATTCAGTAGTGAAAAATCAGCAGTCATGATTTTTAACGATGATGAAGTTGAGAGGCTGAAGATACAGAATATTACAGTTGAGAGAGCGATTAAATACAAGTATCTAGGAGTATGGGTATGTGATGGTGCAGAATATCTCAGTGAGCATGAAAAGTATATATTAGGTAAGGGCAACAGAAATGCAGCTGTAATGAGAAATAGAGCACTTTGGAATTACAACAGGTGTGAGGTGGTGAGAGAGATTTGGAAAGGGGGTCATGGTGCCTGGCTTGACTTTTGGAAACGCAGTGCTATGCATGAAATCCGAAGTGCTTGCGAGACTAGAAATAAAACAATCGGAGTAGGTAGGCTGGCTTTGGGGGCACATTGCAAAACGCCAAACCAGGGAATACAAGGAGACATGGGATGGGCATCATTTGAGAGCAGGGAAGCAGTGAGCAAGATAGAACTTGAGGATAGGTTGAGGCAAATGGATGGCGAGCAATGGGCACGAAAGGTTTTCAGCTATTTATACATGAGGGGTGTGGACATGAAGTGGAGACAGCGCACTAGGAAATTAAAGGGACCATGAAATGACCCTTTTTCTTTTTCCAGATAACTTTTACATTAAACCGTCAATGTTCACTGAATGCCGAACAGGCATCCGTTTTCGTCTCGGTTTATTAACTTCTACACAAAAAATTAATGAAATATCGACTTTGTCTTTCTCTCCAACTGACCGCAAAGCAAGCCGTGACGTACGCTGTTTCCGGAACCGGAAGTTTTCTCGGCAGTACGAGAATGGGAGCGTTAGCGGCAACGAGTTGGGGTGCGCCAGTAGGTTTTACTGCGCTGATATCACCGACGTATTTTCTGAATCGGCGCCTCTCATCGCCGCATCGCAGCTGAGCGAAATTCAATGAGATATGTTGCGCTACAGCGACAGCATGGGACTCGTCCCATACGCCGGTATGCCTGTTGGTAAGTGCAGCGAGGCTTCCGGTGAAGACTCCAGAAGTCAACCCAACTGTCATTGTTGGTAAAAGGCGGCCCGTGTCAGTCGTTTGCAAAGCGACGTAGATGGAAACAAATTGCCGCGGCATTTTTCGTGGCCTCGGAGATGCAGGAGCGAGCCGACGTTAAAAAAGATACGTTTGAACTACGAGTGTCAGCAAGAGCTACGTAAATACCTGTTCACACTCGGAGCGGACGCGTGCGTTTGATGGAAGTGCTGTATTCGCGCTGTTGGTAAGCGCTTCGGGACCGATCTTTTGCGATTGCAACTCGATACTGACGCGACACTCGGCAAAGACAGGTTGGACCGGCATTGCACGTATACCTCCCACGAACTGTTATAGCTCGACAGTGACGTGCAGTCTGTCAGAATAAAAATGGCATACCAATAACAAAGTGTACATACCGTGTTACGAAGGTAATCCATACGGCGTTTATTTCAGCTCTATATCACACAAAACAAGAAGATAGAATCGACGAGAGTCCCTTTTCGACGAGTGTTCGTCAACACTGCCTCGGAAGACAAGGGGAAGAGATTGACCTCACCTCTTAATCTAAAATTGAGGTCAGCGATCAAACTATAATACGGGAAGGGTCCACAAGGGTAGCGCGGGCATATTCCATTCAGCACGCCAGCCGGTCGTAGGCAGACGGTCTTGCGACGAAGCAACGCTGCGCCGAGTCGGAGTGCCTGCTCGGCCTATATTCTGAGCAGCTCGCTTCGTCGGAGTCGGATTCGTGGCCGTTGTCGCTTTTCTCGGGTGTTTGTGGATCCAGCGTTCTTGTTCGTCGTGGTCTGTTTTAAGTACTTTTTTTTCTTGCTGCTTGAAGTCGGCACGCGCGAGAAAAACACGTAGAAAAATAAATTTTCAGTCAGTCAGAGTTTTGAGAGGAAGGAAATCAAAGGAAATAACCGTTCGTCGGTCGTCGCGACCCAAGCGACCCAAGTAACTGAAGTCGGCCCTGCCCTACTGCGCACGCGCAGTAGTTGCTTCGTTTACCCCACGATAGATGGCGCTTGGCTCTCAGCATTATCAAATTTGGCAATTTTCGCCACACATCTTTAATTATGCTACAAAATGTGGATCTGAATATTATTTAACAAAACTTTTAGGAAACATTCGCCGGCTATTTATTGTTTACGATCGCGGTGCTGGTGAGGTAGGCTTTTACCCAATAGGCGACGTGGATTCGCCTGACGTGCCCCGTTTCCGCGGATGCATCGTAGTGAAAAGGCAGCGAGCTTTCGAAGGAAAGAAGGCGCAAAAGAGTCCAGTTTTCTTTTAAAAGTTCTATAGCAAATAATTTTTTTTTGGCTCCCTATTTTTGTGTTTTTGCGTTTCTTTTCACACCTTTTACGACGTGCGGTGGGTGAAATGCTATTTTAAAATCATTTCATGGTCCCTTTAAGAGGAACGTTTTTAGGCTATAGTGAAGATACGGAAGAGCAAGTCTCAGTTAAGAAGAAAGTTAAGGCCACAGAAAGACTCATTTTGAAGTGCCAGTGGTGTTTTCAGCGCCGCATAAGCTGTCTCACTTGTGTTCAAAAATAAACAACAAAAAGGGAGAGGGTAAGGTGTGTCAAAAGAAACACGCTAATCAATACGTGGAGTGTGCAACGTCAGTGGTGTATAACATACCATTGAGTTGCGGGAAATCGTATGTCGGCCAAACGGGGCGTTGCATAAATGAAAGGGCCAGAGAACATGCCTGGTCAGTCAAACAGTCCCCGTCGGGCAACCTTGCGGTGCATTGTGATAGGTGCCCATGTAGCCCGGAATTGGAAAAAAACAACAGTTCTGGGCAGATACGAAAACAAAACAGCGCGAGAAATACACGAGGCATTCCGCATAAGAGAGCAAGGGGTGAGTCTGTGTATTAGTGCGCCGTCACTGCACTTAACTGATAAAGAAGTTTTTCTTTTTGAGCCAACACCCTGATAGACGGTATTAATAGTCAATGTTGTTTTCAATAAACCTTCAGTTGTGAGTGCGCTTCGTCTCTGTCCCCTTCTTGGTCCTTGTTTATTCGGCGCTTTCCATTCAATGATGTACCAACTAGCCCATTTATCTATTTTACCACAGAAAGAGATCGGTGGCTAGAGGGAATGCAGACAAAGACGGCTCTGGAAATCTATAGATTACACAAAAGAGTTATTGCCAAAGAAAGCATTTATGACAATTCTAGGGGAAGCTCATTGTTTGAGGCGAGGACGGGTGTTCTGCGAACCAGAACATACAGAGTGAAGTACCAGGAAATGGATACAGTGTGCACTGCTTGTGGAGAGGAGGACGAGACGGCTGAGCCAACACCTCCTAGAAGACAAGGCCATAGCGCTCTGAGAGGTTACGTCACAATGGCGGATGAAGGAAGTCCATGGCGCAACTACGTGAGAATACGCTATCGACGTGAAAAAATGTTCCTTGACAAGCGGCGCGGAGGTGTTCGTTCATGCGCGTTTATCCGGCATTAATATACGTTTTAAAGGCGCAGTCTTGTACAATTTATTATATATACAATATAAACGTAATATACAACGCGCTACCAAGGTTGAGAGTACCAAATTTATATTTATGAGTATCCCCGTAACCGCGGGACTACGTGCAGTTCCGCAGCACCCCACACTTTTCGAAGGGACCGACTGCCGACTGCGATGCTGCCGATGCCACATGGCTCCGATTCTGGTAAATTTACGTTGTGTGTGAGCTGCTGACTGCCTGAAAAGGAACGCTGAGACATTTCAGAAGAGAAGGAGACCGAAAAGAAATCCAGTCATTGTCGCAGGGAGCGCACACCAGCAAGAGACGGGTCGACAACGTTAAGCCTTTGTCGCCGCTGCTCTGGTGTGTGGTACACCAGAGCAGCGGGGGGGGCCGGGGGGGGGGGGGGGGGGCCCGGCCCCGCCCCCGGAAATCTTCTATTTTGCTGGGTCCTCCTCTCCCCCTCCCCCTCATACAGCATTTTGTCAGAAGTGCCCCCCCGAAACAAAATCCTGGCTACGTGCCTGCGGTCAGGTATACGCTGACGCCATTGAAAATCCCCAACAGCGTATACATGCGAGCCTCCTATGTTGATGGCGCTAAACCAAGTGATTCCGCAGAAAACCACTGCAGAGTGCGTCGTCGTTAATCCTTCTCGCTGTCCCCGCCGCCAGCCACCCCGGGACTATACCGCCTCGAGAAACAGGTACTACCGGCCCCTCTTCAAGAATGCACATCCCGCGAGATGCCTGCTTGCTTTGGCGCAGCGCGTACCGCTACGGCAGCGCTTAGATATTGGATTAAGGGAAGAGGGGGCGCGGTGCCCCTTTCTCGAGAGGGTTCTTCGCGCCGGCCACCGTAATGAAACGGGAGTGGAGGCGGATTGAGCGTGGACGCGTCTACGAGCAACACTGGACGCGCCGAGATTCGGGTCCAAGATGGATGGGCTTTCTGATTAAGAGCGGGACGAACAGAAATTAAGGCTTCCCCCTGACCGGCCGTGATGGAGCGACGCCTACTCGTGCATGCAGACGGCCTGGTGCCTAATAGTCCTTGTTGCCCTTTTTTTTTTTTGGTGTGTGTGTGTGTGTGTGGGGGGGGGGGGGGGGGGGGGGGGGTTCCGCTGGCCCGTGTGTTCTCGCTTCGCCGCTTCGTTTCACCGGATGACCTTTCCTTTCCTGATCCGATTTGTGCGCCGGAGCGTCTTGCTTTATTGTTAATTCCCGCTGTTTTCGTCGTGTGTCTCTTTGTGTCTGTGCGAAATTAAGGAGTGGCTCTTTAGCGCGCAGCATTTTTTATCAATTCATTTTCTACACGTTGTAACTTGCATCTCGATCTCCGCAGCAGACGCACGATGAATCTCAATTTTAGTAGTGCATTGCAAATATCGCGCACACACTCAAGAAAAAAAGGTGTCAAAAGGTGTATCCTTACACCCTTTGTCCCATATAATACACCCCAGAATTTCAATTCGACGTACAGTGCCCTACAGTCGAACAGGGGGCCCGAAACTTTACGAGGGGCTTGATAGCCGTGTGGTACAACATTTTAAATAGCAAAAGTACGTATCAAAGACCACATAGAGAGAGCACCGAGGTTTTACAGTAGGGCCAAGAAAACTTGGATTATTTTTTTCGTGTTCAGTAAAACGTACATTAGCTATTTTAATAAGTTGTACCACACGGCTATCAAGCCCCTCGTAAAATTTCGGGCCGTCTGTTCGACTATAGGGCGCTGTATGTCGAATTGAAGTTTGGGGGTGTTATATATGGGACAAAGGGTGTGAGAATACACCTTTCGACACCCTTTTTTCTTGAGAGTGCAGAAGACTCGGCGTGTATGCCGCTTGGGGCGGGTGGGAGGCCCATTAACGATGACGTGATGCGTAGGCCTTGTATTGTAGGCAATATTGGTATTGCTTAGCTCTTGCCTACCTGGACATTACAACTCAAGTAAGAGTTCAAGTGAGCTGGTTTATACTACTGACATGGCGGTAACCAGGGTGTAAGATAGACAGGTGGGTAAACGAGAGCCAAATGAGCGACCAGATTGTGTCTCCCTCGGTTTTCTCTTTTTCTGTGGCGCCATCTATGTGGAGCACCGCGAACTCTCACTCCGGGTGGGCGAACGGTGGCGACCGGCTAAACTGACGGAGAAGGTTTCTCGTGGATTTTCAATAGAGGACTGTCGTGCTCTCGGTTTATTTTGCGCACTCTCCCATAAAGTTCCCTGCAAATTCGATTCCAATTCTTTCTTCTCGCCGCAGCGCCATCTGTCGCAAATCGGGGGTACCCTCAAGCAGACGAGTACACAATCCGGTCCCGGCACTGCGGTAGGTTTCTATGGGCCGTTTCCCCACCTGTCTATCTTACACCCTGGTGGTAACCCGTAAGAGAAGGAAAAACGGGACGGACAACACAAAGCTCCAAACACCGCTGAAGTTTTTTGTATGACGTTTAGGCCTAATTAAACTTTAGCTGTGTCCGGAGCTTTGTGGGGTATGTCCCGTTTTTCCCCCGCTCCCGGGTTACACTGTCAATACCTATAGGTACAGCTGTTAATATCCATGGCTTGTATATTTGATGCAAGGTCTACGCGTGACGTCATGTAATCTGTACGCAAATGCTTTTAGCTCAGTTTCAACCACTTGGACCTTCTTTACGTTGCGTAGACCGAAAGCTCCCGCTGTCGTGTAAAGCCGCAGCAACACTGCTTAGTACATCTCACAAAAGCACGTTACAGACGTGACAGAATTATCTCTGGACACACCTCAGGCGTATTCGAAGCAACTTCGTACACATGTATGCGTCAAACATGTCTGCAGGTGGTTGCTGCATGACTAACGTTACATGACAGTCATACAAGGAAGGAGCACGCATCTGCATTCTGTCGTTTGCATGACACGAGCCACCGCGCAGTATCCTGGGTTCGAATGCCTCGTGCCCACATTTCTCCTTGAACGTGTTGCCATACGGCATTCGAAGCACGGATCTCGCGGTGACTCGCGTTCTAATCTGTATGCGGACTGTCTTTTGTATGATGTACTATAAGCAGTGCGACTCCGGCTTAAGGGAGCATGAGTTGACTGTCATCTTGGTACGAACGGACGTTGTACTGTGGATCTTGTATTTCACGCGTTACTTGGGGAGTCTTTAACGAAAATCACGCGGTAGGTACCTTGCGACCGCTGCCGGCGTGATTCCCGTTAAAGACACCCCGAGTCAGCATTCGAACAACACTGTTCAAATTGCCTTGTCCCTCCCCGACGTTTGAGACATTCGCGTAAAATGTACTTCCTGGTTTCTGCAGCCGCTTTGACAACTCGGCTTTGCTGCGACGAAATGGCGATATTTCTGCTCGTTCATCTGAGTATATAGCGCCTTTAGTTGTTTTCGTGTATTAATTTTGTCATTTCACCAGGTATTTTTACCTTTTCCCCTAATTTCCACGTTACAAGTCAATCATCTTTGATTGTGCTTCAACTTTCAATTGTTTCCAACTTGAAAGGCAGCACAGAACGTCACACTAAGTATTCTTCCGCAGTGGACTTCTCTTTCTTGTTTTAAACATCTGCATCCGAATAAAGACAAAATATAATTTAATTAGGGGTGTGCGAATACTCGAATATACGATTTCGAATCGAATAGAAAGTTCCCGAATAATTCGATTCGCGAATTGAATTCCTAGTATTCGGTCACTCGAATATTCGATATATTCGGCCAAACACGCGCGGTCGGCGCGGAGCTGACAAAAAAAGCCGTTTTTCTCCCCGATGTAAGCGCCGTGATATTAGACAAACCATACGAAAAACAGCTCTTGGTTCTACCATTCCACAAAAATCTAACGCACAGGTTAGAAAAACGAAAAGTAACGAACGCCACGAACTTTATAGCACGCAGATTTACTCACTATCGTGATACAACCTACCCTTGAAAGAGAACCTAAACATCCCGTTTGCGCAGCTTCCAGAGGGGAATTGTTGAGAGGCCGAAATCCCGCGCCATGCCTAATTCTTCTCACGAGTAAAGCCCCTCGTTTGAAATTGAAGCACCCATGAAAAACACACTTGGCCGCACTCACAGAAATCGGCGACTGCACGATCACAGAAAGAAAACCACGTTAAACACGCCGATAAAACCAGCCGAGTTATCGTCGTCGTTCTTTTGGAACCTCAAGCCGCACATTCTGATTCGGAACGAAACGGAACGGGAAAATAGTGTGCCTAGATTTCAGAGGGTTTCCAACCGTTCGATAGCCGCGTTTGAATTGCGAACTGCGAGAAGGTGACGAAAAAACGAAAGCGTCGATCGGGATCGGGCAGGCAGGGCAGGGAGAGCAGGCGTCGTCGCCCTTCGGTTTGATCGCCTTTTTCCTCGCGACAACACAACACATGCGCACTTACGACCAATCTGCACGGAGCCATCTCCGTGGTTTCAGTTTAGCTTGCTCCCTCTTTTAAATCAAGGCTCTCTAAAACAGGATAGATAGACGGAAAAATGAATGCATGGCGGCAGTTGGACGGTGCCTTGCGCCACTTAACCACGCTTTTTTTTTTTTTTCCTACTTCAGATTATATTCTTTAAGCCTGTTTACTAAGATTTAACACCTATCTGTTTATTTACGTGAAATAAAATCCCGGGTGCCCTTTTTCTTCCTTAAAATGAAAACCAAATATCGCAAAATGCCCCTTTTCTGAGATATGCAAACATTTTTTTTAAAAAGTCGCGGTGTTAGGTTGGGCTTAAAAAAGGCATCCGTGGCTGTAACTACGTTTTTTTTTTGTGACGTTTAGGGAAGATAGATTATATTTGTGCCATAAAATTGGATCTTTAGTGCCCAACATCAAACAGCAACTGCTTTTATTATTTATTTTTTTCACCGGACTTTTTTTACATTTTAGATTTTGTTCTGCACAAGATGCAAATTCTGCAACAGGTGCATACTCTGCACATATAATAATCTCATTCGCAGCACACTTTGATAAATTCCTACAAATAAAAACACTATTCGATATTCGATTCAATATTCGGCTTTTTTTTTCTTGATTTGATTCGGTATTCGATTCGAAAACTACTATTCGGTATTCGCACACCCCAAAATTTAATATATTTTCACACCAGGTGCTTGTATTCTCGAAGGACGCAAATAAAACAACAACCACAGTACTGATCCGTCACGGTGCTGTACGTTTTTAGACAGCGCGCTCTCCCTTGAATTATTACTAATACAATGAACAAAAAACAATAACAACAACACAAAGAAGGAATCTCGACCAGAGCAAAGCGTCTAAACGCCCCTAAGATAAAGTAGGTCTACGTTTCACCGATTGACTGAATTATTGATTTCGTAATCGTAAATCAATAGGTCAATCAATTCCTCCGCGGGAAAAGCCGGGTGAACAGTTTCCCAGTCGTCTGGCGGAAAACGGGCAGCCAGCTGGAGGGTGACCGTTCTCTTCTTGAGCTGATGGAGTGCCAAATAATAAAGCACCCTAAATTGCAATTTTTGTGTTGCTGTTTTTTTTTCTTTTTTTGAAAGCTTGCGAGACAAAAGAAGGAGCAAGAAAAGAAATGACATGCCTATATCAGATCGGCGCTCATTTTCACCCCTAAAAATAAACCACTTGTTTGTTCTTCAAAAAAAAAAAGAAGAAGCTCCAGTAAGCGCTATTATAACTTTGAGCAAAAAGTAAGCTCTAAGTAAGTTTTTGTTCGAGTCTACTTTTTGCTTACAAAACAAAACAAAAAAAGATGGCGCGTGCTGTGTTAAAAAGAAGTATTTTAACTCCATGGACAACATTACTAACAAACTTTCCCGTCTTTTTACGTCTTCTGCCGTTCGGGTGGAGAGATCAAAGCGTTTGCACCTTGCCATCATCTTGGTGATAAGAGTGTGCTCAATTTTATGCCACAGATGGATGCCGGTACTGTGGCGAAAAGTAACGAAATCTCCACAATTCTAGCAGTCTTCCACTTTCAAGAACTGTTAGTAAATGGCAAAGCTAAAAAATAGTATAGTCGCCTTTCTGGCTTTGTGAGTGAAAAGGACGTAAATCGGTTAAAACAATTCGCAAAACAAACACAACAAAAAACGCCGTCTCCCTAGATAAAGGGTTAGACTTTGGCTAGGTGGCGCAAGCTACCGCCCGCTACAAAGGGTATCGCCAGTAACATGCATCCATCCATTCATCCATCCATCCACAGACACCACACGTCGTTGTAATGGTCACGCCGCTCGTGCACCACACAAAAGACATTCGCTGCAGACACTAGGACAGAATTATTTGACGGCACTCCTCACGCACGGATGTGAGAGATATGTTTGCTTTGTAAACACATGTACGCTTCGAACATGGCTGCAGAAAGTTTTCTCATGAGCGATGGGACAGGACCGGCTCGATGCAAAACACCCGAATATTGAACCAATGCAAGTCGTCTGCTTCTTGCGAAGGAGTTGCGGTGACGTCACAACGACGCCGAGCTCTGATTGGCTTAGATTGAGAGGAGGTAGACCTCAATGCTAGATGCCTTCATGTCTACCCACCATTTTTTTTTTTTTTTGCAATCAGCCGGTAAAATCTCGGCGTTCGGACGTCATCGGTACCCTTGTGCAAGAAGCAGACTAACTTGCGCTCCGCATACACTGCCATCGAGGCGTAGCCGCGTCGCTTAGCTGTTCTTCGACCCCGCGTAGGGATTAGTCCAAGCGCCCCGCTTGGACTAATCCCTACGCGGGGTCGATCTCATCGTTAACGAGCAAACTGCTATAAACGAGCTCCCCGCCGCAACGTTGTCACTCGGTGTGTATATATACCTCACAAAGGGAATAGCATTGCCGCAACGGGACATCGCATAAGCCCCCTTCCTAACAGTGTCTCCACGTTTGAGTCTTTTCCCGGAGTAACAGAGGAGCACAAATATCGCCCGGCCCACTCATGAGCTTCGTGTTGTCTTACTTCGTTCTCGGTCCTTGTCCTCTTTGGGGCGCTTTTATACTTCGAAAACTACGAAGCAACTAGGCCAATTATAACCACTTTGCCGCGGCCCATTCAGCTCAGACACGCGAAGGCGAGGGCGCACGCGGCGACTCTTTCGAAAGGGGCGGTTTGTCTTCACCCTGCTAATCCCCGAGGCTCCGCAGCGAAGCCTTCCCACGCGCTGCGTTCACCGGTCGCAATTAGACGCAATTACGGCGAGACGACCGACGTCGGAAGCGCGAGTGGGGGAAAAAAAAAGGAGAGTCTGCTTCCCACGCCATAAATCGTGAATGGTGGATAGCTGGCCATCGGTCGGCCGTCGAAACGAAGCGCAGCGGAAGAATCGACCTGCGGTGCCTCGGGTCCGATTTTGCTAGAGGTAAGAGCGTGAAAAAGTTCTCGGCCGCTGATTGGACGTGGCGTCACACACGCCAGAAAGAAAATCCTGGCTACGGGCCCGAGTTCTTGCTTCTCCATTACATTAAGAGTATCGAACCGACATTTTTATCGGTTTGGTTCGGGTTCGGGTTTAGGTCTTTAGGTTCAGTTACGATTCAGCTACGGAAAGCAAGATAGATTAATTAATTAATTAATTAATTAATTATTAATAATTAATTAATTAATTAATTAAAAATGGGTAAAACGGTTCAATATGGTTCGATATATTTTCAAAAGTTCTAATATATTTTCCTTTTTTTGTGTGTGTAAAAAATGTACCGTATTTTTCTGGCCATAGGTGATATTCATTGAGCCTGCAGTTCCGATTTTGCCAGGGAGCGCCACCGTCGATCCGCCATTTTCGAGGTCACGGTTTGACGCTTGACTGGCTTGGGTACGCGGTCATCCGTTGGTGCTGTGTGCTAATTTCATATTGTTGAAGAAGCTTCGTTGAACAGAAAAGAGAAAACAGTTTATCTCGAGGGCGGTCCGTTTTAATTCATGCGTGGCCGCCGAGTACCGTGTGTAAAGGCAGAACCGTATGTAAGCAATTTAGTGAGCGACGAGACGAGACGACCGACGGCGACGAGACAAGCGACGACGACCCTCTTCGCTGTCGCTCGGTCACTCGCGCGACGAGGCAAACTGCATGAAAGGGACGGGAGCAAGCGACCAAGGCGATGAGCGACGATTCCTAGAAATCTAAAAACCGAACAACGTGACGAGCGAGCGTGAGAAATCTCCGTTGCCCGTCGCCGACTCCCGTCGCAGTCGCTCGCTAAATCGCTTGCCTGCGGTTCACCCTTCACCGTCGCTCGTCGCGTAGCTCGGTTTTTGGGTTTCTAGAAAACTTAGCGCCTATCGCCTTGGTCGTTTGCTTCCGTCGCTTTCATGCGGTTTGCCTCGTCGCGCGACTGACCGAGCGACAGAGAAGCGGGTCGCCGTCGCTTGTCTCGTCGCTCGCCAAATCACTTGCATGCGGTTTTTAAATCGTTTGGGCTAATGAAAAATGCGGTGAATTTTTTCATTAGCTGCGCACTCGGTGAGCCGCACGCGGTGTATGTTTCTGCACAGGAATGAATACCGAAGGCACGACGTACGACACGGAGGCGATAGAGCAACAGGGTTACACGGCCGTAGTGCAGAAAATCCGCTAGAGAAGAAAGAGTGAGGAAACTGGCAAAACAAACGAAGAGTATACAATAACACCGTGCTACAAAAGCCCCAAGGTAAAAAAATCACAGTTCTTGCAAAAGAGCTACCACCGTGGGCACGGCGCGCGACACGGAGCGCTGCATGGAGCCGATGGAGCAACGCGGCGGCGGTGGAAAAGTTCGATTGCGACAAAAACGAACTAAAACACACACAAAAAAAAATATTCCTACGGCGCTTCAAAAGCACCGAAGTCTAAGAATAACCCCTAGTTTAGGCCAAAAAGACCCTTCAAAGTTGTAAAATGCTGCTAACCCACGCTGAAAGGTCCGGCCAGACGGCACCCAACACCTATGTGCGATAAAAAGAGACCTCGAAGATGACGACCGTGGTGGCCGATGCCAGCGCACCTAGCGAGGGACGTCAAGTGAATGTCACCTATAGTCTGCAGACTAATTTTAAACTGTGCGGCCTATCTACGTGTGAGAACTATACAGGAATTTTGCTTTTCAATATCTTTCATTAGATATTTAAAAGCAAATATTGGTTTTGTGAATGAAAGGGTATGTTAATGATGATTTATGCGCAACACAAGCTTCTTTGTGAGCTAAGAAAACAGACGTTTGTCAAGGTGTGCTGTCTACGACAAGATTTCCGCGTCAACTAAGCACCAATGGCGGACTATGCACGGCGTGCGGACCATGCACCGTGGGCGAACTATCCAAGCGAAACCTTTAATTTTTTTATCCCGAAGTCTGGCTTCAAGGCGCTGCCATCTTGCCTGGCTGGGGTGCGCTTGGACGCGTTATAATCCGATTATGAAGCTTTGCGAAGTCGTCGTAATCGGATTATGGCCGTGCCCAGGCGCACCCCACTGAGCAAGATGGCAGCGCCATGAGACCGAACTTGCAAACGTGTATACACGAACTCACCTCTGTTACGTCACGCCGCGGTGGTGGCGCGTCGGACGCACTTCCGGCCCGGGGCTGTGGGCGGAAGTGCCCATGTGAGACGTGTATTCCTGCGTTGTTTTGAAGAAAAAAAACAGACAAAAACCTGCCTTCTCGTCAAAATGCTCCGACTGGGGCTGTACCAAAAGTGTTGAGAAAGATTTGAAGGTCAGTTTTCATGCGCTCGTTTCGTCCGAGAACGTGGATATGTGCCGTGAAAAGGGAAAACCAGACGCCGTCGAACCACGATTGCTTGGGCGGGAAGCATTTTGGGTTGAATTAACAGATACTTCTGGTCATAAAATTTATTTTTTTTTGTTCCAAAATGAACGCCGGAAAAACGTCAAGCTGTACGGACCACCTGCGGACTGCGTTCAGTGCGTCTTCAAGTTCAAACGGCCGCCTGATTTTTCGAACTGCCGTCTGCTCTTTCAAACGTTTCTGCTTGTCGTCTGCTCTTTTAGAGGACACCGGCACGTAGACCAAACGTGGGCCCGATACTTGCGATAAAAAGTAAGTGCAGGCCTCAAAAGACTTAAGTTTGAAGGTTGGTAAGCAGGCTGGACGTAAACTCTAGATACAAGGAGATGTTGATCATTGTTACCAGTGGCCATCACCGACTTTTTATGCCTGACTTACTTGGTTAGATTCTGCTTGCGATTTTCAGTTCACGCTTTTGCAGTCCGAGCGACGTCGCTACTGAAAATTGCGAGTGAAATCTCATCATGTGAATCAGGCTTTAGCGTACATTCTGCGGCGTCCACGCGGCATGAATCGCCGCATGTCAGATGATTCACGCGAAGTTTTGCGGTGTAACGAGCCTCGTTAATTTCGCTGACGCCAATCAAGTAGTCAGACATCGTTAGGAGGACGTAGAATCAACAATTCCAACGCGAAGAAGAGCGCGGGGACTCTCACCGACGCCGACAACATCGCGTTTCAATGGTTTGTTAATGGGCGACGGCGAGCTTCTTGCCCACACCCCCATCGCGCATGCGCGGCGCCGGTAGCGTCCGCTAGGGGCGCTCCGGGCGCTCCGGTTTGTTTGTAAACATGAGTTGGTGTATACTCCGCTAGGGGCGCTCCGGGCGCTCCGGTTTGTTTGTAAACATGAGTTGGTGTATACACCAACTGATGTTTACAAACAAACCGGAGCGCCCCTAGCGGACGCCACCGGCGCCGCGCATGCGCGATGGGAGTGTGGGCAAGAAGCTCGCCGTCGCCCATAAACAAACCATTGGAATGCGTTGTTTCTGGCGTCGGTGTGAATCCCCCTGCCCTTTTTCGCGTTCAAATTGTTGATTCTACGTTTTCCTGGCGATGTCTGACTACTTCAACGGCGTCAGCGAAATTACCGATGCTCGTTACACCGCAAAACTTCGCGTGAATAATGTGACATGTGGCAATTCATTTCGCGTGGACGCCGCAGTATGTACCATAAAGCCTTATTCGCATGATGCGATTTCGCTTGCAATTTTCAGTCGCGACGCCGCTCGGGCTGCAAAAGCTTGAACCGTAGCTGAGATGGTCGACGTCGATACTGAAAATCGCAAGCAGAATCGGACCAAGTGAATTAGGGATAACAAGTCGGTGATGGTCACTGGTAACAATGATCAACATCTCCTTGTATCTACTGCTTACATCGAGCCTGCTTACCAACCTTCAAATTTAAGTATTTTGAGGCCTGCGCTTACTTCTTATCGCAAGTACCGGGCCAACATTTAGTCTACGGGCCGGTGTCGTCTAAGAGAGCAAGCGACAAGCAGAAACGTTTGAAAGAGCAGGCGACAGTTCGAACGATCAGGCAGCCGTTTGAACTTGAAGACGCACTGAACGTAGTCCGCAGGTGGTCCGCACAATTTGACGGTTTTCTGGCGTTCATGTTGGAACAAAACAAATAAACCTGATGACCACAAGTGTCCGTGAATTCAACCCAAAGTGCTTCCCGCCCAAGCAATGGACCTTTTCCGAGAAGCGTTCTGCGCACGCGCGAGCGCCCGTTGCCAAGCGGCGGAAGTCGCAACGAAAAATCGAGGAAATTCAGAATGGCCTGTGGATAAGCGAGTAGAACAGGTAATTGCAGCATATATATAATTACGTTACACAAAAAAAGAAAGCGGACGGAAGGAAAAACACAACGATTGGGTGGACGCCACGGATACCCATCTTTAAGCTCGCGTTGGGCACGCGCCGCAGCTCGGAGAGCGAAGAAACTGGTAGCGTAGCTCCCGGTATCGATTGGTAGCGCAGGTAGGTCACTTCTTCGATTTTTAGTTCGTGCAGCCACCGCCTAGTGCCGTCGGTATGGGGAAAAGCTTTATTGTTGTCCGACGGCGTCTGTTTTCCCCTTTTCACGGCACATATCCAAGTTCTCGGACGAACCGAGCACGTGAAAACTGACCTGGGGGTACCCGGACCAGAACGCTCGGGGAAAGAACATAAAGAAAGCCTGCGTTGCATCACATCTCCAGCTCTGCAACAACCCTGAAACGCCCACTCGACTGGCGCAGTCCGCCAACCAGAATGACACGTCTCCCGATCTGACGTGGGTCTCCCCAAGATTGCGGGTCCAATGGCACGTGCAGTCGGATCCCATGGGCAGCGACCACCTGCCCATCGTCATCAAACTCTACAAGTGGGACAACTACCGCGCCGCAATGAGCCGCCGGGATGGTGTGCCTTTCGCGAAGCGCATCCAGTCCGCGCTCAAAGAAGCCCGCACAGAGTACCAGGTGAAGGAAGACAAGCCAACACCCGACCTCCACTTGGTCAAGCTATGGGACAAAAGCCTCGCGGTTCTTATCCGGTACCGGGCCAGGAGATCCCTCGGGAACCAAATTTGTTTGAACCACGCCACAGCCAAGGCTAAGAAATACACCATCGAGCTTTGCCGCACCACCTTGAGGGGGCTGTGCAACTCCTTCAACGACAAGACGGGCTACGCTAAAGTGTGGAGCGCCTACAGGGGACTGGCCGGAAAAACCAAAACCCGCAACACGGGGAGCAACCTTGCTCTCTGTCTCAACATCACGGAGGAACAACTGGCGGAAGAAGCTGAGGAACACTTCTTTCTTCAGCAACCAATGCCCCCACCGCCCGAAATCTACAACCGGATGCCTATCCTACAAGAACAACCGGCGGATGCACCGTTCACCATGGCAGAGCTCATCGACGCACTCAGCTCGGCGAAGGCGAAATCGGCACCTGGCCCAGATCAAGTCACCATAACAGCGCTCCGGAACCTTCCAAGTAGGGCTATGAAAGAACTCCTCGACACCTTCAACAAGGTCTGGATGGAAGGCGAACTACCAGCAGAATGGAAGCGGTCAACAGTTATTCCCATCCCCAAGCCCGGCAAGCCCCCAGATGCCCATAGCCAACCTCAGACCCATATCCCTGACATCCAACCTATGCAAGGTTCTGGAGCGCATGGTCACTGCCCGCCTACAATGGATCCTAGAGACTACGGAGGGCCTTCACCCCATGCAGACGGGCTTTCGACCACACATGTCGACGCAGGACAGTCTGCTTATGATCTACCACGACCTCTACGTACGCCGCCTCTTCAAGATTCAGCCTCGAACGCTCGTCACCATCGACTTACGGAAAGCATTCGACTCCGTCCCGCACTCCACCTTGGTCGCTGCTGCTCAGAGGCGAGGCATACAGGGCCGCCCCTTAAACTTCATCAAGACCTTCCTTCAAGAACGCACATGCCAGGTCTCAATTGGTAACACGAAAGGACGTTGGAGGCCCAACAACATCGGCGTACCTCAGGGGGCGGTCTTCCCACCGCTTCTCTTCAATCTCGCCATGACCGACCTCGCTCAAGCCCTGGAGGCCGTCCGGCAGGTCTGCTACATCTATGCGGATGATGTCACCTTGTGAACAACGACTGGAAATGCGACCGACCAGCAGCGCCACATGCAAAGTGCCCTTGACATAGTTACCACGTTCCCCTGCAACACCGGATTTGAACTTTCCAAAGACAAGACATGGTATATGGTCATCCCCGCCAAACGCAGGAGCTCCAGCACCGACATGCAGCTTTGCGTAGAAGGTACCCCCATCACACCAACAGATAATATCAAGATTCTGGGCGTCCCCTTTAATAAGAACAGAAGGGCATCCACGTGGATTACGCAAGTCAAGAAACATTGGAAGGGCGGCCTGGACCTCCTCAGAGCAATTACCAGCAAAGCTTGGGGAGCTCAAGAGGACCTACTACGCCATCTCATGCGCACGCTCCTTGTCTCCAAGGTGGTGTACGGCCTGAACTTCCTCCGCCTCACTCGGAAGCAAGAGGCCACACTCGTCACCATGAATCAAGCGGCGATGAGGATCGTCACGGGTCTCCCCGGCTTCACGCGGGTGGAGCAGCTCGAGTCCGTCACGCAATTGAACACCATCCGAGAGATCGCGGGCGAAATGCGCATTAGCCAAACCCAGCACCTGTCCCGGACCCTACAAGGAAGAATTATCCTAACCAAGAGCGGGCGCGCCCGTCTCATCGAAGGACCACTGATGCCGACACCTCCGCCTCCGAGGGAGACGGAGGCGGTCGTCGTCGCCAAACCAATACCCAGAAACCAAGGGCACAACGCGCCGAGGCGACGGGTCACCCAGGCCTCTATCCATTTGGCTGAGGTCGGCGGGCTGGAAGTGCACGTAGAGGTGTTCTACACCGACGCGGCGCGCTCAGAGACCGGCCGCACGGCCATCGCCTGCCACTCCCCCAGAAGACACGACACGCAGCAGCAGCTTACAGAAACCACCCGGAGCGTCTGCTCTGCGGAACTACGGGCGATCCTCATGGCGTTGAGGGCGGCCACTCAAAAGCGAACCGACGTCACGGAAACGCGAATTTACACGGATTCTCAAGAGGCGCTCCGAGAGTTACGCCGGACTGACACATGCAACCCTACCATTGCGGAGATTCGAGCAATGGTGCGCCAGGCGAAGGCGCATCAAACCATCAGCGTTACGTGGCTCCCAGGCCACGAAGGCATCCCGGGGAACGAGCGGGCGAACGGCGCCGCGAGGGCAGCGCTACAAGCAAGCTCGCTCTCACAAGGCCCGGTTCCCTCGTCTGTTAAACGGGATCTGCCCCAGGACGACTTCGATCTCTCGGAGGTGAAGCGCGCAGAGAAAACCGCACGCAAGGCGCGCTTCACCGCGCTTCTACCGCCCAACCCTCATCCGATCCCGCGCAGCTTTCCACGGTGGGAGCGGGTGGCACTAAACCGGCTACAAACAAGAACTATGATGACAACAGTATGGCTGGCAAGGTTACACCACCCAGCGGATCCACAAGACATCGGCCCCGATCCAAACTGCACACAGTGCGGCGTACTGGCCACCTGCTCCCATCTTGTGTGGGAGTGTGCTGGATACGCGCAAGCGCGGGAGGCCGCGATCCACGACCTCCCAAGAACCTTGCGCCCCCGCTCTTTTTTGGAGTGGACTCATCAGAACACTACCGTGAACGCGGAACAGTAACTTATTTATGCATCACTCATCGACTTCCTCCGATCCTCCGGGGTCGGTAGGGTCTTCTAATCATCATCACCCATCACTTCCCTCCCCTCCCCACGCCCCCTCCCTGATCCCCCTGCCTACCTTGAGGCCCTCGAGCCAGAAGGCAGATATTCAATAAACGTATTAACCAACCAACGCTTTTTGGACCGTCATCTGGGCCATTCGGGGGGTTGTCATCATGAATGTCAATTTCCACAAACCGTTGACAGTGTATACCGGATTTCGTCATTGCCGGCATTTTATTTTTTTGAGTTAACCCCAAAAATGCGCAAGTGTGGAGTGAAGTTGTGCTCTGATATAGTGTATGCTGGCATGTGATTTCCGTTTCGGTACGTCACCAGTGGCAACGAAAGCCAGATCTAGGGGACGGACCAACGAGTGACTTTGATGGGAAACTCAGCAAGTGAGCTTAGTTTGTGCTGGGGCTCGAGAGCTGTCGCTCCGTAATCGAGTCAGGTCGTGGGATTCCGAGGGACTTCTGTCCCCGTAATCGGGACGTAATCCCACGAGCCAGCCAACTCCCGAGCTTGTATAAGCTAAAACCCGACCCCCTCCTTCCCAACCCCGTACAGGGGAAGTTACCATTTCGCGGTACCGTTCATCTTTGTATTTTCATTCGCTACAAAAGTATTAAATTGTTTATTGAAAAGTAATTCCGAAATTCAACTGAATTAGTCGTCGACGGCCAAGGGCAGCAACATCGTCTCCGGCAAGACCCGCCCAGCTTCCCGCAACGAAATCCGTCGCCCCATCCGGACCTGGCAACCCGGACGGCGCAAGGTGACCGAGCAACGAAAGAACCTGTACTTCCCCATTAACTCAAGTGCTAGCGTTATCAATGTCAACTGTTATAACCGCAATTTTCCGACACCCGCTGACAATCTCGTCCGCCAGCGTTCCCTGTGTCACCTGCTATTCCCGCAATCTTTCTGACACCCGCTGAAAAAAATCCATCTACACCCCGGGCCTCGACAAGCTCTTCCTTGCTCATCACTTCACCTCAAGCCACGATCCTTGATCCACTCGTGCAGCGTCCTAAATCTGCAACGAGTCCTGGCTGTTTCACCTCCTGCCAGCTCTTATTCTGCCTTCCAGCGAACATCCGGTGCCTCCCCTCCGCTTCCGAAGATGACTTACCTACATCTTACCCACGCTTCTCGTCCCCCCCCCCCTCCCTCGCACCCTCGGTTGCATCACCTACTCCCAACTACTATTCTAAGGTGCTCGAGTGGGAGCTTCCACAACCTCGTCCTTCGAGACCTTTCGGTACTCGATTCGAGAAGACACCTGCTGCGCTCTGCTGTCAGACAAGTCGCCAAACTTCCAACAGGCTTTGTCTCAATGGGCATCGTCAGCGCTAGTGAACAGCCCGCTCAACGCATCCGTGGCACTCTCTGGGGACGACTAGAAGCAGAGGAATACCGACCGGGCTCCACGTTGGGCGCCATTTTTATGTGGGGTTGCTCTACCCGGTTGACCGTCCTCGAGTGCTGGCAGTCCGGGCCCGCTGACCCTGGGACCCTGGTTGTCGGCCATCGTTCAGAGCTCGCAGTCGGAGTCCGTGTCCGGGCCTGCTGGTCGTCCTTCCCACGCCAGCGCTACATAGGCTAGCTGTCCCGGGCTATCACAGCACGAATCTCGCTGCGGAACCACTTCGGGGTGATCATGGCCTAGGCCGGTATGGCCAGGTCTCGCCGTTCCCACCGGTGTTGGCCCGAACCCCGCTGGTCGACCGCTCCGGGGATCGCCATGGGTTAGGCCGGCTCCATCGTTCCTGCCCGGCCTCCGCCTTGTACAGCACGGCCCGTCTGGCGGAAGCTCGTGCCTCCTCCGCCAACCCCCTGTCACGTGCCCTCCACCCCGTCGTCTTCCGCCCTCGTCTCCAACAAGTTTCAGTACTTTTTCGAATAGCCTCATATCAAGAACCTAGAAATACACGAGGAAGGCGTTTTAAACATATTACTTAACATCGACATAAAAAAAGAACCCGGGGCCAGATGAAGTTCCCAAAGAATTAAAAAAAAAAGAACGAAGAAGATACGCTTAGTAGGAATCCAAATATCTTACTTTTAATTTTCGAGTTATTTGCCGAAAATGGCTATTTTCTAAGCGCATGGAAACGTGCAAATGTCATACCGATTCACAAAAATGGGAGTGCTTGAGACGTCAGTAAAAATCGCCCCATTTCACTGACTGGCACGTGCTCTAAGTTACTTGAACATATAATATCTACAAGCATAATGTCTTATCTTTAAAGTTTTAAACTCTTGTTCACATCTCAATACGGCTTCCGCAGAGGGATTTCAACCGCAACTCATGTGATCGAAACTGTTCACGATCTCTCAAACTATTAATTGGCGTGGTCAAGCTGTTATAGTGTTTTTTTAGATTTCGCGATAGCGTTTGATAAAGTGGAACGTTCAGTACTGATACTAAAAAAACAACTCAATTCTTAAAACTTCAGTCGTCACGCAATGGCTTTTGTATTTCCTTTCCTTTCGCGCACGGTATCTGAAAGTTGGATTGCATGAATCTAGCTTTACACAAGTGTCTTGAGGTGCACCCTTCCATGAGTGTCTTCACGTGTCTTGGGCGTCCCTCTATTTTCAATTTTTATAAATGATTTGCACAATGGAATTTCAGTACCAATCAAGCTACTCGTTACCCGACTGCAATATTTACGATAAAATCGAGACAGCGCAAGTCCAGATTAAGGTGCATTGCAACCTACAAAGAAAAACAAAAGCTGGTGTGACCAATGGCAAATGATGCTGAACCTGAAAAAAAAATCGTCTGTATGTCAAAAACTAGAAAAAAAAATTATCTTGCATTCAGAATCTAGATCTAGCATAATATATAATCTAGGTTATGAATCTAGCAAATATAGCAGCGTGCTTAAACAGTGTCAAGATGTTAAACACTTGGGTTTAACGTCTTCTCCTGATATACGGTAGAATACCCATATTGATGTTTTCAAAAGGGTTAGCAAAACATTGTGGTGAGGCGAAACTTAGCTAGCTGAGCACATGAAAAAAAATACTTGCTCATAAAAATTTATAAAACTGGATATGCTTTATTAAAGTGATTATGCCAAAATCCAATGGGACCCTCATAGCAAAAAAAAAAATTGTTCTAAGCTAAACAAAATCCAGCGGCGAGCCTGCCGTTTCATCTTTATAAATATTACCGTAGTGACTCGCGTACTAAACTGTGTGAACTTGCCATCCTTCCATCACTTGAACCTAGATCTAGGCTTGATAAGCGTGAAGGGGTAAAATTTATTTTCAAAATTATTTATAATCACGTTAAAATTAATAAATCCGTCTACATTGAAATCCGCAAAAGCGAATCATCAAGGCATTGTTTATAGCAGGTTTATTCCGAACCCATATATTTGTAATAACTGTTTTCAATTAATTTCTTCCCTAAGCAATCAAAGAGTGGAATGCTTTACCTGATAAAGCTGTGTCATGTACATCCTCCAGTTAACTATTAAAATGCATCGAAATTATTGTTTGATGACCACAGCATATCGCGATTTGGCCGTGGCATTTATTTTTTGGGTCTATAAAAATGGATATGTTACTTTTCTTCTGACAGTTTTTGTCTTTTGATGCATGCTTTGAATATTAATGGCACGATGTTGGTGTTTTTCAATGGGAAACTGTTTAGTTGTAAGGACAGAACGAGCGGGTTGGTATGGATAATTAAACCCTGTTTGTCCGTCCCTTCTCATTTTCTTCAAGTTTAATTAATGCTTAGTTGCATATTTATTTATGTCTTCTAATGTGTATGTTATGTTTAGGGCTCCGTGTTTTCGGATAAATCCGAAAAACTCCGAAAAACATTCGCCGGTAAAATTCTTGTCAATTCGGATTTATCCGATAGACTCCAAATTGTTATGTGCCCATGCCACCCCCCCCCCCCCCACACACACACAAAAACACACAGCAAAAAAAAAAAGTTTTTTTTTATTTGTTGCATTTTGCGCACAGCAGGATTGATGTTCCTGGGAAAATGACACCATAATTATCTTTCAAGCCTCGGACCATTGTCAAAAGGGTGTCTTACGGCTTGTCTCGTCAAGGTTGGTTCAGGAGAACCGGTCATCGTATCATTCGTGTCACGACAAAAGCCCCTCTTTTAGTTTCCAGTTTGGGCCATAGGATTTGGGATTTAGAGAAAGGACAGTGTATGTTCCTGGGGGTAACAGTGAAAGCTATGGACCATAGAGATTGTACAAAAATAGGGAAAAGGGGCAGTTGAAACTTCTCTATTACATCCTTAACCACTTCACCTCGCGCGGCCGCGGGATAGATTGATAGGATAACTACGAGCTTCCTAGCGGCTACCTCCGGCAGTTTACTGATTTTAAGGTATCGACGTTTATCGAAGCCAGACTTGTGTGCGACTTTTGTTGTGGGACAAATTAATATTGCCAATAACACCAACGCCAAATTCAACTGAAGAAATCTTAATGGATACAAGCCCGTTTTATTTTTTATCTGGCATACGTTTGCATCCGGTTATTTTTTATGATTTTTAAGAGGAAACACTGCAAAATTAATCTTCGAATTTTGGAGAATTGGGGATTTACGAAAAACAAACTCCGATAAACATCGAATGTTTGCGAAAAAATAAACTCCGAAAAACACCCTCCGAATTTCACGAAAAATGCACTCTGAAAACACGGACCCTAGTTATGTATTAGAGCGCAGCTCTTAGGCGCCCGTTTCCGGGTGCTGCGATGGCGCAGTAGCCGTCGACGTCGGTGTGACCGCGCGTTGCGTTGTGAGACATTTCTTTTAATGACGTCACATGTGACTTCACGTGTGATGCCACGAGGGAAAAATTTACACGCTAAATATGGAGGGAAATTTTTCCGTTGCATTTTACCCTCATGACGTCACACGTGACGCCACTCAAGCCGGGAAAATTTCCCCGCTACATTTAGTGGAAAAGTTTGCCGCCAAATTTAGCAGAAAAAGTTTCCTTCATATTTAGCGGGAAAATTTTACCCCCGTGACGTCACACGTGACGTCGCCTCAGCACCAATTCAGTTTCCCCGCTAAATTTAGCAGGTAAATGTTGGCTAAACTTCCCTCTAAATTTAGTGGGAAAGTGTTAATAAATTTCCCGCTAAATTTATCGGGAATATTTTTTCACCAAATTTAGTGTGGAAATGTTGGCTAAATTTAGCAGGAAATCTGGCGAAAATTTGCCGCTAAATGGGAGAGGAGCAGGAGAGGAGGAAGGGAGGGCACGGAGGGGGAGGAGGGGCATACAATCCCCTCCGTGGCAGTATTCATAAATGAACGAATGAAACAAAAAAGGCACAAAGAACAACCATTTACTGCGGTTCGACCACAGTTGAAAACATTTCAAATGTCTTTTATTCTTGTATATGCTTTACAACCTAGCGTTGTATCAGAGCTACGATCGAAAAGAAGAAAGAGAAATAACATTGCAAATGCCGGTATATTGAGGCAAATATCATTTCTCTGCAACCATCTACCCGAAGCGTATTACGTACTGGCGGGCGTAGGCCATTGTATCGTCCAGCGCATCCAAGGGCAGGTTGGGGAAGAGAGTCCGATTCAAACACAGCTGCAAACGATACGCGAAGAGAAGGCGGGTGTCAAGCGTGAAACACATGCACTCAAAAATGGCATCACGTCGCGTTGCTGACGTTGCGACGTGGCCGAAAGCCACGCCCCAAAATCGTAAAAACGTAAATATAAACTAGGATTGTGAACAAAGTGTACCAATTGACGATGTCATCGAATAATTCATATCAACTGAAGAACGGGAAGATGCATTTAATAACGACATAAAATGTAGCGACCGCATCGTCGTGTTCCGAATCTCTTTGAACATAGCGGGTGTGAAAAAAGGGGGTCTCAGAATCGAGTAAATACGGTACATTTAGGTGATGACTTTCTGACCGACGCGGCGACCACGTTATGTTCGGCGCACTGAGCGCGCTTCACTTTCACGGGGATAGATGGCACCCAAGTATAGAAGTGCTTGTGAAGGCTTGTATAGAGGGCTTGTGAAGGAAATTATGCATTCTTCACCCGGCCCCTTTGTAACGTGTAGTGAAATGGTGTATTTTTTTGGCGCATTGACACTGATTGCCTTTTATCCTGTGCCGTTGCTGTTTCTTAAATAAGAACATTCCGATGATGACTCAAGGTGACAAAAATACTTGTATAAATACGAAACTTCCACACACAATCTACTGGGCTTTCAATAAATTAGAGTATTTTAAAATAATTCCGTTAAACAGTTGGATTGTGCTCGCATGTTTTGTCGGACAGCATGTTTTGTCCGACAGCATGTTTGGTAAAAGTTCCGTAAATTTTTTACATATATTGCGTGGCTTTACAGGTTGTCGAAGGATTTTCGTCAACGCTTACTTTTATCAACAGGGTCCTACACAAACTTTTTAGACTATGTTGTTTTTCGACCGTTGTGAGTTGCAGGCTTTTTGCCTTGGGTGGCTGTCTTCACTAAAAAAACAATCCACAGCAACCTTTTCGCATTGACACAGCGATTTGGAAATAGTTGCAATATTTTATATTTTACTTTTGGCGAGCAATTTTGCTTACAATATTTTGCCACCACAGGCAGAGGCACAACGGAGCATGCGCGTCGTGTCTCCTGCAAGAACGCCGGTCACTTCGCGCAATGCTTGCATAGCAAATGGCGTACCATCGCGATTCACACGATTACCAGCGACCTCCTCGCTTCCCCCTGCCCTGTTGTTCGGCAGCATCATGAGTTGCAGAGTGAATTTCACAGCATTGTGAAATGCGAGACATTTTGAAGATTTGGAAATTCCTCGGGAGACGGCGGGGCACGAGCACTCAATGCGGGAGAGTCCCGCGAGTCACGGGACAGGTGGTCGCCCTACTCATAATATTGTGTACGGGTCTTACAGGTATTACAGGTAACGTGTAACGTATTTCGGGCTGCCAGGGAAAATGCTCGGAACACCGTCTACAGATAGCACGGGTTTCTTTGCAGCCTGGAGGAAAACTCTCCCACCAAAATCCGTATGATACCATTTCGATATCAGTTCGTCGGGAACATGCTTGGCACAAACATGATCACTAGGTAAGGTAGTAACTTGCGATCGGCCCTCGGGACTGCACGACGCTGCGCTCTAGGCGAGCGTCATTCGATGTAGCTTTAAACAAAAACACTCGCTCTGGACAGTTCCGGTGTTCCAAATTGCAGTTGGGAATGAAGCACGTCTTTCCCATCCTAATAGCAAACTTCTTCTTCTTCGGGTTAAGGCTCACCTTCGTGCACGATAGTGGCACCTGTCATCGACGGAGCATTAAAGCAAAACACGAGGCCAGCCACTAGCCGCACACCACCACCCCACCCCCACACCACGAAAAAGGTGAGCACGCTACACCCTCGACACCGTGGCCGTCGAGGAGGGACCTCATACCCACGGTGCTAATAGCTCAGCGCCCTCCGCGGCGATGCGGGTCTATGGTTCAAGGCTAGCTCCGAACAGGATCTGGTCGCTTGCTCCCCGCGAGAAAAGCGGCCACAGTCATCACCGAAATGTATTTCTTGCAACGTGGGAGAGGTTAATTAATGTATGTGCATATTATGGAACTTATATTCAAAGGAAAAACCTAAAAAAGAAAATCAGGTAAAATAGAAAGAAACGGATGAAGTACACAATCTTTACTTGTGTACCTGGCACTAACAAGTGAATGGAAAATAAAGTGCACAACGGAAGAAAGACAACTCTGATCCCGTGTTTTCGTGATTGCAACTCTGCATCTCTTTTTTAAAACTTGTGGCCGAGTTTTTTTAATTATTTGGACGGCTACTTTTTTGGGTGTTCTCTTACCAATAAATTCCGACCGCCTTGAGGCAACTCCGGCGGGTTTGAGACTAATGTCAATTGCTTTCCCTGTGGACAAAAAAAGGTTGCAGCTTTTTCATTCGACCAAGCGCGATGAAACGAGGTAGCTTTACAGGAACATCGCTGGTGAAAACAATTAGGAAAGGAAATGATACGATGATGAGATGGTTGTAATATGCCGCACACATATCGAGGACGATGTCAAGGATAGCGTCTAGGAGAACGTCGAGGACGACGTCCTAGAGTACGACGTCAATAACAACGCCTAGGACGACCTCAATGTCGAGGTCCTAGAGGGGACTTAAAAACGACGCCCAGGGCGACCTCTAGGATGACCTCAAGGACGAAGACTGAGACAACGTCGAGGATGACGTCCTAGATGACAATCTGAAGAACGACGTCTAGGACAACCTCTAGGTTTTCCTCAAGGACGACATCGAGGACGACGTCGTAGAGGACGCTGTATAAGACGGCCTCAAGGGCGACGTCAAAGAAGGCGTTTAGGAAGACGTCGATGATGACGTCATAGAGGTTGTGCTCTAGGACGTCAAATGAGTGTTCTAGAACTTGCCCTCTAGGGCGCTCATTTGACGTCGTTCTTTACGTTGTTTTACAGTACGACCTGAGGAACGACGTCTAGAGTCGATAGTGAAGAACGATGTCTAGAACGACGTTAAGGACATCAAAGACGACGTCTAGAACTACGTCTAGGGCGAGCTCTAGGACGATTTCAAGGACGACTTCCAGGACGACGTCGAGGACGACATTAAGAACGTCAGGTTATGTCAGCTTCAGCTGCCTGCGCTTACAAACTTACGCGACCGGCACTTACGTGACTGGCACTTACGAGCCTACGGGACCAGAGCTAACGCTTCAGCCACCATCGCTTCAGCCACGAGCATTTCAGAATCAGAATCAGAATCAGAATCAGTTTATTTTTGTCACAGCGCTTTTACACACATGTGACAAGGGGGGCCAGGAAAAAAAGCTGCAAGTTTGCAGCTTGACGGGTTCCTGCCCCCCAAAAAAACACAGGGCAGAGCGGCACTGTCATCAAAAACACACACAAAAAAACAGTGAAAATAACTGATGTAACATGATATTTAGCAATATATTAAGCATCGTCTCAATGCACATTGAGATAGATAGATATAACAAACATAAGGCAAAGAATCTATTGATTACCGGCAAGTTTAAGTTTTATGGACATTTAACGAAAGTTTACCAACACTCATCTCCAGACACGAAAGAAAAACACAATAAAGATAACTTATATAAGATATCGCATAAAATAAGTGTCATTGGAAATAGGTTGCGCTTCAAAAACAGACTGAAGTAGAAAATATACCAAACATATGGCAAACATTTTCACTCAATATAAGAAAGCCTCAGTTCTATGGGCATTTAATGAAGGTGAATCAACTTCTTGGGAATATAAGGTGTTTAACAGTGACGGTAATCTGCAACTCAACCTCTGGAAGCCAAAATTAGTTCTAGATGATGGGATTCTCCATGGACGCCAATGGCGTGAGGAATATAATGATACATTATTTTCAAGTTTAGCGAGGTCAAAAATTACTGTAATATGTTCTCTTAAGGCACGATGATATGTGACCGTTAATCTATTAGAGTACATGTTAGATACGTCAAGTATTTTATGCTTTGCAAATAAAGGAAGAGAACTATGGTCACGTGGGACATTTTCAATTATCCTTATTGCTTTTTTTTGCATTAACCTCAACCTGTCAAAGTTACTTTTTGTTGTTGTCCCCCATACCAGGAGGCAATAACAAAGAATTGAGTGAAAAAGGGAATTATATACTAATTTTTTTATAGTTACAGGAAATACATTTCTATATTTGTTCATTATCCCTACTACTTTACAAAGTTTTTTATGTATGTAGGATACATGGGGATTCCACGACATGTGTTCTGAGAACACAACGCCGAGGGTCTTCACGCTGTCAACGCATTCTACTATATTTGGCCCAAAGTACAAATCTCTGGACAATGTGATCCGTGATCCTGGACATTTAAAAAGGACTGCTTTTGTTTTGGACGGGTTTATTGATAGAGAATTAATGGCGACCCAGTGTGTTAACTTGCGTAAAAAATAGTTTCCTTTGGAAGTGAGTAGGTCTTCTCTTGAGTCAGAAAAAAAGATGCTGGTGTCATCTGCATACATAATCAGCCTGGCGGAAGATTCTATCTTTGTAATATCATTGACGTAAATAATAAACAACAGGGGACCTAATATGCTTCCCTGGGGAACCGCAGACGAAATACGCTGCATGTTGGATGACGAGTTTCCAATCTGAACATATTGGTGGCGATATTCTAGGTAGGACGCAAGAAGTGATAAAGGTATACCACGTATACCATAACATTTTAACTTGTCAAGAAGAGTCTGGTGGTTTATCCGATCGAACGCTTTGCTAAAGTCTATGAATATCCCTAAAGTTAAAAGTTTATTCTCAAAATTTTCTAATATTAATTCCTTCTGTACTAGTAAAGCTGTTTCTGTGGACCTATGTTTTCTAAAGCCGAATTGTGATTCCGACAACAAAGAGTATTTCCCCAGAAAATTGAAAAGTCGAGAGCACATAATTTTTTCAATGGGCTTTGAAAATATAGGAAGGATGGAAATTGGACGGTAGTTACTCAGATCATTCCTATCCCCACCTTTATAAAGAACAGAAACCTTAGCAATCTGCATCATTTCAGCCACGGGCGTTACGTGACCTTGATTACATGCGCTTCAACTGATGTTTCAGCCATCAGCACTTCAGTCACAGGTGTTACCTGACCTTGATTGTGTGATCTTGAGAGTGGTTTGACTTATAAAGCTACTGCTTTAAAAATTATTACAGGCGCGTTCATGCGACAAAACCCGATGAATTGTGGTAAGTTTATAGGACCGTCGTTAGTGAAAACAATTAGGAATGGAAATGGTATAGTGATGAAATGGTTGTAATATGCGGCGCACATCTCGAAGACGAGATCAAGGATGTGGTCTAGCACGACGTCGAGGATGACGTCAAAGACGGCGTCTTGGACATCGTCTAGGAGGACCTCTAGGACGACCTGTAGGACGACATTTAGGACAGCATCAAGGACGTCGTCGAGGACAACCTTTGGGACGAACTCTTTGATCACCTCTAGGACGACCTTAAAGACGATGTCTAGGACGACCTCTAGGACCAGTCAAGGATGACGTCATGGACGTCAGGTCACTTCAGTCTCAGCTAGCCACGCTTACCAGCTTACGCGATCGGCGCTACACGGACGTAGGTTACACAGCCGGCGCTTACGTGACTTTGATCACACGAGCTTGCTCTTCAGTCACGGGCATTACGTGACCTTGATCACGGGACTTTAAGTACATCAACATGAGAACATGACATTGAGGACGAGGACATGACGTTAAGCGTTGTTGGGCCTATAAAGCTACCACTTAAAAAAACGCATCTCCACGTGGTGAATGATGTTCATTGGGAAGAGACTCTGGTGGTGCTTGTCTTCGTAGACGCTGAGCCGCAGCATACCGAGCCTTTCATTCGTTCTCATCCATGTCACGCTGCGGTCAAATGCTCAAATGTGTATATAACCACGTTCCATACCACACATTCCTTTTCTGACATGGATGAAAACGAACGAGAGGCTCGGCATGCTGCGGCTCACCGTCTACGCAGACAAGCACCACCAGAGCTTCGCCCCAATTAACATCATTCACCACGTGAAGATGCAGTTGCTTTTTTTTTTTTTTTTGCCCTACACGAGCACCCGACGCCGGACATCGGACTGACATACGGACATGGCTAGCCCCTAAGGAGCTTCGCCCCTAAAACTTTCAGCCTTTCTACTCTTGGGAAGAAGGAAGAGCAGCGAAGCTCTAGTATGGTGGGAATGAGGTAAAGTCCAGCCGGAAGTCGGCAAGCCAGAGTGGAACGGCTGGAAAGGTTGCCGTCAATAATGAGCGAATGTGGCAACCAGACAACCGGCAAACCGGTTGCCTGGTTGTCACAGTCGCTCATAGATGGCGGTAGCTGTCCAGAGTTTTGTCTCACCATTTGTTTCCTGGCGGACACGATCCTGGGGAAAGTAGCCCTTAAAACCTCTGATGTAAAAAGTCTCAGCACTTGTTGAAAGAAGCGAAAAGGAAAGCTAATGAAAGGCAACAGCACTGAGTGATTATAGACTCACGTTTTCTTGTATTTCTTTCCATACACAATTGAACATCTGAAAAAGAAGGAAATGGAGATTACAGAAATAAAACATGGCCGTCAAATTTTGAGCGTAGCACAGGTCCGTGAGCTACAAAGAGGCGTTCTACAAAGTGGACAGGATCGCGAGCCGAACATCTGAGTGTCAGATTTTAGAATATGGCGATGTTATCGAACAGAAAGGCGTGATCTGAAGGTGGATCGTTTTAGTAAAGATATAATAGGATCAGTTCGCCAGAGTTAACAAACTGGCAGTAATACAAACACTTGTTTTCTAAGAAAGTGAAACCATGAAGTGGTTTCACCCACTATTTCACATAAAATGGTGGGCCGCTGTGACGTTCATTTTGGCAAACGGTGCGGGATAAAATTTAAGCAAATTTATCCCCTTTTTCTTGCACCCGCTTTTCTCTTCTAACTAACGCCGCGACGTCTAATATGCGGTTTGGCGATTTCGCTTAATGTGGCTTCGCTGAACATACGACCATAGAAAGCAAAGAAACAACCAGAAACAACAACAATGTTTTTTTTTAATGACGTAAGTTTGTATCTTATGGTTAAAATAATGGATTCAGCATTACAGGCACCTCTCATTCATACGGTGCCTTCGAAACGCTAACGACCACAAGGCCTTCGTTGTATATAGAACAGCTTTTTCTGGGCGTGCTGCTCCGAGACATGCTGGGTTGGCGACATGGTTATGAGTGACAACATAGCTAAAGGCAGCGCCGACTCCTTCGGTTCAATCAGGCAGAATGAGGATACAAACTATCCTTACCCTTACTCATTCGAAGGAAACTCTCCCCGTTGATGCCTTCTTCATAAAATTTATTATCATTGCCCAAAACTAATGAACGCCCTGCTCTCACCCCTCGATAAAACATCCTCCCGCCTAAACAACTCTTGTCCAATAAAACGTATTTCTGATAAAACTAACTCATTCAACGAATCATTCCTCCCATATGCCATCACACAGTAAAACCAGTTTCCATCCTCCATCGTCAGCACCTCTGATGGAACGGTGTTTTACGATAATCTACTAGCCCATTATGTACAATATCTCATGTTCTTGTTTATAGTTACTGTTATTGTTCTAGTACTGCGTCTGCTATTGTATTCTTCGTTTTACTGCCCCCCCCCCTATTGTAATGCCCTAACCGGGCGCTTAAGGTGAAAAATAAATTATATGAAATGAAATAATATGAATAAATAAAGCATGGATTAATAGGGCAGGTGCGCGCACTCATGCTATACCACCTAGAAGACAATGGCTGCGCATGGCGTCATCGCTAGTGAATGGACGACTCTCCCAACATGTCAAAATGGCTGAGGCTCGACGAGAGGCCCCGGAGAGCGGCACACCCGTCCGTGTGGGAGTTGTCGTGTTCTAGCGTTGAGCTCGTTATGAGACGCTGAACGACGCGCGGGCGGTGATCCGTCTTCCTGTGTCTCATAATATGCCTGACGCTATCACACAGCTACCAAACGGACGAATGTGCCGTTTTGCGGTGCCCGTCGTCCAGCTTCAGCGTGATTACCACTTGGGGCAGGTCGGGGATCTGCTTACGATCACGTCATGCTCAGGCTTTGTCTTTATGGGGCTATTGGCCTGGAACACGTCTTCTGGTGTGTTTACCGTCATGTGAAGCCCATGCTTCCAATCGACGGTGGTTTCTAATTGGCAACGAATAGCGTCACAGGAGCCGGCGAGTCGTGCGCCTGTGACGCTGTCCCTCTCTTTTTCTTACAGCAGCTGTTGAAGCTTCCATAACTTGTCACGGGACCCCCCCTTCCTTCTTTCTTCCCTCTCCACCGACCTCTAATTTCCTCCCCCTTCCTCTCACCTTCACCCCTTTTCTTTTTCTGACCTACCTCTCTAATTACATACCTCTACTTCCCTCTCTACCCGTCCCTTTTTTCTCGATATAACTCCGGCAATTTCTTCTTCGGTGCCCTCCATCCTCCTCCCCATTCTTTGGCTGTGTGACGCAGCAATTCAGTTTCTCGCAGGCGCTATTTTTGAGGGTAAGTTGCACTGCGCTTGAAGAGCGGCATTATCTGCAGTAATCTGGATGAAAGCGCCTCCACGCCATACTTAGGTCATGCCCTAGGTCATAGGGCCCACATGAGAAGGAGAGACATAACCCGGGCCGCGGTGGGGGTTAAGGTATACGCCCAGAGTATGGAAATGGGTAAGCGGCTAAGCTACTGCTCCTCGCACTCGGAAGAAACATCGATCGCACGGCTATGGTCAAACAGCCCAGCGATGCGGGCAGCTTGTCACTTGCCTTTGTCACATGTCTTGAATTTTGACAAGACTGAGGACAAAATTGTAAACATAATAAGATATTCTTTTTTTGTTCTTTTGCCAGTTACTTGCAAGCTTGAACCCTGCTCCTAGCATATACACCATCGAACTGCTAGCACCAGACCCTGGAATGAATTGCCTATTCACTCGGGGAGAGTTAGAAACAGCTTTCCACGCTGGCAAAGATCACACTGCACCTGGGCCTGACCAGGTCACCTTGGCCATTTAAAGATTCTCCCCGACAACTCCAAAGGAGGCGTCTTAACTCGCATCAACGACGTATAGGAAGGCGGAAATGTCCCGCGAGAAATACTCCAGCGGGGTGCCTACACCCAAGACAGGAAAAGAAAAGAGAACCCTTTCAAACTTACGGCCGATCTCCTTGACATTCTGCCCATGCAAGGTTATGGAATGGATGTTTCTTTGTGAAATCCCTTTCCGAATTCGAGAATGCCATAAGCGTATTGTTTGACCTGTAAGTGTGACCCTTCTTGCGGGTGTATGTGTGAGTGTATAATTTGGGGTGAGGTTCCCAAAAGTTGATTTTGAAAGCGGTGCTTGAGGTGTATATTTTTTGTGGGGCGGATCCTAGAGATTGCTCTGAATGTTGATATTTTAAAACCAGTGTTGTATTTGATTTCCGTGTTTGTATTACCCCCTCCTGCCTTGGCCCTTGAAGGGGCTGGCAGTATTGTGAAATAAATGAAATAAATAAAAAATAACAGACGACAGCTTGAGTGACCTAACCTAAAAACCAAAAGAACGATCTTTCCTTCCCGCCAATTTTCTTCCCCTCTGTCTTTTTATAACTATCATTAGTCGGTGTGGGATAGTGCCAAAATGATTATTGACGAATCGGGCAAAAAAAAAAAGAAAAAAAAAAAAAAAAAAAACATCAACCTCCGCTTTTTTTCTCCCAGCGAGTTAATCGCCAATTTTCTTCTGGCCAAACGTTGATAGCGCCAACCCAACAACGTGTTCACTGGGAGGCAGGGTTTAGACTTTGGAATTGGGAGGGAGTCCCAATTCTCCTCGATTCTACCTGTCCCCAGCTGTGCTAGCTATTTATACGTCCTTCAACTCTCCCTGGATCATTTTCACTAGTCTCATAATCTCCTGGTTGTTATTGAAATGCTTTTATCATCAATTCCTTCATTCTCATCTGTAGACCGCAGAGCTCCGGTCCGTCGCCCCTTTCCGGGGGGGGGGGGGGGGGGGGGAGGAGGGGGGGGTGTAAGCCCTGTGAGGTTCAATACCACGTGTTCTATTGTCTTGGTTTCCCTTTGGCATAGGTAGACCAGCTATTCATTGGCTCATACTTTATGCGCAAGTTCTGAATATCCCTGTTCTAACCGTCAACCTCGTGAACTCTCATACCGGTGTTTCTTTCTTATTTCCTGTTTTCGCCCTCTAAACATAGTTAAAGTCAATTTTGTCTGAATTCCTCCCTCCAGCAGCCTCTTCTCGGCCTCTCACTTTCTTCTCTGCAGAGGATATCCGCTCTGCCCCAGCACTTGACTCGCAATATTTTAATCTAAGCTCTCGGGATCGGTCAGGTCATTTAAAGTTCAGACTCATATAAAAATGCTTATATGCCTTCCTTGCCTATCGTATATCTCCCATCGTGTCTAGTCCAGCTTCAATTTTTAAATTACTCATCGCTTCTCTAACCTCGAAAAATTTCTAGCCTATGTCTCCCAGCATTCCTTCATTTGGTGTATTCCCATGTGCACCCAGTGCTAACCTGCCCACGCTTCTCCAGTCTCTAAACTCGACCGGACACCAGACTTTATGCATAATACCGCGTTGCCAGAAGACAAACCCGGCACCAAGACTCATTTCTATATTCCCCTAACAAGTCAAACACGGCGTCTCCGGGTTGTCAGCAGAAGTTTCTGGAAGGGTCTGTTGTAATTGCAGGGTACGAACGGCGGAGAAGCCAACGCTGCTTACCTCTTGCGATAAAGTTGTGGTCATAGCACTGCGACAATCATCGTACATCTGGCAGGAAAGGTTCAGTCTCTACAAAATAGATGACGTGGCATTACAATAGTGGATTTTCCTTCTACAAGAATATCATTTATTAATATCCAGCATTTTAAGATAAACTCTTCCGGGCCCTAAATGTTACCCAATGTAATGAAAAAAAGAAAAAGAAGCTGAGTGGAGCAATACCTGCCGGCCTCAACAAAACATTCTCCGACAAAAAAATCTCATGTCAAATGTCGTAGGATGCCAGACGTTGACAAGTCCCACGTGACTTTGACTAACACCAATTCGTCTTTCAATCACCCTAAAGGTATGAATACTCTAAGCTTTACCAAACTTCCAAAAACATGTGTCAGTTTGTCCGGTATCCGTTCCTTTACATATTTTTTTTTATATTAATGTCCTATCACAGCCACCGCTATAATCCGCTTGGGCCAAACCACCAGCGCCAAAAGTGCGTCGTCGTGGTGCTCGTGGTCCTTGTGCGTTTTCTATCACCGGCTCAAAACCAATCACGCACAGCAAATGCGCCGTGATCCAGCGCCTTTTTTTTCCCGCGCGATTGGTCTAGACCAGTGGTCTCCAAACCCCGGACCGCGGGTCTAATCCGGGCCGCATGAGGTCTTCCCACCGACCCGTTGCTGACCGGGGTCTTATAGAGAAGCCCGGCGCGCGGCTCGCTTTCAGCAGGCCCTCTACAACCGGCACAAAAATAAACGCACGTAAGAAACCGCGTCGCAAGGCACAACAACCGCGTGAAATAAGATACCATAAAACTTTCAGCCTTTTCACTCTGGTGAAGATGGAAGACCAGCGAAGCGGTACTATTTGGTTGGATTGAAGTATTTATAAGAACTGCTCAGCCAGCATGGCGTCCTGTCGTCGCCAGGCCTCGCACTTGCGCTTGGCTTCTGTGGCGCGATCGTCGTCGGTGGCTTTGGCCCGCCGGCGCCGGTCACGTCGCCGCTTCTGCGTTTGGCGGCGTTTAGGCGAACGATCTTCTCTTCTTTCGCAAGGGTTTCGGAACCACTCGACGCAATGGAACTCGAGGCGATAGCGGCTTCGCGGCGTTTGCGCGGCCATTCGCGCTGCTGCGCACGTCGCCGCTCCTTGCGCTCCCGCTCTTCTTCCTCCGAACGAATGGCACGCGGCCGACCCATGAGTCCAAAGGGCACCTGGTAAGAGCGCTAGCGCGATCTCGACGTCACGGGGCACAGGACACTCACGATTGGTAGGTGAGACGATGACGTAGGGTGGAAGTGAGCTGGCTCGAGTTTTGTGTCGACACACTGCTTGTGCACGGACACGATAGTGGGGGAACTAGCCCTTAAAAGCTTGCTGTAAAAATGCAGGAGCACGCTTAAGCTTCGCCTCTAATGGCAATTTCACACTGGAAGCAGATCCGCAAACGTGAAGCGGATCCGCGTGATCTCAACCGCCAAGCGGCTGGGATCGAGTGGTTGGAGCGCCAACCGCTCGATCCGTTTTTGCCAACTGCTTCGGGTCCGATTTGCTCCAACCAATTTCGCGAACCGCGAAGCGGCAACCAATCGCAACGCGACGTTGACGTGACGTCGATGGATTTCGAAACAAGATGGCATCTGTCGCTGGTGAGGCGTCCAAGGCGCTGTAGCCCTAGCGCTACAGCAGACAAATCAACGGAGAAACGTGATGTTCAGGTCCGTCATTTGAATCCGACGCGAAAAGAATTGAATCGTAATTTTAACCGACTCTGCTCCGGTGATTTGGTTCGGGTAAGAGATTGCTTATTAATCCGGGTGGCCACAGGCCATCGCCCGCTGCTTTGTTAGTCTTTGCCCGTAGAACGCCGGAACCCCCTGATTGACCGAAATGTCAGCTTTTGTATTTACTAAGACAGTCGCGTTAACTATTAAGGAGTTTTCGTAGACCGCGTTTCCCCATCCGCTAAACCCTTCGCAACGAAGAAGCCGCTACTGCACCTGCGCGCCGATGGCCTTAGCTGTAGAATTCCGGGTATCTTGGCGGGCTGCGGAGAACTCTATGGGAAGGCGAAAGCCATCTACGAAAACTCTCTATTAAAAACTTTCGACAATGTGCAGGACCACCACGAAGGTCGATGGAGGCGTCGTCAGCCTGATTGCGTGACCAACACACTACCGCGGAGCTGGTGGGGTACCTGCGCTAGGTCGACCTGTAACGTTTACTGCTACCAAAAGGAATAAAGGCAACCTACTTCAAAAATAAAGTGTACGTACAAGACGATGCAGAAGTAATGCATTCGAAGTTTATTTCAACAAAATTTTAAAAGAACAACAGCAACGGTAGACTCGATCGACCTGCAAGTGACGAGAGGAGAGTCCACCACCAACGAAGCCACGACCGGATAGCATCGAACACATTACCTCGCACCAGTGTCCACCAGTGGCCCTCACAACTCCGAAAATGATAAGAGCGAACAACGAGGGGGGGGGGGGGGGGGGGGGGGGGGGGGAACTGGCCCTTCACTCTGAAAACAAGGTCTGCTGTTTACGCGGGAAGGGCCCACTTCGAAGGAAGGGTCGGGGGAATCCTCTTCTGAGTCGTCAAGGCGCGCCTAGCTGGGCGGCTTTGCTTCTGGGCAAAGTCGAGAAAATCGCAGGCGGGTTTTGCGGGCCCATGTCTCTCTCTTTTTTTCTTTTTTTTTTTTTTCTTTTTTTGTTTTTTTGTTGCCTGAATCCGTGACGCATGCGAACACCCCATAGAATAATTTTCAGCGTGCCAAAATAGCAATATTTTGGATTTGGATCGTGGACTAAAGGGTACTTTGGATCGTAAAACAGAGTAGCCAAACGCAAGTCTCAAAAGATCACGCGTGATCCCCGACAAACCGCCAACCGCCTACCACCTCTCGGTGTGTCTGAACGGGATCGCTCGCGAACCTCATCCGCAACCGCTTCGGACACGCAACTCAACCTCCAGTGTGAATGCGCCATAAGAGTGGAGCGAGACAGTGAAACGTATAAACACCGACTCGTTCCGAAGGGCCGTGAGTTCGAATCCTGCCAAATGTTTTCTTTAAAACAATTACTTCCTACAGTAATATAATTGAGTTGTGATTTCATGTCCCTATCGACCAATCATGATTTTCCTGATCGGTCGATAGGGTCAGTTCTTTAAAGGGGTACTCCACAGGTTTCCTTGAGCTACCTCGGCTAACTATATTTCCTAACTCCCCGGCCTCTACCCTCTCCGGTATGCTATTTAAGATCGCGCAATTCATAATAGTTATGGTGAAATCGGTAAATGAATATAATGCAAAAAACAACATTCCAATATATTCGCACTTTCAGCGCCGTGACGTCAGTGGAAGGCAAGCTTGCCAGTTGAGCAAGCAGTCTAAATATAAAATATGCCAGTCATTTGTTCCGTGCTTTAGCGTGGGTATTGAGCGAGCTTTAAAAAGCATTCATTTGACACCGTGAAACTGTTCCGAATCCGTTGAAACAGATTCTACAGCCCAAAGAGTTAACCCCTGCCTTCCACTGACGTCACTTTTTCGTTGATGAAAATAATCCCTGAAGAAGGGGAACAAGAGGGACAAAAGACAAACATAAATCTCCAAACACAGCTAGGTGACTGGTGAGCGACCGAAAAAATCCGCCTGGTCCGGGTATCGAACCCGTGACCTCTCCATTACAGGTGGGGCGCTCTAACAACTGAGCTAACCAGGGGTTAGACATCAGTAGAGCAAACGGGTTTTATCAGTTGCCACCAGTCTAACACCAACAAGGATGAAGCTTGCAAGTTAAGGTTGTAATTAGAATGCAATTAAATGCAAAGGTGCAAGCGAGCTGGACAAGAATGATGAAAATAATCCATGGAGAAGGGGAACAAGAGGGACTAGCTGTGTTTGGAGATTTATGTTTGTCCTTTGCCCCTCTTGTTCCCCTTCTGCAGGGATTATTTTCATCATTCTTGTCCAGCTCGCTTGCACCTTTGCATTTAATTGCAATATAATTACTTTTTCGTTAATGCCAGTAGAGACGTTCAGTTTGAAAAACATGGCGAGGACCAAATTTTTAAGTTAAATAACTTCTCAAAACAACAAACAATATTTTGGCCTCAAATTTAGGACACTATTCTAGCAATGTTTGTTGGTGACTTTAGCGAACTTTCGAGCAACACGTAGACAATGAAAAAACCTGTGGAGTATCCTTTTAAAGCTTTCACTTAAAAAAAAAAACGAGAACATTATTTTTTATCGATAAGGGGTGTCCTCTCGCCATATTAATGATTCATTGGTCATTGTCTTCACCAGCGTCACCTTTCTTAGTTCTCTGTTTCTTATCCGTGTAACTACCATTTGTGTTCCCATATTGCGTTCTGTGTCCTGTGGCCTATCAATTGCACATTTTGAGCGTCAGTTCTATCCTTTTCATCTCTGCGCGCACATGCCAAAGTTTCGACACGCTTTATGTATGCAACAATGTGACGTGTTGGGCTAGTTGGTTTGAGGGGAACATCTTGGGAAGAAAGAGTGGCAAAGAGTGGCCTTGTGAGTTTTTTTTTTTTTCTTCTTCATATTATGTGTATTTTCATATATAGCAAAATATTGCATTTCAAAATAAAATATGTATTTTCAAACACTCTTTCTTTCTATATTCTTTTTTTTTTACTCTAGCATTATACTTTGCATTAATATATATAGATCTATTACTATTTATCAAAAGCAAACGAGGATTTAAATTTACTCGTTTATTATACAGCCCTCGAGACAACGCTGTTTTGACTCTGCGTGATTAGATCAATGGGATCGCACCCTTGGCTACGATTTTTAAAACGTGATCGTCTTTTGACTGTATCGTACCTACAGTAACTTCATCGAAGACAAGTTCAATAATTTCATCTCAAGATAGTTGCTGCCCTCGGGCATATGCTTTTAGCCTCACGCCCGAAAACGATATCGTGGTGACAAAAAAAAAGATATATGAAAGCTTTCTACATTCGGGTGTTTATCTGTAATTTTGTTTCTTCAACGCATTTTAACTCCGCCGCATCACAGCTAATTCATCATACAGAAACGCGGAGTTCTGAATGCAGACATCACCACAGATGCATCTGTGGACAGGCTTCGAGGATGTTCCAAGTATGCTCGCCTCATCCTTCCAACATCTCTGCAGACAGCTTTTGTACGACCAAATGACAGCAATTTGGTGACAGGATCGTCACACAAGCAACAAAAGTCCTCCAGCAGTATCTGCGGACTCTCGTTTCTATGATGTCTATGCAGTCTGACCACGGCTTCAGAGTCCAAAAGAGAACGGACTGATGTTTGTCAGGTTTTGTGTCTTTTTAAGCGCCTTATCTGCTCTGAAAAAAAGCCCCCCTCTCTAAAAAAACAAACAAAATAAATAAATAAAATAAAAATAAAAGGGGGGAGAGCACCAATTCAAAAGAAATGCCAGAAAGTTAGCTTTCACAACGCTTTCTCTTCATTTACGGATTCTGAAGCCCCTAATGTGGCGCGAAGCCGAAATTTCAAAGACGGGCGTTAATTCATGCAGGTTCCTCCCTCCTTCTCGTTTTGGAACGCTTGCGCTCGTACCGTTCTGCATCGACCGCGGGTCTGCCTCCCCCGTACGCTACCAGACGCCATCCCGCCATTGCAGGGAGTTAAAGGGCCGGGAGACATAATACACGGAGCTTGTCCTCAGGATAGGTTGGCTACTTAGCTTTTCACTAATTAAAGCTCAATCAACAAATTTATGTTTATTACTGTAATCATTGCGACCATTAGCCCCCTCCCCCTCTCCCCAAATACGACGCCCCCATGGCCGTATAGCTCACCAGCACAGACTGCATTGGTGTAGCTTTCACAACTTTTTCAAACAAATCTGTATAAAAAAATTACTAATAAAAACACCCTGTGTGATTTCTCATAGACTAAAAAGCGGCTCTGACTTCACGTCGCTGCGGTGGCCCTGATGTTGACACGGCGCATGCGCAAATGCTTCACCTCACGTGAATCTGTTTAAATGTTTTTTTCTTCTTGCGCATGTGCAGTGCCCATGTGGGCAAACGCGGGCTTGTTTGTAAACATCTCTATGGCGCTTACTGTAACATTGTCGCGAAATGTCCTACCATGGGAAAGTCGTCATTTGGCAACACCTTGGCCAGCTTAGCAATTTCCGCGTGGCAACCTCGGACCATCCTTCCCATGTTGGCCTTGGCTTTCATAACACGCCGTGGGTCCCCTGAACAACAAAAACAAGTAAAACAAAGGTAACTCCAAAACATAGAACGTTGTACACCAGACTAGAAAAAAGTTGGTCCTATACTTTGTTGAATGTAGCAGCTGAGACATCTCCGTCTGGCTCCAACTTTCCGAGCTTTTATCCAGCTGGTCGTGCAAATAACGTACGCGGTTTTCCACTGAACCATGCACACCCATGAATAGTCAACGGCGTAAACTTCTCATCACTCATCCACGTTTCAGAATAGGTGTCCAACTTCACTAAGGTAGCTGAACTTAAACGGATGTCTTGAAAAGGGTGAAAGGGTTCCCACCAGGAGATAGGTGGCTTAATTCAATCGTATTATATTTGCGGGATGGATGCAACTAATTAGGCGCATGAGAGTCCATACTGCGCGGTACTCCCCTTCGGCTGATCCGAATTTTCACATTGTATTCTAAGCTGCTGGTACTTCTGATATCAGTATTTAAATACATTCAGAAAAGTTGATTGCATCTTTAACATAGGTACATATTACTACAGCTCATTAAACCAAACACAACTATAAAATTTCTAACACAGTGGCTCTGCGCTTCATTAAATTTTAATAGTTTCGCGGTCTTCTCGCTTTCGTGACTCTGAAGTCTCTCTTCAGACGTTCTTCATTCACTGACGAAATCCGAATGCCCACAATAGGTTTATATATATATATGATGCCTTGTCTCAGTTGCTTAATAGAGCTTCGTTCCCGCGTACTTTTTTTATTTTATTTGCAAAGCAGGGACAGAGGTTTGTGACCAGCCCTCCTCCGTATATCCCGGATTGCTCGCATTCCATTGTGCTAGTCAAATCAGTTCGCCATGTTAACTCCTTTTCCTCCTTTATACAATATAGACAGTTCTCAAAAACAGCCAAAGATCCCTCAACGGAAGCGTTCCCTAAATGACAACGCCTTATCCTAACACTCTCTAAACTTACAATAGGCATTTCAGCACGTGCTTGTCCAGTACGAATGTTAATTAAACATGCATGTTAATTAGGCAAAACTATTTCTTGCACTCAGGAGCTTAACTTAGAAAGGAAGATTGTATTTATCCTATCGATCAGTGGATAGCTGCATAGTTACTTACAGTTAAAGAAATGGAGGACGCAACGAACTTGAGTACCACCCTAGAGCGGAAAACCGGAACCCACGGCCTGCAGCGGAAGTGGCACCCCCCCCCCCTCCCTCCCCCGTTGCCGCCATCTTGCCTGTTCGCCACAGTAGTGATCACGTGACGTCAAGGTGGCTGCGCCCAGAAGTGGGCCAGATCAGATTTGTCAGATCACGGTCAGCAGATGGGCCCTCTGGAGCTGTGTTCCAATCTTACTCGAACGGATACAAGTTACTCCGGCGGATCATGTCACGTGACATGACAGATAGAGCAACTGGACGCGGGTAGGGTTTGGAACGCCGAGGTACATAATTCCTTTACTCTAGAGTGAGATCGAGTAAATTTTGGAACACGACCCAAGTTACCGTGATATTGCCAATCTGACATGCTGCACTTCTTGACGCAGCGACCTTCAAGGGCCCATGAAACGAATTTTGGGCTGGGATGAATCAATTTAGATTGGTAGAAAAAAAGGTAGAAAGTCAAAAGCCCGACTTTAGGTACGAAAATTTGAAAACACAGCGGACTATTTTGTACTTCCTTCCCTTCGTAAGCTTTCTGCAGTTTCACTGTGATACATCCGCGGTCCCCAAAGCGCGTTACCGGGTCCAAACTCACGTCACACAACATCGGATCTTACTTATTCCCTTCACCCCTAAGCTGACATTGCGGTGGAAGCTACGCGCTTGCCGGAAAAATCAGCCGCCTCCCTTTCATCACATGACCTCATTCTCTGCGCGCGGGTATGCGCGAAAGGTCGTGATCACGTAGCAAAAGTGTGGCTGGCCCAACGAGCACGTAGCTTCACACCACTGTCAGCTTCGGGGAAAACGGGGTGGGGAAAGCAACTTTTGTCTGAATTTTCAGCGACGGGCTAATCTTCTAGGGGGAGAATGGCTGTGTCCGGGTCAGGGTGTAAGATAGACAGGTGGTGAAACGAGAGCCAAATGAGCGACCGCATTGTGTCCCCCTCGGTTTCCTCTTTTTCTGTGGCGCCATCTATGTGGAGCACCGCGAACTCTCACTCAGGGTGGGCGAACGCTGGCGACCGGTTAAACTGACGGAGAAGGTTTCTCGTGGATTTTCAATGGAGGACTGTCGTGCTCTCAGTTTATTTTGCGCACTCTCCCATAGAGTTTCATGCAAATTCGATTCTAATTGTTTTCTTCTCGCCGCAGCGCCATCTGTCGCAAATTGGGGGTACCCGCAAGCCTCCCGCAAGCAGACGAGTACACAATCCGGTCACGGAGCTGCGGTAGGTTTCTATGGGCCGTTTCCCCACCTGTCTATCTTACACCCTGGTCCGGGTACACAAATGAGAGTCCGAGCAAGGGGGGACTCCGCCCTTTCCGTCTCCTTGAAGCGTTTGATGCAACGTGCCATTTATGAGTTGAATTGTTTCATGACCCCTATAACGTCGAGTGGCCAGTCATGTGGCAAACGGGTAAGATGGGGGCAACCGGGAAGGGGGGGGGGGGGGGGGGGAGGGGGGGGGGCAGGGGTGCCATTTTTGGCCGCACATCTCACTATCGCTCCGCTGCCAATGAGATCGCGGCATTAGCCGAAAAGGATACCCGTGAACGATTCACGCCTAAGCAAGAAGCGTGAAGATAATGCGCTTTCTATTGTCTTAAGTTGTAGATACACTGGTCATACTTCATACAAAAGACACTGTTTTCGCTGCGGACATGATCAGAGGATTATCCGCGAACGCGGCTTTATGCTTTGAACATTTCTGCAGACAGTTTTGTATGATATTGTGCAGTTTTAAAAAAGCTCACACTGAAGCCTTGCGTACAAAAATAAGAGCGTCATCGCCACTGCGCATGCGCCGAACGCTAACCAGGTTTTGCGCTTTGCGTGCTCTATTTTTGCGTACGCTATTTCTTGGAAACTGCGTGCGTGCGCCAATAGTCTTTGCGCTCCTCTAAGGAGGATTCGTGATGCTCAAGAAGTTGTTTAAAGCCAAGACGAGCACGGTTAGAAAATGGCGGCTCCTACGAGACCGCGGCTGCGGGCTGCGGCGGCTGCCGCTGCTTGGGCGGTCGTCGTGAGCGCAACGTCAGCGGCGTCCTCGCGACTGCGATTTTCAATACACGACGACATTTCACTCCTTCGAGAGATCCATTTCATAAACTGTTTGAAAATACCCAGCAAAATGGTCAACGATCGCCGGCAACTTGCTGCTTGCGACGCGCGAGCATTTCTCGCCGAGGGTCAGTGTGCACGAGACCTGTCTTGCCGAGGCCACTCAAGCGGACACGACTGGTCGACCGCTCGCGTTGTATTCTCATGTTTAAACAAATCTAAAATGTTAGTCTGGACAAAAAGAAACGTTATTTTAGAGCGCAGCTCTTAGGCGCCTGGTTCCGGCTTGAGCGCCGTCGCCGTCGGCGTAACCGCGCGGTGCATTATGGGTAAATTTCCCCGCTAAATCTAGCGGAAAAATTTCCCCTCTAAATATAACGGAAAACTTTCCCCGCTAAATCTAGCGGAAAAATTTCCCCGCTATTGCTAGCGGAAAAAGTTCCCCGCTAAATCTAGCGGGAAAATTTCTCTGGGGGGTCGCGTGATCTGGGAGTCACACGACCTCCCAAGGTCACGTGACCCCCGAGGTCACGGACGCCCCCAAGGTCACGTGACCCCCCGAGGATACGTGACCCCCCCACGTGACCTTGGGGAGGTGTAAGGTGACCTGGGGGTGTCACGTGACCCCCAGAGAAATTTTTCCGATAGATTTAGTGGGGAAATTTTTCCGCTAAATCTAGCGAGGAAAGTTTTCCACTAGATTAAGGGGAAACTTTTTCCGCTAAATTTAGAGGGGAAATTTCTCTGGGGGTCACGCGACCCCCCGAGGTCACGTGACCCCCGAGGTCACGTGCCCCCCTCTCCCGAGGTCACGTGACCCCACCAAGGTCATGTGACCTTGGTGGCCTTGGCTCCTCCTCCTCGAGCTGCGCTTTAATTCGGCGTTACAGGGAGTTGCAAATGGCTTTCATCTTAAGGCGCATTCACACAGCGGAAAGACGCGCGTCGTGGGGGGAATTTTTTGCTTATTTTTGTATTGAAAAAAGTCGCGCGCCGAGGAGGACGACGCAGGGAGACGACGCCTCGGAACCCAATTTCTCCCTCGACGCGCGCGCTTGAGCCAATCAGCGAGCGTCCGGACGTGACGTGTTCCCTTTTCCGGTTGGGACATGTTTTCGCTGTTTTTTTTTTATTTTCGACTGACAATGAAGGCGAAAAGGCGGAGAGCTCGGGGGATTCGTGCGCTCGCCAAACGTGGCTGGAAGTATTCCAGCGTGGAAAGAAGCAAGCCGATTGGAACATCTGACTGTGAACAGTGTTTTATGTGCGTGTACGACGCTGTGAAGCTACTCTTCATCGTTTGCGTGAAGCTGCCGCGAAAGCTGCCACCGAAGTTCGCGGTGTGTTCCGACCCCCGACTGTGCGGGAGCGATCACTCCCAATGTGTTGTGTAATTTTGTGTACACCCATCACTACGGAATGCAACAGCCCTCCATCGAAAACACTCTCGCACAGGCTGCGTGCAGTGTTAAAGGTACGGACGCGAAGGCTCTGGGACGCGCCGGCGTAGCACCGTGCTTTGTTTGCACAAAAACGCGGCAAAAGAGCACCTGAAGCTGCCCGTTCGAGTCCGTGCGGAGTGTAAACGTATATATAATCATCACCGTTGTCCATTTAGTGAAGACGGTTGTCTCCCACCGCATGTGCAATCGCGAAGGCATGGCAACAACAATCGTGCGAAGCAGACGAATAAAAAATTCCGTGTTCTCTCGACAAAAGTGAGATTCCCCGAGACGACGCCGCCGTTTGGGTGAACCTGTGTGACTGCTTCGTACTTTACGACGCCGGCGTCGACGTCGACCGCAACGCGCGTTTTTTGCTCAGTGTGAATGCGCCTTTAGAGCGCAGCTCTCAGGCGCGCGTTTCCGGCTTGAGCGGCGTCAACGTCGCCGTCGGCGTAACCAAGGTCACCCCAAGATCACATGACCCCTCTCAAGGCACCCCAAGGTCACGTGACCCCCGAGGTCACGTGACCCCTCCTAAGGTCACCCCAATTACGTGTTCTACTCGCTGATCGACAGCCTCCTTCCGAATTTCGTCGATTTTTCGTACCGACTTCTGCCGCTTGGCATCTGGCGCTCGCGCGTGCGCAGAACGCTTCTCGGAATAGGTCCATTGTGACTGGCTTAATGGAGTTGCAAGCGCGAGATGCTAGCGTGCGCTAAAATTGCGTACGTTATTCTAAAACTCCCTACTTTATATATTTTCCCCAAAGTTGTCAGAATATATTAGAAGCAAAGTTTCTTATACTAAGGATACACACAAACATAAGTTCGATAAATGTGCTTTATTGGTGTCCATGCGATGTCCACATCGGAGTTGAGTCTCATCCCCACGCTCCAATTGGTTCACCGAAGTCACAGCTTTCACTGTTTACTATGTCACGCCGAAACTGCGGAAACTCGCCTGTTGACGTTCTTGCCCTAAGAGACGGTGCTGACGTCGACGGGCCCAGAAGACGTCGGCCGCATGAAGTAACGCACGAGTCGAGTGCATATGCACCTAACCTTCGCGACGACAAGCGGAAGGCTTCAAGCTTCTTGTTTTTTTTTTTTTTTTTTCATTAGTGGAACAAGAAACAACTTTTTTTTTTTTTCTACCGGAACTTTCTTATTTTTGATAACTGCAAATTTTTAGTCCGATTTATTGATTGGAAACTGCATTATACACGCGATGTTACATTACTTTACGATTGTAATTATAATTTATTTTCAATTATATTTTATATTGCATTTATGGCAGAAGAGAGACACCACCAGGACAAGATACAAACAGCAGTAACTGCGCACATCTTTCAAGTTATCTCCTCCCTTGTATAGCTGTCAGAGGAGCTTCAAACACGCTATGAAGTCGATTTCGAATTGAGATGAAGGAAGCAGGTCGCTATTTTTCCTAAACGGAGTTCCTGAGCGATTCGATAAATTGGTGCCGCTAGAACGGCATCGGTAATCCACCGTTCGCTCAAATGAACTTTGCCATTCATAATGTGTCATTCGATGAAACATCATGGGCGTGGCTTCGCTCGCTAAAACGTCGTTCGATCAAGTCAGTGCCTCCCACGTCGTACACAACTCAACGTTAATTATGCACATGGTAGCATGTTAATAGTTCAAGAGTTATAGGTTGTACCATGTTAACGAGGTGCATAGAAAGGTCCCTGTAAAAAGTAGTTTCACTTAGTTACAAGTCACTAGAAAAGGAACCTAACATACAGATTCACTCATACCGAAAAAATGAAAGTTTTTAGGTTTGTACCTCAGGTACAACAAGACTACCCAGATAAAGATTTCCAGTTACTTATACCATGCACTTTACTACCCTAAAGCAGACAATCTTTCGTATAATGTATTAGCAGCGTACAGTGGCTTTACGAGATGCACAGGCTCTCCCACCATTGACCATCTTCATTGGAATACCTCAAATACTCACGTGTTTCAAAGCGTCCGCAGCAACCTGCTACCGTAACCAGAAAAGCGATGGTAATGAAAGCCATCCCAAGACTTCTAGCGGGATACGTTGGCATTCTCAGTGGCTGTGGGTGACGCAGTAGACACTTAAAAGATGCCGAAGTTGCTTTCTCTATATATAGATGAATGCTTATTGAGTCGGACGCCCTCGACGCGTTCTTTATATATATTTTAGCGATGCTCTGCTGTGCATATACAAAAGTTGCTAGGGGACATACGAGCGCCACTTCCTGAGTCCACATCCCTGCTGGCTATGCGCGCTCGGAAAGATTAATTTGAAAAATAAATTTAATAATGACAACAACAACCTTCCCGCTGCGGAATACTTGTACACGTGATATATGACTAACAAAGGTTCGAAAGAAAGATCAGGAATATACGTAAAGGAAAATTCCTTTCAAATCAGTCTAATAGAGGTAGTTTAAGCAAGAAACCTAGTTTATACCCGTGCCACACGGGCGACTCGAATACCATTTACAACGAATGACATTTGAACGATCGGCCAATCAGCGCGCGACACTTCGAGCGTGGGGTGTTCCACGCGCGACAGATCGCGAACCGATTCGTCGATCACACGAATGTCATTCGTTGTAAATGGCATTCGAGTTGCCCATGTGGCACGGGTATTACTATACCTGGTTTCCGCCCAAGTGAGGGCGCAATCAAGGCTACTATAGTCGCTGATAGGTTAAAAGATGCAGGGCGTGGCGAAGTCCTTGCATCTCATTATCGCGCCCCAACTACAGCGTCAGATAAGATCACGGAAAAAAGAAATTTCGAGGCTAAAAACTTGAACATAATAAGCAGCACCCTTCGTTTCTTCAAGGACTATCTATTCGCAACTCCAGCGCGCCGCTCGCCCTCCCGCGGACGAACGGAGAACCAGAGGAGCGGGGACGGCAGCGGCGGCGGCGGCGCGGAAACGGTTTCAGGGACTGTCGGCCTTGATGCGTGAAGCCGTTGTAAGGAAAAAAAGTGAGCGCGTTAAAAAAGGAATTTTTGTGCTCCGCCTCGCAACAGCGTTGCACGAAGGATCGGGATGTGTAATTTCATTAGGGACTTTTCGTGTATCGCATGCGCTGCGGATATCTGGTCTTGTGCATGGCCACCACCTCAATCTGTGCTCAACGTGACGAAATACCCTCCCGCTAATAATGAATAACTTTATTGTACGGTCTACGAAAAGTCTATTCTTTACCATAAGTAGGAGAAAACTCGTCGCGCAGCGGTATGTCTAGCAATACAAGTCAGGAATGGGTTCGCGTTTTAAGGCCGTTACAAGGAACATGACCATTTATTCCAAACACTTTAAAAAGACAAAATACCCGTACTTGCATTCAGGTAATTACAAAGCAAATAAAGAAATGCTCGAAGCATTTGAAGCGCGTCTGTGTTAGCCAGCCGCTCGTGACGAGAGCTTAGAACGCGCAGTTTTACCCAGAGGGACCGCAATGTTGCAAATAACACGGTACAAGAAATGCACGGTATATTAAAAAATTTTTTTTTATAGAACAATAAATAAAACCCCTAAACACGCCGATTATGTTAGTAGGCAGTATTTGCATAGCGTACGACACCCCTAAACTTTAGTTGGACGTACAGGTCCCGTCAAAGTAAAACGGAGCGCCGGAGCGGCGACCGAACTGCGTCGCCGCGCTATCTAGCAGCGCCGGCTGGAACTGATAGGTGCCGTCTGCGCACGCGCGCGTGCCGTTCGCGGTGTCATCCGTTTTCTTGTTTGATCCTCGCATTATTGGCGTCTCGAGCCGCCAAACGCTGTTCCGATAAAGTCCGCTAGGGGTTCGACTCACACTCGGAGATAACGTTGACTGCAAGTGGGAAAGGGCCAGTGTTGTCAATGAGCACCGCCCCTTGTGCTATCAGGCGTCGATATAAGGAAGATCGTTGTGCCGCTCAAATTAACGATAACGTGTGGGTTGGAAGAAGAAAACGGAGGCCCAAGCGGAAGGCACGTTCGCATGCGCAAATGTAGCCTATCAGTTCCAGCCGGCGCTGCCAGATAGCGCGGCGATGCAGTTCGGACGTCGCTCCGGCGCTCCGTTTTATTTTGACGGCACCTGTACATCGCACTGACGATCAACCGGCGCTACCAACTTTCACGAGCGGCTTGATAGCCGAGTTGTGGAAGTTATTAAAGATAACAAGTGTAAATGACTGTAGGAAAAAAAAGTAATCGGTGTTTTCTTGGCCCTACTGCAAAACCTCGGTGTTTTTTGTTTGTTTTTTTTGTTTGTTTTTTTGTATTCTTTGATGCGTACTTTAGCAGTTTAATATCTTATATGGCGCCGTCATCACTGCCTCTCGTAAAAGTTGGGGCCGTCAGTTTGACGTCAGTAGGCTTCACGGCGAACTGAAATTTTGGAGTGTCGTATATGTAACAAGAGGTGTAAGGACTACCACATTTTTTTTTCTTTAGAATGATGAGCACGGCAACGCTTTTGGCGCGCACTGAAAATTGTGCTTCAAAGGCGCAGCGCGAGCTTGCGGTTATAATGCTACACCGCACGGTAGCCTGCGGTGACAAACTTTCCATTAATAACCATAGAGCAGTTTGATTACATGTTGCAATACACTAAAACCGAGACGGTGAGCAGGGAGTTATGAGGCTGTGACGCGAAGACACCAATACTGTGAAGGCTGCTCTTCCGAAGCTTCGCGGTCACCGTGCGGGGCTCTCTTTTTAGAGCACTAATGGCCAGGCAAACCGCAAACATATCTTCATCACCCTCAAAAATATTTTGCCACAAACAGTAACGTGGCCGGTGCCTAAAACGTACTTGCTCACCGCAAAGCTTCGCAATTTGAGGTTTGTGCAACTTTTAAAGGGACAATGAAGGCGATTTTATTAATTTTTTTTAAATGGTGTTTTTAGGCTTCTTGGGAACCTGGCATACTGCCCAATTTTTTATAGACATTTGTGACGCGTATTTCTGTACCTACGAAAGAACTGAAGAAACCGAAACTGTACTATCTGCGTTTCTCATTTTTGGGCCTCCGAAAACGGAGGTGACGTAGGGAGTGACGTCACATGTGAATTGTCGGTACCGGTAGCATTTAGGGCGTCGAGATTCTGGTTACCGCGGTGGGTTATAGCAGCGCGGTGGCGCGGTCGTTTCGTCGGACCAACCATGGACGGCAATGCCGCTCTCGCGAGCGAATTCGGGCTCCCGTTCAATGACCTGACACCAACAGAACGGGAGATGCTCCTAAGGACACGGAACTCTGGAATTCCTCTTTACGAGGACGCCCCAGAATTGCCGCCGACCCAGAGAAATTCGCCTCACACCTACGCCCAGACTCCGACTAACCTGAAGGTTCTATTCAAAGTCTCCTGACCGAAAATGTAGCGAACAAATTCTGACGCCATCGCCGAGACCTCTGCGCAAGAGGACGCTGTTCAACCAGGGACTTCGCAATGCTTCATCGCTTGGGAGTAGGTGAAAACTAACGTCGCCCGAACGATCACGGGTCTTTAGTCGACCGTTTGAACATCCTTCAACGGCGCACAAATTTGGCATGACTACCGCTTTGCAGAATCCCTCGAGTGCCGTGTTCCTAAAGTAAACACGGCAACGACATCTGAAACCAGAACCAAAAAAATACCGCGTGCTCCGCGCTGTGTTCTTTATTTTATATATTTTGTTTGCCCATAGTTCCTCGTTGCCCGTTTCGCGTGCAGTGTAGCAAAGGGAAAGATAATTATGGTGTTTTATTTACGGTTTAGTTATCATTTTCGGTTCGATTTATAGTTTTCATGGTTATTCAAGTGGAATTAGAACAGTGTTCATAAAAACCACGAACCAAAGCGTGACCGAGGGCACGTGTCTCGTTTCGACCAATCGCTGACAGGTCTCCTGTGACGTCACGCTTCCAGGCCCCGCAGGGTCACGTGACCTCCGCTTCTGCTGGTTTCGCGTAGCAAAGCTTGAAGGCTTTGCTACTCGGAGTTCGCTCACTCTTGGAAAGCCGCTGTCAACATGGAACTTTTTCGACATTCATCAACTTCTGCGCTTTCCCGAAAACGGTCTTATTGATAATATGTTCCTTTGTTTCATACAATACACGAACAAACTTACCAGCTCAGCCGTGAGTGCTCAGGTAAGTTTGAGTTTTGAAATCGGCGTTTGAACGATTGACAAATATCCATTTTATATCCTAACGCCCGATTTAATGATCGCAGCACATTATGAAACACTCGCATTCATATACAGAGTACAAGCTTCAATATTCCTACTTTTGTGTGTTTCTCCCATAGACTTGCGTGTATTGCCAGGTGTCAAGTAGTGGCCGCCTGTGGTGTCACCGACGGGCTCACGATCCGCGATCCAGCCTACTACCACAGAGCATAGAGTTATTACAATAAACGCTAGAGGCTCAGCTGGCGCTAGTGTCTACGGAACTTTCGGTTGCAAATTGAAGCAGAAACCAACGAGTTTACTTTTTTAGTCTTCCTGTGTATTCCTATGGGAAAACGCATATGATATTTATCACTTCGTCAGAAAATAATCGAAGTCTGAGTAGTTTCTTTACTCGTAACGGGTACTACGTAGCTCTATTCACATCATAAAAGTGCATTTTATTTAATTAATGTTCTTTTTTATTTTATTACCAAGCGATATTTCAGTTAGCGAAAAATTGACGCCCATGTATACGTTGTACAGCACGATATGTCCAATACAAGAATCAATTCAAGCAAAAAGAACACCTACTATTCCAGTAGGTGTTCTTTGTTCCCTAACTCCATGCCTCATTCTTGTCGTCCGTTTTGATTGTTTATTTGGCATATATTAGCATAGTTTTATTGTTTCGTCAAGGTGATTCATTCTGTGTGCCTCATAGCATTGTCTGTAGGCGTAACTACGTGTCCTAAAATAGTGGTCTGTAACGTCAAGACGTATTATACATCTGTATTTGGCTTTTTTAGGGCAGTGTTCGACGCCATGATTTGTAAAGAAAAGCGCTCTGACACATATTTTTGTATTTTCTCAAAAGAATGCATTACTAAAAGTCAAACTTGGACTGCTCTTTAGTCTTTCGGCATAGTCAAATACATTCTGTTTCCCTGCGATGGACGCTACGACCTACCCGAGCCAATCCGTAGTTCGTAGCTTGTCGCGTGACTTCGCGCTCCCCGCGTGGCTCCGCCCAACCGGAAGGACACGTGACACCTTCCGAGCTAGGGATTGGCTCCGGTGGCTCGTAGCGTCCTTTGCGGTCCATGGTAAGGTGAAATAAAGTTTGGAGTTGTACGCGTCCTCGCCGACGCCAGTTCGTGCTGCACATTGACGTGAAATATACCCATTTCTTTCAATATTATTGAGCCGTCTCTCTGTCTTCGCTGCCGCTTGTTTAGTCCAAACTGAGTCGCTGACCCCAATGTCGCCAATAGGACTGGCTTCGCGCCGCCCTCCGAAAGAAGGCGCGGCTCATACTTTATTGCGCCAAACCGTTTCCAATGAGCCGGTAACCGCCAAATGAAATTACGGTTCCATTCAAGTTCAGGTACAACATCAAATTTCCAATTTCAGTTACAGTTTTGTTCCGGTTCAATTCAAAATAACAGCTTTGCTCTGGTTTTCGGTTCGGGTTCGGTTTGACGCCCTGGTTAAAAGCTGCATGCCAATCGTGTAGGATTACACAACTGCTTTGCTTTTTTTTTTTTTTTTTGCCCCGCCAGATTGTCTATGTACACCCATTCGATATCAGTTGCTTGACAGACTAAGAGCGCACCATTTTAATCCTGGAAGGAGGATAAGCCAATGAGGCAATTAAGACGTGAGTCACCTTCAGCGCTAGCCAATGGCGCCACCAGGCAACACCACATAGGCAGAAGACCTCCGCGCGCGTCATCACAGTCAGATCGATCGAGGCGTGAGATTGGGCACGAGTGCTGCGTCAGTGTTCGGCCGGGGCTCGTGTCCAATCAGCGCGTCGAAGGTCCGGTTCGGGCCCAATAACCGAGTTAGCGCGATCCGTCTCTGATGACGTATCATGGAGGGAGAGGAGGCCATGCGGAGGCCTTCTGTCTAAGTGGTTTTGCATCAGCCCGTAGGACCCCCTAGATGATGATCGACACATCTCGCATAAGAATTGAGCCCCATCCCATTCCCACTCCATTCCGGTCAAAAGGCATGTAATTCTATTCCCATTCCATTCCGGGGTCGCGAAATTGCGGAATGATTCCGGAATGATCGCAATTTCGGAGTGGCAACTCTGAAACACTGGTGTATACAAACGCACTCGCGCGCTCACGCAGACACACACGCACACGTGCGTAAGCCCCCTTGCGCGGACACAGACACACACACACGCGCACGCACGCACGCACGCACGCACGCACGCACGCACGCACGCACTCACTCACGCACCGCTGTACCGTGGTACACAAAGCGGTAAGCAAAAAGAAAAAGAAATTGTTGACGGCTAACCGGTAACCTAAGCTCAAGTTTAATTACCCCAATTTTCTTTTTTTGCTTCGCACATTCAAATAAAGGCAATGACTCTCCCCCCCCCCCTCCCCCAATCCCCCCTTCCCCAAATGCTCCTCGTCCTTAACTCGAAACTGACGGGAAACGACTCGGAGTGAGGTGTTGGACATTGACCTGTTGGGAGTCCGTAAGCAGGATGTCGGGTCGAAAAACTGTTGCTCTGTGAGAGCATTCCTTGAGCAAGAGGAGGACCAAGGGTGAAAGAACAGCTTGCAAAAGTTATGACAAGGAAATGTAGGGTCTGGTAGAGCGACTGCAAAGATATTTGAATGTATGTCCTACTCAAGATACTCAAGAGGACGGTGGAAGCGATTCTCACTTGGAATCTCCATTGTTCGCCCTTGAAGACGACGTGACAACATCAGGTGATTTGCTACGCAATTCATTATTTGGAAATTGACAGCGAAAGCCCAGAATATTCGCTTTTCGTACTATTTGCTTTTATTTTTTTGTTTCCTCTTGGTTCACAAAGCAGCCAAAGCAGCCGTGGCCAGTCTTCACAAGAGGGGGCAAGGGGGTCCGCCAGCGTACGGCGACCTGCAGCCAAGGACAACAAAGTTTCGCAAGAACTCCTGGGCTCTTTCATTGTTCAAACGACTGCCAGTTTCAAGTGTGGTTTAGACAAGCAAGTAGCCAGACTTGCGTTCGCCACGAACACATCGTTTCGTGCGACGGCGGCGGTTTCGTGCGGAGGCGGCGAATAACTGAAGAAATTAAACGTTTAATAGGGCGAACTTGTGCCCAAAACAAAATAGAGAAAGGCTAGCGTCGCAGCCGTCGGTGTCGGCGAAACAGCAGGATCTAGCGCTGGTTCGAGACTGTCTCCGGACCGCCACACGAAGCGCCTTTTGCACCCGCGTGGGTTTCTGGAACATTCGGCGTAGAATGTTCGGCGCGTAGAGCATTCGTAACTCGATCAGACGACAAGGTTCTCGAACTTACCAGATTGTCAAGTTGAAAGAGTAAATAAAAGAAGAGTCCGCTCCCTGGTATCGAACCCGGAGCAGCCTCCGCGCGAGAGCCAAGCGCGGTAATTATTCGGCCACGCGCTAGCTCGGCAACGTGCGTACCAATATCACTGATGCAATTTACAAAACATTTCTGGGACAACAAGAAAGAGGTCGCTTTAGCTATTGGAGAGGAGATCAGACCGTGGCGCCCCAAGCGGTCACCTTTAGAACTACACGAATGGTGAACACAAATACAATGACTCAGCGCTCGGCTCATTTAACCTAACGCGGCGTCAGCATTCGGCCGGTGTTCGTGGTCTCCGGTCAGGGGGAGGAGGGGCGCTTTCGTTACCACTCCGGCCTGTTTGAACAATGCGTTATCTATGAAATTGTGTTATCTGTGAAATTCCGCTTTCTTGCGGGCGAGTATACATTGGCGAGACTGGACGTTGTTTCAACCTGAGGGCACGTGAACACTTTTTGTCGATAAAAAACAACACAGGCGGACATCTGCCTGTACATTGTTTGAAATGCGGTTGCCATCCTGATTTGCAAAGGACACGTGTTCATGCAAGAGAAAATGAGGCAACGGAAAGAAAACTCGTAGAAGCCTACTTCATTAAAAAGAAAGGTCACGACTGCATAAGCATGCAATCTGTTTCACTATCAGACAAGGAATTTTCTTTCTTAGATGGTCATGTTTGAACCTTATTTTGCCGCAAACTGATTGCTGTTGTTATATATATAGTAATGTGTCTGCGGCCAAATAAACAGTTGGAAGTCTGCGCTCCGTGTGTCGTACTCGTTTCTACCTCTGTCCTCGTCCTTTGCGCAGTTCATTTATTTCTACAAATCATTAACCAACTAGCCCGCCAAAAGGTCTTTCTTGAACAATGTAGCATTCACGGTGCCCAGCTCAGCACAAAACCCAAGTGGGTCAAAATGGTGAGTTGGGCCAGTTGGTTCATAATGAGAAAAGACAAGCGCCGAAAGACTAGGACAAGATAAGACGACGACACAAGGCGCTCTCGCAACTGAAGTTTTATTTATGGAAAAACAGTCAATATATACACTTTTAGAAAACACCCACGTCACTTTCCACGTGCCCACTCTTTATCCAAGAATAGATGCTCTTTCTCTGAAAGAGTCACAGAAGGCTCGCTTATGCACTTATCTGCACCCTTCCTTATTGCATACGCCTCATGAATTTCCCTTGTAATCTTTTTGCTGTATCGCCCCAGGATTGCCACGTCATTGAAAACTGGTGTGCACTCACATCGGTTGCAATGCACAGCCAGGTGCCCCGAAGATGACTGTTTTAAGGAAGCAGCATGCTCTCTTGCGCGATCATTTACACAACGCCCAGTTTGCCTACGTAAGACCTACCGCAGGAAAGCGGAATGTCATACACAACACCGGTGTGACAGTCCACGAACTTATTCTGGTGTTTTTTTTTTTTACACTAGTCACTCTCCCCTTTTTAGGGGCTGAAAAAACGACAGGAACGTCGTAACGTTCCGCCACCTTTTTCAAGTTATGAGACACTGCGTGAATGTAAGGGATTACAGCGGTTCTTATTTTTTGGCGTTCAAGAACGTTTCTTTCCGCACCCCTAAATTTCTTTTTGAGGCCCTCTGCAGCTTCAACAATGGATCTCAGCGGAAAACCCGCACTTGCTAGCCGATCTACCTGTAGAAGGAAACTCCTTCCCATTTCCTCAGGACAGGATTTTTTCAGAGCGGCTCCGAGGCACGAAGAGGCAATACCTCTTTTCACTAACTTGGAGTGGGCAGAATTAAAAGGGACTACACCTTTCTTGGAGCGAAGCTCGTAAGCACAGCACACATGCTCATCTAAGAATTTTAGTTTTAAATCCAAAAATTGTTTTTCCATAAATAAAACTTCAGTTGCGAGTGCGCCTTGTGTCGTCGTCTTCTTACCTTGTCCTAGTCTTTTGGCGGGATGAGGACGATTCGTCACATGCGCACTCGTCACAGGGCGATTGGTCACAGGACGATTCGTCACATAGGAACATTCTTCTCAGGATGACTCGTCATGCGGGCAACTGGTCACATCTATAAGGCAGGGGACGATAGTAAATTGTAAATTTCAACAACTGCCCACATTCCATGATGAGGAGTTTCACGACTTCCCACTGTGACATAAACCAATGGTTAGAAAAACGAATCTTACAATACTCATCCACTTTTCCTTTCATCATATTACGACTCTTCAGCAGGTTGATCTAAGTTGCTGGCTTGAACGAGCAATAATCCGACTGGCAGCCAAATCAGTTTTTACTTTGCCTTGCATACACCTCTTCGAGAAAACCAATAAATATCGGAATTCTTTCTGCTGCATGTGTACGAGTGCCCCTCGTGCAGCTGCATGGCTCGACCTCTCTCTGTTGCGAGCACCTCCATCCTTTCGAATGTAGTCCGAATTTAAAAATAGTTGCTTTCTTATGGCCTCCCCATTCACCGTTCGGGACGAACCCATAAGCTAAAACGTCTGTTACAAATTCTTCTACCTTGAGAAGCGAAAGACATGCTAAGAGGTGACCCACTTTGTCAGGCCGAACCAACATTCAATGTTCCGGACCGAACCAGAAGCTAAAACGTTTGTTACAAATTCTTCGCCTTTCAGAAGCCAAAGACATACTAAGATATGAGGTGAGCCACTTTGTCCGCCCGAACCAGATTGAACAATACATTTTTGGGGGACGAACTATTGTAGGACCGGTTGGCCGCGTGACGAGTCATCCTTTGACAAATGTTCCTGTGTGACGAATCGTCCTGTGACCAATCGTCCTGTGGCAAGTGCGCATGTGACGAATGGACCATATCCCTCTTTCGGCGCTTGTCTTTTCCCAAGTGGCTCAAGCACGCATCCTTTGACGACTGCTTTCGGGAGAGATCCGGCACTTAACGTCACTTCAATAATTGTTGGTATTGTTGGTTGACACTGTGCCCGCGCTCTATTAAAAAAGATGACATGAACATGCCAACAAGGCCTGTAGGCATGTGCATAGGCCTTGTGTTGGGCTAACATCACGGTGTCGGGGTGACAAACCGGTCAGATCGCTGAATATCACGTTCTGCGGCGCACCCTAGACGCATCGTTTAACTACAATCCACATTTCCTATATTGGAAGTTCACTATAAACGAACTTGGGATAAGGAAATGAGTGAATGGATAACAAAAAGAGCCCACATAATAGCCACATCACTGGTCGCACCTTCTTCAACCAGGTTGCGTTCAGAAAGGCACTTAACGTTGGGGGACACTTTGTTGGCATTTTGAGAGGTCATCCAGCTCGCAGTTCGTTTTCTGTACTGTTCTCTGCTTATCGATGTTCGCTTACAGACAGTGTTTGCGAGAGCAATAAGTGACCGACTGACGACAAAAGGGAAGGAAACAGAAGAAAACCTCCACGTTTTACCCTAGCGTGTTCAAATATACAAAAAGCAAAACAAACATTTTTTTTGTGTGTTGAGTGTGTGTCTCCATCTTATTTCTTATATTTGTAATTTTCTTGGCACTCAAGTCTCCATTGTTGTCGTAGATCGTGTCTCTGTCCGCGTTGCGCCTCAGGGTGGCATCTTTACTTCCGTAAAACCACACCTTTTGTTCGAGGATTTTTTTGGGGGGAAACTCTATGGAAACAAAAGACGCCTTTGGGAAGGCAAGGAAAAACCTTCATTGTGCGAATTTTGGGCTGAAATATGAGTCAAAATCGGCAAAAAAGCGATGTTTTCACGAGCTCAATCAAAGTCACCGTAGCTAATCGGAGCTAGCAACAGGATTTGGTTGCTCGAAAGAATGTTCACGTTTGCTCGTGCCACGCCCACGCCACTTCATACCGAAAAACTCGGAAAATGGCGGAATGTCAAAAATCTATTTAAGATAATGAGTACAAAATACTCGGAATAGTAATTAAGATAGAGTATCAAATACTCTCGATCAAAAGTATTTGCAAGATACCAAGATACTTCAAAAACTATTTAAAATACAGTATTTTGAGTAGAGTATTTGAGATAGGCACAAGTCTGGTCTTCAATAGGCATCCTGGCGTACGTCTGCTCGGCGCACATTCTCCACTTGCTGTCAATGGACTTCGAGCTGAGAACTCTGAGAGAACTGGTCGTACACGGGGTGAAATACTTATGGAAAAAACATTTTTGCCGGAAGCAAGGACAAAGAGGTGGGTTAAAAGCGCTTGGTTTTGCTTTCTGAGTTTCGCTGGAATACCTTGGTAGACTGCTTGGAACTTTATTCGTAAAGCGTAGTAATTTTAGGGAAGGTTTGTGACGAAAACAAACAGAAAATTGACAGTGCCGTGCAGCAAAAAGTGACAAGTTTACGAATAAAGTCCTGTGCAGAAGAGATGCTCAGCACAATGAAGCCTATCGCAGTTACCTTAGATTTTGCGCAGCGTTCATCCCGCACCTTCTTAGATTTTGTGGAAGTCCGGAAGGACCTTGTAAAAAAATTGAAATAATTCCTAGTCTATGCCCCAAAGCTTTCATGCTTCCGGCAACAGTATGAACAGGCACAGACTCTCGCGCACTTTTTGAGCGTCATGGTTGATCCTCTATACGTGTGGATCGGGTCCAGTTGACGGAAAACGGGGTAAGCCAGGCTCTTACGTTCGGAGAGGAGGCCTACTCCGGGACAGGTTTCTTGCCCACCCTTGTGAGGTTTCAAGCCCGGTTTTCACCGTTTACCACAGCCCTGTTCAATGAAGAGGCGATGAGAAGTGTTAAGCCTATAGACTGGTGAAAATACCAGAGCAGTTGTCTCGGAGAGTCGACAGCAGTTGTAGAGGTTATAACTCAGCTTCTCGCGAGCGTCGCATCGACGACTGGATTTGAAAGAAGGTTTTCATCGTTCGAGTTAGTGCACTCCAAGCTCCGAAATAACTTGGGCGTTGAGAAAGCTGGGAAGCCTGTTTTTCTTTACAAACTATTGAATGTAAACTGCGCTGAAGCATGATTCGGTCACCAGTCAGTGAAATGGCGTCTCTTGCTTTGTATATCTACGATCTTGTTTGTGTTAGTTGTTTGTTCTTGATTATTCATGGGATAAAAACTATTTTACCTATATTTCTGCATAATAAACACTTAAGAGCTAGTCACATTTTGTTGATGCACTATGAAAAATAAAGTTTGACTTCTAAAAAAACAAGGTTTGTTTATTCCAACATGAAGTGTAAGGTATTTTAGAAATGAATAGCGCGGAGACCAAGTTTACACTTAGGTAACAAGCGTTAACTCACCACTGTCGTTTTAATATTCACATAGAAGACGTCTTCTGTATGAATAATAAAGCTAGAGTTGTGAGCTAGCGCTTGTTCCGTCAGTGTGTACTTGACCTTCGCTCTATTTATATCTGAAATACCTATCCAACTAGCCCACCTTAATATTTTAGTAAAGTGTAATCTAGTTTGTATAGGGCTGTGCGGCTGAAGTTTCGCAGCGCATACGCAGCGCCACTCTTCCCCCTGGCGAGGCGCGCCGATACTTGTTAGAAGTACGAGCAGCAGACGACGCGGGAGGCTGGTGCGCTTGCCAGGCTGGCCTCGCGCTTCGTAAAATAATGTACTGAATGCAAAAGGTACCCAAATGTCGCAGCATCGTACTGACTTGAACGCACAATTGAAAAGAAATTGACGGCTGTATTCTAGTTTTTCTATATAATCTTAAAATGATGTAGTTAGCCCACAACAGGCATAATTACTGCCTAAGAGCGTCACAAAATTAGACATTAGAACATCCCTGGGTCGACCAATTTGAGCGTGTTGGCGATGTTAGATGTTCTTAATGTAATAGATAGGATAGTTCCCCGTGGGTGTCGACAAAATAAACCCGATTACGCAGTTACTATTTTTTAAACAAGTTTAAATTTGAGAACCCAGCTCACCTTGCTTAATTGCCGATTTTTCATTTTGATGAATTAGCGGAGACTGGGTCTAGAAAACTGGAAGCATCAACCGTGGGCAGAAAGAGGTATTTCTCATACACGATTGATATCTTTAGTATTTTCGCCCCAGTCTCGGGCAATTCATCCAAATTGTTGATATACACACCAGCTCGCCTGCGCTCTCACAGTGATTTCTATCAATTTTAATCTGTGATGCTTTCAAGAGAAGGCGAGTAAGCAGCGAAAGACATGAGGGCCAATGAGGCAGATAATCATAGCCCGTATTGAGCACTGACTTGAGCGGATAGTTGAGATTTACACTGACGGCCGCACTCTAGTTCTTTTTTTATATTATTAAAATGATATAGTTAACCTACAACAAGCGTAATTACTTTCCAAGGAACTCTAAAACATCAAACCCGGACATTCCTCGGTCAACCAATAAGAGTGTGTTGGCAATGTTAGATGTATAAATTGAAAGAAAGAAAAAGAGGACGAGGACAGGGCACGTCACAAAGGCCACTAACTAAGCATTCAGACTGAAATTTAAAATTAAGTAATCTTTTCTTGCAGAGAGAGTGAAGGAATATTAACGATCCTCTCCTGGCACACAGACTCAAGATAAATCAAGTTTAATTGTACCTAAGCAGCAAACAAAACAAATAGTGACGCAACATTTTTATTTGTTGTGAACCCGAACAGTGTTCAAAATTATCATTCGGCGGTCACATAAAAATAAGTTAAAACAAGGGGACGCTTTACAACGCAAATGCAAGTCGATTGGAGATCCCTTTCTCCACTAATAAAAATAAAACTTGGTTACTGACGCGCGTACATGAACTGCGATTCTACCGCTTTGACAGCAGCGACATATGCGCGCGAACACAGTAAGTTGTTGTGGCGTATAGTAATATATATGATTTTTGTTGGACCCGCTCAAAATAAAAGCTGAGGCCTTATTGACGTACCATTTCGGTTTTTTATTAGAACTTGACCCAGTGTTGCGATCAGGCTGTACTTGCCTCGTCATTAACTTCATTCGGATGAATTAGATTAGGCGCGGCAGGCTTCCATCAGCCGGTAACTCCGAGAACTGACCTGAGTTCAAAGTGTGTATGCGACAGCGCAGCTGTGCGCGAAAAGACCCTTTAAACAATATTGCATCCTCATCTTTGTCTGAATATCCCTGATCTCGAAGAGCTAGCGTAACCATAAAGTAAAAGAGCATTTATCTCGAGGCGGATGTTACAGTCGACGCTGTCTTGCACTTGCGAGGCACACTTCGCAAACGACAAATATTCCTATGCCTGGATTATTTACTCCACCCCGGAGACCTGACACACAGGCAACCTGTCTTTGCGGAGGTTCGTCTCTATAGAAAATGATTACAGTTTTTTAAAGGACAGAAAGCTTCAACGCGGTGCTCGCCATTGCAACTGGCAGCGCGATGGACAAGCGAACGGCTAAGTAGGGCGAAATCGGGCCACTGCGCGGCGCCACTGGTATCGCTCCAGTGCGCCCCCTGGCCCAGCCGAACGGTCCCATTGTGGGAACTACGTGTTCCCCGCATCCCTAACTAGGCCTAGCTCAGGCAGGCCGTGGGGCGTCGCCACGTGGGGGCGCGTCCCGGATGCGAGGGCGAAGCCGTATTCCCTTGTGGACGGCTTTCCCTCGCCCTTCTCGGGTGATTTGCCTAAGGCACACCCCTCGGGATCATGACTTGGACGCGTCCGCCCCTCCGGGGAGCTAGCTACATCCGACTCACCCAGGGCGCGTCCAGGGTGCCTTCATGTGCGCTTCGCATAGAGTGATGCCAACTGCCCATTTCCTTTTCCCACACCCTCTTCCACCGCCATTTTGTTTCTCATTGTTTCCCCATGCGCCGGAAACCCGTGCGCCGTGCCCGTGCGCCGTGTGCCTTTGTGTCCATCGGTCCTCCCATCCGAGAGGGAAAATGCTAATCCTCCCTCCGTGGGTTCCACAACACTGCTCCGAACTTGTGAGATAAGGTGCTTGTTTCCGGGAGGGTTATTAGCCCCACAGATTATCGCCGGACCAAAATGGCTGCTGGTTTGTCGGCGAGTGGTATTACAAAGGGCGGCATTACCCTAGCAAAGCGCACATGAAGGCTCCCTACCCTAGTCCAACGGGCGGGACTCTCGCTGGGGGAGGCTCTGCTCGACGGAGCCTTTATATTCTTATCTGATCCTCCCCCTCCGTGATACTGCCAATAGCGGCAGCGCGAACTCCGACTGGCGATCCTTCTGTCTATGCTGGAAAAAGCGGTGTAGAAACTGCATCGTGACGTCGCCGGTGGGAGGAGCCTAATCTCCATCGCCAACAAACTACATCGGAAGAGAACTGCACCGTGACGTGTCCGGTGACGTCGCCGAACAGTGGCGATTGAGTTGAAACTACATCGTTTCTTTTTTCCCCACAGGGAATTCCGGAGAATCGCCGAGTGGGCTAGCGCACACCAGCTCGGAGCACGTAAAGCGAAAGCTCGCGCTGCAAAACCAAGGCATCCTGGGTTCAATCCCCGCCCCTGCCCGTTTCGATCTGAATGAGCATCGTACCGGCGTTCGGTCGTGTTTCACTAATGCGTGATGCACGTTAAAGACCCCGGGCTAACAGTCGTACTGCACTGGCTAAATTGCTTATCTACAGTGGGTAACAATGTCTTCATGTTCAGGCAGACTAACCTCCTGCTGTATAAACAACTAACGACCAACTTTACTTTTTGGCTATATTTGACTGCGTTAGCGCAACTTCTCTCGTGCTGCACGAGAAATAAAAAATGTTACTTATGGGGTCAAAGTTGCCGTGAAGTAGGAAGCAAAAAAGAAGAAAAGAGAATATTTCCCTCTAGTTGGTCTCGTAGTAGAAGAGGGGGAAGAAGAAAATCAGTTGTTAGTCCCACGGTGTGTATGTTCTTTTCTTTATGTGTATGTTTATTCTAGTTCAGCTGGCCTGACCTGAAGTAGTTGCTTTAAAATAAAGCATATCTCGCTCTCTCTACCTGAAGTATGAACGAACTAGCTCAACTTAAGCCTGTTACGGTTGCTTGCTTGACTTTTCGCTCAGCCAAATCGCTTATATGGGGTGCACTCAAATTAAAACACAATCGTGTTCATTCGTGTAAGTGTATTTAGAATATTTATCGACCACGCCGCTGAACTTGCATCGCTCGAAAACTTCCTTTTTGTGAGCGCCTTCTGTTCTTGAGTTTGTTGGAAACACAGCCACTTCGATCCGAGGCAATCGATGATAGCGTTGGTGACATCACCAAGTACGTCACTCACAGAGTACTGGAGAACACCAATGTTTTCGTCGCTCCCGACGGTTCCCTGGAAGCCGCCAGCGGCGTAAAAGCGTAGAGCTGCGAGGATTTGTTGTTCGACCGTCAGCACACGGGGCCCTTCAACACAACGCTGGAGCTTTCCGCGAAGTTGTCACACAACCAGCGAGTCACCCCTTTGGTCAGTTGGTATTCGCCCACAAACCTCGCATCGCTCGTCTCGAAAGCATCCCGGTGATCTCTAAAAACTCGATCCGCTGGCGAACCCAACAGTAGAGATGCATATGTTAGGGTCGCCACCTTTACGATGCAGATTGATCTCTGGCTTCGCCTCGACCACTCAGTTAACTGCATCGTCAAAGTGCATCGTGACGACATTTTGACGTCACCGCTAACTGCATCATTTTACGAGCATAGCTCGAACTGCATAGGGAAAAACTACATTTCAGCGTGATGTCACGTGACCGAGAGAAAAGCCAATCAGTGCCCGATGCAGTTTTCTACATCATGTAGTTGGCGTTCCAGCATAGGCAGACCTATCAAAAGAGACAGCGCCGTCATCTCCAACATTGTTGGCCTTCGGGCAAGCGTGTGGCTTTGTCGTGAAATAAACACGTCATTATCCGGACCCAAGGAACCTTCTGTGTTTCTAAGTGGCAACCCTAAAAGGGGACACCCACAGTATAAGAAGCTTTAACTAGAGCTTTATTATAAGGCTTAAGTAAAGTTTCAGTAAACACACTTCCGCACTGCTTTCAGTTATTAGGGCACGTCAAAAAGGAGTCTGTAATGTTTTATTATATAAAGAAAAAAGTAACATAATGTTGATTTTAAGAATAGTTTGATTTAAATAAAAAAATCTGATTTAAATAAAAAAAGATCTGATTTAAATAGAAAGTGTAAAAAAATACTAGGAGAAGATTGTTAGAACTGCACCATTCTACCACAGAAGGAAGATCGTCCTGCAGCAAAGTACAGTCAGTGATTGAGGTGACCTGCCGAAACAACTTCACGTCATCTACGAACGTCCTTGAGAGTGCTTGAGTGAGTACTTGAGAGTGAGTACTTGAGAGTGCTTTATATACGACACCAAATTATTAATAAAAAACAAGGAACAACAAAGGTCCAAGGTTCGAACCCTGAGGCACTCCTGACATATAAGTGAATGGACGAGACAAGAAGCCAGACACCCTTAAAAAGTTGTGCCTTTTATAAAGATAACTCCGAAATCAGCTATTGTAATCAGGACTGAGGCCATAGTCCCTGAGTTTCAGCAATAACAATTCATGACCGACCTTATCAAAGGCTTTCGACATATCTAGATATATTGTGTCTACTTGATCTCGACACTGAATAACTGGCAAAGCAAAATTTCAAAATGTGCACTGATTTGTCACGACGGATCTGCCTGTAACGAAACCGTGCTGTACAAGAATAAGCTTTCTTTTAAAATAATTATACAAACGATTGTACACCAGCTTCTCAAACACCTTTGAAAAGGCATTGAGAAGGGAAACAGGACGATAATTACTAACATCACAAGAATTACCTGACTTAAACATCGGGACGACTATCGAATATTTCAATTTATCTGGGAAGATACCACTTTGTAAAGATACGTTGAACACATTTTTAAAAACAGGAGCAAGACATTCGCCAGATCCTTTTACTATAAAGTTGGGAATACCACCTGAACCTGTGGACAGTTTACAATCAAGCTTTATTTCAAGGCTTAAGTAAAGTTTCAGTAAAAACGCACGTCCGTACTGTTTTAGTTTTTAGGGCACGCCAAGAAACGAGTCTGTATTGTCTTAATATAGAAAGTGAGAGAATTTGTTGACTTTAAAAAAAAAACAAGTTTGATTTAAATAACAAACCTTGCTTTAAAAAAAACTGATTTAGATCAACAAACCCGATTTTTTTTTTTTAATTATGATTGTTTTCCATTCAGGTTCTGACTTCACTAAGGCTTTAAAATATTGTCACGAATGACAAGTGATGAGACGTCGAATAACTGAGTAAACTGAACGTTTAATGGGGCGAACTTATGCCCAAAACTAAAAAGGAAACAGAACATAACAGCAGAGCATCGCGGGCGTCGAAGTCGGCGTAAGAGCAGAGTCGAACGCTTGGGCGAGACTGACTCGACAAGGTCGCGGGCGGCCTCTTATCTAAATAAAGTGCGTCACTATCTGGAAGATTCGGCAACAAAGGTTTGAGCGTCGCGCGCTTGGGGCGAGAATAAACACGCCTTTTTTAGAACAGGAAAGCAGGAGAATGATAGAAGCTATCTCCGTAGCAAGAATAAACGAGAATCTTCTGGACGTCCGTGTCCAAGCATTGCTTTCTCGGCCTCGCGCGCGGCAATATCTCAAAAGCCGGAACATGTCAATTGAAGGTGGCGAAATACCATTAATTGAAACTTCCATTCGGGTGACAAATGAAAGCCGGGAGTGTTTCAGTTGCCATCTGAAAGCGTCAGATATTTTTCGCCATCGCCGGGAGCGCTCTCAATTAATGAGACGGACTGGTTCGACACGGTGTTCAAATATAAATCGACGATGGGGTGCCGTATTTGTGCAGGCCTTTTGAACAACCCTATTGGCACTTCCTGAATCGAAGTCTCTGCAAGCTACGCACACTCTGAAAGAAAAACTTCTCAAAGTTGTGCTTACAAAGAACTGGCCCCGATTAGTAGGCGCGATAAAAAACAAACCAAAGTTTAAAGAAAAAACACAAAAAACACATAGTAAAAGAGGGGATGCAAGCATTACTGGTCAATATAGATAGATTGCACACAGCATAGATTTGTATGGAGTCATTGGCAAATAGCACCAGCTAGCATTATGCTGAGAGGATATTTAATATCCTTAGCATAATGCTGGAACTAATATCCAATATCAAACCTCACTCGATGGTGAAGGCGTTTTAAACATTTTACTTAACATCGATATAAAAAAAGAACCCGGGGCCAAATGAATTTCCCAAAGAATTAAAAAAAAAAAAAAAGATACGCTCCAGTAGGAATCTAAATATCTTACTTTTAATTTTCGAGTTATTTGCCAAAAATGGCCCTATTAAAAATTCCATCAAGATACGTAATTTGGGACACTAACTGCCAGTCAGCAGCCTTGGTGGAACGTGATGGACCATCAGACGTCATCTGATGACGTCTGACTGCCACTGCCAAGGGAATTTCATCAACAAGGGCAGCATTTATATAAGAGTAAATCTATACGCACTCATAAATATTGCCAAATGCCTCGATAAAACAAAATGTTCGAAAAAAAAAAAAAAGGAGGACCACCGCGGATTGATCCCACGATCACTTTAGTACAAATCGGACACCTTAACCCCTGTGCTATGCCATCGCTTGTGGGAACCATGGGGTTCCCTCTATCCCTATCCAGGCCTAGCTTCGAGCAGGCCGTGGAAGCCGTCGTCACCAATGGCGTCGGCCTCCCGGATACAAGGAACCACGAGGCCGAATTCCCCGAAGGGGCCGGCTCTCCCTTGCCCATTTTGGGTGAACGCGCCTTCGGCCAACACCTCCTAGAAGGTGTTGGCCGAAGCACACCCTTGAGAGTTATAATGGACGCGACTGCTAGTGGCCTCTCCGGGCGCGTCCATTCTCCGAGGCTACATAAGCTGGCCCCGAAGGTGGGCCATGGGCTCACGTCGGCGGAGGCCCTGGCTCTACGGAGCTCGGTTTTTCTTTGTGGGCCTCCGACTTCCCGTGAATCTGTCTAATGCGGCAGCGCGGGAAACCGACCGGGTGATACTGGCAATTGAGCCAGCGCCCAGACTTTTCTTGTTTAAGAGCGAAGCGTGCTGGCATTTCAGTCATTAAACACGTCTTTATCCGGACCCATGGAACCTTTGTGTTTCTAAGTGGTAATAACCCCCCCAAAGGGCGAGTTCCACACGCTTTGGAAACTCGATTTGACCATTTGTTTTATACGAGATGCTTCGGCTGCAAATGCAGTTAAGCCTTCAGCATGTTATGCAGAGCACTCGTGCATCACTCGCCGTACTTCAGTTCTACTCACCTGCCATGTAGAGTACTTTCGCGTCGTAGAACGATCCTTTTGTTCGCTCGTCTCCGGCCAAGTAGACCTGGTACACCTTGTCGTCTTCAACTACACCGCTAAAGTCCCTTACATCGTCGGAACTCACAACAGGCTGGGTCTTGTCGAGTAGAAATTCTACTAAACCATAAGACATTGTAGAGCCCGGGCAGGATCGACAGGTTGGAGCAAGCGGGCAAACAAAACGAGTCGAGAGCGATCGTTCGTGAAAGCTCGGCGAAGCGGCGAAGCCTCTATGGGCGTTGCGAAGTGGCGTGTTCGGCGGCGTTTCGGCGGGCTTCTGATCAAGGTTGTCGGTCGGCTGCGTGTCATATCTCTAACATCAGCGGTGTTATGGGCTCACGTCCCGAAATCGTTTTCTTGTGCATAGATTATTTTTCGTATTCATAGATTTGACGAAATAGTGGTATCCGAACGAACTTTACGTCCTTTGACCATACGTCTGTCTGCACGTCAAAGCTTTTTGACGTACAGTCAGAGACAATCGATGTACAATCAGAATCGCCACCAAGACATCTTGATGGCATTTCGCGGCGGCCGACTGCCACCAGGAAACCATCAGAAAGCCGACAAGTGGAGTCTGACTGGAGTTTGACTGTCGGTCAGAGTAACTTGTTGGCCAATCAGACATGCTTGACGTACAGTCAGGCACAGTCAGCGGCCCACTAGAAAACACTAACTGCCAAACATCGTTACATTGATGGATTGTTCCCTCGGGGGTTATTTTCTAAGCGCATGGAAACGTGCAAAAATTATGCCGATTCACAAAAATGGGAGTGTCTCAGACGTCAGTAAAATCGCCCCATTTCACTGACTGGCACGTGCTCTAAGTCACTTGAACAAATAATATCTACACACCTAATGTCTTATCTTCAAAGTTTTAAACTGTTATTCACATCTCAATACGGCTTCCACAGAGGGCTTTCAACAACAACTCATGTGATCGAAACTGTTCACGATCTCTCAAACTATTAATTGCCGTGGTCAAGCTGATATAGTGTTTTTAGACTTAATAATAATAATAATAAATAATAATAAATATTTATTTTCAAGTGCGCAAAAACAACCAACAGGTCTTTTCTTTGGTACACATAATAAATGAGGAATTAAAATAACAGAGACATGGCAAAAATACACAAACGTTACAAATTGACGACAAGCACTTTTATTTTCATTGCGAACACCCGAGAGTCGCTAAATATATCCACTTCAGCATTGTTGATGCGGTTAAAAAGCAGTTGGCAGCGTGATAAAGGCGAGAGATCACAGACAGTAATAATGTAAAAAGTACTATGATTTCTAGTGGGTCGGGAGGGAACATGTAAATTAACATCACTTAAAAGCGAGCCACAATCAGATACACCGTTTACTAACTTATGAAAAAAGACTAAGTCACGTTCCGCTCTTCTATCGGACAAGTTTGTCAACGAAACTTTTTTAAGAAGAAATTCATATTCAAAATAGAAGCGACGATGAGAGTATCGATCATACACGATGCGTATTAACCTCTTCTGTACATTTTCAATGTTCAAAGCCTGAGTTTTATTTAACGCATTCCAAGCTACTGAAGCAAATTCAAGTCTAGACCTGACTAGGGCACAAAATAACCGAACCAAGGAAGCCGGGTTATTAAAGTGCTTCGTAATACGAGATATAACACCAAGCATTCTTGCTGCACTGCCAACGACAAATGACACATGGGCAGTAAACGTTAGAACATTATCAAGGTATACGCCAAGGTCTTTTATGACAGAAAGACGTTTGATAGGCATCCCCTCTAAAGCATAATCGCAGTCTATTATGGTGTGACGCCTTGAGAAAGATACGACTTTTGTTTTCAATAGATTCAGAGATAAGTTATTCGCTGTACACCAAATAGCAATCTGTGAAACATCATGCTGTAGAGCGTTGCAGTCGATATAAGAGTGAATATTCATAAAAAGCTTGATGTCATCGGCAAACAACACAATTTGAGCGTTATCTACATATGACGGCAAGTCGTTGATGAATATCAAAAACAACAACGGGCCAAGGATGGAGCCTTGAGGGACACCAGATGTGGAAAAGAAGTGGTCGGAATGACTGTTATCTACACGAACTGAGTTCCGTCGAGATGACAAATAACTACGGAACCAGTTATATAGCTCTGGGCAACAACCATATGACGATAATTTGTGTAACAGCAATTCATGGTTTACTTTATCGAAGGCTTTAGACATGTCAAAAAAGATACAATCAACTTGTCCTCCGTTTGTAACAACAGGGGCAGAGTAATTTAAAAAAGAGCAAAGATTTGTTTCAACCGAACGTCCCTTCAAAAAACCATGCTGACACTCTACAAACTTATGCCGAAAATAAAAAAAGAATCCGGGAATACATAACCCGTTCAAAAACTTTAGAAAATCCAGATAGCAAAGATATTGGGCGGTAGTTGCTTTTCACAGAGCTGTCACCTTTTTTCAAAACTGGTACAACAACCGCTTTTTTCCAAAGGGAGGGAAAAACACCAGAAGTAAGAGAGAGGTTGAAGATGTGCAACAAAATAGGTATAAATAATTCGCTACATCCCTTAATAATAAATGATGGAATAGAGTCAGCTCCTATAGATAGCTTCGGTTTTAATTTTTTTATTGCTTCCGCAATTTCAACGGCATCTACTATAATACCAGACAAGAAATCATGGCAGTTGGTTTTTATACCTTGCTGCTGAGTGCTTTGCTAAAAGGTTGAATAACAACTGCTGAAGTAATCAGCAAAAATATTGGCAACTTCCGCGAAGATACATAGTTAGCGTTGCTATCTGTGCGCAGACAAAGACCTTGGTTAAAGGGACCATGAAATGATTTTAAAATCGAGTTTCATCCACCGCACGTCGTAAAAGGTGTGAAAAGAAACACAAAAACACAAAAATAGGGAGCCAAAAAAAATTATTTGCTATAGAACTTTTAAAAGAAAACTGGACTCTTTTGCGCCTTCCTTCCTTCGCCTGTTCACTACGATGCATCCGCGGAAATAGAGCACGTCAGTCAAATCCAGGTCGCCTATTGGGTAAGAGCCTACCTCACCAGCACCGCGATCGTAAACAATAAATAGCCGGCGAATGTTTCCTAAAAGTTTTGTTAAATAATATTCAGATCCACATTTTGTAGCATAATTAGAGATGTGTGGCGAAAATTGCCAAATTTGATAATGCTGAGAGCCAGGCGCCATCTATCGTGTGGTAAACGAAGCAACTACTGCGCGTGCGCAGTAGGGCAGGGCCGACAGTTACTTAAGTGGCGGCCAGCGGCGAACGTTTATTTTCTTTGTTTTCCTTCCTCTCAAAACTCTGACTGACTGAACGTTTATTTTTCTACGTGTTCTTCCCGCGCGTGCCGACTTCAAGCAGCAAGAAAACAGTACTTAAAACAGACCACGACGAACAAGAACGCTGGATCCACCGTCTCCGACGAAGCGTATAGGCCTAGCAGGCATTCCGACTCGGCGCTGCGTTGCTTCGTCGCAAGACCGTCTGCCTACGATCGGCTGGCGTGCTAAATGGAATATGCCCGCGCGACCCTTGTGGACCCTTCCCGTATTATAGTTTGATCACTGACCTCAATTCTAGATTACGAGGTGAGGTCAATCTCTTCCCCTTGTTTTCCGAGGCAGTGTTGACGAACACTCGTCGAAAAGGGGCTCTCGTCGATTCTATCTTCTTGTTTTGTGTGATATAGAGCTGAAATAAACGCCGTATGGATTACCTTCGTAACACGGTATGTACACTTTGTTATTGGTATGCCATTTTTATTCTGACAGACTGCACGTCACTGTCGAGCTATAACAGTTCGTGGGAGGTATACGTACAACCCCGGTCCAACCTTTCTTTGCCGAGTGTCGCGTCAGTATCGAGTTGCAATCGTAAAAGAACGGTCCCGAAGCGCTTACCAACAGCGCGAATACAAGACTTCCATCAAGCGCGCGCGTCCGCTCCGAGTGTAAACAGGTATTTACGTGGCTCTTGCTGACACTCGTAGTTCAAACGTATCTTTTTTAACGTCGGCTAGCTCCTGCATCTCCGAGGCCGCGAAAAACGCCATCTACGTCGCTTGGCAAACGACTGACACGGGCCGGCCCTTCTGCCAACAATGACGGGGTGGTTGACTTCTGGAGTCTTCACCGGAAGACTCGCTGCACTTCCCAACAGGCATACCGGCGTATGGGACTAGTCCCTTGCTGTCGCTGTAGCGCAACATATCTCATTGAATTTCGCTCAGCTGCGATGCGGCGATGAGAGGCGCCGATTCAGGAAATACGTCGGTGACATCAGCGCAGTAAAACCTACCGGCGCACCCCAACTCGTTGCCGCTAACACTCCCATTCTCCTACTGCCGAGAGAACTTCCGGTTCCGGAAACGGTCTACGTCACGGCTTCTTTTGCGGTCAGTTGGAGAGAATGAAAAAGTCGATATTTCAATCATTTTCTGTGTAGAAGTTAATAAACCGAGACGAAAACGGATGCCTGTTCGGCATTCAGTGAACATTGACGGTTTAATGTAAACGTTATCTGGAAAAAGTAAAAAGGTAATTTCATGGTCCCTTTAAAGTTGCGCGTGTGTTTCTTGGCATAGCGCCAAAAGGTTTTAGGGCACCGGTTTAGGCTACACTCCACCTGTTCAAGGTGCAAGCGTTTGTCCCTAGCGTACAGCTTTTTAACTAAAGCCCTGTAAATGCTAAACTCAGTATAAAATAGAGACAAACCAGTACGTTTGAAGAGTCTATGAAAATGGTCTTTTTTACAAAGGTAGATTTTCAACTCTTTGGAGAACCATTCAGGGTGAATTGAAGGCTTGGAAATGCGCCGTGGTACAAATGCATCAATTGCGTTTTTAACTATGGACGAAAACGTCTCGGTCACCAGCTCAACATCATTTATGACAAGAAGTTCACTCCAGTCAAAGTTTTGGAAGTATTTGTACACGTTCAGGTAATCGCCTTTATGGTAGCAGTACGTAGTGTAGGGATTTGAAACTGGCATCTTACGAGGAAGAAAGAGCCCAACTGTGAAAGGTATGTGAAACAGATCCATTTGTACCATTGGACTCAAAGAAGGAGTTACATAGTCAACAGACACGTTAGATAAAACAAGGTCAAGGGTATTTCCAGCGGTGTTCTCAGTTGTGTTCAGTTGATTCAACCCACAAAAGTTCATAAACTCCAACAAGCATGTGGCCTTATAGCGTGTTATTAGGTTGTTGCTCTTTACAAGACCAAGTGTCCAGTCTACTCCTGGAAGGTTGAAATCGCCATAAATCTGTACTCTATACTTGCTGAAATCTATATGAATCTTAAGTGCCTCCAGATGCTCAACGAAGACCATTTGATCAAAGAGTGGTGGGAAATAGTAGTTACCAACTAGATAGTTGAAACCGTCACGAGATTTTATTTCTAACCATACACACTCACAATAGGATTCTAAGTCGATACGACGATGAGAACAAAGAGATGCCTCGGCAGCAATTAAAACACCACCACCAAGTTTTTGACCAGAGGTTTGATAATCTCGGTCCTTTCGATACACTTTCGATACACTTTCGATACAATTCGCAATAGCGTTTGATAAAGTGGCACGTTCAGTACTGATACTAAAAAACCAACTCCATTCTTAAAACTTCAGTCGTCACGCAATGGCTTTTGTATTTCCTTTCCTTTCGTGTACAGTATCTGAAAGTTGGATTGCATGAATCTAACTTTAAACAAGTGTCTTGAGGTGTACCATTCCTCAAGTGTCTTCACGTGTTTTGGGCTTCAGTCTATTTTTGATATTTTTTTATATAAATGATTTGCACAATGGCATTTCAGTAGCAGTCAAGCTACTCGTTACCGACTGCAATATTTACAATAAGATAGAAACAGCGCACGTCCAGATTAAGCTACATTGCAACCTACAAAGAAAAACAAAAGCTGGTGTGACCAAAGGCAAATGATGCTGAACCTGAAAAAAAAATCGTCTGTATGTCAAAAGCTAGAAAAAAATTATCTTGCATTCAGAATCTAGATCTAGCATAATATAGAATCTAGGCTATGAATCTAGCATAGATCGCAGCGTGCTTAAACAGGGTCAAGATATTAAACACTTGGGTTTAACGTTTTATCCTGATATACGGTAGAACACCCATATTGATCATGTTTTCAAATGGGTTAGCAAAACATTGTGGTGAGGCGAAACTACGCTAGCTGAACACCTGAAGAAAAATACTTGCTTATAAAAATTTATAAAACTGAATATGCTTTATTAAATTGATTATGCCAAAATCCAATGGGACCCTCATAGCATAAAAAATTATTCGAAGCTAAACAAAATCCAGCGGCGAGCGTGCCGTTTCATCTTTAATAAATATCACTGTAGTGACTCGCGTAATAAACTGTGTGAACTTGCCATGCTTCGATCACATTAATCTAGATCAAGGCTTGATAAGCTTGAAGGGGTAAAATTTATTTTCAAAATTATTTATAATCGCCTTAAAATTAATAAATCCGTCTACGTTGAAATCCGCAAAAGCGAATCATCAAGGCATTTTCATAGCAGGTTTCTACCGAACCGATATATTTGTAATAACTGTTTTCAATTAATTCCTTCCCTAAGCAATCATAGAGTGGAATCCTTTACCTGATAAAAGCTGTGTCATGTACATCTTCCAGCTAATTAATAAAATGCATCGAAATTATTGTTTGATGACCACTGCATATCGCGATTTGGCCGTGGCATTTCTTTTTTGTGTCTATAAATATGGATATGTTACTTTTCTTCTGACATTTTTTGTCTTTTGATGCATGCTTTGAATATTAATGGCATGATGTTGGTGGTTTTCAATGGGAAACTGCTGAGTTGTAAGGACAGAACGAGCGGGTTGGTATGGATAATTAAACTGTGTTTGTCCGTCCCTTCTCATTTTCTTCCTCAAGTTTAATAAATGCTTTGTTGTATATTTATTTATATCTGCTAATGTGTATGTTATGTTTTAGAGCACAGCTCTTAGGCGCCCGTTTCCGGGTTGTGCGATGGCGCAGTTGCCGTCGCCGTCGCAGTCGCCGTCGGTGTAACCGCGTGTTGCGTTGTGAGACATTTCTTATAATGACGTCACATGTGACTTCACGTGTGATGCCACGAGGGTAAAAATTTCCCGCTAAATATGGAGGGAAATTGTTCCGCTATATTTTACCCTCGTGACGCCACAGGTGACGCCACTCAACCCGGGAAAATTTCCCCGCTAAATTTAGTGGAAAGGTTTCCCGCCAAATTTAGCGGAAAAAGTTCCCTTCATATTTAGCGGGAAAATTTTACCCTCGTGACGTCACACATGACGTCCCCTCACCGCCAATTCAGTTTCCCCGCTAAATTTAGCAGGTAAATGTTGGCTAAATTTCCCTCTAAATTTAGTGGGAAAATGTTAATAAATTTCCCGCTAAATTTATCGGGAATTTATTTTAATTTAGCAGGAAATCTGGCGAAAATTTGCCCCTAAATTGGAGAGGAGCCGGAGACGAGGAAGGGAGGGCATGGAGGGGAAGGAGGGTCATACAATCCCCTCCGCGACAGTATTCATAAATAAACGAATGAAACAAAAAAGGCACAAAGAACAACCATTTACTGCGGTTCGACCACAGTTGAAAACATTTCAAATGTCTTTTATTCTTGTGTATGCTTTTCAACCTAGCGTTGTATCAGAGCTACGATCGAAAAGAAGAAAGAGAAATAACATTGCAAATGCCGGTATATTGAGGCAAATATCATTTCTCTGCAACCGTCTACCCGAAGCGGTATGCGAACTTGCGGGCGTAGGCAATTGAATCGTCCAGCGCCTCCAAGGCCAGGTTGGGGAAGAGAGTCCGATTCAAACACAGCTGCAAACGATACGCGAAGAGAAGGCGGGTGTCAAGCGCGAAACACATGCACTCAAAAATGGCATCACGTCGCGTTGCTGACGTTGCGACGTGGGCGAAAGCCACGCCGCAAAGTCGTAAAAACGCAAAAATAAACTAGGATTGTGAACAAAGTGTACCAATTGACGATGCCATCGAATAATTCATATCAACTGAAGAACTGGAAGATACATTTAATAACGACATAGAATGTAGCGACCGCATCGCCGTGTTCCGAATATCTTTGAACATTGCGGGTGTGAAAAAAGGGGGTTAGAATCGAGTAAATACGGTACATTTAGGTGATGACTCTCTTTCCGACGCGGCGACCGCATTATGTTCGTCGCACTGAGCGCGATTCACTCTCACGGGGATAGATGGCGCCCAAGTATAAAGGGGCTTGTGAAGGCTTGTATAGAGGGCTTGTGAAGGAAATTATGCATTCTTCACCCGGTCCCTGTGTAATGTGTGGTGAAATGATGGATTTGTGTTGGCGCATTGACACTGATTGCCTTTTTTCCTGTGCGGTTGCTGTTTCTTGAACGAGAACATTCCGATGATGACTCAAGGTGACAAAAATACTCGTATAAATACAAAACCTTCCCCACACAATCTACTGGGCTTTCAATAAATTAGCGTGTTTTAAATTCATTCCGTTAAACAGTTCGGTTGTGCTCGCATGTTTTGTCCGACAGCATGTTCGGTAACACCTCCGTAAGTTGTTTACACATATTGCGTGGCTTTACAGGTTGTCGGGGGATTTTTAGAGCGCAGCTCTTAGGGGCCCGTTCCCGGCTTGAGCGGCGTCGGCGTCGGCGTAACCAAGGTCACCCAAGGTCACGCGACCCCCAAGGTCATCCCAAGGTCACCGCAAGGTCACGTGACCCCCAAGGTGTGACCCCCAGATGTCACGTGAACCCCGAGGTCACATGACCCCTTTGAAGTCACGTGACACGCCCCCCCCCCGAGGTCACGTGACCACCCCCAGGGTCACGTGACCCCCCGCCGAGGTCACGTGACCTCCCCGATGACGTCATCGTCACTGATGACGTCACCGGCATCCGCATTGTCATCGTCATCATCACTGATGACGTCATCAGTGACGTCACTGATTACCTCACCGGCATCCACATCGTCGTCGTCATCATCGCTGATGACGTCATCAGTGACGTAACCGATGACGTCACCGGCATCCGCATCGTCATCGTCATCAGTGACGTCACTGATTACCTCACCGGCATCCGCATCGTCATCGTCATCATCGCTGATGACGTCATCAGTGACGTCACTGATGACGTCACCAGCATCCGCATCGTCATCATCATCACCACGAATGACGTCATCAGTGACGTCACTGATGACGTCACCGGCATCCGCATCGTCATCGCCATTGTCGCTGATGACGTCATCGGAGCACGCATCGTCATCGTCACTGATGATGTCATCAGTGACGTCACTGATGACATCATCAGCATCGTCACGTGACCCCCAAGGTCACGTGACCCCCAGGTCACTTCACCCCCCCAGTACCCTTCCCTCCTCCTCCTCCTCAAGAGCTGCGCTCTAATTCGGTGTTACAGGGAGTTGTAAACGGCTTTCACTTTTTCCATCCTGCTCCTGCCTCCTTATTGAAAAATAAATTCTAATAATGTTATATAGTGGGGCCTAGATAATTTTTTAGATGCGCAGAAAGGTATTAGCATTACAAATGGTTTATACATAGGATGTCAATAGACCGATCTCACAGCTAGTTTGAGTACGCCACCGTCGCCGACGTGCATCGTGGGAGCTGTAGTTTTCTGCAAACGCGACAACCCTGCTGGAGGTCTGCGCGAGCAGAGCACGATTGGTATGAGCTGTCTCGTGAGCTGGCATCTGCCTCCTACGAACTACAGTTATGGCGGCGTCACGCATGCGTGGAACGCTTGGTGGGATCGGTCTATTGGTACTCTGGTGCATATAAACCATGCGACCAGAAAACATTTTTATTTATGATGACACAGTGAGTGAAATGATGAAACAGTATGATGACAAACTGACTGAAATGATGACACAGTGACTGAAAGTCAAACAATAGCAGCGGTTATAGGACAGAAATCAATTTTCTTCTACACACTCACAATTAGGGTGACCACCTTCCTGCCACATAAATGTGGGACACGCGGGGCAGGGGGGGGGGGGGGGGGGGGGAGACTTGGAAATTTTTTAGCATGCACACCACTGACCGAGGCTCTGTCAATTCATTTATAATCCTGTGCTGTTCATACACGTTCTAATTGTACTGCAGCAACTAAGCTCAAGTAATTTCAACTCCGAGTGATATACTGTAAATCCCTTCATTTTCGCGGCCCCTATTTTTCGTGATTCAGCCACAGAGGACACAATTGAGGCCGCTAACTTTCGCGTATTCCAGACGTCCGCATTGAAACCCTTAAGAAACAAAATTTTCACGTGCCCTTAAATTTCGCAAATTTTTCAATTTGCGATATTTGCGAAAAGTAATGGCTCGCGAACATCAAGGGTTTTTACAGTATTGTCTTATGCCAAATACGTTTTTAAATGTGTCGATGTTGAAAACATAAAAATATACTGTAGCAGAACACAATGCATCAAATGGAAATAAGAAACTGTAAATATTTTTTGGGTTATTGTTTCACACGTCAACGCTTACTTTTATCAACAGGGTCCTACACAAACTTTCTAGACACTGTTGTTTTTCGACCGTTGTGAGTTGCAGGCTTTTTGCCTCGGGTGGCTGTCTTCACTAAAAAACAATCCACAGCAACCCTTTCGCATTGACACAGCGATTTAAAAATAGTTACAATATTTTATATTTTACTTTTGGCGAGCAATTTTGCTTACAATATTTTGCCACCATAGGCAGAGGCACAACGGAGCATGCGCGTCGTGTCTCCTGCAAGAACGACGGTAACTTCGCGCAATGCTTGCATAGAAGTACCATCGCGATTCACACGATTACCAGCGACCTCCTCGCTTCCCCCTGCACTGTTGTTCGGCAGCATCATGAGTTACAGAGTGATTTTCACGACATTGTGAAATGCGGGACATTTTGAAGATTTGGAAATTCCTCGGGAGACGGCGGGGCACGAGCACTAAAGCGGGACAGTCCCGCGAGTCACGGGACGGGTGGTCACCCTACTCACAATATGGTGTGCAGGTCTTACAGGTATTACAAGTAACGTGTAAGGTATTTCGGGCAGCCAGGGAAAATGCTCGGAACAGCGTCTACAGATAGCACGGGCTTCTTTGCAGCCTGGAGGAAAACTCTCCCACCAAACTCCGCATGATACCATTTCGATATCAGTTCGTCGGGAAAATACTTGGCACAAACATGATCACTTGGTAAGGTAGTAACTTGCGATCAGCCCTCGGAACTGCACGACGCTGCGCTCTAGGCGGGCGTCATTCGATGTAGCTTTAAACAAAAACACTCGCTCTGCACAGTTCCGGTGTTCCAAATTGCAGTTGGGAATGAAGCACGTCGTTCCCATCCTAATAGCATAATTCCTTCTTCGGGTTAAAGGCCCGTTCACACTCTTGTGACCGAGTTAGACCGAGAGAGACCAGACCGGTTTTTAAGCCTCTTGCGACTTCTTAGGACCAGCTCCGCTGCATCGCATCCGGTCCTAAGAAGTCGCAAAAGGCTCAAAAATCGGTCTGGTCTCTCTCGGTCGAAGCCGGTCGCAAGAGTGTGAACGGGCCTTAAGGCTCACCTTCGTGCACGATAGTGGCACCTGTAATCGACAGAGCACCAAAGCAAAACACGAGGCCAGCCACTAGCCGCACATCACCACCCCACACCCACACCCCGAAAAAATTGACCACGCTACACCGTCGACACCATGGCCGCCGAGGAGGGACCTCATACCCACGGTGCTCATAGCTCAGCGCCCTCCGCGGCGACGCGGAACTAACTATGGTTCAAGGCTAGCTCCGAACACGATCTGGTCGCTCGCTCCCCGCGGGAAGAGCGGCCACAATCATCACCGAAATGTATTTCTTCGACCGTGGGAGAGGTTATATAATGTGTGTGAATATTATGGAACTTATATTCAAAGGAAAAACCTAAAAAAGAAAATCAGTTAAAATAGAAAGAAACGGATGAAGTACACAATCTTTACTTGTGTACCAGTCACTAACAAGGGAATAGAAAATCCAGTGCACAACGGAAGAAAGACAACTTTGATCCTGTGTTTTCATGATAGCAACTCTGCATCTCTTTTTTAAAACTTTCGGCCGAGCTGTTTTAATTATTTAGACGGCTACTTTTCTGGGTGTTCTCTTACCAATAAATCCCGACCGCCTTGAGGCATCTCCGGCGTGTTTGAGACTAGTGTCAATTGCTTTCCCTGTGGACAAAAAAAGGTTGCAGCTTTTTCATTCGACCAAGCGCGATGAAACGAGGTAGCTTTGCAGGAACATCGCTGGTGAAAACGATTAGGAAAGGAAATGATACGATGATGAGATGGTTGTATTATGTCGCACACATATCGAGGACGATGTCAAGGATAGGGTCTAGGAGAACGTCGAGGACGACGTCCTAGAGTACGACGTCAATAACAACGTCTAGGACGGCCTCATTGTCGACGTCATATTGGGCAACTTAAAAACAACGCCCATGGCGACCTCTAGGACGACCTCAGGGACGAAGACTGAGACAACGTCGAGGATGACGTCCTAGAGGACAACGTGAAGAACGACGTCTAGGACAACCTCTAGGTTTTCCTCAAGGACGACATCGAGGACGACGTGGTAGAGGTCACTGTATAAGACGACCTCAAGGGCGACGTCAAGGAAGGCGTTTAGGAAGACGTCGATGATGACGCTATATGGGTTGTGCTCTAGGACGTCAAATGAGTGTCCTAGAGGTTGTCCTCTAGGGCGCTCATTTGACGTCGTTCTTTACGTCGTTTTAGAGTACGACCTGAGGAACGACGTCTAGAGTCGAGAGGGACCTCTAAGACGACGTCGAGGACGACGTCTTAGGAGGCGACGTAAAGAACGTCTAGAACCAGGGTGTCGAACCGAAATTTTTATCGGTTCGGTTCGGGTTCGGGTTCACGGCTTTCGGTTCCGTTCCGGTTCAGTTCCGGGGAGCAAAAAATAACGGTTCAAACCGATTCGAACCGGTTTGAACCGGTTCGAACCGCTATATTGAGAATATATTTTCCCCTTTGTTCTGGCAATGTACACCATTTACGCCGTGAAACAATTAACTATGTAGTTTCTTCGATCGTCCGTGGAATTTACGTTTGTTTTCGGGTGCCAAAAATATAAAATTCAATTATTTAATTTCGACGCAACAGCCAAAGAAAGTCTGCATTAACATACATAACGTCGTGTTCATACGACTCAACATCCCTTTGTTTACCAGTAACATATATTTTACCTGAATCAAATTGTTTAAGCACAAAAGTAAAGAGTTGAGGTTATTGGTACATACCTGTAAATAGATCAGCTTCAAATTTAGAACCAGACTGTATTTTTTTGTCCTTTCTTTGTGTTTCAGTAAAATTCTAAAGTTCAAGCGGATCTATTTACACGGTATAATATGTTGTCGCGAAGTGTGGTAGGTCGTCTAAAATACCCGTGATTGGTCTAACTTTGTGTCGCAGTATTAGAAGTGAAATCCTGTTCTTGAACTAAGGAATTCATTGCATCACATAAATTTATGAAATGAGCTCCTCGTGGCCATATATATCATAAAATAAGGTTCACGAAATACACTTCACAATATATATGTATATGATGACGACCCAACTGAGCTAAAAGCAATGAAATTTTCAAAATGTAACAAAAGTTTTAGGATAATTCCTTTTTATAGAAACACCGAGCGGCAATCCAAATGCCTGTTGTTCTAACCAAACATTTGTAGCGGTCATCGCGCCAGCTCTTGAAAGAGGAAAGAAGAGGACGACACGGAGAAAAGGCTCGCGAGCAAGTTGAGCGGCTAGGTTCCGAAGGCCGTGACAGCAATCTGCACTTGATATGTAAATATTGTACATATAAATACTGATTGCTAAACATTGTTTACACTCAGCACCGCACGCATGCGACTAATGATGCAGCAAGAAGTAATCAAAATTGTTCACTCTAATATATACGCACCTTCGCACTCAGATAGAATCTGGCTTAAAATAGCGCTTGCCCAAGTGAACATTTTCTTATACAGAATAAGCTGGCGTAGCCTGGCTGTTGAGGTTTGTTCTTGACAAGATGCCGGACAATTTAATTTGCAAATGAGCATCACCCTTGCTAATTGATGATTTTAACACGATAGCGTTAAGGAGCTCACGTCGCAGAAAAGCCGATGTTGGTGGCGTGACTGGAAATCCTGAATGGTCGATAGGTTCATGACGTCAGAGCTAGATAACCTCGCGCAAGAATTTCAAACAACCCAAAATGCTTACGTGAAACTTGACATCACGCGTGAAATGAGAGTGATTAAAACAGGACATCTAATGCGAGTTAAAGATTGCCGTATGTCTCAAATGATTTCACTTTTGAAAGTAATTACTTTGCCTTAAAGAAAAAAAATTAAGAATTTTAGACGGGATTCGAAGCTACAACCCTTTTTTTCGCGAGTCAGACGCTTTTCACTAGGTCAGGCGATACACGCTTGCGCGGCAAATGAGAATGCGATGCAAAAGAGGCCCGTTGATGCTATCGCGTTCCACTTTTAAAGGCGAAGCTTAAGCGTCCTTCAAGTTTGTTTTTTGTTAAGTAAAACGAAGTAGTTTTCACGTTCTACTTGACATGGCAGCTACTTAATTACACACTTTCTGGCGGTTTGCGTACGTAATCGTCATAGTTCCGCCGTGAGCCCCTGTTTGCTTTGTTTTTGTCCAGCCCACAGACACATAAAAGTAATGTTCACCACATAAAAGAGGCAGTAACAGACTTCTATATGTTTGAGAAGTTATATGTGTGAGAAACACAAAACACATAGTTATTTAAATTAGCTTCAAAATCAGAAATGTATGTAAGGCCACCCCATATCACTTACAACGTGGCCGTCGAGGATAAAAACACCGGAAAATATTGGCAGAACACCTGTCGAATAGTTTGGGGGCATTGCTTTAGGGTGGTCGGCCCTCTATTTGTGTTGTCAAATATTCAGTTAGTAATTAAATATATATTTATATTGATCAATAAATTTTACTTGATAAAGCTCCCATAACCGCTTGAAACCGACGCAGAAGGACAATACTCGAAACTATGCGAGCTGTGGAGTATGCGTAAAAGTGTTTTTTCTGTTTTCTGATTAGCAGTGTGAAACATTGGGTTGCAGGGCACGCTAAAAAGGACTCTGTGCTAACATGATGAATTAGAAGTCAAATACACGAAATGTTCAAAAAGAGAGAGATGATTAGTGTTATTTTTCCAAATAATCCCTTGCAGAACGCCTTACTGCAAAAAAGAGATGCGCAAAGATGCACGCAATGGAATTTATGATGTTACGTAAAGAGCGCGAAGGGCAGACAAAGATTCTTAAAATCTCAGTATAAATCGCATTTTATCAGCTTGCATGAGCTCGAAACTTCGCGAAATACTGCCTCGGGAGGCTAATGTTATATTCGGTTTTACCTGCACTTGTTTTGCGCCCTCACTTTACAACACTATGCTAGAATAGTCATGCGCTCTAACGTTTCTTTAGGCTGCCATATCTCATCTCGAGACTTCTATAAATTAGGGCTGGGCGTCGATTAAAAATTTTAACCCGATTAATCGCCACCCTTTAATCAATTAATTAATCGATTAATCGGTTGCGTTAATATTTATAATTAATATATTAAAAAGAATGCAGCAACCCGTCTTGCCTTTGAAGACGTATTTTACTCTGTTACACGGCGCAAAGGACATTTAGAATTGAGGATACATACAGTTCAACGATTCAAAGACTCGCATATTTTTGCTCCAGCTCCGAAGACAAAGGAGTTTGTCCATGTTCTCCGACTGTAAGATAAGAAGTCAGGGCTCGTGCGATGATTTCTTCTTTTTTCGGAGAAAGGAACCTCGATGAGAGGGCGTTGATTGTTGTCTGCGTTTTGGCGGATGGTCCTTGCTGCAGCTACATGGGTGCTTCGCTCGTAGGCGATACTGAACCGAACTTACGCTACCACTGTATGAAAACGGCTTTTTGCAGATGATGCAGTGGACTTCCTTCGAGGTAAAAACTTCACCACTGGAGTTTACTTTAAACCTGAACTTTCCAGCAAGATTGACTTTTATACTCGTGAACTGGTCCATTTTTACATGCCAAATACTGGGACAAGTAACCATGGCGTTGTTAGCTTCCCTGCTTGTTTGTCTGCTTGTTTGTCTTGCCTGGGCAGGATGTGTAATATATCCTCAACACGTGAAGTTTCGCGGTCGCGCGGGGATCGGTTGCGGGCCTGGCTTGTTCGTCTGGCCTCCGCAGAACTGTAATGTATATCCTAGAACACGTGACGCTTTGCGAACGCGAAAATTGAACCTTACTCATAGCACCTGGCTGGGAACGGACTTTTTTTGAGTACCGATTAAAAAACCGGTTAACCGGTTAAAACATTTGATCGCGATTAAAGCCTTAATCGATTAATCGGAAGGTTAATCGATCAATTGCCCAGCCCTAATACTGCACAACTTTACAATTAGGACACCTATTGCTAGCGTTGCGAATATCACATTTCACCAGAAAGCTGAACTATTTAACATGGTATGCACGTGATGGCATCACACTGTAGGCTGGTGGTCATTCTGATTTCTTCTTGCTGAGTAAAATGAATTCGACGGTGCAAAAGGCACGCTGCAAGAGGTTCAAGCTCAGTGAAAGCCAAGTATTTGAAAGGCACGTATTATTATTCTTTGTGCATCGTTGGGAGGAACGGCCCGAGCGTCTGGCACGACAAAAACGTGCGTTCTGGCAAGAGCGCTTTTGCAAACAAAGTACTTCCCGGGGTCACGCTTTTTGGTCTGCGCCAATGATGCAGGAAAGAGGAACCTTTAGAACACAGTATGTTTTTAAAACTCCCCCTCCCCCCCCCCCCCCGCCCCAAACACACAGACGCACTTCTTTATACAGCGGTGCTGTTAATGGCTAGTTTCCCCAGTGTCGTGTCCGTCAGCAAACAAATGATGACACTAAACTCCGGAGAGCTACCGCCATCTATAAATGACGACGGCAACCCCTCCAGCCTTTCCACTCTGGCTTGCCAACTTGCGGCCGGCCATTACTTCATTCCCACCATAGTACAGCTTTTCTTGTCTTCTTTCTTCACCAGAGCGGAAAGGCTGAAAGTATTCCTGAGGAATCGCCTCCTCCGTTTGTGTCTGTTAATTCGACAATTTTATGTGACACTTGTTAACCGCAACTCTTCATTGCTTTTATTTTGCACCCTGTGAAGTTTAAAGGGGTCATAAAACGATAAGGGGTTGGAATGTTCATGACTTTTCCGAGGCGTACTGGTCCTCTGGCCCTAGTGTACTCGCACAGGCCACCACTGATTCAGAAGTTCCTCTGTCGTGGTGAAATAGCGAGGATTAAGCGAGACTATTTCTTTTAGTCTTGCCTTCCCAAAGATTGATGTCGTAATTGTGGGATCAAACCCACCCGCCTGTCGACAGTCGAGTGCGGCTCATGGATTGGACACAAGAACTGCGTGAGCACTGAACATCGGCTCGTAACAGTCAATGCCTTGGCGGACGCTTGAGTAGTGGCTCGTGTCCAACCACTGCGGTGAGAAGAATAGCCGAACTGCCTGAAGCCTCAGCCCGCGTTTTCCTCCTTTAAAACTCCAGCGTAGGGGTATGATTAACGTTGGCGGCATAAGATAGGCACCAGGCCACGTGGCCGCTTCTGGCTCCGAGTTGAGGGGATGAACGACGCTCAAATTTCTCGAATTTTTTCGGCGACTACCATTTCCTAGAAAAATGAGCAAAGCCAAGTTCAATCAGTTATTAACGTTAGGGACTGATCCTGAGTAGTATTTAGTAATGTATACAAATATTTTTATAGCTCCTTTAAGCAAAATACAGAGGGGGTCGAAACCTGGGCAATAACTTGAGAACGAAGCTCGTGTGAGACTTAGAGCTACTGCCAACGTTCGGCTGTTCCTCTGAGGTCACTAAAATATCTTCTTTCTTTAGGTATTCCTTCCGTACACACGTGTAGTTCTATGTAACGTCAAATTATTAAGTCGTATTTAGTCATTTCAGAACTTCTATTCTCAAGGACATCTTTCGGATGCAGTTCAGCAACAACGGAAAAATGTCTCGGTGCCTCATAATGTAAAATTGGTCTTGCAACAGTTTTTTATAGTTCAATAAATAGTGTTAAAAATAACCTCCGACGTTGATAGCTTGCGGAAACATCATTTAGTTTTCCCCTAGTAACAGATGCAGAAAAATTGTCATGAACCCGAGCACTCGACTAGGGGTTATGAAAATCACTTACGTCACGGTATCACGTGATTCTCGAAGCGAAATCGTAATGTCACGTTACGTCATGCTGTGAACAAGGTTAATGCATCTAATGATTTCCTCAAATTAAATCGAGTTGATCCAGTGAGTCACGTGACATCACGAGGTTACGTCACATTACTTGACAACATGTATTGACACCATAACGTCACGTGACAACGTGACATATGGTTACACCTAGTGCCAATACAAAGGTGCCACGAAAACCCACAATTTATCATACATTGCAATTCTCTATATGACGATTTGCTCAATAGATAGAAATACAGCCGCCAATTTTTTATTTCCATATGTTCATTTTGTGATACTAACAAAAAAGAAAAGAAGAAATATTACCTTGAACCGTTTTTAACCGGTTACCGTTATATTTCTTTTCGGTTCGGTTCCGGTTCAGTTCCAAGATGGCGGCGAAGATTTCGGTTCGGTTCAGTTCCGGTTCGACACCCTGTCTAGAACGATGTCAAGGACGACATCAAAGACGACGTCTAGAACTACCTCTAGGGCGAGCTCTAGGACGATATCAAGGACGACTTCCAGGACAACGTCGAGGACGACATTAAGAACGTCAGGTTATGTCAGCTTCAGCTGCCTGCGCTTACGAACTTACGCGACCGGCGCTTACGCGACTGGCACTTACGAGCTTACGGGACCAGAGCTAACGCTTCAGCCACCATCGCTTCAGCCACGGGCGTTACGTGACCTTGATTACATGACCTTCAACTGATGTTTCAGCCATGAGCATTTCAGTCACAGGTGTTACGTGACCTTGATTGTGTGACCTTGAGAGTGGTTCGACTTATAAAGCTACTGCTTTAAAAGTTATTACAGGCAGGTTCATGCGACCAAACACGATGAAATGTGGTAAGTTTACAGGACCATCGTTAGTGAAAACAATTAGGAACGGAAATGGTATATTGATGAAATGGTTGTAATATGCGGCTCACATCTCGAAGACGAGATCAAGGATGTGGTCTAGCACGATGTCGAGGATGACGTCAAAGACGGCGTCTTGGACATCGTCTAGGAGGACCTCTAGGACGACCTGTAGGACGACATCTAGGACAGCATCAAGGACGTCGTCGAGGACAACCTTTGGGACGACCTCTTTGACGACCTCTGGGATCACCTCTAGGACGACCTTAAAGACGATGTCTAGGACGACCTGTAGGACGAGTCAAGGATGACGTCATGGACGTCAGGTCACTTCAGTCTCAGCTAGCCACGCCTACCAGCTTACGCGATCGGCGCTACACGAACGTAGGTTACACGGTCGGCGCTTACGTGACCTTGATCACACGAGCTTGCTCTTCAGTCAAGGGCATTACGTGACCTTGATCACGGGACTTTAAGTACATCACCATGAGAACATGGCGTTGAGTACGAGGACATGACGTTAAGCGTTGTTATGCATATAAAGCTACCGCTTAAAAAAACGCATCTCCACGTGGAGAATGATGTTGATTGGGGCGAAACTCTGGTGGTGCTTGTCTTCGTAGATGCTGAGCCGCAGCATACCGAGCCTTTCATTCGTTTTCATTCATGTCACGCTGCGGTCAAATGCTCAAATGCGTATATAACCACGTTCCATACCACATATCCTCTTTCTGACATGGATGAAAACGAACGAAAGGATCGGCATGCTGCGGCTCACCGTCTACGCAGACAAGCACCACCAGAGCTTCGCCCCAATTAACATCATTCACCACGTGGAGATGCGGTTCCTTTTTTTTTTTGCCCTACACGGGCACCCGACGCCGGACATCGGACGGACACACGGACATGGCTAGCCCCTAAGGAGCTTCGCCCCTAAAACTTTCAGCCTTTCTACTGTGGGGAAGAAGGAAGATCAGCGAAGCTGTTCTATGGTGGGAATCAGGTAATGTCCGGCGGAAGTCGGCAAGCCACAGTGGAACGGCTGGAAAGGTTGCCGTCATCAATTAGCGAATGTGGCAACCAGACAACCGGCAAACCGGTTGTCTGGTTGTCACAGTGACTCATAGATGGCGGGAGCTGTCCAGAGTTTTGTCTCGCCATTTGTTTCCTGGCGGACACGATCCTGGGGAAAATAGCCCTTGAAAGCTCCGATGTAAAAACTGACAGCACTTGTTGAAAGAAGCGAAAAGGAAAGCTAATGAAAGGCAACAACGCTGAGTGATTATAGAGTCTAGACTCACGTTTTCTTGTGTCTCTTTCCATATACAATTGAACATCTGAAAAAGATTGAAATGAAGATTACAGAAATAAAACATGGCCCGTCAGATTTTGAGCGTAGCATAGGTCAGTCAGCTACAAAGAAGCGTTCTACGAAGTGGACACGATCGCGAGCCCAACATCTGAGTGTCAGATTTTAGAATATGGCGATGTTATCGAGCAGAAAGGCGTGATCTGAAGGTGGATCGTTTTAGTAAAGATATAATAGGATCAGTTCTTAGAAAACAAACACTTGTTTTCTAAGGAAGTGAAACCATGAAATGGTTTATTGGAGTGAAACCATGAAGTGGGGGTTTCATCCACTATTTCACATAAGATGGTGGGCCGCTGTGACGTTCATTTTGGCAAACGGTCCGGAATGAAATTTAAGCAAATTTTACCCCCTTTGTCCTGCACCCGCTGTTCTCTTGTAACGAACGCCGCGACGGCTGATATGCGGTTTGGCGATATCGTTTAATGTGGCTTCGCTGGACGTACGACCATAGAAAACAACGAAACAACCAGAAACAACAACAATGTTTTTTTGTTTTTTTAATGACGTAAGTTTGTATCTTTATGGTTTCAAATAATGGATTCAGCATTACAGGCACCTCTCATTCATACGGTGCCTTCGAAACGCTAACGAGCACAAGGCCTTCGTTGTATATAGAACAGCTTTTCCTGAAAGTGCTGCTCCGAGACATGCTGGGTTGGGGACATGGTTATGAGTGACAACATAGCTAAAGGCAGCGCCGACTCCTTCGGTTCAATCAGGCAGAATGGGGATACAAACTATAAATAAAGCATGGATTAATAGGGCAGGTGTGCGCACTCATGCTATACCACCTAGAAGACAAGGGCTGCCCACGGCTTCATCGCTAGTGAATGGACGACTCTCCAAACATGTCAAAATGACTAAAGCCCGACGAGAGGCTCCGGAGAGCGGCACACCCGTCCGTGTGGGAGTTGTCGCGTGCTATCGTTGAGCTCGTTATGAGACGCTGAACGACGCGCGGGCGGTGATGCGTCTTCCGCCGTCTCACAATATGCGTGATGCTATCACACAGCTCCCAAACGGACGAATGTGCCGTTTTGCGGTGCCTGTCGTCCAGCTTCAGCGTGATTACCACTTGGGGCAGGTCGGGGATCTGCTAACGATGACGTCATACTCAGGCTTTGTCTTTATGGGGCTATTGGCCTGGAACACGGCTTCCGGTGTGTTTACCGTCATGTGAAGCCCATGCTTCCAATCGAAGGTGATTTCTAATTGGCAACGAATAGCGTCACAGGAGCCGGCGAGTCGTGCGCCTGTGACGCTGTCCCTCTCTTTTTCTTACAGCAGCTGTTGAAGCTTCCATAACTTCTCGCGGGATCCCTGCATCCTTCTTTCTTCCCTCTCCACCGACCTCTAACTCCCTCGCCCTGCCCCTCACCTTCACCCCTTTCCTCTTTCTGACCTACCAGCCTAATTGCCTACCTCTACTTCCCTCCCTACCCGTCCCTTTTTTCTCGATCTACCTCTCGCCCTTTCTTCTTTGGTGCCCCCCATCCTCCTCCCCATTCTTTTGCTTTGTGATGCACCAATTCAGTTTCTCGAAGGCGCTATTTTTGAGGGCAAGCTGCACTGCGCTTGAAGAGCGGCATTATCTGCAGTTATCTGGATGAAGACACCTCCACGCCACACTCCCAGCTCTTGAAGTTGTGGGCCAAAAGACTACACGCTCTACAGAGATATAGGAAAGGTCACAGGGCCCACATGAGGAGGAGAGACATAACCCGGGCCGCGGTGGGGGTTAAGGTATACGCCCAGAACTATTGAAATGGGTAAGTGGCTGAACTACTGCTCCACGCTCTCGGAAGAAATATCGATCGCCCGGCTATGGGCAAACAGCCCAGAGATGCGGGCTGCTTGTCACTTGCCTTTGTCACTTGTCTAGAATTTTGACAAGACTGAGGACAAAATTGTAAACATAATGAGATAATATTTTTTTTTTGTTCTTTTGCCAGTTACTTGCAAGCTTGAACCCTGTTCCTAGCATATACACCGTCGAACCGCTAGCACCAGACCCTGGAATGGATTGCCCATTCACTCGGGGAGAGCTGGAAGCAGCTCTCCACGTTGGCAAATATCACACTGCACCTGAGCCTGACCAGGTCACCTTGGCCATTTAAAGATTCTACCCGATAACTCCAAAGGAGGCGTCCTAACTCGCATCAACGACGTATGGGAAGACGGAAATGTCCCGCGAGGAATACTCCAGCGGGGTGCCTATACCCAAGACAGGAAAAGACAAGAGAACCCGTTCAAACTAACGGCCGATCTCCTTGACATTCTGCCCATACAAGGTTATGGAATGGATGTTTCTTTGTGGAACCGAGTAAATTTTCGAAAGCGACGAGAAGTTCTGTAAGGTCCAGACTGGGTTTCCGCCCGGTCTGTGACGCAGAAAAGCCTCGCCCTGATTTCATAAAACATCATCAGGAAAAATCGAAAAAAAAAAGTCAACGATCGCCGTGATTGACGTAGGAAATTCCTTTTTTCGCGGTTTCGCACGCTGCAGTCATCGGAGAATTCCAGGCCCTTGGCATGACCGTTAGACCACTAAACCTCACACTTTGTTTTTTTTTTTTTTATGGAAGATTTTACGTATTATGCGCTGCGAGAGACTGCACCCCCAACCGAAGTTAAACAAGGCCGGGGTCTTTCAAGGCCCTGTCCTCTCGCCTATGCTATTTAACTTTTCCATGGTCGCAGCACAACATCAACTCATAGACATACGCTGGCTCGGTTTCATGGTTAACGCCGATGATGTTACCATTTATACCAGGGAGGGCAAAATATCCGTAGAGTAAGAAACTCCAAAAACCGGGCTGGACATTATCGGGACACACATCCGTAGGACTCCAGCCATTTCCGAAAAAAACACAAGAAAACGAACTACGTGGTCCTCGCCGCAAAGAAGCGCCAGGAAGACAAGATTGGAGAGAATAGGATTCTTCCGTCAACCTCGTTAAAGTTTCTTTGATTGGTCTCTGACAGCGCTAAAGGGGAAGACTGACTGAAACAGTTAAGCAAACTTTGCCACCCTGTGCTAGGGATCAATCGGAGACTCCGTATCGCAATAATGCCTGTAGCGCGTCTCCGACCGTTGTGACCATGCACTAAACGTGGTCCTGGGACGTGGCAACAAATGACGCCATAAAAGGGGCAGTGTCATGTTGCGGGATTTCGCGTTCCTGGTGACTTGCCGTAGAAATGCCGCCGAAAAGAACGATCGGCCACGAGTGTCGCTGTCGTCGCAGCGTCTCAACTTCTGGCTGCTGAAACTTCCATGGACTGCCACACTGGAGAACGATCTGCAGCAGAACAGGCGTCTGCCACATCCGTCGCCGCTGTTGGGACGCCGTCGGGGTCGCGACCGGCGGCAACACGACACTTTTTTGACGTTACCAGGCGGAAATCGAGGGGACCGCTTTTTGGACGCGGTAAACAGCCCTGTCGGAGACACTTTCCAGGCACCATAAAGCGCGACCCAAACCAACGCGTCTTTTTGCGGCTGTAGGTCGTGCGCGCCCCGGATGTGACGTATCTCGTGACGTTTTTGCTGTTTCCGGCGCGCTTTCTGAGTCAGAACCGTGCGGTTTGGTTTGGACGGTGACAGCTTCGGGCGAACGCGCACGCACGCACGCAGACACGAGCGCCCTCTGGCGGTGAAATGACGACCAATCGAAATGCAGCTTTGGTTCCGAGCGAGTGTCCAATGAAAATTATTCTGTGGGATCGTTGCGTTGGCCGCGCCTGGTTGCGCCGTCGGCGCCGTCCCCGTTTTCATTCCTTTGCTTTCGTGATGGCGTTTCGTGAGGATCCCACGTACGAAGCTGGGATTTCTGAGCTAATGAACCTTTGTGTGGTAAGGTAGTACGTCAGCAATGCAAGAACCGTCAACATGACTCGGCTGACTGCTTTTGCGGCTGCATGTGAGCAGTACTTGAGTATCGGCAAGAAGCAGTGAAGGGCACTCTGCACGTTGTTGGGGTCTATAAAGACGCTCGGCGAGTACGCCACCACTGTGCGACAGATGTACCAGGACCCCGACGGCCGGGACTTCTTCGAGTCCTTCCGTATGTCAAGAGCCAGGTAAGTTATGCTAGCTTTTATTTGGTATGTTTAGTATATTTTTCATCATATGTACCACCGCATAAATATTAACGTGAAGCGTGCACCATCTCAGTGAAATAAGGCACTCTACTTTCGCGAGACGGCAAATTCACAAGGTTTATTCGTCTAAACACCTGGCTGACTACATAAAGGTACTTTGCTTCCCACCGCCCCCGCTCTCGCGACCGCGTGCGAGACAAGAACAAGCGTTGTCTTTGCCTTTAGCGGTGTGTACTACCAGGTACTATCACGTGGGTTTAAAGGCTGCTTGCACGTGAACACCGCAGGTATACTCGCTACACTAGCTGTCTGGTGTTCTCTTTTCACTGCGTAACACCAGCTGGCCGAGGCACTGTGCTTCTTGGTTTGGCTCGTTGCTGAAAGCGTTGAGGGTGTTTCTCGCTCACAGCTGTCTTGAGCCTCATGGCATGCTTGCTTTTCTAACCGCATGTCTTGGTTGTGTGTCTGAGGGTGCTTGCAGGTAAGTCAGGTATAATGTTTGTTTTGCACGCGTGTAAAGAGATTGCGAGCTTCCCTGTGAGTGTCCGGTTGACAGTTGCAGATCAGTTCTTTTTCTTTCTGTTCATTCCTTATCTCGCCGAGGCACTCTGTTATTCGGAGATTCGTGTGCTGCAGCGCGACAGGGATCTTACTCGACCACAGCTGTGTCGGGCCTGAGGTTTGCTTTAAAATGCATGCGCTCATGTTCCCTGACAATGTCTAGGCACTTCAGTTGCAGCCGTTTCTTGGTAGCAGCATGGGTTTAGTCAGCTTGGGTTACTCTTGCAACTGAGTAGGAAAACTGAGCACTTCGTCGACTGCTCAGTTCCGTATTGTGTGTCTAATGCTTGCTTCTCTTTGTTTCTTTTTATGTGTATTTTGCAGGTACGGGCCTGGGGCTCTCGGCAGAGCCTGACTGCTAGAGAATGCGTCTGCCGATTGGTGGATGGGAGTTATCACAATGGAGATCCATCTTTATCGAGCATCATTGGTGTACACACTGTGGCCAAGAATTTGTCGCCTTGACTAAAAGTCAGCAGTACAAGAAATGTTTGTCGCACAACAAATGAACCGGAACTCCATTTTGGTAGACTTGACGCTTGCACCCGCAAACCAACAGGCATGCAGGTTCTGCTAAAAGTCTTCCCGCGACGTCATTGTGCTCGCCCCCCCCCCCCCCCCCCCCCCCCTCCATTCCCCAAGACCAGCACGGAATAAAGACATTTTCATGCATACAGTTACTTTCTGGTTCGTTTACCTTGCCTTGGCGTTTGGGTGCATGTAATGATGGAAGTGCCAGCATTTCTTGGAGGCTGGAAAGACTGCAGAGTGCACACAAACTTGTCCTGGGGCAGCCGACATTCAGCTCCATTCGGTATAAAATAGCTTGATGCGTGAATAAGATGAGCGAAGTGTGTTGCTATGTTTAAATTATAGGCACATTTTATATTTCAATGACATTGAGCTGAAACATTGCGATTTCAACGTAAGCAATGGTAAAAGGTTTGTACCTCTCTAACTTCTGTGTTTTGTGTCTTAACTTAAAGGCTCCTAAAAAGTTTGTAGCATCCCCACATAAAAGATGTTATAATTTCTGTGGTTCCACCACTATGCATATTGTTCTGCAAAGGTAGTGCACAGTAAGAGTGATGTTATGTAGATCTTGGCATATTCCAGGTAATTTGGACACTTTTCTTTAATGGTTTCAACAATACAGTTTCCGAGACATGGGAGGCAGCTTCCATAAGTGGGCATCTCGAAAACGGATATGGTTGGCCTTTAAAAAGGCTGTTTGAGAAAGTTTTGCCAGTGCTGTCCGAGTGGTTGACTATGAATAAGTAACATTACCATCATAGAGGACGTGCGACACAAGGCTTGCAGAACAATGTACAGTCTCCGTCAAAATGAAAGACCCACTGGGAGCGCGTGGCCGAAGCGGTGGCTGGCGGCGGCGCTCCGAGCGCTCCGGGACATTCCATTCTGCTGCGAGGGGAGGACGCTCACTCGGGGCTCAGCACAATCTTATAAGCGCGTTTCGCATTAGCTGAGCCCGAGTGAGCTTCCTTTCCTCGAAGCAGAATGGAATTGCCCGGAGCGCTCGCAGCGCCTCCGCCAGCCACCGCCTCGGCCACGCGCTCCCAGTGGGTCTTTCATATTGCCGGAGACTGTACAGCAACGGGGCTGCCATGTACTGTCGAGCAGTCTTTGTGTATCAAATCCTCTAAGCTAATATTGTTACAATCCTTCCCCAGTCACTCTATCGAGCAGGTCCGGAACCGCAAAAATCGGCTTGTTGGCGGGCAGTCGATGGCTTGTTGGCTGCAGGAAGAGAAGAGAGGGTGTGGGATGTCACTCAAAAGGAAATGTGTTCCTTTACAATACCCGAGTTCCACTAGAGCGACAGGCAGAGACAAAAGACAGCGACAAGCCTCAAACCAGAGTCTTTCGCGATTTGAGAGGCTTTGTATAATAAAGGAGGCTATGCTCAAACACGAGCATCATGCACGCGAGGGTATCTTCGGCAAGCTCAGGTACTTCCACTTTGTCTTTCAGATGTCGTCTGGAGAGAAATATGTTGATTCTAGTGTGGGACAAGCCTGACAGACATGATATACTAATGCAGAATCGTGAAAAAAACGACAAAATGCCATTGGCAATTGTAATGCTTCGTGGTCAACGAACAACACACACAAAACGCATGTCCAAAGCACTTGCACAACAAATTTAGTCCCCCACTTAAAAATGACTCGCCAAGCTCTCAAGCAAACGACTATAGTATGTTCACTGCTAGGCTCACAGGGCGGTCGAAGCTACATGCTGATAGGAACAATCAACAATAGGTCGCCATGCATACAGCGTGGTCATACTCTCCGGGTAGTCAAGGGGCATAGAGTGGATCAGGCACTGAGGGACAGGCGACTGACTGATCTAAAAACAGAGAGTACATAGCTTTCACCGCCTATCAACTTAGCAGTGAATCAAGTACAGACATTTAATATCGATGTCACTAACATCTGCTATGTGTACGATGCTATGTATACTTCGTGGGCCAATTGGAACAAATCTATAAATCAAGAATCGTAAAAATTTATTTTGGGCGGTATCGTACTGTAATTTGTCATTTCGTTTCGAGAAGTATTTTTAAAATGCTTGGCTCAATCTAAAGTTATAATTAAATACGATCGATTGTCTGAAGGACACAAATGGAGTTCAGCCTCTTACATACAACCGAGAAAGAACTTTTTCGTGCGGTGAACAAAAAGAGGAATAAAGGCCGACGCAGTGATCATCTTCCTTCCTTCTCATTTTTGGTTGAAACAACCGTCAAAACAACGCAAAGGCGTGAAAAAAGAAAAAAAAAACATTTGGTATTTACAGATATTACCATCTTCGTCTCTCGATTTTTTAATGATTTTTTTTTTCGTAATATTGTTACAAAAACAACCCAACACCATCACATATCAAGTAAACCATACGCGCAACAAAAAAGTGCAAAAACACGATGTCAGGAGATGCAAAACCGCACTTACAGCGCACAATGTCGAACAGAGGGGCGATCTCCTCCGAGACGTTCTCCCGTTTCGGGTTGTCTTTGTCGTCGCGCCGAAGCTTCCCGTACAGCCAAGGGTATTTCTGGACGAGCTCGAGCAACTGAAAGCACTTGCTTTGGTCATCGAAGACGGCAGTGCCTGCGGCCTTCTGCGCAGCTTCTTCTTGCCTCTGCACGTCCGCAGCAGCCTTCTTTTCGGTCACCTTCATCGCGTCGGAAACGCAGGGAAGTTCATAGATGCAGCAATACGAGCCATACCGCCATACTCGCAGGCAGCTGCGAAGACTATCTGCTACGGCTGCGCCGCTGCGCTGGCTGCGCCAGGGCGGTGAAGATACGCGGAGCATGCCCTCCACCGATTGGCCGGGAGACAGGAGCGCCCTACTACGTCACCGCGCGTTTTTGTGCGCGTTGAGAAAGAAGTTGAAATCAACCAACTTTTTTATGCGCGCCAGGAAAGAGCGAAGAACCGGCGCGACGTCACGAAATACGTCAGATCCGGGGTGCGCACGACCTACAGCCGCAAAAAGAAGCGTTGGTTTGGATCGCGCTTAAGAGCGCTAGGTAGGTGCAACAGCAAAGGTGGCGCAGAGCATGGTGGCTGCCTTGGCGACTTTCCGGGTCTGCTATGGGACGCACCACTACAGCCTCAATGCGACATAGTGGAAAAAAGCTGGAGATCCTATATCGTCACGTGATGAGTGCAATCAACCCCCCCCCCCCCCCCCCCCCGGCTTGCCCATTTTCATTAAAACAAATCGACACTCGGCGCAGCATAATACGCTCTACGACACGGACAAGGCGTGTGATATGGCACACGAGAAACGACTGAAGCGTTCAGTACAGAAGCCAAATATTATACCTATTAGGAAAGCAGACTAGCTCGCTGCCAGATTTGTCGAAAGCTCTTCCGCCCTGTGTAAATGCAGCCGGCATTACCGAAATGAATACTCTGACATCGCTGAAAGGAGATGGCAAGAGGAACTCCCGAATAAGCACAAGCCCACAAGGAAATGGTCGAATACTGGAAAGACCCGAGCGATTTGCTGGAAGCATACACCGACTATACGGAAAGGAAGCGGCCACGCCCTTTTTGGGGCGGCTGCGGTCTTCATCTCGGCGCATGGCATTGCCGCGAGGGAACCCCTCCCGGAAAGCACAACTTTAAACGAGAAGATTTGGAGACATTCGGGCGTGGCCCTAGCTTAGCTTCTACAACAGCGACACGAAATCAGACCTAATCAAACTCCGTTGGGCCAATAGTAAATCGAAGTAATCAAAAGAGTGACCAAAATCGGAACTAGGCTGAGAAGAAATCACTTGGTGGTATACCGTATTTACTCGATTAATAGCCGCACTATTTATAAACAAGGCCCTTGCGTCTGCTTTCCCACAAAACACATATGCAACCAATCATCGCGTTGCGCATAAATTACATAGCGAATAATTAGATCGAGAACACGATTCTTCATACAAATGCAATCTCCAAAGATGGTATCTTCGCGCCAAGACGTTATCTTTCTCCTCTAAACCTCTGGAATCGTGCTGTCGATTGCGGTGATTGGAAATTCGCGTGCTCCGCGGAAAAGCGAACCTTCAGGTTTCCTTCATAAACAGTGCGGCTATTACTCGAGCAGATACGGTAAAAGGTCAAGGTAATATTGAGAGAGGGCTATGTCGGTTCGGCCAACATAAAGTCAAATAGGTCACCATCGTGACTTAAAGTTATCAAGATGTCAATAAGGCTGATATTAACTCAGTTATGCGAGTAATGTATCAGGGAAGTATAAAAAGGAACCACTAAGTTAATTGAGTTAATTTAAATTCAGTTGGGTGAATACTAAGACGGGTTGATCAAAGGATCGAGTGATCAAACTCTTAGCTGAACTTATATGAAGTCGTTTTTATCACTATTAATTCAAAGTGATCGACTGTGTAACGAAATGGTTGCTTTTATAAAGTCGATTGTGTCAGTAACAGCTACATAACCCAAAAGTAATCAGAATATCAAATGAGCTTCTACGAAACTATGTTTTTGTCAATGGTTCCTCGAAGTAATCGAGAGAGTAACAAAAATATTCTTTTAACTTTTATCGTGTAAATTGTGTTATTAATGGGTCCAAATAATTAGAAATGGAAGCGATTTTAAGCCAGCGGTGTAAATAATGGTGAAAAGTAATAAAAAAAGCAATAACTGATTTCAATTGTACTTATATCATCTGAACGGAATCAATAATAAGACACACAGAGAGAGAGGGTCTAAGTGAAAAGAAAGAGTAAACAAGACGTCAATTCAGCTAACCGGGAGGCAGGGTTCACACAATTGGGCCGGAGCGACGCGGGAGGGTGTCCCAATTCTCCTCGATTCCACCTGTCCCCAGCTGTGCTAGCTATTTGTACGTCCATCAACTCTCCCTAGATCATTTTCACTAGTCTCATAATCTCCTGCTTGTTATTGAAATGCTTTTTTCATCAATTCCTTCATTCTCATCTGTAGACCCCAGAGCTCCGGCCAAATCCGTTGCCCCTTTCCGGGGGTTGTAAGCCCTGTGAAGTTCACTACTACGTGTTCTATTGTCTTGCTTTCCCTTTCGTATAGGTACACCAGCTATTCATTGGTTCAGACTTTATGTCCAACTTCTCAATATCCCTGTTCTAACCGTTAACAACAACCTCCCTCGTGAACTCTCCCATACCAGTGTTTCTTCCTTATTTCCTGTTTTCGCCCTTTATACATAGTTAAAGCCAATTTTGTCTGAATTCCTCCCTCCGGTAGCCTCTTCTCGGACTCATTCACTTCCTTCTCTGCAGAGGATGCCCGCTCTGCCCCAGCACTTGACTGACGTTATTAAACTAAGCTCTTGGGATCGGTCAGGTCATTTACAGTTCAGACTGATATAAAAATGCGTATATGCCTTTCTTGCCTATCGTATATCTTCCACCGTGTCTAGTCCAGCTTCAAACTTCAAATTACTGATCGCTTCTCTAACCTCGAACGATTTCTAGCCTTTGTCTCCCTGCATTCCTTCATTAGGTGTATTCCCATGTGCACCCAGTGCTAACCTGCCCATGCTTCTCCAGTCTCTAAACTCGACTGAACACCAGACTTTATGCATAATACCGCGTTGCCAAAAGACAAACCCGGCACCAAGACTCATTTTTATATTCCCCTAACAAGTCAAACACGGCGTCTCAGGGTTGTCAGCAGAAGTTTCTGGAAGGACCTGTTGTAATTGCAGGGTACTAACAGCGGAGAAGCCAACGCTGCTTACCTCTTGCGATGTAGTTGTGATCATAGCACTGTGACAGTCGTCGTACATCTGGCAGGAAAGGTTCATTCTCTACAATAGAGATGACGTGGCATTACAATAAGGGATTTTCCCTCTATAAGAATATCATTTACGAATATCCAGCGTTTTAAGATAAACGCTTCCGGGCCCTAAATGTTACCTAATGTATTGAGAAAAAAAAAGAAGCTGAGTGGAGCAATACCTGCGGGTTTCGACAAAACATTCACCGACAAAAAAATCTGATGTCAAATACCGTAGGATGCCAGACGTTGACAAGTTCCACTTGACTTTGGCTAACACCAATTCGTCTTTCAATCACCCTAAAGGTATGAATACTCTAGGCTTAACCAAACTTCCAAAAACATGTGTCACAGATTGTCCTCTATCCGTTTCTTTACATATTTTTTATATTAATGTCCTACCACAGCCACCCCTATACGCCTCGCAAGTGGGCTCATTTTCGTCTTCTGCACATGAGAAAGGAAGTAGCGGTGACGTCAGAACGCCGAGCCCTGATTGGCTGATCGCGACCCCCTATCTGAGCGTCGTCTGCTCCTTTGCAACGTCCTCTGCTCGCAACGTCGTCTGCGTCTGTCTTACCTTTCCTGCGACCTTCGGAAGTGCAGGTCTTTACGAGCGAGCTCGACTTCGCCTTTCAGAGAGGGCAGACGAAATAACTCGAGCGGTACGTTGTTTTTGTCTAAGAACTAGCAGACGCGCACCGAGGAGGGAAGTAAAAGGACTCACTGGCAAGGTGTCCCGAGGCGCCGAGGTTTGTTTGCTAAGAACCGAGAGGGGGGGGGGGGGGGGGGGGGTTAGTGTCCGCAAGTTTTCTCCCAAATACGTTTTCCCTCCTTTCGTGTGCGGCGAAGCTCCTCACTCTTTAACGGTGTCGGCGGGTTGGCGCAGTTAACGTCTTCTGCTTTACGTCTGCTATACTCCGCGACAACTTTTCTTGGCAATGCAGGGTGATTCCACGTCAGTTCATGCAATGATAATCCGGGTCATAATTTTGATATTTTTGTTAAAAATATATATGAAAGCCATGTTCTTGGGATGAACATTAAGCTATATATGAACGTCGTAACAAATGTTTTCGCTGAGATATAAAATAGAGAAGCTCGTGGCGTGGAAATCGAGAAGATTTCACTATGCTACTTTGCGCAGTCGTCATTTTCTCATCAAAGCTTTCACGTCACCATAACTTTTTTAATGCATTTTACAAAAGATATACAACACATACACAAAAAAGTAAAAATATCGATAAATGTTTTCTATGCAAACAAAACTATCAAACATGGCATAAAAACGCGTTTCAGAGACATATTCAGAATTTTTTTTTGCAAATAAACCATTTGTCATAATACTTCACAAAACATATCAAAATGCGCGCCTATAAATATTCTTTACGAATGTATAGAGATAATATGCCTACCCTTAATTGTCTTCTTGTTATAAAAGCGGAAATGCAGCTGATTTCTCGAAATGTGGCAAGATTGGCCGTCAATATTTCAAAAACTCCATCTTTTATTTTTTTTGTAAACTTTCCTTGGCACTTTGCAGTGACTTGAACTAACTTGCGGTGCCAAGACATTGAGTAACGTATGACCTCCAAACGGGAAAAGCTACGACACACCTTCACTCGGAGCGAGCCGACGTCTTCGTCATAGCGGCTTTGCCGCACAGCACCAAATATTTTGAGCGTTAGTTATGGCATGTATTTTATATTTTTCAAATTCTTTTTTTTCAGAAGGGGTTAGTATAACTGACACGAAAATGTACTTTAGGCTGGAATACCATTACTTTGCTTACAATTCACAAAAACAAAACGGCCCCACTCTGCAAATTCGCTAACTATGCATACCTAAGCTTAAAACTCTCAGTTGCGCAAGTGGCCATGTATACATCCGGCCTCTCGGCATATGATGACTTCCACAGATGAGATGCCTGGATTCCTCTCACAGGTTTTACGGTGGCCCACTCTACTTGCTTCACCGCACGAAACTCTCGAACCCGTTCCGCAGACAGGTGGAACATGCAGACATTTGTTACTTTTTCACGCAGCACTTCCACAAAGTCTTTAGCGGTGACAATCGTTGAGTTGAGCGAAGATCTCAAGTTGGTGAGCGTTGCGTGGTGTTTAAGAACACCACCTACTCCATCACAAGCGCTTTTTCCGTGTCCATTGGCTGAAAAGATCCATCTTGCCAAAGAGTACGGCTTCCGAGATAATTCGTGCAATTGGAAGCGATTCTTGAAATGCGCCGCCGCTCCGTCTGACACAAAAATTATTTCAGAAAAGAGCGGGTAATGCTCATCAACACACTCTTCTATGGCTTTTGTGGCTAGAAGAGCGTCAGCTGTGTCATGTGTCGTGTCATCGCTGACAACGGCAAAGCTTTCCGTGCCTTGCGTGGACGTAACCACACATGAAAAGAGACACTGGAGTTTTTTTTCAATGAAAACTCTGCACTTCGGTTGGGAAGATGACTGTCCAATTTTCCGCAAAATCGAAGTGGAACATCACTGCCTTGGGTGGTAAGGCGGTTCTTGTGTCACGTATCATGCTTCGTTGAAGGTCACGGATGTAAGAACGCCTCATATACTTTTCGCTCCATGACTCCAGTTCCTTTAGGAAAGCGGAAGTGTCCATTAACTTTTTGACGAGTTCGCCGGCGTCCCATAACGCGTAACAGATCTCTTCGTCTTCGTCGAGATGGAGCGACTGCAGCGAGATGCTCTGCATTTTTGGGCACTTTTCGCAACGGCGCAGGAAGCAATCGTTTTGTGGAGCGCTGCAGAGGTAGATGCGCTTGAAGTCGTCTTCGGTAAATGTCTCCTGAGAGGCATTTGTTATTGCCGTTAAAAGCAACTGTAAATTGACGCAATATATGCAAGCGCACACCTCATGTTCGGGACTCTTTTTTACTCATTTTGGTCGTAGGAAATAGAACTTAGAGATGCCTAGTTCTCGATGGGGATGGTCCTTCCTAAACAGCTGGTAAGCTTCCTTAATAGAGCGGGTCATAAACCTTTTTACGACTTTGGTCTTGTTGTCGTTGATCATGGCTTTGACGACGTCCATTTTGTTGGGGCTTTGAATACAGCATGCGAGGTCGTCGCGTGTGTAGTACTCAAGTGCAACTCTCACGCCTTCGGCATTCGCCTTTTTCCCCATGTAGGGATCAGGGGTTGCCCATACACCACCTTTACGGTTCAGCTTTCTTGTTTGATCAATCAAGTAGGCAGTCGCTTCTGGCACCAGACGCAAAATTTCTTTTTTCGAGATGCTTGGTGGCAGAAGCGTGTACAGTCGCTTGCGTTCCTGGTGGGAACTGCATGCCTTCAGCGCTTCGCGGAACGCGTCAAACCACTCCGCGCAGTGCTCATAACTGTCTTCGCCGGTTTTCATGCCATAAACGCCTGACAGCTTTCTTCTAATCGAAGAACTCACTTGAGCTTGTTTTTTCTTCAAATATGCCTCGCGCCTTTTTTTTATGGTTTTACGCGGTTTCAATGGAGTTACCGACGGACTAGCAGCACACAATTCTTGACTCACTTCAGCCAAAACTTCATCAGAGTCCCGGAAAGAAGAGTCTGATGTACTCACGTTGTGAGGAGAAGCAATCTCATTCTGGAGGTATTTGTAGCAATGTTGGCATAAAAGGTCAGATTCGTTCACTGTCCGTGGAGCCAGTAGCTTTTCCAACCGCACTTTGTTGAGTCTCCATACCGATACGAGGTGCTTATCGCTATACACTTTCTTCTTGTGTCTCCGTAGATGGTCCACACAGAACAATCGCACGGTGCTGAATCGTTGGGCCATGGCTGTTCGATTTGACACTAGACTCTTACTCGCTTCGTAAATGACAGAACTTCAAACGTCCTCACAAACGCCTATTTGAGAGGTTCTGAATTCCTCTTTCCCGGCTCCGAATATCCGGTCAGAGTTCGGAAAGAAAATGTCCTTGTGGTTATCAACTTCTGTCTTCCATTGTACATATAATCGGTGCGTCACGCATGGTTAAGCTGGTGTTGTTTGTTTGTAGTACCACTTATTGAGCACCAAAGACACCGAGTCTCCTGTAAGCATAGCAATTGTCAGCCGTCTTTTTTTCTTTTTTTTTTTTTTTACCTTCTAAAAGTTTTTTATATTGTGATGTTTTTTGGGGTTTTCAGTGTTGGAGTGTAGTTTGTGTGTGTGTGTGTGTGTGTGTCTTGGGGAAGGGGGTTACGGAAGTAAAATAGAAGAGGGGGTTAGGGGTTCGGTCTCGGTCGGTTCGCATAGCGTGGTGCAACCCATCTGTTCAGGTCCTTGGGAGAGGTGCCCGTTCCCGGTGCTGTCCTTAACCTTGGAGTGATTTAGTTTGTCTAGTTAGGTTCGGTCAAGTCTTTGCGATCGCATGTCATGATCTTCCCTATTTTATTTATTTCCGCGTGGACATGCATTTATTGTCGTTCTTCTCGTGAATAAGTTCAGCTGCTTTTGAGAGTTCGTTTCGCATTGTCCGTTATTTTTGTTTTTCCTCGTCTCTGGGTTTAGATTGAAATGTTTCCTGACCAACTGGCATGCATATTTTCCCTTACAACTACTCTCGCCTTATTTTGCCGTAACTGACTCTTCACAGCTTGGGGTTTCAAGACAATGTGATGTGCTTACGATTACTAACTACCGCAAGCAGTGACGTTCGCAGGCGTTTCTTGCTCGTGTTAGGGGGCGGGAAGAAGAGGGCAGGGCGGGGGAGGGGGTATAGTCACACAACGATAAAGCAATGCTCGGAACAGCGCGACTTTCCGCTCTCTACGACAGAGTCCCGCTTTCCAGCTTTTGACGCTTCCATGCAGGGGACGTTATGCGGCAAAGCCGCTATAACGAGACGTCGGCTCGCTCCGAGTGAAGGTTTGTCGCAGCTTTTCCCGTTCGGAGGTCATATGTTACTCAATGTTTTGCCATCACAGGTTAGTTCATGTCACTGCAAACTGCCAAGGGGAGTTTAAAAAAATAAAAGATGGAGTTTCTTAAATATCGACGCCCAATCGTGACACATTTTGTAAAATCAGCCGCATTTCCGCGTTAATAACAAGAAGACAATTAAGGGTGGGCATATTATCTTTATACATTCGTAAAGATAATTCAAAGGCGCGCATTTTGATATGTTTTGTGAAGTATTATAGAAGATAGTCTATTTGCAAAAAAAAATTGTGAATATGTCTCTAAAACGTGTTTTTATGCCATGTTTGACTTTTTTGTTTGCATAGAAATATGTTATTGATATTTTTACTTTTTTGGGTATCTGTTGTATATCTCTTGTGAAATATATTAAGAAAGTTATGGTAACGTGAAAGCTTCGATGAGAAAATGACGACTGTGCAAACTAGCATAGTGAAATCTTCTCAATTTCCACGCCTCGAGCTTCTCTATTTTATATCTCAGCGAAAAGAAAACGTTACGGCCTTCATATATAGCGGAATGTTCCTCCCAAGAACATGGCTTTCATATATATTTTTAACAAAAATATCAAAATTATGACCCGGACCACCATTGCATGAACTGACGTGGAATCACCCTGCAGTGGAAGGTACAGGCCCGCGTCCCCTCTCCCATTTTGAGTGTACGCAGGCTCTCCTCCTCCCCCATTTCCGGGGAGAGGAGGAGAGCCCGAGCACACTCAAAGTGGGAGAGGGGACGCGGGCCTGTACCTTCCACTGCACTGCCAAGAAAAGTTGTCGCGGAGTATAGTCAAAGTGATGGCTGCTTTACCTTTCCTGGGTCTGTCGGAGATTCACCGCTTTTTCACCGGCGAGAGTCACCGTTGCCTCGGAAAACAAGGAGATAACAAGATGAAGAGATTGACCTCTTAATCTAAAATTGAGGTCAGCGATCAAACTATAATACGGGAAGGGTTCACAAGGGTCGCGCGGGCATGTTCCGTTCAGCACGCCAGCCGGTCGTGGGCAAACGGTCGCCGAGTCGCGGAGTGCCTGCTGGGCCTAACTGCAGAGCTCGCTTGGTCGCGTTCGGTGGAATCGTGGCCGTTGGAGCTTTTCCCGGGTACTTGTGGATCCAGCGTTCTTGTTCGTCGTGGTCTGTTTCAAGTACGTTTTACTTTTTTCTTGCTGCTTGAAGTCGGGACGCGTGAGAAGCGCACGTAGAAAAATAAACGTCCGTGGGTCGTCGCGACCGCGACGCTGTCGGCCATGCTGAATTGATCGTCAGAAGTGCGTAACTGTCGTAGGATTTCGTCGTGACCTGCGCAAAACTTACGAAAATTTCATTTCGTGAATACGAATTTGTTCTTAAGTTTTGTCTTACGCGCATTTTTTGGCCTGAGATCGTTTTGTGAATCTGACCTCTGCACTTCCGAAAGTCGCAGGAAAGGTAAGACAGCCGCAGACGACGTTGCGAGCAGACGACGTTGCAAAGGAGCGGACGACGCTCAGATAGGGGGTCGCGATCAGCCATTCAGGGCTCGGTGTTCTGACGTCACCGCTACCCCCTGCGCAAGAAGGAGACGAACTTGCCCTCCGAATAATCCGCTTGAGCCAAACCACCAGCGCCAAAAGTACGTCGTCGTGGTGCTCGTGGTCCTTGTGCGTTTTCTATCACCGGCTCAAAACCAATCACGCACAGCAAATGCGCCGTGATCCAGCGCCTTTTTTTTTTTTTTTGCGCGCGATTGGTCTAGACCAGTGGTCTCCAAACCCCGGCCCGCGGGTCTAATCCGGGCCGCATGAGGTCTTCCAACCGACCCGTTGCTGACCGCGGTCTTTCAGTGAAGACCGGCGCGCAGCTCGCTTTCAGCAGGCCCTCTGCTACCGGCACAAAAATAAACGCACGTAAAGAAACCGCGTCGCAAGGCACAACAATCGCGTGAATTAAGATACCATAAAACTTTCAGCCTTTTCACTTTGGTAAAGATGGAAGGCCAGCGAAGCTGTACTATGGTGGGATTGAAGTATTTATAAGAACTGCTCAGCCAGCATGGCGTCCTGTCATCGCCAGGCCTCGCACTTGCGCTTGGCTTCCGTGGCACGATCGTCGTCGGTGGCGTTGGCCCGCCGGCGCCGGTCACATCGCCGCTTCTGCTCTTGGCGGCGCTTAGGCGAACGATCTGCTCTTCTTTCGCAAGGGTTTCAGAACCACTCGACCCAATGGAACTCGAGGCGATAGCGGCTTCGCGCCGTTTGCGCGGCCATTCGCGCTGCTGCGCACGTCGCCGCCTCCTTGCGCTCCCGCTCTTCTTCCTCCGAACGAACGGCACGCGTCCGACCCATGAGTCCAAAGGGCGCCTGATAAGAGCGCTAGCGCGATCTCGACGTCACGGGGCACAGGACACTCACGATTGGTAGGTGAGACAATGACCTAGGGTGGAGGTGAGCTGGCTCGAGTTTTGTGTCGACACACCGCTTGTGCACGGACACGATAGTGGAGGAACTAGCCCTTAAAAGCTTGCTGTAAATATGCAGGAGCACGCTTAAGCTTCGCCTCTAATGGCAATTTCACACTGAAGCGGATCCGCAAACGTGAAGCGGATCCGCGTGTTCTCAACCGCCAAGCAGCTGGGATCGAGCGGTTGGAGCGCCAACCGCTCGATCAGTTTTTGCCAACTGCTTCGGAACCGATTTGCTCCAACCACTTCCGCGAACCGCGAAGCGGCAACCAATCGCAACGCGACGTTGACGTGACGTCGATGGATTTCGAAACAAGATGGCATCTGTCGCTGGTGACGCGTGCAAGGCGCTGTAGTCCTAGCGCTACTGCAGACAAATCAACGAAGAAATATGATGTTCACGTCCGTCATTTGAATCCATAGTCCGCGTTTCCCCCTCCGCTAAGCCCTCCGCAACGAAGAAGCCGCTACTGCGCCTGCGCGCCGATGGCCTTGGCTGTAGAATTCCGGTTACCGTAGCGGGCTGCGGAGAACATTACGGGAAGGCGAAAGCGATCTACGAATATTCTCTATTGAAAGCTTTCGACACCTTGAAGGACCACCACGAACGCCGACGGAAACGACGTGAGCCTGATTACGTGACCAACACACTACCGCGGAGCTGGTGGGGTACCTGCGCTAGGTCGACCTGTAACGTTTACTACTACCAGAAGGAATAAAGGGAACCTACTTCAGAAATAAAGTGTACGTACCAGACGATGCAGAGGTAATGCATTCGAAGTTTATTTGAACTTAATCTTAAAACATCAACAACAACAGTAGACTCGATCGACGTGCAAGTGACGAGAGGAGAGTCCGCCACCAACGAAGCCACGGCCGGCTGGCATCGAACACATTACCTCGCACCACGGTCCACCAGTGCCACTCACAACTCTGAAAATGATAAGAGCGAACAACGAGAGGGGGAAACTGGCCCTCTATCCTGGGTCCACTTCGAAGAAAAGGTCTGGGGCATCCTGTTCTGATCCAGCAAGGCGCTCCTAGCTGGGCTCTGCTTCTGGGCGAAGTTGAGAAAATCGCAGGCGGGTTTTGAGGGCCCATGTCTCTTTTTTGCTGCCTGAATTCGTGATGCATGCCAACATCCCGAAGAATAATTTCCAGCTTGCCAAAATAGCAATATTTTGGATATGAATCGTGGATTAAACGGTATTTTTGGATCGTAAAACAGGGTTGCCAAACGCAAGTCTCAGTAGATCTCGCCGACAAACCGCCAACCGCCTGTCGGTGTGTCTGAACGGGATCGCTCGCGAACCGCATCCGCAACCGCTTCGGACACGCAGCTCAACCTCCAGTGTGAATGCGCCATAAGAGTGGAGCGAGACACTTAAACGTATCATCATCGACTCCTTCCCAACCCGTGAAAGAAGGGTCTGCGTGGCCTAGCCGTGTCTGGCTCGTTCCAAAAGGGCGTGAGTTCGAATCCCGCCAAATGTTTTCTTTAAAACAATTACTTTATAAGGTAATATAATTCGGCTGTGATGTCATGACCCTATCGACCAATCATGATTGTCCTGATTGGTCGATAGGGTTAGCTCCTTAAAGGGGTGTTCCAGAGTTTTTTTTAGCAACCTCAGCTAACTAAATTTTCTGACTCCCCGGCCTTTACCCTTTCCGGTATGTTATTTAAGATCGCGAAATTCATAATAGTTATGGTGAAATCGGTAAATGAAAAGGTAAATGAAAGTACCTACTTGGTACTATATGCTTATATTTCACTAATTAAAGTTAAATTACCAAATTTATGTTTATTATTGTAATCATTGCGACCATTAGCCCCCCCCCCCCCCCCCTCTCCCCAAATATGAAACCCGCATGGCCGTATAGCTCACCAGCACAGACTGCATTAGTGTAGCTTTCACAACTTTTTTCAAACAAATCTGTATAAAAAAAATTTATGATAAAAGCACCCTGTGGAATGTCTCATGGACCAAAAAGCGGCTATGACGTCACGTCGCTGCGGTGGCGCTGATGTTGACACGGCGCATGCGCAAATGCTTCACCTCACGTGAATCTGCTTCAATTTTTTTTCTTCTTGCGCATGTGCAGTGCCCATGTGGGCAAACGCGGGCTTGTTTATAAACATCTCGATGGCGCCTACTGTAACTTTGTCGCGAAATGTCCTACCATGTGAAAGTCGTCGTTTGGCAACACCTTGGCCAGCTTAGTAACTTCCGCGCCGCAACCTCGGAGCATCTTTCCAACGTTGGCCTTGGCTTGCATAACACGCCGTGGGTCCCCTGAACAACAAAACAAGTAAAACAAAAGTAACTCCAAAACATAGAGCGTTGTACACCGGACTAGAAAAAAGTTGGTTCTATACTTTGGTAAATGTAGCAGCTGAGACATCTCCGTCTGGCTCCAACTTTCCGAGCTTTTGTCCAGCTGGTCGTGCAAATAAAGCGCACCGAGTTTTCCACTGAACCATGCACATCCATGAATAGTCAATGGTGTAAACTTCTCATCACTCATCCACGTTTCAGAATAGGTGTCCAACTTCACTAAGGTGGCTGAACTTGAACGGATGTCTTGAAAAGGGTGAAAGGGTTCCCACCAGGAGATAGGTGGCTTAATTCAAACGTATTATATTTGCGGGATGGATGCAACTCATTAGGAGCATGAGAGTCCATACTGCGCGGTACTCCACTTCGGCTGATCCGAATTTTCACATTGTATTCAAGCTACTGGTACTTCTGATATCATTTCTAACACAGCGGCTCTGCGTTTCATTAAACTTGAATAGTTTCGCGGTGTTCTGGCTTTCGTGACTCTGAAGTCTCTCTTGAGACGTTCTTCATTCACTGACGAAATCCGAATGTCCACAATAGTTTTATATATATATATGATACCGTGTCTCAGTTGTTTAATAGAGATTCGTTCCCGGGTATTTTTTTTTATTTGCAAAGCAGGGACAGAGGTTTGTGACCAGCCCTCCTCCGTATATGCCGGATTGCTCGCATTCCACAGCACTAGTCAAATCAGTTCGCCGTGTTAACTCCTTTTCTTCTTTTATACAATATAGATAGTTCTCAAGAACAGCAAAGTTCCCTCAACGGAAGCGTTCCCTACATGACAACTCCCTATTCTAACACTGTCTAAACTTACAATAGCCATTTCAGCACGCGCTTGTCCAGTACGAACGTTAATTAAACATGCATGTTAATTCGGCAATACTATTTCTTGCACTCAGGAGCTTAACTTGGGAAGGAAGATAGTATTTATCATATCGATCAATGGATAGCTGTATAGTTACTTACAGTTGAAGAAATGGCGGAAGCAACGAACTTGAGTACCACCCTAGAGCGGAAAACCGGAACCCACGGCCTGCAGCGGAAGTGGCACCCCCCCCCCTCCCCCGTTGCCGCCATCTTCGCTGTTCGCCACAGTAGTGATCACGTGACGTCAAGGTGGCTGCGCCCAGAAGTGGGCCAGATCAGATTTGTCAGATCACGGTCAGCAGATGGGCCCTCTGGGGCTGTGTTCCAATCTTACTCGAATGGATACGAGTTACTCCGGCGGATCATGTCCCGTGACACGACAGATAGAGCAACTGGACGCGGGTAGGGTTTGGAACGCCAAGGTACATAACCTTTACTCTAGAGTGAGATCGAGTAAATTTTGGAACACGACCAAGTTACTGTGATCTTGCCAATCTGACCTGCTGCACTTCTGGACGCAGCGGCCTTAAAGGGCCCATGAAATGAATTTTGGGCTGGGATGAATCAATTTCGATTGGGATTTTACTAATAGCACATAGGGGGTTCAGTGGACCAAAAGAAAAAAAGGTAGAAGTCAAAAGCCTGACTTTCGGTACTAAAATTTGAAAGCACAGCGGACTGTTTTGTACTTCCTTCCCTTCGTAAGCTCTCTGCCTTCTCACTGTGATACATCCGCGGTCCCCAAAGCGCGTCACCGGGTCCAAACGCACGTCACACAACATCAGACCTTACTTATTTCCTTCACCCTTAAAGGGATTGTCCGGTCAAATTTTGTATTCGAGAAAACAATTGAAGATCATTGTTATTGCCTCGAGAAGCATCGTACGTGCAATATCCGAATATTATATGCCCCTCTGCGTGAGTAATTGAATTTATACTGCTCATATCGCATTCTAGCGTAAACGCTGCTTTCGTTGGCAACATTGAAGCTCTGACGTCACAAAACACAAAGCGAGCATTTTTGTCTCGTTGTTTGCCTGCGAGTGAACGCTTCAGCGTGCTTCGTTTTTGTTGTTGTGCTCGACTTGTTTCGTGGTTGGGTGAGATTTTTGTTGCGCGGTTGGGTACCACAACCACCGGGCAGCACATGCGAGCCAAGACATGACGTTCCACACTTTTCCGCGAGACGTGCAGTGACGAGCAAAGTGGATCGTCGTCGTGCGTAGGGACTGGGTTCCCGTCCAGATCGAGATCCTGCTTATGCAGCAATCATCTCACAGAAGAAAGCTACGAGCTCAACTCTCAGCGGACAGAAGGCTTGTAAGCTGAGGTGTGATGCTGTGCCAACGATATTAAACTACGTCCACCCACTCCTCGCCCAAATCGTATCAGTCAATTTAAATCTGTTCGATTCGCCTGAACTGGCTGAACTAGTTCGGCAGTGCAGGAACTGGTGCATTCGATTCAACCGTAAGTTGCACGACCGCTGCACTGGCGCGTTCGATTCATCCCAGTTCTGAACGAGTTCAGACCCAGTTCCTCAAAATCTTGCACCGGCTCCGGACTCTGTTCAGCGTCCGTGCAGAAGCAGACGACAAGAGCAGAAGGCGATAGCAGAACTCCTCGTCCGTCTCTGCTCGCGGTGCCATTTTTCGCAGCGCTTGCTTAAATGTCTGCGATGTTTAACAATAACGCCGACACGGAGGTTGCATTTCCTCTGATTCATGATAATAACGTACCGGCGGTGGACGCGGAATTGAGATCCTAACCGAGGGTGGGAATTTGCTTGATTATGATATTCTAAAAGCGTTTTAGGCACTTGCTCGCGTAGGTTTGGCTCCCTGTGGTGAGTGTTGAAATATTGGCTCACGTAAATTGTTTCTTTGTGATGCTATGTGGGGATCTACAATGTTGATATTCTTACAGACACGGGAAAGGTATTGCCCTCCTGATAGTCTCCGCCTTCAGTTGCTCTTGGATGCATATTGACGACTCCGATACATTGCAGAGGTCTGGGATTTAGTGCGTTGGCACTCGCATGTCCACGTAGCTGAGCATAATACTGCATGCTTTGTCCGCTGGTATCTGTGGACGCCCACTAACGGGCCTGAGAAAAACACCGAGAATCGGTATTTCTTTGCCGATTCTCGCTTCAACTTGACGCCAAAGTTACGCCTTCGTCTTCGAGGTGACCGGTATACCGACCGCGCGCTGCCGCCAGTGACTCCCGACGCAAAATCATCCTGATGCCGCGAACCTATCGTCGAAATGCAAAGATTCCCTTTGAGGGGCATTTGCCGCTACCTTCTTGACTTATAACCGACTATAGTTCAAAACTTCCTGGCCGAATCGAACAGACTTTGATTATGCAGCGAAACCGAAACCAACAGCTTGGCCATCTCGAAATGATACCAGAAGTTTTATTTAGCACGCGTGCAGCCCGATATCTGAGTGACCCGCGTGTGAAAATGGAGCGTAGATACGATTCACCAAGCTCGTCCAAGTCAAGTGACGAGTCCGACATGCATTTGAACGGTTCGCCGTTTGCCTTCGACCCGCGGACGTCGCCTCTGAGGGAATGACCCGCAGCCTCATCACCGATCCAGTGGATCCGCCGAAATGTGTACCCAGATGCCGCTTCGTGTACTTAAGTGCCGCTTCAGAGGCGAAATCTGCATCCTTTGCTTTGCAAGCCCACCTAGTTCGATCGGCGTCCGTCACAGTTGTGTTAGCGCGAAACGGCATACGTTTGCTCGAAGCTTATGGCTGTCTGCGAGTAATATGCTGCTAAAAGGCGTGACTTGTTTTGCTCGTGCTTGGGGACTGCATTAAAAGAACCGTATTTCAGTAGGGTACTGCCTAGGAGACTATATAATTCGAAACAAAATACAAGACATCCATCGACCAACGCTTGCTATCCCAACCATCCGACAAACCTTTGCGTTTTGTGACGTCACGCAGCACCTACGGATGTCAGCCATTGACACTGGCGAAATTCGGGGTGCAGTTTCGTACATAGGATCATGAAAGGTTTAATTAATAACGGGAGATCATACATCAAAATAAAAATGACGTTTGTCTATATGAAGGCTCCCTCGACGTAAGGAGCGCAAGAACTTAAGTACTTCCGGTTTCGACCGGACAATCCCTTTAAGCTGACATTGCGGTGGAAGCTACGCCCTTGCCGGAACAATCAGCCGCCTCCCTTTCATCACCTGACCTCATTCTCTGCGCGCGGGTATGCGCGAGAGAGCGTGATCATGTAGCAAAAGTGTGGCTGGCCCACCGAGCGCGTAGCTTCACAGCACTGTCAGCTTCGGGGTAAACGGGGTGGGGAAAGCAACTTCTGTCTGAATTTTGAGCGACGGGCTGATCTTTTAGGGGGAGAATGGCTCTGTCCGGGTAGACAAACGAGAGTCCGAGCAAGAGGGGACTCCCCCCTTTCCGTCTTCTTGAACCGTTTAGTGCAACGTGCGATTTATGAGTTGAACTGTTTAACGTCACGTAGCCAGTCATGTGGCAAACGGGCAAGATGGGGGCAACCGGGAAGGGGGCGGAGGGGTGCCATTTTCTGCCGCGCATCTCATTACCGCTTCGCTGTCAATAAGATCGCGGCATTAGCCGAAAAGGATACCTGTGAACGATTCACGCCTAAGCAAGGAGCGTGAAGATAACGGGCTTTCTATACTGCTTTAAGTTGTAGATACACTGGTCAGTCATATTTCATACAAAAGACACTGTTTTCGCTGCGGACATGATTAGAGGATAATCCGCGAACGCGGCTTTATGCTTTGAACATTTCTGCAGACAGTTTTGTATGATATTGTGCAGTTTTAAAAAAGCTCACACTGAAGCCTTGCGTACGGAAATAAGAGCGTCATCGCCACTGCGCATGCGGCGAACGCTAACCAGGTTTTGCGCTTTGCGTGCTCTATTTTAGCGTACGCTATTTTTTGGAAACTGCGTGCGTGCGCCAATAGTCTTTGCGCTCCTCTAAAGAGGATTCGTGATGCTCGAGAAGTTGGATAAAGCCAAGACGAGCACGGTTAGAAAATGGCGGCTCCTACGAGACCGCGGCTGCGGGCGGCTCCCGCTGCTTGGGCGGTCGTCGCGAGCACAACGTCGGCGGCATTCACGCGACTGCAATTTTCAATACAGGACAACATTTCACTCCTTCGTGAGATCCACTTCCTAGACGGTTTGAAAATACCCAGCAACGTGGGCAACGATCGCCGGCAACTTGCTGCTTGCGACGCGCGAGCATTTCTCGCCGAGGTGACAGGTGGAGAAACGAGAGCTAAATGAGCGACCGGATTTTGTACCCCTCGGTTGTCTCTTTTTCTGTGGCGCCATCTATGTGGAGCACCGCGAACTCTCACTCCAGGTGGGCGACCGGTGGCGACCGGCTAAACTGACGGAGATGGTTTCTCGTGGATTTTCAATAGAGGACTGTCGTGCTCTCGGTTTATTTTGCGCACTCTCCCATAAAGTTCCATGCAAATCCGATTCCCATTTTTTTCCTCTCGCCGCAGCGCCATCTGTCGCAACTGTGTACCCGCAAACAGACGAGTACACAATCCGGTCACGGCGCTGCGGTAGGCCCTTCTGTGGGCCGTTTCCCCACCTGCCTATCTTACAACCTGCTCTGGACAAAAAGAAAACTTATTTTAGAGCGCAGCTCTTAGGCGCCTGGTTGCGGCTTGAGCGGCGTCGCCGTCGCCGTCGGCGTAACCGCGCGGTGCATTATGGGTAAATTTTCCAGCTAAATCTAGCGGAAAAATTTCCTCGCTAAATCTAGCGGAAAAATTTCCCCGTTGAAATTATCGGCAAAATGTCCTCGCTAAATTTAGCGGAAAAATAAATTTCCACGTTAAATCTAGCGGAAAAACTTCCCACTAAATCTAGCGGAAAAATTTCTCCTCTAAACTTAGCGGAAAAATAAAGCTACCGGAAAAATTTCCCCGTTAAAATTAGCGGAAACATTTCCTCGCTAAATCTAGCGGAAAATTTCCCCGTTAAAATTATCGGAAAAATTTTCTCGCTAAATTTAGCGGAAAAATAAATTTCCACGTTAAATCTAGCGGAAAAATTTCTCCGCTAAATCTAGCGGAAAATTTTCCCCACTTAATCTAGCGGAAAATTTTCCCCGTTAAAATTAGCGGAAAATTTTCCTCGCTAAATCTAGCGGAAAAATTTCCTGGCTGAATGTAGCGGAAAAATTTCCCCGCTAAATCTAGCGGAAAAATTTCCCCGCTATAGTTAGTGGAAAAAGTTCCCCGCTAAATCTAGCGGAAAAAGTTCTCTGGGGGTCACGTGACCTGGGGGGTCACCCGAACTGCCGAGGTCACGTGACCCCCCAAGGTCAGAGACGCCCCCAGGTCACGCGACCCCCAAGGTGACGTGACCCCCCGAAGATACGTGACCCCCACGTGACCTGGGGGTGTCACGTGATCCTGGGGGGTCACGTGACCCCCAGGTACGTGACCCCCAGAGAAGTTTTTCCACTAGCTTTAGCGGGGAAATTTTACCGCTAAATCTAGCGGGGAAATTTTTCCGCTAGATTTAGCTGGGAAATTTTTCCGCTAAATTTAGCTGGGAAATTTTTCCGCTAAATATTGCGAAGAGATTTTTCCGCTAGACTTAGCGGGGAAATTTTTCTGCTAAATTTAGCGGGGAAATTTCTCTGGGGGTCACGTGACCCCCCTAGGTCACCTGACCCCCCGAGGTCACGTGACATCCCCAGGTCACGTGGCCCCCTCCCCCGAGGTCACGTGACCCCAGCAAGGTCACGTGACCTTGCTGGCCTTGGCTCCTCTTCCTCAAGAGCTGCGCTCTAATTCGGCGTTACAGGGAGTTGTAAACGGCTTTCATTTTTTTTCTCAAGTTACAGCATTTCGTGCGTGAAATAAGAATGAACCTTTACCACATACCGACGGCACCAGGCAGTGGCTGGACGAACTAAAAATCGAAAAACTGACCTACCTGCGCTACCAATTGATAATGGGAGCTACGTTACCAGCTCCTTCGCTCTCCAAGCTGCGGCGAGTGCCCAACGCTACTTTAAAGAGGGGCATCCATTGCGTCCACATAAACGTTGTGTTTTTCTTTCCGTCCACTTTTTTTTCTGTAACACAATTTTATATATGCTGCAATTACGTGTTCTACTCGCTGATCCAATGCCTCCTTCCAAATTTCGTCGATTTTTCGTACCGACTTCTGCCGCTTGGCATCGGGCGCTCGCGCGTGCGCAGAACGCTTCTCGGAATAGGTCCATTGTGACTGGCTTAATGGCGTTGCCAGCGCGATATGCTGGCGTGCGCTAAAAGTTTGTACGTTATTCTAGAACTCCCTACTTTATATATTTTTCCCAAAGGTGTCAGAATATGTTGGAAGGAAAGTTAATTTCTTATACTAAGGATACACACAAACATGAGTTCGATAAATGTGCTTTATTGGTGTCCATGCGATGTCCACATCGGAGTAGAGTCCTCACATGTCTTATCCCCACGCTCCAATTGGTTCGCCGAAGTCACAGCTTTCACTGTTTACTATGTCACGCCGAAACCGCGGAAACTCGCTTGTTGACGTTCTCGCCCTAAGAGACGGTGCTGACGTCGACGGGCCCAGAAGACGTCGGCCGCATGAAGTAACGCACGAGTGGAGTGCATATGCACCTAACCTTCGTGACGACAAGCGAAAGGCTTCAAGCTTCCTGTTTTTTTTTTCTTTCCTTAGTCGAAAAAGAAACAGCTTTTTTTTTCTCCCGGAACTTTTTTATTTTTGATAGCTGCAAAATTTGAGTCCGATTTATTGATTGGAAACTGTATTATACACGCGATGTTACGTTACTTTACGATTGTAATTATAATTTATTTTCAGTTATATTTTATATTGCATTTATGGCAGAGAGAGACACCACCAGGACAAGATACAAACAGCAGTAACTGCGCACATCTTTCAAGTTATCTCCTCCCTTGTATAGCTGTGAGAGGAGCTTCAAACACGTAATGAAGTCAATTTCGGTTTGAGATGAAAGAAGCAGGTCGCTATTTTTCCAAAACGGAGTTCCTGAGCGATTCGATAAATTGGTGTCGCTAGAACGGCATCGGTGATCCACCGTTCGATCAAATGAACTTTGCCATTCGCTAATCTGTTATTCGATGAAACGTCATGGGCGTGGCTTCGCTCGCTAAAACGTCGTTCGATCAAGTCAGTGCCTCCAACGTCGTACACAACTCAACGTTAATTATGCACATGGTAGCGTGTTAATACTTCAAGAGTTATAGGTTGTACCATGTTAACGAAGTGCATAGAAAGGTTCCTGTAAAAAGTAACTTCACTTAGTTACAAGTAACTAGAAAAGGAACCTAACATACAGATTGAGTGATACCGAAAAAATGAAAGTTTTTAGGTTTGTACCTCAGGTACAACAAGGCTACCCAGATAAGGATTTGCAGTTACTTGTACCAGGTACTTTACTACTCTAAAGCAGAAAATCTTTCGTATAATGTATTAGCAGCGTACAGTGGCTTTACGTGATGCGCAGGCTCTCCCACCATTGACCATCTTCATTGGAATACTTCAAATACTCACGTGTTTCAAAGCGTCCGCAGCAACCTGCTACTGTAACCAGAAAAGCGATGGTAATGAAAGCCATCCCAAGACTTCTAGCGGGATACGTTGGCATTCTTAGTGGCTGTGGGTGACCCAGTAGACACTTAAGAGATGCCGTAGTTGCTTTCTATATATAGACGAATGCTTTTTGAGTCGGACGCCTTCGACGCGTTGTTGAGCTATATTTCAGCGATGCTGTGGTGTGTTTATACAGAAGTTGCTAGGGGACATACAAGCGCCACTTCCTGAATCCACATCCCTGCTGGCTACGCGAACTCGGAAAGATTAATTGAAAAATAATATTAATAATGACAACAACAACCTTCCAGCTGCGGAATACTTGTACACGTGATATATGACTAACAAAGGTTCGAAAGAAAGAACAGGAATATACGTAAAGGAAAATTCCTTTCAGATCAGTCTAATAGAGGTAGTTTAAGCAAGAAACCTAGTTTATACCCGTGCCACAGGGGCAACTCGAATACCATTTACAACGAATGACATTTGAACGATCGGCCAATCAGCGCGCGACACTTCGAGCGTGGGGTGTTCCACGCGCGACAGATCGCGAGCCGATTCGTCGATTACACGAATGTCATTCGTTGTAAATGGCATTCGAGTTGCCCGTGTGGCACAGGTATTACTATACCTTGTTTCCCCCCAAGTGAGGGCGCAGTCAAGGCTACTATAGTCGCTGATAGGTTAAGGGATGCAGGGCGTGGCGAAGTCCCTGCATCTCATTATCGCACCCCAACTGCAGCGTCAGATGATAAGATCAACGAAAAAACAAATTTCGAGGCTAAAAACTTGAACATAATAAGCAGCACTAGGGAGCCTTCATATGCGCTTTGTCTTATCTCAGAAGTTCGGAGCAGCGTTGTGGAACCCACGGAGGGAGGATTAGCATTTTCCCCCTCGGATGGGATTACCGATGGACACAAAGGCCACTTTCCGGCGCACGGGGAAACAATGAGAGAAACAAAATGGCGGTGGAAGAGGGTGTGGGAAAGGGAAACAGGCAGTTGGCATCACTCTATGCGAAGCGCACATGGAATACACACTATTCCTGTGTATTCCTATGGGAAAACGTACATGATATTTTTCTCTTCGTCAGAAAATAATCGAAGTCAGAGTAGTTTCTTTACTCGTAACGGGTACTACGTAGCTCTATTCGCATCATAAAAGTGCATTTTATTTAATTAATGTTCTTTTTTTTATATTTTATTACCAAGCAATGTTTCAGTTAGGGAAAAATCGAGGCCCATGTCTATGTTGCAGAGCACAATATGTCAATACAAGCTATCAATTCAAGCGAAAAGAACAATTGAAAAGTGCGTAGGATTTTATTCAAGCTGTAATGGCATTCAGATGACAAAAACGCAATTTGTTACTAATGCGCAGTTCGTTACTAATCGAGTAGGTGTTCTTTGTTCCCTAACTCCATGCCTCATTCTTGTCGTCTGTTTTGATTGTTTGATTTGGCATATATAAGATAGTTTTGTTGTTTCGTCGGGTGTATCTCGAAACAACCCATTCTTATTTGAACCCTTCTCGTTTGAACCCATTCGCAAAACGCCCTTCTCGTTTTAACCTTTCGCGTTTCGACCCTTTCTCATTTGAACCCGTCGTCATTTGAACACGATAGTGAGGTATAGTAAGTAGGAAAAACAGTTGAGGATGAAGGTTGAAGATGAAGCGAATCCCGAGTCGACGACTCTCTCAAAAAGAAGTTAGTCACCTAAAATTTCAGTGACTGCAACATCTTAGTGTCAGCCTTAAAAATTAAATCGTGGTCGCGCTCTTGAACATACAGTATTTATTGCTTTACATGAACTCATGCAATGCTCACCTCGTGGACATATCCTGGTTGTTTCAGCGAAGGCTTGAAAGGTGCCCTGGGAAGGTTCCTAAGATCGCCAAAATATGGCGTAAACTCACTCTTCTGGCTCCAAGCACCCAAGAAATCCATAAATCATAACGATGCGCGGCCGCCTTTTCAATTAAAAAGCAATCAAAGGTGGAACACGCCAAGGTCATCTGCGGCAATGGGTGGAGCATTGCTCCGGATGCCAGGACGACATGTGACCAATGAAAACGCGACATCTCGTTGAGATTGCAAACGCTGTAATTACAAAATTGCGTGAGAGTGGTCCTGGTTTCGGAAAATGCTAATCCCATCGCCGCAGATGGCCTCGGTGTGCTGCGATCTTTGATTGCTTTTTTAATAGGGAAATCGGCGGCGTTTCGTCATGATCTAGGCATTTCTAGGATGCCTAGGGCCATTGAATTGAGTTATTTTCATGTTTAGGCGATTTCAGAGACCTGTTCAGGGCACCTTTTAGAGATCCCTAAAAATAGGCAAATTAAGAAATAAAAAAGAAACTCCTTTTGGGAACAAACTGCCAGCCACGGCGGACAGCAAGGAGTATGCTAATTAGCTAAATAATTAAAATTAAATTATTAACTTTTTTATTGAGCGAAAAAAGAATATATAGTCCCAATGAAAAGCATTGTAATCATAATAAAAAAAACACTAAATTAACTCATTTGGAAAAATAATATACGTAAAAAAAACAGCAATTTACGGCGTTCCAAAAAAAAACGCTCCGTAGTACGTACTCCTAGAAAATTGTAGTCGAGGAATAAAATTAATACTTAGTAAACCATGTAAAGCCGTAATCTAACTGCTACTATATTATAAAAGAGACAGTCTGTAGAGACCTGTTCGCTGCTTGTACGTCTGCCCCTCTGTCCCATTGGTCATACATGAACCGTCTGCATAGGTGTTTGAAGTATACATATATGCGTCAAGCTAACATCTTGGGAACATACTCGAGGCGAGTGCGCAGATAATTTCACCATCGTGTCTGCTGCGAACGTGACTTCCGGCTTTAGCACATTGCATACACGAGCTTCTTTCAGGCCCCACTTCGTAAAACCGTTGAGCTTCCCGTGACCTCCGGTAACAATGATCGCAAACTCGCAACTGTCACCGCAATGATCCGCCGTCTGTACTCTAACGATCGACAGAATGGCCACTGAAGATCAGCGGCAGCATCAACGGACGAAGCACGGACGCGCAGCGAGTCGGGAGACAGGTGCCGCCAACGCGCCACAGGACGACTCTTGCGTGCGAGCAACGTCAACAAAAGGGAGTTTTCGTAGACCGCGTTTCCCTCTCCGCTAAGCCCTCCGCAACGAAGAAGTTGCTACTGCGCCGTCGCGTCGATAGCCTTGACTGTAGAGTTCCGGCTAGCGAATAGCTGGTTGCGGAGGGCGTTGCGGGACGGCGGAAACGATCTACGAAAACTTCCTAAAGACTCTACGATCTACGTGTTGACTGCCGAGGAGGTCATAGCTTTGGTTCTGTAAGAGGATGTAAACCGAATCTTAATTGCGAAAAACACCCGAGAGTATAGGGTAATTTATTAGTGTACTCACATGGCTGGTAGATCTTGCAAGCAGGTCCGCTGACCCGAGAAATGTGCGCGTCAAATGACTTTGACGTCATTACGGTTAAGTGCGCAGGACCGCGGTAAGTCCGCGGACCTGGCGCAAATAGGGACCTTTAGCAAACCGTTGCAGTGCTCCGCGTAACGCACTACCGGAGCCTTTAAAACATTCTTCTAAGCACGCTCCCCCCGGTCACCGTACCACGCGGGCGGGATATGGTTTGCTTATACGGGTCCCGTCCTGCCCACGTGCACACGGTAGGGACTCATCGGACATCGAAGGGCTCAGCGAGGAAGCCCGCTTGAACTGTTCGCGCAAGCTGAAATGCTATCAAGCCCACATAAATGTTCACCGCCATCATCTCCAACCAGGTCGTGACGCGACATAACTTATGAAAAGTATTGCTGTCACTGCCACAACCGGCCAGAATGAGGTCGAAAAAGTATCATACGATTCGCCTCCGTAACCTTTTAGGAACGAGCACCCCGAAGGAAGAATCGTCCCTTTGCCGTTCGTCGATAATTGGGATGACGCGTAGCAACAAGCCACCTTGGCCCAGCAGATACGAATCGTAGTGCTATTTAACTCGCCTGCCAGCGTTCTCGGTGTCAACTGTTATCCCCGAAATTTTCCGAAACCCGCTGACAATCTCGTCCGCCAGAGTTCCCTGTGTCACCTGCTATTCCAGCAATATTTACGACACCCGCTGACAAACTCGTACGTCAGCGTTCCCAGTGTCAACGACTATTCCCGCAATCTTTCGGACACCCACTGACAAAAATCCATCTGCACCCCGGTCCTCGACAAGCTCTTCCTTGCTCATCACTTCACCTCAAGCTACGATCCTTGGTCCACTCGTGCAGCGTCCTAAATCTGCAACGAGTCCTGGCTGTTTCACCTCCTGCCAGCTGTTATTCTGCCTTCCAGCGAACATCCGGTGCCTCCCCTTCGCTTCCGAAGACGACTTACCTACATCTTACCCACGCTTCTCGCCCCCCCCCCCCCCCCCCCCCTCTCCCGCACCCGCTCCCAACCACTATTCTGGGGCGCTCGAAAGGGAGCTTTTTTACAACCTCGTCCTTCGAGACCTTTCGGTACTCGATTCGAGAAGACACCTGCTGCGCTCTGCTGTGAGACAAGTCGCCAAAATTCCAACAGGCTTTGTCTCAATGGGCATCGTCAGCGTTAGTTTACAACCCGCTCAACGCATCCGTGGCACTCTCTGGGGACGACTAGAAGCAGAGGCATACCGACGGGGCTCCACGTCGGGCACCATTTTTATGGGGGGTTGCTCTACCTGGTTGACCGTCCTCGAGTGCTGGCAGTCCGGGGCCGCTGACCCTGGTTGTCAGCCATCGTTAGGACTCGCAGTCGGAGTCCGTGTCCAGGCCTGCTGGTCGTCCTTCCCACGCCAGCGCTGCATAGGCTAGCTGTCCCGGGCTATCACACCACGAGTCTCGCTGCGGAACCACTTCGGGATCATAATGGCCTAGGCCGGTATGGCCAGGGCTCGCCGTTCCCGCCGGTATTGACCCGAACCTCGCTGGTCGACCGCTCCGGGGATCGCCATGGGTTAGGCCGGCTCCATTGTTCCTGCCCGGTCCCAGCCTCGCACAGCACGGCCCGTCTGGCGGAAGCTCGTGCCTCGTCAGCCAACCCCCTGTCACGTGCCCTCCACCCCGTCTTCTTCCGCCCTCGTCTCCAAGTTTCAGTACTTCTTCGAATAGCCTCATATCAAGAACCTAGAAATACACGAGGAAGGTGTTTTAAACATTTTACTTAACATCGATATAAAAAAAGAACCCGGGCCATATGAAGTTACCAAAGAATTTAAAAAAAATGAAAAAGATATATGCTCAGTAAGAATCCAAATATCTTACTTTTAATTTTCGAGTTATTTGCCAAAAATGGTTATTTTACTAGAATGGAAAGTTGGGCGAGTTGGTATGAATTCATTTTGAAAAACAGCGCGAATACCACACGGACAAGAAGGAGGAACACACAGGACGAGGCGCTGACTATCAACTGTCTATTCAGAACACATACATAGAAATTCACGCGAGGTCGGCTTCTTCTTTTTTCTCTTCCAGTCATTCGCCATTAAGCACGCAACATATCAAATTAAAACACACGAGTACATTAAAACACACCAGCACAGGTATAGGTCATCGCGTCTTCCTCTTTTCTTCTTTCTTGGATCTTCAATCTTCAATTCTCAGGTCAACCCATGTCCAAAAAAATTACCTCACTGTCCACTAGGTTAGTGGATGGTTGGCTCACGCACCCGGGTTTTCGTTTAGCTATATGATAAGCTTCTACTAGCTCCCTCGGTAGCTGATCTTTGTGTTTAAACAGCACTTTTGTGTCACTAAATTTTGGCTCACATCCACAATCACGGCAGTGGACAGCTAAATGGGAGTACGCGTTACCTTTTAATGAACTGTGGTGTTCGCGTAGACGAATGTTGAGGCAACGACCCGTCTGACCTATATATGAGTGACCGCATGAGAACGGTATTTCATAAACGGTCCCCTGTGCACAGGACACGAACTTCATGCCATGCTTGACGCGACATCCAAACAGTTCTGGCTTACTTTTCCTGTCAGCACGCTTGTTAACCAGGTTTATAATTCTGCTCAGTTTGTTACGCGCTGAAAAAATTACATTGACCCCATACCTCGAACCGACTCCCTTTAACCCGTGTGAAAGACGATGGATGTAAGGTATAACGGCGACATTCTTTTTGTCTATCTTGGCTTTTTCTTTTTCAAGTTTACTGGAATCATTCTTGATATACCGAGTCACCTTATCGCAGGCTGAAGTAATAATTGAGTCGGGATAATTAGATTCTCTGAGTCTAGCGACCTGTACTGAGAAGCTTTCTTTCATCTTATGAAAACAGGTTTTCGTCAACGCTGACTGTAAGCAGGAATACGTAATACCGTTTTTTACGAGCTTTGAGTGTGCTGAACGATAGTCTAGTAGTTTCTTCGTGGATCTGGGGTGGTGCATCCAACATACGTGATCTTCTTTCACGTCAATTTGGATGTCTAAAAACTGGATTTTGTGCTCCTTAGGAGTCTCGGAAGTGAAGCGGAGTCCTAACCCTTCCTCCGCGAACGTCTTTAACACTTCGCTCATTGTTCTACTAAAATTGTTTTTTTTTTTCTACGAAAACCAGGTAATCATCTACATATCTGACAACCTTTCTGGTGTTGTTCGCCAGCCTGTGCTCAAGGGCCCTATCAACTTTACCTAAAAAAATACTGCTCAGCATAGGGGCCACTCTTGAACCTATACATACACCTGACTGTTGTACATAAACGTTGTCCTGCCAATCGATAAACGTGGATTTTAGATACATAGACAAAAGCTCTAGGAACCCTTCAACTGAGGCTCCACTTTTGGTCCTAAACCTCGTTTCATCGTTGAGTTCAAAAATACATTCTTTTACGCTCTTCATGAGCTCACGATGGGGCATAGAGTAATATAACTCTTCCACATCTATGCTAAATGCGCTACATTTTTCTGGGTTGTTGTCTTTTAAGAATTTTATAACAGACGTCGAGTTTGGAATGTTAAAAGGGTCATCAATCTGCAGTGAGTTGAGGTGGACTTGCAGATATCCTGAAACTGCCCTGAGCCAGGAATCTCGCTCCGACTGGCTCAGGGCAGTTTCAGGATATCTGCAAGTCCACCTCAACTCACTGCAGATTGATGACCCTTTTAACATTCCAAACTCGACGTCTGTTATAAAATTCTTAAAAGACAACAACCCAGAAAAATGTAGCGCATTTAGCATAGATGTGGAAGAGTTATATTACTCTATGCCCCATCGTGAGCTCATGAAGAGCGTAAAAGAATGTATTTTTGAACTCAACGATGAAACGAGGTTTAGGACCAAAAGTGGAGTCTCAGTTGAAGGGTTCCTAGAGCTTTTGTCTATGTATCTAAAATCCACGTTTATCGATTGGCAGGACAACGTTTATGTACAAAAGTCAGGTGTATGTATAGGTTCAAGAGTGGCCCCTATGCTGAGCAGTATTTTTTTAGGTAAAGTTGATAGGGCCCTTGAGCACAGGCTGGCGAACTACACCAGAAAGGTTGTCAGATATGTAGATGATTACCTGGTTTTCGTAGAAAAAAACAATTTTAGTAGAACAATGAGCGAAGTGTTAAAGACGTTCGCGGAGGAAGGCTTAGGACTCCGCTTCACTTCCGAGACTCCTAAGGAGCACAAAATCCAGTTTTTAGACATCCAAATTGACGTGAAAGAAGATCACGTATGTTGGATGCACCACCCCAGATCCACGAAGAAACTACTAGACTATCGTTCAGCACACTCAAAGCTCGTAAAAAACGGTATTACGTATTCCTGCTTACAGTCAGCGTTGACAAAAACCTGTTTTCATAAGATGAAAGAAAGCTTCTCAGTACAGGTCGCTAGACTCAGAGAATCTAATTATCCCGACTCAATTATTACTTCAGCCTGCGATAAGGTGACTCGGTATATCAAGAATGATTCCAGTAAACTTGAAAAAGAAAAAGCCAAGATAGACAAAAAGAATGTCGCCGTTATACCTTACATCCATCGTCTTTCACACGGGTTAAAGGGAGTCGGTTCGAGGTATGGGGTCAATGTAATTTTTTCAGCGCGTAACAAACTGAGCAGAATTATAAACGTGGTTAACAAGCGTGCTGACAGGAAAAGTAAGCCAGAGCTGTTTGGATGTCGCGTCAAGCATGGCATGAAGTTCGTGTCCTGTGCACAGGGGACCGTTTATGAAATACCGTTCTCATGCGGTCACTCATATATAGGTCAGACGGGTCGTTGCCTCAACATTCGTCTACGCGAACACCACAGTTCATTAAAAGGTAACGCGTACTCCCATTTAGCTGTCCACTGCCGTGATTGTGGATGTGAGCCAAAATTTAGTGACACAAAAGTGCTGTTTAAACACAAAGATCAGCTACCGAGGGAGCTAGTAGAAGCTTATCATATAGCTAAACGAAAACCCGGGTGCGTGAGCCAACCATCCACTAACCTAGTGGACAGTGAGGTAATTTTTGTGGACATGGGTTGACCTGAGAATTGAAGATTGAAGATCCAAGAAAGAAGAAAAGAGGAAGACGCGATGACTTATACCTGTGCTGGTGTGTTTTAATGTACTCGTGTGTTTTAATTTGATATATTGCGTGCTTAATGGCGAATGACTGGAAGAGAAAAAAGAAGAAGCCGACCTCGCGTGAATTTCTATGTATGTGTTCTGAATAGACATTTGATAGTCAGCGCCTCGTCCTGTGTGTTCCTCCTTCTTGTCCGTGTGGTATTCGCGCTGTTTTTCAAAATGGTTATTTTCTAAGCGCATGGAAACGTGCAAAAATCATACCGATTCACAAACGTGGGAGTGCTTCAGACGTCAGTAAAAATCGCCCCATTTCACTGACTGGCACGTGCTCTAAGTTACTTGAACAAATAATATCTATACACCTAATGTCTTATCTTTAAAGTTTTAAACTGTTGTTCCCATCTCAATACGTTTTCCGCAAAGGGCTTTCAACAACAACTCATGTGATCGAAACTGTTCACGATGTCCCAAACTATTATTTGGCGTGGTCAATTAATAGTTTGGAAAACTAGGGGGGCCTAGGGAAATCCCTGGTGGAGCTGCAGGGACCGGATTTGGGAGTGGCACCGGTCCAACTGGTGCCACAGGAGTGGCGACGCTCGTCGCCTCCGTGCTGGTTGGCGCTCCACTGGCCGCAACTGGAGCAGGCTGGTCCTCTGAAGTGACGGCCGAGGGTGCAAGCCAGGTCCCGGAGCGAGGCCTGACATGGTCTGCGTGCCGGTGCCAGGTGGTCCCGTCGGGCATGCGGACGAGCAGCGACGAAGCACTCGCTGGTAAATCACATGTCCGGCAGACCAGGGTGGGCCAGGACGGAGGTTCCTGGCGTAGACCGACGCTCCCGGCTCCGGCAAAGGCCCGGGACGGCACCCTCGGTCAGCAGCCAGCTTCTGCTTCAGCTGCTTCAGAAGCGCCGTGGACAGGAGGTCTGGATGCAAGACGTCCAGTGGGGTCTTGACCATCAGGCCCAGCAGAAGCTCGCTGGGCGCACGGCCAGTGACCTCATGCGGTATGGTCCGGTACTGGAACAGTATCCGGGCCACCTAAGTCCGGAAATCCCCGGGCTGGCTCTTCTTGAGCTTGTCCTTGATGGTCTGGACCACCCGCTCGGCTGCACCATTGGAAGCAGGGTGGTACGGCGGAACCAGCATCCAGCGGATTCCATTCTTCTGCAGCCAGTCCAGGTACTCTGCGCTGGCGAACGCGGAACCATTGTCGGACACAATAATGTCCGGCGATCACTGCGCCGCGAAGACTTGCCGCAGCGCCGCAATGGTTGCGCTTACCGATGGACTGGTTACTGGCAGTGCCTCCACCAACTTCGAGAAGGCGTCCACTACTACCAGGAAGTAGTGGCCCTTGAAGGGTCCCGCAAAATCCACGTGCAGGCAGGACCAGGGCCTCTGTGAGAACGGCCAGGGGGTGATCTCCACGTGGCGCGAGGCTCGCTGGTTCTCCTGGCAGACCTGGCAGCCTTGCACCTGATGCACGATGTCCTGGTCCAGGCCAGGCCACCAAACGTGCGACCGTGCCACCATCTTGGTCTTTTTAATGCCAGGATTCCCCGCGTGCAGCAGCTGCAGCACCTTGGCCCGCAGACTTTGTGGAATCACCACCCTGGAACCCCACAGCAGGCAGCCCTGCTCCAAGCTCAGCTCGGCGGTCTTGTGGTTGTACGCCTGGTGACGCAGCTCCTCCCCCCGGGCATCCGCCTTGACCGCCTGAGACAGGACCGGGTCCCGGCTGGTCGCCTGCGCCACCGCAGTCCTGCTAAGCACCCCCGAGTAGGCCCGCTCCGGCAGGAACGCGTCAGCTGGCTCTGGAACGGCAGCAGGCACCTCCGGCAGGGGCAGGCGGCTCTGGGCGTCGGCAGGTCCCACGTCCTTCCCAGGGCGGTAGTCGAGCTTGTAACTGTAGGTCGCCAGCGTCAAGGCCCAGCGTACCACCCGAGGCGAGGCTTGCACTGGGACCACCTTGTGAGGTCTCAGCAGCCCCAGCAGCGGCTTGTGGTCCGTGACTGCCTCGAATTGCCGGCCCCACAGGTACTGATGGAAGCGCCCGACCCCGAACACGAGCGCCAGACCTTCCTTGTCGAGCTGGCTGTAGCGTTGCTCTGCCGCATGGAGCCGACGAGAAGCAAACGCCACAGGGCGTTCCTGACCATCCCGACCCCGGTGCGACAGGACTGCTCCTACCCCGTACGGCGACGTATCTACTGTGAGGACTACAGGCTTGGCCGGGTCGAAGTGCACCAGCACTGGAGCCTTAACGACCAACTCCTTGCTGTGCTGGAAGGCCAAGTCCTGCTCCTTCTTCCAGGCCCACTGCTGCCCATCACGAAGCAGGCGATGCAGCGCCTCCAGATGCGCCGACAGGTTGGACAGGAACCTCCTGTAGAAGTTGATGAGGCCGAGGTAGCTCTGAAGCTCCTTCTTGCTCTTGGGCTTCGGCGCCTTGAGCACGGCCTCAATCTTGCGGGGTGCCGGGGCCAGCCCAGCCTGGGAGATGATGTGTCCCAGGTACTCCACGCTGGGGGTCAGCAACACGCACTTGTCCAGCCTCAGCTTGAGACCGGCGTCCTGTAGTCATGTTAGGACCTTGCGCAGGTTCTGCAGGTTGTCCCCATCGTCGGTACCGGTAACCAGAATGTCGTCCAAGTACACCGCCACGTGCCTCATGCCCCTGAAGAGGTTATACATCTCTCTCTGGAAGATGGCTGGGGCTGAGGCCACGCCGAACGGTAGGCGCGCGTACTGGAAGAGTCCCATGGTTGTTGAAATGGTGACCTTGAAGTCCCCGCAGATCCTGACGCGGACGTCTCGCTTGAGGACTAGAACAATCGGTGCGGCCCACTAAGAGGTCTTGACGGGCACCAGGATCCCCTCTCGCTGAAGCCGTTGCAGCTCCTGGGTGACCCCGTCCTTCAGGGCGAACGGCAGCGGACGCTGGTTGAAGAACCGAGGCCGGGCTCTCTCGGGAACGTGGATGCCAACCGTCGTGCCGGCGAAGGTGCCCCCCCCCCCCCCCCCCCCCCCGGTACAGGGACTGGAAGTCGGTCAGGAGGCTCGGAATGTCCTTCACCACGTGCAGCGCAGCTTCTTGGTACTCCGGCAGCCGAACACCCAGCGAGTGAATCTAGTTCCGGCCCAGCAGCGTCGGCGACGACCCCTTGGTTAAATAAAGGGGATGGATTGCCTCCCTGTCGCCAAGGCGAACGCTGACTCGGTCCCAACCCTGGACCTGGGAAAGCTGCCCGGAGTAGCTGCGCAGCATGACGTCAGACGCCTCGATGGACATGCCAGGGAAGGTCCGCTTGAACAGCTTCCCGGGTATGACCGACACGTTGGCCCCTGTCCCCATCCTCGTCGCCAGTGTCACGATCTTTCTCGAGCGTGGACGAAGGGGGTCAAAGCACCCGCCGAGAAGAGACGACACACAGCCTGGTTGTGAGGGTGAACGATGACTGACCGGAGCGGCGTGCGCTCAACAGCGTTTATTGGGCGCGGTGATCAATGTTGCCCGCCGAGCCTGGCGGCCACAGACGGGTGGACTGGAGGGGGCGCTACATACTTGTTAAAAAAACATTTCAAATGTCTTTTATTCTTGTATATGGTTTACAACCTAGCGTTGTATCAGAGCTACGATCGAAAAGAAGAAAGAGAAATAACATTGCAAATCCCGGTAAATTTAGCAGGTAAATGTTGGCTAAATTTCCCTCTAAATTTAGTGGGAAAATGTTAATAAACTTCCTGCTAAATTTATCGGGAATATTTTTTCACCAAATTTAGTGTGGAAATTTTGGCTAAATTTAGCAGGAAATCTGGCGAAAATTTGCCGCTAAATAGGAGAGGAGCAGGAGAGGAGGAAGGGAGGGTACGGAGGAGGTGGAGGGGCATACGATCCCCTCCGTGACAGTATTCATAAATGAACGAATAAAACGAAAAAGGCACAAGGAACAACCATTTACTGCGGTTCGACCACAGTTGAAAACATTTCAAATGTCTTTTATTCTTGTATATGCTTTACAACCTAGAGTTGTATCAGAGCTACGATCGAAAAGAAGAAAGAGAAATAACATTGCAAATGCCGGTATATTGAGGCAAATATCATTTCTCTGCAACCATCTACCCGAAGCGCAATGCGTACTTGCGGGCGTAGGCAAATACATCGTCCAGCGCCTCCAAGGGCAGGTTGGGGAAGAGAGTCCGATTCAAACACAGCTGCAAACGATACGCGAAGAGAAGGCGGGTGTCAAGCGTGAAACACATGCACTCAAAAATGGCATCACGTCGCGTCGCTGACGTAGCGACGTGGCCGAAAGCCACGCCGCAAAGTCGTAAAAACGTAAAAAATAAACTAGGATTGTGAACAAAGTGTACCAATTGACGATGCCATCGAATAATTCTTATTAACTGAAGAACTGGAAGATACGTTTAGTAACGACATAGAATGTAGCGACCGCATCGTCGTATTCCGAATCTCATTGAACATAGCGGGTGTGAAAAAAAGGGGGTCTAATAATTGAGTAAATACGGTACATTTAGGTGATGACTTTCTGACCGACGCGGCGACCACATTATGTTCGGCGCACTGAGCGCTCTTCACTCTCACGGGGATAGATGGCACCCAAGTATAGAGGGGCTTGTGAAGGCTTGTATAGAGGGCTTGTGAAGGAAATTATACATTCTTCACCCGGTCCCTTTGTAATGTGTGGTGAAATGGTGGATTTGTGTTGGCGCATTGACACTGATTGCCTTTTCCCCTGTGCCGTTGCTGTTTCTTAAGCAAGAACATTCCAATGATGACTCAAGGTGACAAAAATACTCGTATAAATACAAAACTTCCACACACAATCTAGTGGACTTTCAATAAATTAGAGTATTTTAAATTAATTCCGTTAAACAGTTGGGTTGTGCTCGCATGTTTTGTCCGACAGCATGTTTGGTAACAGTTCCGTAAATTGTTTACACTTATTGCGTGGCTTTACAGGTTGTTGAAGGATTTTCGTCAACGCTTACTTTTATCAACAGGGTCCTACACAAACTTTTTTAGACTATGTTGCTTTTCGACCGTTGTGAGTTGCAGGCTTTTTGCCTTGGATGGCTGTCTTCACTAAAAAAACAATCCACAGCAACCTTTTCGCATTGACACAGCGATTTGAAAATAGTTACAATATTTTATATTTTACTTTTGGCGAACAATTTTGCTTACAATGTTTTGCCACCATAGGCAGAGGCACAACGGAGCATGCGCGTCGTGTCTCTGCAAGAACGCCGGTCACTTCGCGCAATGTTGTATACACGTTTGCAAGTCCGGCTTCAGGGCGCTGCCATCTTGCCTGTCTGGGGTGCGCTTGGACCAGTCATAATCCGATTACGAAGCCTTGCTAAGGCGTCGTAATCGGATTATGGCCGCTCCCGAGAGCGCACCCCACTGAGGAAGATGGCGGCGCCCTGAGACCGGACTTGCAAACGTGTATAGCAAATGGCGTACCAGCGCGATTCACATGATTACCAGCGACCTCCTCACTTCCCCCTGCCCTGTTGTTCGGCAGCATCATGAGTTGCAGAGTGAATTTCACAACATTGTGAAATGCGGGACATTTTGAAGATTTGGAAATTCCTCGCCAGACGGCGGAGCACGAGCACTCAATGCGGGAGAGTCCCGCGAGTCACGGGACAGGTGGTCACCCTACTCACAATACGGTGTACAGATCTTACAGGTATTACAGGTATGACAGGTAACGTGTAAGGTATTTCGGGCAGCCAGGGACAACGCTCTACAGATAGCACGGGCTTCTTTGCAGCCTGGAGGAAAACTCTCTCACCAAACTCCGCATGATACCATTTCGATATCAGTTCGTCGGGAAAATGCTTGGCACAAACATGATCACTAGGTAAGATAGTAACTTCCGATTGGCCCTCGGGACTGCAGGACGCTGCGCTCTAGGCGAGCGTCATTCGATGTAGCTTTAAACAAAAACACTCGCTCTGCACAGTTCCGGTGTTCCAAATTGCAGTTGGGAATGAAGCACGTCTTTCCCATCCTAATAGCATAACTTCTTCTTCTTCTTCGGGTTAAGGCTCACCTTCGTGCACGATAGTGGCACCTGTGATCGACGAAGCATTAAAGCAAAACACGAGGCCAGCCACTAGCCGCACACCACCACCGCACCCCCACAAAACGAAAAAGGCGAGCACGCTACACCGTCGACACCGTGGCTGCCGAGGACGGTGCTCATAGCTTAGCGCCCTCCGCGGCGAAGCGGAACTAACTATGGTTCAAGGCTAGCTCCGAACACGATCTGGTCGCTCTCTCCCCGCGGGAAGAGCGGCCACAGTGATCACCGAAATGTATTTCTTCTACCGTGGGAGAGGCTAATTAATGTAGGTGCATATTATGGAACTTATATTCAAAGGAAAAACCTGAAAAAGAAAATCAGGTAAAATAGAAAGAAACGGATGAAGTACACAATCTTTACTTGTGTACCAGGCACTAACAAGTGAATGGAAAATCCAGTGCACAACGGAAGAAATTAACACTAATCCTGTGTTTTCGTTATTGCAACTCTGCATATCTCTTTTAAAACTTTCGGCCGAGCTTTTTTAATTATTTGGACGGCCACTTTTCTGAGTGTTCTCTTACCAATAAATTCCGACCGCTTTGAGGACTCTCCGGTATGTTTGAGACTAGTGTCAATGGCTTTCCCTGTGGACAAAAAAAGGATGCAGCTTTTTCATTCGACCAAGCGCGATGAAATGAGGTAGCTTTACAGGAACATCGCTGGTGAAAACAATTAGGAAAGGAAATGATACGATGATGAGATGGTTGTAATATGCCGCACACATATCGAGGACGATGTCAAGGATAGCGTCTAGGACGACCTCAATGTCGACGTCCTAGAGGGCGACTTAAAAACGACGCCCAGGGCGACCTCTAGGACGACCTCAAGGACGAAGACTGAGACAACGTCGAGGATGACGTCCTGGATGACAACGTGAAAAACGACTTCTAGGACAACCTCTAGGTTTTCCTTAAGGACGACATCGAGGACGACGTCGTAGAGGAAGCTGTATAAGACGACCTCAAGGGCGACGTCATGGAAGGCGTTTAGGAAGACGTCGATGATGAAGACATAGAGGTTGTGCTCTAGGACGTCAAAGGAGTGTCCTAGAGGTTGTCCTCTAGGGCGCTCATTTGATGTCGTTTTTTACGTCGTTTTAGAGTACGGCCAGAGGAACGACGTCTAGAGTCGAGAGTGACCTCTAGGACGACGTCGAGGACAACATCCTAGGAGGCGATGGAAAGAACGACGTCTAGAATGACGTCAAGGACGACATCAAAGACGACGTCTAGAACTTCCTCTAGGGCGAGCTCTAGGACGATTTCAAGGACGACTTCAAGGACGACGTTGAGGACGACATTAAGAACGTCAGGTTATGGCAGCTTCAGCTGCCTGCGCTTACGAACTTACGTTACCGGCGCTTACGTGAATGGCACTTACGAGCTTACGGGACCAGAGCTAACGCTTCAGCCACCATCGCTTCAGCCACGGGCGTTACTTGACCTTGATTACATGAGCTTCAACTGATGTTTCAGCCATGAGCACTTCAGTCAAAGGTGTTACTTTGACCTTGGTTGTGTGACCTTGAGAGTGGTTTGACTTATAAAGCTTCTGCTTTAAAAATTATTACAGGCACGTTCATCCGACCAAACACGATGAAATGTGGTAAGTTTACAGGACCGTCGTTAGTGAAAACAATTAGGCGCGGAAATGGTATAGTAATGAAATGGTTGTAATATGCGGCGCACATCTCGAAGACGAGATCAAGGATGTGGCACGACGTCGAGGATGACGTCAAAGACAGCGTCTTGGACATCGTCTAGGAGGACCTCTAGGACGACCGGTAGGACGACATCTAGGACAACATCAAGGACGTCGTCGAGGACAACATTTGGGACGACCTCTTTGACGACCTCTGGGATCACCTCTAGGACGACCTTAAAGACGATGTCTAGGACGACCTGTAGGACTAGTCAAGGATGACGTCATGGACGTCAGGTCACTTCAGTCTCAGCTAGCCACGCTTACCAGCTTACGCGATCGGCGCTACACGAACGTAGGTTACACAGTCGGCGCTTACGTGACCCTAATCACACGAGTTTGCTCTTCAGTCACGGGCATTACATCACCTTGATCACGGGACTTTAAGTAGATCACCATGAGAACATGGCAATGAGTACGAGGACACGACGTTAAGCGTTGTTGGCCTATAAAGCTACCGCTTAAAAAAAACGCATCTCCACGTGGTGAATGACGTTGATTGGGGCGAAACTCAGTTGGTGCTTGTCTTCGTAGGCAAGCACCAACTGAGACGGAGACTGTAGTAGGCCTGACTACGTTTATTGCATCTCGGCAGTAGGACGAAGAAGAGCTACACGCTGCTAGGCGCAGCCGCATTTATCGGTTCCAACACGGCACTATGTGCCGCTGACGCAGCAGGTTGACGACGACGCCCTCGCTAGCGTCGATAAGCGAGGCCAACAAAACAACAACATAACAATACCGAGCCTTTCATTCGTTTTCATCCATGTCACGCTGCGGTCAAATGCTCAAATGCGTACATAACCACGTTCCATACCACACATTCTCTTTCTGACATAGATGAAAACGAACGAGAGGCTCGGCATGCTGCGGCTCACCGTCTACGCAGACAAGCACCACCAAAGCTTCGCCCAAATCAACATCATTCACCGCGTGGAGGAGCGGTTGCTTTTTTTCTTTTCTTGCCCTACAAGAGCACCGACGCCGGGCATCAGACGGACATACGGACATGGCTAGCCCCTAAGGAGCTTCGCCCCTAAAACTTTAAGCCTTTCAGCTCTGGGGAAAAAGGAAGACCAGCGAAGCTGTACTATGGTGAGAATGAGGTAATGTCCTGCCGGAAGTCGGCAAGCCAGAGTTGAACGGCTGGAAAGGTTGCCGTCATCAATGAACGAATGTGGCAACCTGACAACGGGCAAACCGGTTGTCTGGTTGTCATAGTCGCTCATAGATGGCGGTAGCTGTCCAGAGTTTTGTCTCACCATTTGTTTCCTGGCGTACACGATCCTGGGGAAAGTAGCCCTTAACAGCTCCGATGTAAAAAGTCTCAGTACTTGTTCAAAAAAGCGAAAGGCAAAGCTAATGAAAGGCAACAACGCTGAGTGATTACAGACTCACGTTTTCTTGTGTTTCTTTCCACATACAATTGAACACCTGAAAAAGATTGAAATGGAGATTACAGAAATAAAACATGGCCCGTCAAGTTTTGAGCGTAGCACAGGTCAGTCAGCTACAAAGAGGCGTTCTACAAAGTGGACACGATCGCGAGCCGAACATCTAAGTGTCAGATTTTAGAATATGGCGATGTTATCGAACAGAAAGGCGTGATCTGAAGGTGGATCGTTTTAGTAAAGATATATTAGGATCAGTTCTTAGGAAACAAACACTTGTTTTCTAAGGAAGTGAAACCATGAAATGGTTTAGTTGGAGTGAAACCATGAAGTGGGAGTTTCACCCGCTATTTCACATAAAATGGTGGGCCGCTGTGACGTTCATTTTGGCAAACGGTGCGGAATAAATTTAAGCAAATTTTACCCCCTTTTCGTTGCACCCGCTTTTCTCTTGTAACGAACGCCGCGACGGCTGATATGCGGTTTGGCGATTTCGTTTAATGTGGCTTCGCTGGACGTACGACCATAGAAAATAACGAAGCAATCAGAAACAACAACAATGTTTGCTGTTGTTGATTTTTTTTTTAATGACGTAAGTTTGTATCTTTATGGTTTCAAATAATGGATTCAGCATTACAAGCACCTCTCATTCATACGGTGCCTTCGAAACGCTAACGAGCACAAGGCCTTCGTTGTATACAGAACAGTTTTTTCTGGGCGTGCTGCTCCGAGACATGCTAGGTTGGGGACATGGTTATGAGTGACAACATAGCTAAAGGCCGCGCCGACTCCTTCGGTTCAATCAGGCAGAATGGGGGTACAAACTATAAATAAAGCATGGATTAATAGGGCAGGTGCGCGCACTCATGCTATACCACCTAGAAGACAATGGCTGCGCACGGCGTCATCGCTAGTGAATGGACGACTCTCCCAACATGTCAAAATGGCTGTGGCTCGACGAGAGGCCCCGGAGAGCGGCACACCCGTCCGTGTGGGAATTGTCGTGTTCTAGCGTTGAGCTCGTTATGAGACGCTGAACGACGCGCGGGCGGTGATCCGTCTTCCAGTGTCTCATAATATGCCTGACGCTATCACACAGCTCCCAAACGGACGAATGTGCCGTTTTGCGGTGCCCGTCGTCCAGCTTCAGCGTGTTTACCACTTGGGGCAGGTCGGGGATCTGCTTACGATCACGTCATGCTCAGGCTTTGTCTTTATGGGGCAATTGGCCTGGAACACGTCTTCTGGTGTGTTTACCGTCATGTGAAGCCCATGCTTTCAATCGATGGTGATTTCTAATTGGCAACGAAGAGCGTCACAGGAGCCGGCGGGTCGTGCTCCTGGGACGCTGTCCCTCCCTTTTTCTTACAGCAGCTGTTGAAGCTTCCATAACTTGTCACAGGATCCCTCCTTCCTTCTTTCTTCCCTCTCCACCGACCTCTAATTCCCTGCCCCTCCCCTTCACCCATTTTCTTTTTCTTATCTACCTCCCCGATTTCTTACCTCCAGTTCCCTCCCTCCCCGCGTCCCTTTTTTCTCGCTCTAACTCTAGCCCTTCGGTGCGCTCCATCCTCCTCCCCATTCTTTGGCTGTGTGACGCACCAACTCAGTTTCTCGAAGGCGCTATTTTTGAGGGCAAGTTGCACTGCGCTTGAGGAGCGACAATATCTGCAGTTATCTGGATGAAGACACCTCCAGGCCACACTTCCAGCTCTTGAAGTTGTGGGCAAAAGACTCTCTACAGAGATATAGGAAAGGTCACAGGGCCCACATGAGAGGGAGAGACATAACCCGGGCCACGGTGGGGGTTAAGGTATTCGCGACTCAAACTAACTATAGGTGGCGCCACTAATTTTCCAAGATGGCGGGTTTAGTGAGGGTCAGAGATGCGTGCCGCTGTTGAGCCTGTCTAGTGTGCTGGCTTCAGTGAGCGACATAAATTATTTCTGGCAATACGAGGAAGCTAATGTTTTATGAGCGCAGGTCACCTCTTTAACCTGAAAAGAAGAACGGTGTTTAGCATATCAATTACGGAAGGATGCGCATTTTAATTCTGGAGCGAAACCGAAACTTACCTCTATTTTGGATTTAATTTCTCTGTAGAGGTCTTAATTTCGGATTCTTTCATGACTCAAGATGTGTCTCACATCGTAATTATTTACTTTGTAAAGTTGTTCCCGGAAACTTTATTTTGTGACATACAGTTCGATCCAGGCTGATATTCGTAGTTGTTGAAAAAATAGGTGCTGATATCTGTGTGTTCCCGCTGCCTTTTTCTCGCTCTGATAATTGTCATGGGAAATAATGATAATTATCCCAGCACAAGAATAAGATAATAGTTCAAATACAATATGTCCACGAAACGCATAAACTAATAAACGCTGCTCTCACTGCACCAACCCAAGACGGAATCCGAGTCAGACAACTTGTGTGTGTGTGTGTGTGTGTGTGTGTGTGTGTGTGTGCGTGTGCGTGTGCGTGTGTGTGTGTGTGTGTGTGTGTGTGTGTGTGTGTGTGTGTGTGTGTGTGTGTGTGTGTGTGTGTGTGTGTGTTTATAGCACCGCGTGACGCGTAGGACTTCATATTACATCCAGCGTTTAACTGTTTGTCTATCTTGATAACTATGTCAGAGTTTTTCATATGCTAAAAAGAAAACAGGATTATACCTTTCTGGAAAGACTATTATGGTTAAATAGAGTATTCTTGTGATCTTGGCGTTAATTAGAGGCATACATGCATTGCCGCGATCCGTATTAATAATAATAATATTAAAATTCACATATTTGAATAAGTAATTCTTCGAGCTCTAATATAATTTGTTGCTTATGATCTAATTTTAAACGCGCGAAGAAATGTGACAATGAAAACTGTGCTAATTATCATCACTGGTTCCAATTGCTGCATTTTAATTATTAATAAAATAAAAATAGTCTAAAATCAATGAAAACATTTTAGATAATGTGAGAAATCCATGGAAGACTACATTAATTGTGGGTAAAGTATAATGTGCTATCAAAGTCGCGACTTTTGACAATCGGCGAAACGTCCAAAGTCGCCGCCAATATACTTCCAGACCAAGTGCCCAAAAGTTTTAAAAAAAAATAATTTTGAACTACTAGTTTTTCCATAACATTTATTTACTTTTGTATTTGCTCGCCGTCGTTTTGCCATTCTCAGCCTTTCCAGTTCGAAGGAATGCCTACCTGCTTGCACGTCTGCTCACTGCTGCACGTTTCGTTGGCTTTGGAAGCCGGTGAAACAGTAGTGAGTTTTAATAGTGCGTATTCGAGTGAACTCAAGCCCTGTGTGTTTGCGTTAGCTTTGCGCGTTCCACACTGCGCGTGCGCGGAGCCCGAAATTGCGGTCTTGGATGGCGCATGGCGATGAGGCGCACGCACAACGTGGGGCACGCAACTCTAACGCAAACGCACACCGCTTGCGTTTGCTTCTATGCGCAAAACTAAAACTCTCCAGTAAGGTACAATCCCACACCGGCTGCAGCACTATGTTGGGACAGTGAAGAGTGTTGTTTGCATTCGGAAACGACATTTCGCGAGCCATGATCGCGAGCAGTTCCGCCATGCAAGCTGAGCAGGAGAATCGGGGGACCCTCACTAGAGCGCTTCCTGTTTCCGCCGCGGGAGGGCGAGCGTCGTCCTGGAGACGCGGATACGCCCAGAACATGGAAATGAGTAAGTGGTTAAACTACTGCTCCTCGCTCTCGGGAGAAACATCGATCGCCCGGCTATGGGCAGACAGCCCAGCGATGCGGGCTGCTTGTCACTTGCCTTAGTCACTTGTCTTGAATTTTGACAAGACTGAGGACAAAATTGTAAACATAATGAGATATTCTTTTTTCGTTCTTTTGCCAGTTACTTGCAAGCTTGAGCCCTGTTCCTAGCATATACACCATCGAACTGCTAGCACCAGACCCTGGAATGGATTGCCCATTCACTCGGGAAGAGCTGGAAGCAGCTCTCCACGCTGGCAAATATCACATTGCACCTGAGCCTGACCAGGTCACCTTGGCTATTGAAAGATTCGCCCCGACAAATCCAAAGGATTCGTCTTAACTCGCATCAACGACGTATAGGAAGGCGGAAATGTCCCGCGAGAAATACTCCAGCGGGGTGCCTACACCCAAGACAGGAAAAGAAAAGAGAACCCGTTCAAACTAACGGCCGATCTCCTTGACATTCTGTCCATACAAGGTTATGGAAGGGATGTTTCTTTGTGGAATATCAGGAATCCCTTTCTGAATTCGAGAATGTCATAAGCGTATTGTTTGACCTGTAAGTGTGACCCTTCTTGCGGGTGTATGTGTGAGTGTATATTTTTAGGGTGAGGATCCCAAAAATTGATTTTGAAAGCGGTGCTTGAGGTGTATATTTCTGGGGTGCGGATCCTGGAGATTTCTCTGAATGTTGATATTTGAAAGCAGTGTTCTATTTGATTTCCGTGTTTGTATTACCCCCTCCTGCCTTGGCCCTTGAAGGGGCTGGCAGTATTGTGAAATAAATGAAATAAATAAAAAATAACAGACGACAGCTTGAGCGACCTAACCTAAAAACCAAAAGAATTATCTGTCCTCCCCGCCAATTTTCTTCCCCTCTGTCTTTTTATAACTATCATTAGTCGGTGTGGGATAGTGCCAAAATGATTATTGACGAACCGGGCAATAAAAAAAGAAAAAAAAAAAAAAAAAACATCAACCTCCGCTTTCTTCTCCCAGCGAGTTTATCGCCAATTTTCTTCTGGCCAAACCTTGATAGCGCCAACCCAACAACGTGTCCACTGGGAGGCAGGGTTTAGACTTTGGGCCGGAACGACGCGGGAGGGAGTCCCAATTCTCCTCGGTTCCACCTGTCCCCAGCTGTGCTAGCCTTTTATTCGTCCTTCAACTCTCCCTAGATCATTTTCACTAGTCTCATAATCTCCTGCTTGTTATTAAAATGCTTTTTTCATCATCATCAATTCCTTCATTCTCATCTGTAGACCCCAGAGCTCCGGCCAAATCCGTTGCCCCTTTCTGGGGGTTGTAAGCCCTGTGAAGTTCAATACTACGTGTTCTATTGTCTTGCTTTCCCTTTCGTATAGGTACACCAGCTATTCATTGGTTCATACTTAATGTCCAACTTCTCAATATCCCTGTTCTAACCGTCAACAACAACCTCCCTCGTGAACTCTCCCATACCAGTGTTTCTTCCTTATTTCCTGTTTTCGCCCTTTATACATAGTTAAAGCCAATTTTGTCTGAATTCCTCCCTCCCGTAGCCTCTTCTCGGCCTCATTCACTTCCTTCTCTGCAGAGGATGCCCGCTGTGCCCCAGCACTTGACTGACGTTATTAAACTAAGCTCTTGGGATCGGTCAGGTCATTTACAGTTCAGACTGATATAAAAATGCTTATATGCCTTTCTTGCCTACCGTATATCTTCCATCGTGTCTAGTCCAGCTTCAAATTTCAAATTACTGATCGCTTCTCTAACCTCGAAAGATTTCTAGCCTATGTCTCCCTGCATTAATTCATTTGGTGTATTCTCATGTGCACCCAGTGCTAACCTGCCCATGCTTCTCCAGTCTCTAAACTCGACTGAACACCAGACTTTATGCATAATACCGCGTTGCCAGAAGACAAACCCGGCACCAAGACTCATTTCTATATTCCCCTAACAAGTCAAACACGGCGTCTCAGGGTTGTCAGCAGAAGTTTCTGGAAGGGTCTGTTGTAATTGCAGGGTACAAACGGCGGAGAAGCCAACGCTGCTTACCTCTTGCGATAAACTTGTGGTCATAGCACTGCGACAATCATCGTACATCTGGCAGGAAACGTTCAGTCTCTACAAAAGAGATGACGTGGCATTACAATAGTGGATTTTCCCTCTACAAGAATATCATTTATGAATATCCAGCATTTTAAGATAAACCCTTCCGGGCCCTAAATGTTACCTAATGTAATGAAAAAAAAGAAGCTGAGTGGAGCAATACCTGCCTGTCTCAACAAAACATTCTCCGATAAAAAAATCTGATGTCAAATGTCGTAGGATGCCAGACGTTGACAAGTCCCACGTGACTTTGGCTAACACCAATTCGTCTTTCAATCACCTATTCAATCCCGCGTAAATAGCAAGGTCTCCTATTTACGCGGGAAGGGTCCACTTCGAAGGAAGGGTCGGGGGAATCCTCTCCTGAGTCGTCAAGGCGCGCCTAGCTGGGCGGCTTTGCTTCTGGGCAAAGTCGAGAAAATCTACGATAAGGAAGGAGGGACATAAAAGACAAACAGACAAGACAGGCTTTCAACTTTCAACCCCTCAAAACCCGCAGGCGGGTTTTGCAAGCCTATGTCTTTCTCTTTTTTTTTTTTTTTCTTTTTGTTGCCTGAATTTGTGACGTATGCGAACACCCCGTAGAATAATTTTCAGCGTGCCAAAATAGCAATATTTTGGATTTGGATCGTGAATTAAAGGGTACTTTGGATCGTAAAACAGGGTTGCCAAACGCAAGTCTCAAAAGATTACGCGTGATCCCCGACAAACCACCAACCGCCTACCGCCTTTCGGTTTGTCTGAACGGGATCGCTCGCGAACCGCATCCGCAACCGCTTCGGACACGCAGCTCAACCTCCAGTGTGAATGCGCCATAAGAGTGGAGCGAGACACTTAAACGTATCATCACCGACTCCTTCCCAACCCGTGAAAGATGGGTCTGCGTGGACGAGCCGTGGTCTGGCTCGTTCCGAGGGGGCGTGAGTTTGAATCCCGCCAAATGTTTTCTTTAAAACAATTACTTTATAGATTAACATAATTCAGCTGTGATGTCATGGGGCGGCGGAGAAAAGCTCACCGGAGAAAAGCTCACCGGAGATAAGCTCACCGGAGAAAAGCTCACCGCAAAACCGGCAAATGAGAAGAAAAGCTCACCGATTTTTTTTTTTTTTTTAGCTTAGCGGATTTCGCGTAAAGAGGCAATTTAACACAATTCGCATTCGCCACTTCATTAAAAAAAATGTCCTCTTTCTTGTAATATTCTTGAAGGTCATTGGGCATATTTACTAATTCCTCAGAAATTAGTAATCACCCATTCTGTATAATAATGAAGCCGCAAAAATGTTATTAAAAATATTGTACACCGGTAAAAAAGACAACAATTTATTGACAACTGAGGGTGCGCCGTCGGTAGCTTTGTCAAATAAAGAGGTTTGTTCTTTTGTGAGCTAATATGAACAACGGTGTGTGAACCGTTTCAGCTCCAAATATTCTGTAGTTCTTGAGAGTTAAGTAGGTATTTGTTGATGCAATCAGTGTCGGCTACGCTGTTTTCTTTCAGTTAATTTTACTAAGAAAACTTTAGTTGCGAGAACAGCTTCGTCCTGTCGCGTTTGTTGTCTTCACTCCTTCGTCGTCGTTTAAGCGGTTTTCATCATGTTTACCAACTCGCCCTATTCGCTACCTTACAGAAGACTATTTCTTATATAGGTCACGAGTAACAACGGTGCCAGTGTGTAGCTCTGAAAGTCATGAGTGGCTCACCTTAGAAGGGCACTATCACACAAAGGAAACGTGCGGAAACACCAGCACGAACGGCTAGAAAACGTGCATGTCCGTGGAAGAAAGATGCCTCAATATCCTACTGACTATTTTATCCTGTTTTCAAAGGTTAATAAAAGCTTCAAAGAGAATTTCAGGCACCGCGTTGTTGCGCATGCACTTTCGAATTTTCGGTGTTTACAGTTTTGATTTTAGGTTTTAGGGAGACATAATAATGCCATAACATGATAATAAATTGATATATGTTACGCATGATCCAACAGCCTCTATATAACAAGAGGAAAAAAAAATCGGTGAGCTTTACTCCGCATCCGCAGGTTTTGCGGTGAGCTTTTCTCCGGTGAGCTCATCTCCGGTGAGCTTTTCTCCGGTGAGCTTTTTTTCCGGTGAGCTTTTCTCCGGAATTCGATGTCATGACCCTATCGACCAATCATGATTTTCCTGGTTGGTCGATAAGGTCAGCTCCTTAAAGGGGTACTCCACAGGTTTTTTTTTTTTTTTTTTTTTTTAGCAACCTCAATTAACTAAATTTTCTGACTCCCCGGTCTTTACCCTTTCCGGTATGCTATTTAAGATCGCGAAATTCATAATAGTTATGGTGAAATCGATAAATGAAAATAATGCAAAAACCAACATTCCAATATATCCGCACTTTCAGCGCCGTGACGTCAGCGGAAGGCAAGCTTGCCAGTTGAGCAAGCAGTCTCAAAAAAAAATATGCCAATCATTTGTTCCGTGCTGGAGCGCGGGTATTGGAGCGAGCTTTCGAAGCATTCATTTGACACCATGAAACTGTTTCGTATCCGTTGGAACAGATTCTACAGTCCAAAGAGTGAACCCACGCCTTCCACTGACGTGTCTTTTTCGTTGTTGCTAGTAGAGATTTTCAGTTTGAAAAACATGGTAAGGACCAAAGCTTTAAATTAAATAACTTAGCAAAACAACAAACAAACAATATTTTGGCCTCATATTTAGGATACTATTTTAGCGATGTTTGTTGGTGAGTTTAGCAAACTCTGAAGCAACTCGAAGACAATGAAAAAACCTGTGGAGTACCCCTTTAAAACTTTCACTTAAAAAAAAACGAGAAAATTTTTTTATCGATAAGGGGTGTCCTCTCGCCTTATTTATTATTCATTGGGCATTGTCTTCACCAGCGTCACATTTCTTAGTTCTCTGCTCCTACCTATGGTAAAATTCATTTGCGTTCATGTGTGCATGGACATGCCAAAGTTTAGACACGCTTTATGTATGGAACAATGTTACCTGTTAGGCCAGTTCCTTTGAGGTGAACATCTTGGGAAGAAACAGCGGCAAAGATGTATGACTTCTGAGTTTTCTTTTTTTTTTTTTATATATTGTTTTATTTCATATATGGCAAAATATTGTATTTCAAAATAAAATATGCATTTTCATACACTCTTTCTTTCTATATTCTTTTTTTTACTCTAGCATTACACTTAGTATTAATATATACCGATCTATTATTATTTATCAAAAGCGAAAGAGGTTTAAATTTACTCGTTTATTAAACAGCCCTCGTGACAACGCAGTTTTGACTCTGCGTGATTAGATCAATAGGATTGTACCCTTGGCTACGATTTTTAAAACTTGATCGTCTTTGGACTGTGTCGCACCAACAGAAACTTCATCGAAGACAATATCAATAATTTCATCTCAGGTTAGTCGCTGTCCTCGGGCATATGCTTTTAGCCTGACGCCCGAAAACGATATCGTGGTGACAAAAAAAAAGATATATGAAAGCTTTCCTCATTCGCGTGTTTATCTGTAATTTTGTTTCTTCCCCGCAGTTTAACCCCGCGGTATCACAGCTAATTCATCGTACAGAAACGCGGAGTTCTGGGTGCAGACATGACCACAGATGCATCTGTGGACAGGCTTCGAGGATGTTCCAAGTACGCTTGCTTCATCCTTCCAACATCTCTGCAAACAGCTTTTGTACGACCAACGTGACAGCAATTTGGTGACAGGATCGTCATACAAGCAACAAAAAGTCCTCCAGCAGTGTCTGCAGACTCTCGTTTCTATGATGTCAATGCAGTCTGACCACGGCTTGAGAGACCAAAAGAGAACGGACTGATGTTTGTCAGGTTCTGTGTCTTTTTAAGTGCCTTATCTGCTCTGACAAGAAGCCCCCCCCCCCCCCCCCCCCCCCCAAAAAAAAAAAAGAAAAAAATATATTTACGATAAAAATAAAAGGGGGAGAGCACGAATTGAAAAGAAATGCCAGAAAGTTAGCTTTCAGAGCGCTTTCTCTTCATTTACGGATTCTGAAGCCCCTAATGTGGCGCGCAGCTTAAAGTTTGAAGAGGGGCGTTAATTCATGCAGGTTCCTTCCTCCTCCTCGTTTTGGAACGCTTGCGCTCGTACCGTTCTGCATTGACCGCGGGTCTGCCTCCCCGGTACGCTACCAGACGCCATCCCGCCAATGCAGGGAGTTAAACGGCCGGGCGAGGTATGACAGGGAGAGCTTGTCCTCACGATAAGTTGGCTTATTAGCTATAATATGCTAATTAACTTTTAATCGAGGAATCAGTGAAAATAAATGTATGATTTCAATTAGAAACTTGCTGACCGTCATTGAAAACCATGAAATCAATTAATTTTAAAAAGACCCGGAGGACGTGAGAAGCACAGGGAAGCGCTAAGGTTACCGCACCTGCCGCAGGAGCGAGCGTTTTCTTACCGCCAGCCTTATAGATGATAATACATGCGGTATGGGTGGCAACTTTAGCGGACTACTGAGCTTCCCGCGCGCTCTATATATTCCTAAACATGACTGCTTTAGTGGTTTTCCATGACGCTTAACAAGTTTTTACTTGTACTATATGCTTATTTTCACTAGTTAAATTAACAATTTTCTGTATATTATTGGAATCATTACGACCATTAGCCCCCTCCCCCTCTCCCCAAATACGATGTCCCCATGGCCGTGGAGCTCACCAGCACAGACTGCATTAGTGTAGCTTTCACAACTTTTCTCACCAAATATGTATAAAAAAATTAATAATAAATACACCCTGTGTAATTTCTCATAGACTAAAAAGCGGCTCTGACATCACGTCGCTGCGGTGGCGCTGATGTTGACACGGCGCATGCGCAAATGCTTCACCTCACGTGAATCTGTTTAAATTTTTTTTCTTGCGCATGTGCAGTGCCCATGTGGGCAAACGCGGGCGTGTTTGTAAACATCATGATGGCGCCTACTGTAACTTTGTCGCGAAATGTCCTACCAGGTTAAAGTCGTCACTTGGCAACACCTTGCCATGCTTGGCAACTTCCGCGGCGCAACCTCGGAGCATCTTTCCAACGTTGGCCTTGGCTCGCATAACACGCCGTGGGTCCCCTGAACAACAAAAACAAGTAAAACAAAAGTGACTCTAAAACATAGAGCGTTGTACACCGGACTAGAAAAAAGTTGGTTCTATACTTTGGTGAATGTAGCAGCTGAGACATCTCCGTCTGGCTCCAACTTTCCGAGCTTTTGTCCAGCTGGTCGTGCAAATAACGCACGCCGAGTTTTCCCCTGAACCATGCACACCCATGAATAGTCAATGGCGTAAACTTCTCATCACTCATCCACGTCTCAGAATAGGTGTCCAATTTCGCTAAGGTAGCTGAGCTTGAACGGATGTCTTGAAAAGGGTGAAAGGGTTCCCACCAGCAGATAGGTGGCTTCATTCAAACGTATTACATTTACGGGATGGGTGCAATTCATTAGGCGCATGAGAGTCCACACTGCGCGGTACTCCGCTCCGGCTGGTCCGAATTTTTACATATTATTCTAATCTACTGGTACTTCTGATATCAGTATTAAAATACATTCAGAAATTTTGGCTGCATCTTTAACATAGGCTCATATTAATATAGCTTATTAAGCCAACAACAACTAAAAAATTTCGAACACAGTGGCTCTACGTTTCATTAAACTTGAATAGTTTCGCGGTGTTCTGGCTTTCGTAACACTGACTTTCGTAACATATATATATATATATATATATATATATATATATATTCCATTTATATGAAAAATACCGTATATGTGTGTGTGTGTGTGTGTGTGTGTGTGTGTGTGTGTGTGGTGTCGTGTCTCAGTTGCTTAATGAAGCTTCGTTCTCGCGTATTTTTTTTTTTACAAAGCAGGGACAAAAGTTTGTGACTTGCCCTCCTCCGTATATGCCGGATTGCTCGCGTTTCACTGCATTTGTGAAATCAGTTCGCAATGTAAACTCCTTTTCTTCTTTTATACAATATAGATAGTTTTTAAAAACAGCCAAAAATCCCTCAACGGAAGCGTTCCCTAAATGACAACTCCTTGTTCTAACACTGTCTAAACTTGCAGTAGCCATTTCAGCACGTGCTTCTCCAGTACGAATGTTAAACATACACGTTAATTCGGCAGTACTATGGCTTGCACTCAGGAGCTTAACATGGGAAGGAAGATAGTATTATCATATAGATCAGTGGGTGGTTCTATAGTTACATACAGTTGAAGAAACGCCGGACTCAGCGAGCTTGAGTACCACCCTAGAGCGGAAAACCGTAACCCACGGCCTGCAGCGGAAGTAGCACCCCCCCCCCCTCCCCCGTTGCCGCCATCTTGCCTGTTCGCCACAGTAGTGATCGCGTGACGTCAAGGTGGCTGCGCCCAGAAGTGGGCCAGATCAGATTTGTCAGATCACGGTCAGCAGATCTCTGGGGCTGTGTTCCAATCTTACTCGAATGGATACGAGTTACTCGGGCGGATCATGTCCCGTGACGCGACAGATAGAGCAACTGGACGCGGGTAGGGTTTAGAACGCCAAGGTTCATAACCTTTACTCTAGAGTGAGATGGAGTAAAGTTTGGAACACGACCCAAGTTACCGTGACCTTGCCAATCTGACCTGCTGCACTTCTGGACGCAGCTACCTTAAAGGGCCCATGAAAAGAAATTTTGGGCTGGGATGAATCAATTTAGATTGGTAGAAAAGAAGGTAAAAAGTCAAAAGTCTGACTTTCGGTAAGAAAATTTGAAAACACAGCGGACTATTTTGTACTTCCTACCCTTCGTATGCTCTCTGCCTTCTCACTGTGATACATCCGCGGTCCCCAAAGCGCATTACCGGGTCCAAACGCACGTCACACAACATCGGACCTTACTTATTCCCTTCACCCCTAAGCTGACATTGCGGTGGAAGCTACGCGCTTGCCGGAAAAATCAGCCGCCTCCCTTTCATCACATGACCTCATTCTCTGCGCGCGGGTATGCGCGAAAGGGCGTGATCACGTAGCAAAAGTGTGGCTGGCCCAACGAGCACGTAGCTTCACGCCACTGTCAGCTTCGGGGAAAACGGGGTGGGGAAAGCAACTTTTGTCTGAATTTTCAGCGACGGGCTAATCTTCTAGGGGGAGAATGGCTGTGTCCGGGTACACAAACAAGAGTCCAAGCAAGAGGGGACTCCGCCCTTTCCGTCTTCTTGAAGCGTTTGATGCAACGTGCCATTTATGAGTTGAATTGTTTCATGACCCCTATAACGTCGAGTGGCCAATCATGTGGCACACGGGTAAGATGGGGGCAACCGGGAAGGGGGGGGGGGGGGGGAGGGGTGCCATTTTTGGCCGCACATCTCACTATCGCTCCGCTGCCAATGAGATCGCGGCATTAGCCGAAAAGGATACCCGTGAACGATTCACGCCTAAGCAAGAAGCGTGAAGATAATGCGCTTTCTATTGTCTTAAGTTGTAGATACACTGGTCATACTTCATATAAAAGACACTGTTTTCGCTGTGGACATGATCAGAGGATTATCCGCGAACGCGGCTTTATGCTTTGAACATTTCTGCAGACAGTTTTGTATGATATTGTGCAGTGTTAAAAAAGCTCACACTGAAGCCTTGCGTACACAAATAAGAGCGTCATCGCCACTGCGCATGCGCCGAACGCTAACCAGGTTTTGCGCTTTGCGTGCTCTATTTTTGCGTACGCTATTTTTTGGAAACTGCGTGCGTGCGCCAATAGTCTTTGTGCTCCTCTAAGGAGGATTCGTGATGCTCGAGAAGTTGTTTAAAGCTAAGACGAGCACGGTTAGAAAATGGCCGCTCCTACGAGACCGCGGCTGCGGGCTGCGGCGGCTGCCGCTGCTTGGGCGGTCGTCGTGAGCGCAACGTCAGCTGCGTCCTCGCGACTGCGATTTTCAATACACGACGACATTTCACTCCTTCGAAAGATCCATTTCATAAACTGTTTGAAAATACCCAGCAAAATGGTCAACGATCGCCGGCAACTTGCTGCTTGCGACGCGCGAGCATTTCTCGCCGAGGGTCAGTGTACACGAGACCTGTCTTGCCGAGGCCACTCAAGCGGACACAACTGGTCGACCGCTCGCGTTGTATTCTCATGTTTAAACAAATCTAAAATGTTACTCTGGACAAAAAAAAACCTTATTTTAGAGCGCAGCTCTTAGGAGCCTGGTTCCGGCTTGAGCGCCGTCGCCGTCAACGTCGCCGTCGCCGTCGGCGTAACCGCGCGGTGCATTATGGGTAAATTTCCCCGCTAAATCTAGCGGAAAAAAATTCCCCGCAAAATCTAGCGGAAAAATTTCCCCTCTAAATATAACGGAAAACTTTCCCCGCTAAATCTAGCGGAAAAATTTCCCCGTTAAAATTAGCGGAAAAAGTTTCCTCGCTAAATCTAGCGGAAAAATGTCCCCGTTAAAATTACCGGAAAAATTTCCTCGGTAGATTTAGCGGAAAATAAATTTCCTCGCTAAATCCAGCGGAGAAATTTCTCCGCTAAATCTAGAGGAAAACTTTCCCCGCTAAATCTAGCGGAAAAATTTCTCCGCTAAATCTAGCGGAAAGATTTCCCCGCTAAATCTAGCGAAAAAATTTCCCCGCTAAATTTAGCGGAAAAATTTTTCCGCTATAGTTAGCGGAAAAAGTTCCCCGCTAAATCTAGCGGGAAAATTTCTCTGGGGGGTCACGTGATCTGGGAGTCACACGACCTCCCGAGGTCACGTGACCCGCCGAGGTCACGGACGCCCCCAGGTCACGTGACCCCCAAGGTTACGTGACCCCCCGAGGATACGTGACCCCCCACGTGACCTTGGGGAGGTGTCAGGCGACCTGGGGGTGTCACGTGACCCCCAGAGAAATTTTTCCGCTAGATTTAGTGGGGAAATTTTTCCGCTAAATCTAGCGGGGAAAGTTTTTTACTAGATTTAGGGGAAACTTTTTCCGCTAAATTTAGCGGGAAAATTTCTCTGGGGGTCACGCGACCCCCCGAGGTCACGTGACCCCCGAGGTCACGTGACACCCCCAGGTCACGTGCCCCCTCTCACGAGGTCACGTGACCCCACCAAGGTCATGTGACCTTGGTAGCCTTGGCTCCTCCTCCTCGAGCTGCGCTCTAATTCGGCGTTACAGGGAGTTGCAAATGGCTTTCATTTTAGAGCGCAGCTCTTAGGCGCGCGTTTCCGGCTTGAGCGGCGTCAACGTCGCCGTCGGCGTAACCAAGGTCACCCCAAGATCACGTGACCCCCAGGACACGTGACCCCCAAGGTCACGTGACCCCCAAGGTCACGTGACCCCTCTCAAGGTCACCCCAAGGTCACGTGACCCCCAAGTCACGTCACCCCCGGTCACGTGACACCCCAGGTCACGTGACACCCCCAAGGACACTTGACCACCCCAGGTCACGTGACCCCCAAGGTCACGTGATCCCTCCCAAGGTCACGGACCCCCAAGGTCTCGTGACCCCCCAGGTCACGTGGCCCCCCTCCCCGAGGTCACGTGACCCCCTCCCCCCGAGGTCACGTGACCCTTTCTCCCGAGGTCAGGTGACCCCCCGGAGCATATTAAAGAATGAGGGGAGGAGGAGGAGAAGGAGGAGGAGGAGGAGGGGTCTACCCTCCCCTCAGTACCCTTCCCTCCTCCTCCTCAAGAGCTGCGCTCCAATTCAGCGTTACATGGAGTTATTATTATTATCATTATTATTATTTATGTATTCTCTGCAGCGCCGGAGCATTACAGCTGAGGAGTGGGTTACATGATTCACATATATCATTATAAATTGGAAAGTCACATAACAGCACACATCAGCAATTTCCAACAACATCAATAAACATGATTCACACCAGCACACAATAGCAATATTACGAAAAAACCAATGATGTATTCAACACAGAAACTTACATTGCATTAATAAGGCTAATAAAAGAGTCACTGTTAGCTGATACAATATCAGACGGCAGTTCATTCCATTCCGATATAGTTCTCGGAAAAAAAGAAAACATCATATAGTTAGTTCGACATTTTATTTCGCGTATTTTTTTTTTACGTGGTCCCTCCTACTCGATGTAAACGGCTTTCACTTTTTTTTCTCAAGTTACAGCATTTCGTGCGTGAAATAAGAATGAACCTTTTCCATATACCGACGGCACCAGGCAGTGGCTGGACGAACTAAAGATCGAGGAAGTGATCTACCTGCGCTACCAATTGATAATGGGAGGTACGCTACCACTTCCTTCGCTCTCTAAGCTGCGGCGAGTGCCCAACGCGACTTTAAAGAGGGGCATTCATGGCGTCCACCTATACGTTGTTTTTCTTTCCGTCCACTTTCTTTTTTTGTGTAACACAATTATATATATGCTTCAATTACGTGTTCTACTCGCTGATCGACAGCCTCAAGTCAGTGCCTCCCACGTCGTACACAACTCAACGTTAATTATGCACTTGGTAGCATGTTAATACTTCAAGAGTTATAATAGGTTGTACCATGTTAACGAGGTGCATAGAAAGGTCCCTGTAAAAAGTAGTTTCACTTAGTTACAAGTCACTAGAAAAGGAACCTAACATAAAGATTCACTGATACCGAAAAAATGAAAGTTTTTAGGTTTGTACCTCAGGTACAACAAGACTACCCAGATAAGGATTTCCAGTTACTTATACCATGTACTTTACTACCCTAAAGCAGATAATCTTTCGTATAATGTATTAGCAGCGTACAGTGGCTTTACGTGATGCATAGGCTCTCCCGCCATTGACCATCTTCATTGGAATACTTCAAATACTCACGTGTTTCAAAGCGTCCGCAGCAACCTGCTACTGTAACCAGAAAAGCGATGGTAATGAAAGCCATCCCAAGACTTCTAGCGGGATACGTTGGCATTCTCAGTGGCTGTGGGTGACGCAGTAGACACTTAAGAGATGCCGTAGTTGCTTTCTCTATAGACGAATGCTTTTTGAGTCGGACGCCCTCGACGCGTTCTTTATATATATTTTAGCGATGCTGTGCTGTGCATATACAAAAGTTGCTAGGGGACATACGAGCGCCACTTCCTGAGTCCACATCCCTGCTGGCTACGTGCGCTCGGAAAGATTAATTTGAAAAATAAATTTAATAATGACAACAACAACCTTCCAGCTGCGGAATACTTGTACACGTGATATATGACTAACAAAGGTTCGAAAGAAAGAACAGGAATATACGTAAAGGAAAATTCTTTTCAAATCAGTCTAATAGAGGTAGTTTAAGCAAGAAACCTAGTTGATACCCGTGCCACACGGGCAACTTTAAGGTCTGTTCACACGATGCATCTTTTAGGCGCGCAACAGTTTCACGACACCCAAGTTTCACGAAATGTGCTCGTTCACACGTACCGCTTCACGTGCAACAACGATGACGTTTTGACTCGCGAAAATAGTTTGGGTGTTGACCATAAAGTGGCGCTTCAGTTGAAAGCCAACATCATCATTATCACCATTAGCCATTCAGCGTCGTGTTCTCCATTTCCCGCCACATTCTAAGAGTCAAAACGCAGGCGAGCTGGTGAACAATCATAATTAAGAAATAAAACCTTAAGACAAGGAAACAAAAAGGAACATACACACCACCGTCTTAAAACCAGCACAGCATACAGCTGTCATTTACTTCCAATTACTTAGTTTACTCTTAAATTGTCATTTACTAGTTGTTGCATTGTCATTTACTGTCATTTACTTTATTTACTGTTGAATATGTATAATTTGGATGGTGGTTGAAAAAGAAGAAGACTGTTGTGGAAGTAAATGAGAGCTGTACGCTGTGCTGGTTTTGAGACGGTACTGTGTACGTCGACCCTTTTTGTTTCCTTGTCTCAAGGTTTTATTTCTTAATTATGACTAAAAATAGACGCGAATTATCATCATCACCAATTACGTCTTCGTCCATCGCTGGATTTTTTTCCGATATGCTACTCACTTTTCCTTCAGTGGTGCTTGATGTGCTTGCGGAAGCGCCGGCAGTATCCATCGTTCGCGGTTTCGTTTTTTTTTTCGGATTTGGCTCGGCTACAACACCGGCAGTGAAGTGGTTTTCTCAAACAGCTCGCTCCCCCCTCAAAGGCAACGTGAGAGCGTTTCTGAGCGGCCATTGGCGGGGCCCTCAGAGTGATTGACAGGACTCGGCAAAGTTTCAGCAAAAGCTCGCTCCAGAAGCGAGGTGTGCGCGCAACTTTTTTTAGATGCGCGCGTCCTTTTCGGGCTCGTTCAGAAGGCGCAACCATTTCGCGAAATTACGTTTCGCGACACTAGATGCGCGAGAAAAATGCATCGTGTGAACGGGCCTTCAATCCCATTTACAACGAATGACATTTGAACGATCGGCCAATCAGCGCGCGACACGTCGAGCGTGGGGTGTTCCACGCGCGACAGATCGCGAGCTGATTCGTCGATCACACGAATGTCATTCGTTGTAAATGGCATTCGAGTTGCCCATGTGGCACGGGTATTACTATACCTCGTTTCCGCCCAAGTGAGGGCGCAGTCAAGGCTACTATAGTCGCTGATAAATTAAGAGATGCAGGGCGTGGCGAAGTCCTTGCATCTCATTATCGCGCCCCAACTACAGCGTCAGATAAGATCACGGAAAAAAACAAATTTCAAGGCTAAAAACTTGAACATAATAAGCAGCACCCTTCGTTTCTTCAAGGACTATCTATAGACCTTTTCATCCTCCCTCGCATGGGCGCTGCCATCTTGGAATCACGTGACACGGCAGCCATTAAGTTGCTTCAACTTATTGCTCCGCTCTCCCCTCCGCGCTTTGGCGGATGAGTTGTATTCGTGTTTTTCGCCGCGTTTCACGGCGCTTTCTTGCCTTGCTTCGGAAACTGTAGTCCGATACGTCTACTCGACGACGTCACTAGGGTTCAAAGATCCTTATGACAACTGAGGTTTGTTTAATAATAGTGGTGGAACATTCTCAGTAAGAAGCGCGTATATTTATATCGCGCATTTAGGACTGGGAGGCGTCAAGAATAGTCGGCGCAAGGAGACTGTCTGTATTTCCTGAAAGTATCGTTCTTTGTATTACTAATACATCGAAAACTGTTTATGTTGATTATGTGAGGAAACTCGCGGAGCAGATAGACAACGAACGTTTAACTGAGGCTAGGAATAATTCACACCTACCTGTGTATGAGGTTATCAACCTTTTTTTTTTTTTTTCTTTTTCTGCGACATAACGTTTGGTTGGTCGGTTGACTTATGAAGATTAGGAAATTGTGTACCGTGCTCGTTCTCATTTCGACAGTCATTTAGGTGATTTATTGATTATCTTTAAATAACCAGTTCAATCCATTTAATTTATATTATCGCAAAGGTTGGGACTTCCCAAACTTTGTGATAAAGGCTGGAACGTGTACAAAGAAATGACGTCGTTTCTATTATCAAATCAAAAACGCTGTTTGGATTCGGCGCATGCGCAAAAATAACAACTTTTTTTTTTTTTTTTTTTTTTTTTTGCGTACGTTGTTTTAACTTTTACTGGTATCTGGGGTCCGCAATATTTGACTCCGGAAAAACGCCGTCTGCATAACGATCGCCCGAGTCTAGGATTGTCGATGGCGAATAGAGGTTTACTTTTGGAGGCTGGCGACGCCGAAATTTACAAAGCGAATCTGTTCAAACAAATAAATATTTGTTCACAGAGGTTTGTGAAGTGGTGCCTAGTGCTAGAATTCATGCAAACTTTCCGAGGTAGTTCTCTTCCTGCGCCCTTTAATTTTACCTGGCAAATTTGGCGGAAGACAATTGACAGATTTAATTTGACGGACCTGTCACTTACCTCAGATCTTGAGTAAGCAAATGTTCATATCAAAATAATTTATTTCCGAGGTCCAATATCGCGAAAGTCTGCTTATGAGTACTTTAGCAGGGTTTATAATTTAAGAAATTTTCTACTCGGCCTGTCAAAATAGGCTCGAATACTGAATTAAAAAATAAATAAAATAAAAGAGGCCGAGACTATACTACTTGTTTATATAAATTATCTGCGTCATTACACGATACTCTTTTAATCTGTGAAGTTCACTAAAGGTTGTGTGCTCACGAAAACCAAACAGCGAGTAGAAAACTCGCGAGTTCATTTGTTCTGCCCGATTAAGGACATTACTAATCAAGCTGTCAATATGCTTCTTTGCATTCACGTGTTAGGCTCTTTATTATTTTATTTTTCTAAAAACTAATGTCATCGGGTACGGCCATAGACGATGTTAATTTTCCATGTACATCAGTTGGGCGCTTCGCAACCGACGTTACTCAGATACCGCAATAAGATACATCAAAGGAGTTTGTAAAAAAAACAACCGCAATTTATAGCCAAAAACACTTCGTAGTCCTCAAAGTGGCTCAATGCTACTGTTTCATTGATTGTGCGCTACAAGCAAAATAATTGTATCACAAAATTAAACAAAAACCACGTAAAACAAACATAGCCGCGTGCACCTTGAAACCGAAACCAACTAAATTGAAGCAACCTAATGGCGACGAGTGCGTCAGCGCCCTCTATCCGCCGGTGAGGCAACTACAAAAGTGAAAAGGTCTATACAGAATCCTCTTCTGCCCGGAAAAAAACCGTTTCCCAGTTTTCGTCTCTCCATTCCATATCACAGTCCTTTCTCCTCTCTCCACAGTAACGGGTCTCTATTCGCAACTCCTACTTGTGGTCACACAGACGTTTCGTTCTTCGTTTTCTTAAAAAAACAAGCGGTTTATTTCGACGATACCCGCTCGTCACCGAGACGGGTACCTACCTTCCGAATCTCGTTCATCTCCGAGTCTACTTTCTCTTCTTCTACGTGTCCACACACAGCCTATCTAAGTGACGTCACACGCCGATGATACCACATCACGTGGATCGGTTGCGGCATGCGTTCGCGGTTCTCGCGCACACGTGCCGACGGCTCCTGTTGTTGACAACACGGCCATCCTCCATCCCAGTCGCCCCGGCTGGGTCTTCTCGTCGCTGGAACTTGGAATGTTTCGGCGAAGTGATCATCCGACTCACGCTAGCTCTTGCTGAGGTTCTACCTCTGCTATATCTGTGTCGCTCTCCGCTTCCGTTGACAGGCCGTCGTCGCTGCATGCTCTCGGTGCTAATCTCAGCGCTGGCCGTGAAGCGCTTCATCTGGTCAACAGCGGCAACACCTTCGTAGAAACGTTGCGACCGTTGGGTCTCCGGTAGATCTTTCACTTTATACCTATCGGGAGGTACCTTTTCTACAACGATATACGGGATTCGGTATTTAGGGCGCAGCTTCCGCAACTCGCTCGTTGCTAGCACGTACTCGTTCTTGATACGCTTCGACTGTAAGTAGTCTTTGATTCCTTGTAACGTTGGATCGGTCTTTTGAGCCAACACCAACCAGTCACCATCATAGAGCTCTGTAGCGAAAACGCTGACGCCCGTGGCGATATCCATTTCTTCAGGTCCAGATGCAGGAGCCCTACTGAGCGCGTCGATGTGCTTCATCTTTGTTGCCTTCGCGCACCCCGATTCCGATAGGGATGTAGCGAAGCAGTCGCGGTAGTCATTAATCGGGGTGACGAGGGCTTTCTTTTGCGAGTCAGAAATAGGTGGACTGACATCTACGTCCTCTGCTCCGATGAAGGTTGTCGGCTTTCTTTCGCTGTAGTTTACGTACGCGTCGAGGTTGGTGTAAGCATCTGCTTCCGTGCACCATGTTCCTCTAGCGATCTGTTCGTTTTCAGCGACGATCAGCGGCGTAGCCGATATGTTAGTTACGGGGATATACAGTTCTCCCAGTTCGTCTTTTCTCAAAACACAGATCGGGACGTAATGCCCACGCGATTCGTGGATACTGCTATCAATAAAGATGTCTCCGTGGGTTTTCTGTGTCCCTTCTCCAAAACGGAGCGCGATAATCCCGACGTAGCTTGGAGGGATTACGACCGCTTCTTTGACCCAGAGGCTTACGCGTCGTGGAGGCAGGAACGGTATATTAAGATTGGACAAAGTCCCATCCTCATCATCAGACGTGTCACGCTCTTCGAAAATACGTAGGGTGTTCTTGCGACGTACTACCGTAACATGCGGTTGTTCAGTAAAAGGCTGTCCGACAAGCAGCGGAACAACCTGCACTGCGTCTCGCACCACGTACACCTCGACATTGGCCTTGGCTTGGTCGACCGTCAATGTTGCTTGGAAACTGCCTAAAGGCGTCGTTTTTCCAGAGCCAAACCCGTTGGTTGTGAATGGATGATTCAACGGTTAACCGTTGAATCATCCATTCGATGATTCAAGCGCAGCTGATGAACGTGACCTACGAATTCGTAGGTCACGTTCATCAGCTGCGCTTCGCTTTCACGTAACGTTACGCACTGGCTTCCCATGTCGACGAAAGCTTTGATTGGCCTGTCATTTAGAATTGCCTGCATGAAATACTTCTCGTTTGGCGCCATGCAGTCCCACGTCTTGTTACCTTGTTGGGTTAGAACATTTGCTTTCTTGTCACTCGTGTTCGTTGAGTTTCTTTTTTGAAAGCAGTCTTTCGTCTCGTGACCAGATTTCCCACAATTGGTGCATCTTGATTTTCGCTGAGGTTTCGGGCATACAGCGGAGAAATGTCCGCATGTCGAGCAATTAAAACAAAGTGACTCGCCTGTTTCGTTGAATCTTTTTCGTGGAGCCCTGGTCGTCGGCTCGTTGTTGTCTAAACCGTGAATTTCACGCTGACCAGTCGGCGGTTGATGGAGGGTTTTTGCCCGAGTCTGTTTGATCACATCGACTCGTTCATGCAGTCGCTTCATGCACCGAAGCAGCTCGTCAGGGGTGGCGTAATCTCGCACGCTCAGAGACCGCACTAAATCTTCGTCTTCTAGTCCACTGATCAGGTACTCAATGCACGTCCCGTCATCCAGGTTGCAGCGTCGTGCTTTCGCCAGCTTGTCATAAAAGTACCCTCCGAAAGTCTCGTGGCGCCCTTTCATTCTTTTCTCCATGTCCCTGAAGACGTGTTGAAAACTCGATGCCGACGGAAAGGCTTTTTTCATTTCCACTTTCCACTCGTGCCACGTTCGTTGAACAGAGGTCAAACCGTCATACCATGTTTTTGCGACGCCGTGAAGCTTAGTGAGAGCAAAGCAGGTCGTTTGTCGATCACTCCATTCATAGGCCGCAGCTAAATTGTCAACCTTGTTGAGCCACGCTTCCACCGTAAGTTGGGTGTCCGATGATGGATCATATACTGGCACCAACTGGGCGCTTGTCATAGCCAGCCGTCCGTCCATGGCGCTCGAAGCCTCCGTTGGTGGGTGGCGTGGCGACTGCGTCGTTTGAAAAAGCTGGGCCGCTCCTTCCAAGGCCTCGCGTACCGCAGTTTGTATCGCGGCCTGCATGAGCACTTGAAAGTCAAGGACTCCGGACGCTGCACCCTCAGGAGCAAGGCCGTGGTCGTTCAACGTCGCGGTGTCCCCGGCTTCCGTCGTCAAATCGTCGTGTTGGCGATCGTCGTGGTCGGAGTGTCCGTCGCGCACCTCCGCACTGCGAAGGATATCTGTGGTCGTCGGATCATCCTCTCGTGGGGTTCCCTGCCCTTGTCCTCCTGTCGTTAGCTTACGTCTTCTCGACATCGGGATTTACGTGGACGAAGCTCTCGTCGAGGATCTCGGGTAAAGCAAAAATTCGTAGAGCGCTACTTACGTTGTGGCATTCAATCCGAACGGCTTCTCAAGTCGGGGCCTCTCGATCCCACTTCTGAGCTTTTCTGTAGTCACACAGACGTTTCGTTCTTCGTTTTCTTAAACAAACAAGCGGTTTATTTCGACGATACCCGCTCGTCACCGAGACCGGTACCTACCTTCCGAATCTCGTTCATCTCCGAGTCTACTTTCTCTTCTTCTACGTGTCCACACACAGCCTATCTAAGTGACGTCACACGCCGATGATACCACATCACGTGGATCGGTTGCGGCATGCGTTCGCGGTTCTCGCGCACACGTGCCGACGGCTCCTGTTGTTGACAACATACTTATCTCTATTGTAGTGGGCTGGATCGAGGATCGAGGCCTGTCTTGCTGGGGACGAGCGGCACCACCGGCAGCCATTACTGGACACAAGCTGATGCATAGCACTCTATGGGAAAAAGGAGAAACAATGCCGTTTCCACCATTTCTAAGCTGTTGTCGGCACTGAAACTTTCGGCTGCTTTTCGGGGAAGCCTGTCCTATAGCTTATGCACAAAACATTAAAACTTAAGCCCTCATTGTTCTTATAAATAAATGTTTTGTGGTCGAGAGTGACTCCGCTGGGCGAAATATGTGGTGCAGCTCAAGAGACGAGGGTTACCTAGACTTTGCCGCAGAGTCGGTGGAGGTTTCTATGAGTTGTGTTTAGCAGACGACAGCTTGAAGGCTTTGTTACGCGGAGTTCGCTCACTCTTGGAAAGCCGCTGTCAACATGGAACTTTTTCGACATTCATCAACTTCTGCGCTTTCCCGGGGACGGTCTTATTGATAATATGTTCCTTTGTTTCATAGAATACACGAACAAACTTACCAGCTCAGCCGTGAGTGCTCAGGTAAGTTTGAGTTTTGAAATCGGCGTTTGAACGATTGACAAATATCCATTTTATATCCTAACGCCCGATTTAATGATCGCAGCACATTATGAAACACTCGCATTCATGCACAGAGTACAAGCTTCAATATTCCTACTTTTGTGTGTTTCTCCCATAGACTTGCGTGTATTGCCTGGTGTCAAGTAATGGCCGCCTGTGGTGTCACCGACGGGCTCACGATCCGCGATCCAACCTACTACCACAGAGCATAGAGTTATTACAATAAACGCTAGAGGCTCAGCTGGCGCTAGTGTCTACGGGATTTCGGTTGCAAATTGAAGCGGAAAGAAACCTGTCTACTTTTCCAGTCTTCCTGTGTATTCCTATGGGAAAACGTACATGATATTTTTCTCTTCGTCAGAAAATAATCGAAGTCAGAGTAGTTTCTTTACTCGTAACGGGTACTAGGTAGCTCTATTCACATTATAAAAGTGTATTTTATTTAATTAATGTTCTCTTTTTTATTTTATTACCGAGCGATGTTTCAGTTAGCGAAAAATTGACGCCCATGTATACGTTGTACAGCACGATATGTCCAATACAAGAATCAATTCAAGCAAAAAGAACAATTGAAAAGTGCTTAGGCTTTTATTCAAGCTGTAATAGCATTCAGATGACAAAAACGCAATTTGTTACTAATGCGCAGTTCGTTACTATTCCAGTAGGTGTTCTTTGTTCCCTAACTCCATGCCTCATTCTTGTCGTCCGTTTTGATTGTTTATTTGGCATATATTAGCATAGTTTTATTGTTTCGTCAAGGTGATTCATTCTGTGTGCCTCATAGCATTGTCTGTAGGCGTAACTACGTGCCCTAAAATAGTGGTCTGTAACGTCAAGACGTATTATACATCTGTATTTGGCTTTTTTAGGGCAGTGTTCGACGCCATGATTTGTAAAGAAAAGCGCTCTGACACATATTTTTGTATTTTCTCAAAAGAATGCATTACTAAAAGTCAAACTTAGACTGCTCTTTAGTCTTTCGGCATAGTCAAATATATTCTGTTTCACTGCGATGGACGCTACGATCTACATGAGCCAATCCGTAGTTCGTAGCTTGTCTCGTGACTTGGCGCTCCCCGTGTGGCTCCGCCCAACCGGAAGGACACGTGATACCTTCCGAGCTAGGGATTGGCTCCGGTGGCTCGTAGCGTCCTTTGCGGTCCATGGTAAGGTGAAATAAAGTTTGGAGTTGTACGCGTCCTCGCCGACGCCAGTTCGTGCTGCACATAGACGTGAAATATACCCATTTCTTTCAATATTATTGAGCCGTCTCTCTGTCTTCGCTGCCGCTTGTTTAGTCCAAACTGAGCCGCTGACCTCGATGTCGCCAATAGAATTGGCTTCGCGCCGCCAACCGCAAGAAGGCGCGGCTCATACTTTATTGCGCCAAGCCGCTTCCAATGAGCCGGTAACCGCCACATGAAATTACGGTTCCTTTCAAGTTCAGATACAACATCAAATTGCCAATTTCAGTTACAGTTTTGTTCCGGTTCAATTGAAAATAACAGCTTTGCTCTGGTTTTCAGTTCGGGTTCGGTTTGACGCCCTGCTTAAAAGCTACAGGCTAATCGTGTAGGATTACAACTGCTTTGCTTTTTCTTGCTGGGCCAGATTGTCTATGTACAACTATCCGATATCAGTTGCTTGACTAAGAGCGCACCATTTTAATCCTGAAAGGAGGATAAGCCACTGAAGCAATCAAGACGTCAGTCACCTTCAGCGCCAGACAATGGCGCCACCAGCCAACATCACATAGACAGAAGGCCCCCGCACGCGTCATCAGAGTCAGATCGATCGAGGCCTGAGATTGGGCACGAGTGCTGTGCCAGTGTTCGGCAGGGGCTCGTGTCCAATCAGCGCGTCGAAGGTCGGGTTCGGGCCCAATAACCGAGTGAGCCCGATCCGACTCTGATGATGTATCATGGAGGGAGAGGAGGCCATGCGGAGGCCTTCTGTTTAAGTGGTGTTGCATCAGCCCTTAGGACCTAGATGAGGATCGACACGTCTCGCATACGAATTGAGCCCCCCATTTCATTCCCCCTCCATTCCGGGGTCGCGAAATTGCGGAATGATTCCGGAATGATCGCAATTTCGGAGCGGCAACTCTGAAACACTGGTGCATACAAACGCACTCGCGCTCTCACGCAGACACACACGCACACGTGCGTAAGCCCCCTTGCGCGGACACAGACACACACGCACGCACGCACGCACGCACGCACGCACCGCTGTACCGTGGTACACAAAGCGGTAAGCAAAAAAAAAATTGTTGACGGCTAACCAGTAATCGAAGTTCAACTTTAATTACCCCAATTTTTTTTTTTTTTTTTTTTTGCTTCGCACATTAAAAGTAAAGGCAATGACTCCTTTCCTCCCTCCCCCCCCCCCCCCCCCCCCCAATCCCCCCCTACCCCTCCTGCTCCTCGTCCTTTACTCGAAACTGACGGGAAACGACCGCTGACCCGAGTTCCCGTTCCCGGACCCTCCATTGGCCTGGTCTAGCCCATACTCTCCCAAAACACAGAGAGCTTTCGATAAACACAACCGCCGCACACTGTTGCAGGAGTACCGTAAGAACTGACAAACGCTGCCCCCTCCTCCCGCCCATTTCAGCCGCGCAGACGCCGCACTTAACCGGCAGGCGCAAACGCATTCACTGCGACCCAGCCACCCCCATTGTCAATGTTGTGACACATACCCCTGGCCGCGTCACACATATTGGGCGTGCCCCCTTTACCCCCCTCATCCCCCCCTTCCCCCCGAAATCACCTCCTGGGAGGAGTGGCTGGCGCCACCCTTATGGCCGGTTCACACTGGAGGCGGATCCGCAAACGCGAGGCGGTGGTCATTTCCAGCCGCAAAAGCGGCTGGGGCGGCGCGGTTGGGGCGCGTTTTCAGGATCGGTCCGAGACCGAATTTTCAGAACCGCTTTCGACGACCGCGGAGCGGTTCCTGAAAGTGGGCCAATAGGAACTCGATGCTGCCGTGACGTTTGGTTGACGTCACGCTAGCATCTGCACAGTCCCAAGATGGCGACCGTTCGAATTAAAGCACCGGTGCAGCGGAGTCGGCGAAGAAGAAAAAATATGCGGTGAAGACGGAGGTCCTATTGGACCTTATAAAGCAGTACCCTTGCCTTCACGACAAACGGCATCCGAAGTACAAAGACAACGCTTACAAGGACGAACTTTGGGGCAACCTCGGCGTGGATCTCGGCGGTGTCGAAGGCATGTACTTTTTTTGTTATCGGGAACGAATATTGTTATTTGGCTCGGATTCTAGTGTCCTTCAAAGCGCTCAAACACTCATCAGCTGCGAGTTAGGAAAACTACCAATTTCGGTGTGATGTGCTATGCCAAGACTCAGCTGACCGAGGGCTATCGCGCAAGCGCGCATCTGTTGGTAACGCGCACGCGACTTTGGAAGGAGTCTCCGGTGCACGAGCGCTCGTGCAACGGTAGCGCTGTTGACACCTCGGGGCACGCGAACGGAGCATAGATGGCACCTCCTCCGAACGAGCATATTTATAGACCAGCGCTTCAGTAACCATCATTCAGCACTTTGTAAGCAGCGTCAGTGTTTGAGCCGCAATTCTTACAATGCATAGATGTGTTTTGGTGTCAAAAGTTAGTGCATCACGGTTTCATTTTTTTTTTCAGGAAGTGTCTTGGCGAACAAATTTAAGAATGCCAAGGACTCATATCAAAAGCAAAAAAATAAAATATCAGACAGCATGAAGAGTGGTGCTGGGGCAGGGGAAGTTATCAAAATAACTTGGCCCCACTACGTCCATATGATGGAAATAATGGAACCAGCGTCGCCCACTCCAAGGTATGTACTCGTACCTCTTTAAAAATATGTGGAACTTTGTGACACAAAGGCACTAAATCACCCGCATGTCATTTCAGCCTCCACACAAACTTGGGTTTTTATGGTGAAATGAGGTAGGTTTTAGTTGATTAAACAATGTTAAAAATATAGGTAACTTGTTCACCCTACATTTGTTTGCTGTCACATCAATTCACCATGACGATACTTAAACAGCAGTGGCACCAGCAGTGGCACCAGCAGTGGCTCAACCACCAGTGGTACCAACGATGGCAGTGGTTACCTGGAGGAAAGAAGGTTGGTATCGGTTGTTCCAGTATTGTGTTGAAGATTGCTATTGATATATCTAGGTGGACGCAATTCTTGCTTTATCTACAGTGCTGATGAGCAAAATGATGACCAGTGCGAGCCGTGAGTTCACGATGACACTTTTTTTTTATTAAAGCCCCACATATTAAAACATAGCTTCATCAAAATCCCCTTCTTTGCAGGCCCGAAGAACGGAGAGCATCGGGCGTGACAGGCGGCAGCCCAATGTAAGGTTTCCTCTATCATAGCTTGATTGTTGATATAAAAAAATTAGCATTCATCCTCAAGGATATCATTTAAATTTACAATGAATGTCACACGTGATCACGCTACACTGATGCCCTAAAGACATGCAGAAAATAAAACTTGTATGTACAAATGCAGGCAAAATGAACAACGGCGGGCACGTCAGTCACCTGCCAGCAAGTCAAGGTAAGCAATTCATAAAGTACTTGTTCTGAGCTTGTTTCACACAAATTTGTTATACCAGGCCAGAAGAGAGCGGCTCTGGTACGCAGGACGCCATCGGTGCCTGTGTTGGCCTACTGCAGAGCATTCAAGAGAGGCGTACCAGGAGGGCCGAGAACTGCCAGGACGTTGTTCATCACTTTAGCATGTCAATCGCTGGTCGACTCGGAACCCTTGATGAGCGTAGCCAGTTGCAGGCAATGCACGAAATAGAAAATGTTGTTTTTTCAGCGCAAATGCAAGCCATCTGTAGGTAAGAGGCGGAGTCCTGAACTAAGAACGAATAAATCACTTGTAACAGCAGTTCTTTTCATTAGTTTCCACTAGGTCCCATGACCATGGTGTCCTGCCAGGGGACTGCTCCTCCGTTCACAAAGTGGTGGGTGAGCTTTGCCCGCACCCTGTAGGCTTCCTTGTAAATAGAACAGCCACACCGTAGACAGTGCAAGGTTAAGAGTGCAGTAGAAGCATCGCCTCCAGCACACACTCTGTGGCTTCCGTTGCGATTTAGCTGTGCGTGCATGCTTTTGCTATCAAAGATAAAAAGTTTGCACTGGAAGTGGGGCTTTGAGATAATGTTTAGAATGTCATAGACTTGCAATTATAAAACTTCTCGATTTGGTTCGGTTTCATCACTATTCGATTCGGTTACAGAAAACACTATTTGCACACTTTTAATTATTAGGGATGGTACTTCTTGTGGGAATTGTCGACAGAGTCTCAAGTCCTACATTTGCTGCGTATACTAGCCCGAGATTGACTTTAGCACGGATAAAGCAACACAGTGAGGAAAATGGAACATGCCTGGTTGAATTGTAGCCAGTTCTGGGCAGAGCTGGCCAAATTACTCATAGTTTGTAATTAAATTACATTACTAATTACTTTGCTTAAAATTGCTGAAATGTAATTAAATTACATTACAAATTACCACAGCCAGAAAGTAATTAATTACCATTACAAATTACTTTTAAAAGTAATGACATTACTTTTGCATTACTTTTAAATACTTTTAAATATAAAGGAGCTATTGATAAGTTCCTTTTACAGATAACTTTAGTTACATTATTTACACAGTTCATGGCACACAGCTAGAACTCCCTCTTGCGTGTTTACCGATGGACAGAGGAACGCACGCGACTGATCCGTTTCCCACTCCAACCCGGACAACTATTTTTGGAAATGACTGAGGACCCTACGCGGATTATCTCTGGGAGGGGGAGAACACTTGTCATTGTTCGCAAAATCGCGTCGAGGGCCGTTCCACCAGGGGCCTTGGTTCGACCTACTTCCCCTCCTTCGTTTCTCGAGAATGTCGAGCAGAAAAGCTCGAATGGAAGGCACTTACCAGCCCTATTTCTCACAGTGGACGATAAGACAGAGAGGGTACGCAGTATGCATCAGAAAACGTAAGCGGAAACTTTCAAGAGGGGCCATAAAACGTCGAATGCAAAACCGCAAAACATAAGTAGAGAATCGCGCTGAGCGGGTTTTCACAGTTCAAGAGAGTGGCAGAAAATGTCTAGCAGATAGCGGGCGCGAGAGTCGCACCAGCCGCATTAACATCAGCAACATTAGTGAAAAGACGATGAGAGTGCAGGCGAGCTGGTGGTAGCTAATCATGTCGTATTACACCTGAGACTGCGGTGGAAGAAATCGGAAGAACTTTCAGTAGAATGAACAGACACAGAGAACGTCTCAAACTCAGCTAACTGGTTTATTTCTCAAACAGCCTTTAAGTACCCACGGAACTTTTTCCCAACCACACTCTACAGATAAACTTCTTTGTTGCAGACATTTCGAACCGGATGGAACCGGATGGAACCGGATCTCTCCCAAGGTCACTGCGATGATCCGCAGTGTCCCATTGTTAAGTCCTCGTCTCATGTGTGGGTTGTTTTGTATCTTTTGCGCGTGTTCCATCCGGTTCGAAATGTCTGCAACAAAGGAGTTTATCTGTAGAGTGTGGTTGGGAAAAAGTTCCGTGGGTACTTAAAGGCTGTTTGAGAAATAAACCAGTTAGCTGAGTTTGAGACGTTCTCTGTGTCTGTTCCTTCTACTGAAAGTTCTTCCGATTTCTTCCACCGCAGTCTCAGGTGTAATACGACGTGATCAGCAACATAGCGGCGGCCAAAGAGCGTTTTTTGGAAAGGTGTAGAGGAAAAAGAAAAAGTAAAATAAAAAGAAAAGCGCTCTTGTGTATTGTGGACACAAAAAAATATGCCTGGTGCGAAAAAGTAATTAGGTAATTTATTTACAATTACCGTCGCTGGAGTAATTCATTGCATTACTAAATTACCTGCTACAAAGAGTAATGAATTACATTACTAATTACTGGAACAAGTAATTAAATTACTGTAATTTCATTACAGTAATTACATTACTGCCAGCTCTGGTTCTGGGGAGGGCTTGAAGTGTGGCGTTCTCATCGTCAGTATCGCCCCTCCAACTGCCACTGATGCTCCGTCCTTCCCAGTCTTCATGGTCAGCTGTGCCGGGAGGGCAGTACGATGTGGCAGATACGTCCGAATCCTTTAAAAGGAAGTTATGGAGCACAACGCATCCCGCAACAATCTTGTCTGTATTTTCTTCGTTGGCTCGGAAGGGTCTTCTCAAGATGCGCCATTTTTTGGGCAAGGATGCCGAAGGCGTTCTCTACTACTCTCCGGCCACGACTGAGGCGATAGTTAAAAATCTTGCGCCGACGCCGCAGCTCCTTTCTGTTGGCTTCATCATTGTCGGATAGGTCTCCAGCGTCGTCGTCCGGCAGTTGCTCGTCTACTGGGTCACCAGCTTGGGGAGCGCTGGTCGAAGGGCGAGCTGCAGACTGCTGTCTTTCCTCAGCTGTTGGGATGAGGCCTGCAAAATAATAACCAATTTCTTAACCTATTGCCTATTAATTGTGAGTCTTTGTGGTGTCACCCTTTACAGACCACAAATAACGTCCACAAGCCTCACTTCCACAAGTCTTACCTGTCAGGCAGACAAGAATCATGAGAACAACACAAAGGAAACGTTTGATCTGTATGACGGGGTGCTCCTATAACCTGGTCTGTGTCAGAAGAAACAAATGATTTCTGGAGCTTTTGGGCCATGCGAGCAAATAGTGCCCAGTAACATTACAGACATCAGTCAACAGTAATAATGTAGTTGACATCTGTCCATCGCTTCACTGACATAAAGAAGAGTGCTATGCACTCATGGCCGAAACAAGTTCAATTGATCCCTACCATGTCTACATCTGATATACCACTGCCGTTATAATCCTTGGGGGAAGGTGTAGCATATGATATGAGCCAACAAACCTCATGAGGTTATTAATGAGCTGGCTATAATGGCGACCGAAATCAGCCGTCGTTAGCATCAACTCTGAGCAGCATGAGTGTCCAACATGCTTTTTTTTACAAATTTAGGTTACGTTCAGGGGTTAGCAGGTTCTCAAACAATTTATCATGATGGAACTTAACCCGAGACTGGGGTAGAAGCAGAAACTTAAAAGTAGAAGGGACAGAGACAAGTGAAAAAGAGAACGTCTCAAACGCAGCTAAAAGATTTATTTAGTCCCACATCCTTATATACTCACAACCACAAGGTCACCCAAACACTCAACATGCCCCTTTCAAAGACACAACACACCAGGAAAAAAAAAAAAAAGACAGCAAGGCAACAAGACAACAAGACAACAAGGACACAAGTTGTCTTTGGGTTGGTCTTTGGCTTTTCTTTTTTTTTTTGAGGAAGCTGGGAAGCCTGTTTTTTTTACAAACTATTGAATGAAAACTGCACCGAAGCATAATTCAGTCGCCAGCTAGTGAAATGGCTTTTCTTGCTTTGTATATTTATGTTCGTGTTTGTGTTAGTTTGTTCTTGACTCTTCGTGGGATAAAAACTATTTTACTTATAGTTTTGCATAATTAACACTTAGAAGCTAGTCACATTTTGTTGATGCACTATGAAAAATAAAGTTTGACTTCTAAAAAAACAAGGTTTGCTTATTCCAACATGAGGTGTAATGTATTTTAGAAATGAATAGCGCGAAGATAAAGTATGCACTGACGTAACAAGCGTTAACTCACAACTGCTGTTTTAATATTCACATAGAAGACGTCTTCTGTATGAATATTAAAACTAGAGTTGTGAGTTAGCGCTTGTTCCGTCAGTGTGTACTTGACCTTCGCTCTATCTATTTCTGAAATGCCTATCCAACTAGCCCACCTTTATGTTTTAGTAAAGTGTAATCTAGTTTGTATAAGGAGCTTTTAATCGAGCTTTATTATAAGGCTTAAGTAAAGTTTCAATAAACAGACTTCCGCACTGCTTTCAGTTATTAGGGCACGTCAGAAAGGAGTCTGTAATGTTTTATTATATAAAGAAAAAAAGTAACATAATGTTGATTTTAAAAACAGTTTGATTTAAATAAAACAAATCTGAATTCAATAAAAACGATCTGATTTAAATAGAAAGTGTAAAAAAAATGGTAAGAAAAGATTGTTAGAACTCCACCATTCTACCACTGAGGGAAGATCGTCCTGCAGCTAAGTACTGTCAGTGATTGAGGTGACCTGCCGAAACAACTTCACGTCATCTGCGAACGTAAGTACTTGATAGTGTTTTATATACGACACCGAAATATTTATAAAAACAAGGAACAACAAAGGTCCAAGTTTCGAACCCTGAGGCACTTCCTGACATATAAATGAATGGACGAGGCAAGAACGCAGACACCCTTACAGAGTTGTGCCTTTTATGAAGATAACTCCGAAATCAGGTATTGTAATCCGGACTGAGGCCATAGTCCCTGAGTTTCAGCAATAACAACTCATGACTGACCTTATCAAAGGCTTTTGACATATCCAGATATATTGTGTCTACTTGATCCCGACACTGAATATCTGGCAAAGCAAAATTTCAAAATGTGCACCGATTTGTCTCGACGGATCTGCCTGTAACGAAACCGTTCTGTACAAGAATAAACTTTCTTTAAAAAAATTATACAAACACCAGCTCCTCAAACACCTTTGAAAATTCATTGAAAAGGGAAACAGGACGATAATTACTAACATCACAAGAATTACCTGTCTTAAACATCGGGACGACTACCGAATCTTTGCATTTATCTGGAAAGATACCACTTTGTATAGGTACGTTGAACACTTTTTCGAGAACAGGAGCAACACATTCACCACATCCTTTACAATAAAGTTGGGAATACCATCTGAACCTGTGGACAGTTTACAATCCAACTTTATTTCAAGGCTTAAGTAAAGTTTCATTAAACGCACGTCCGCAATGTTTTCAGTTGTTAGGGCACGTTTTCTTTTCGCTCGTGACCTTGATTGCTCGCTGTTCGAAATGTGTGACAAACCTCCGTCGACTATCAAAGAACTGCTAAAATACGTCACTGACCTGAACGCAGGGCTTAGAAAAGATATTGATGACGTAAAAGAAGGTATGACGTACATGAACGAAACTTTTGAAGAGCTTCGTACAACAAAGGTGGAACTAGATGCACTTAAAAAGGAGCATGCAGCGTTAAAACTGGAAAAAGAGCAACTGGCACAATCGCTAGGGACCACGCAGAAAGAATTAACAGGGTTGAAGCAATACACCAGGCTCAGCAATCTTGAGATTAAGGGGATTCCGCAAAACCAGAACGAATCACTGATGGAAGTTGTTCAGAAGATAGGGGACAAAGTTGGAATGTGCGTCGAACCCAAAGATATTGACGTGGTGCATCGTGTGCCCACAAGGGACAGGACAAACACAAACATCATTGTAAGGTTCTCGTCACGTGCCGTGCGAGATAAAGTCTTGCAAGCGGCAAAAAAGAAAAGGCTCTCAGCTAGCGATATCGGGTTTTCAGATACCTATGCGGTGTATATTAACGAGCACCTCTGTCCAGAATATAAAGCTTTGCTGGGCATGGCAATTGCTAGAAAGAAAGAAAAAAACTGGAGATATGTGTGGGTCTCGCAGTCAAAAATACTAGCAAGGAAGGCAGAAAATTCGAATGTCATTCACATCGCTTCTCGAGATGACCTGGCTAAGATAGCATAGCCTCAAAAACCAAGACACCGAGCTAGAAATGCGTAACGGTGTGACGTGCACCATGCCGTGTACGAGCTCTGAAGCTATAAGCCTTCTACACTGTAATGTTAGGAGCTTAAACAAAAACTATGATCCACTGGTCGCTTTGTTGACGCGGCTGGATGAGCGGTACAACGTTGTGGCAATCTTGGAGACGTGGCTTAAAAAAGATGAATTTATGAACATTCCTAATTATAGATTTTTATCCCTGCCAAGATCGGCTAGTTCAAGAGGTGGTGGCGTAGCATTATACATATCTTCACAAACCATATATAAGATATTACCAAACTTGACAGAGACAAAAACAGGCCTGTATGACATGCTGTTTGCGGAACTGGATTGTGGAGTCATTGTTGGTGTAATATACAGACCGCCAGAATCAAACACTCGGGCATTCCTAGAAAAGCTGGAAGATGTGTTGTACCGTCTTGCGAACAAAAATAACAAAGCGATTATCTGTGGTGACTTCAACATAAATATAACAGACCCCTCAAGTACAGAATACCGGAACCTCCTGCTATCTTACGGCTTCCAGAACCATATTACAGAACCAACAAGAGCAACACTAACGTCTTGTTCAACAATAGATCATACACTCTCCAATTTTGAAGACAGCTCCGTAAAAGCTGGGGTTATAACAGAAAACGTCGCAGATCATTTCCCTACTTTTATTGTCGCTCCCAATGCAGAAAAGAACCTTCAAAAAGAACCCACAGTCGGCCATTGTGTATCAAGGTGGAATTACGAGGCAACTAAAAGGTCCCTTCAGGAGACAAACTTTTCTCAGATAAATTTTACCGACACTAACAATGCATATGATACCTTTTCAACACTGTTCAAATCTTGCTGTATAGCACACAAATTCGTATCTCACCGGGCAGCACAGCTTTATTCTCCCATTTGTCCCTGGATGAACGAGGAGATACTGAAGTTAATTAGGCACAAGGAACACTGGTATAACAAAATGAAGCAAAACAAGGACAACGACTATTACAGGGAAAAGTTTAGAGTTGCACGGAACCTATCGCTATCCACCATGCGGAAGCGTAAAAAGCAATATTTTAGCAGCCGTATTGCAAAAGCTAACGGTAGCTCCAAAGAAATATGGCGCACAATTAACCTTGTAATGAAGTCCTCTCAACAATGTAACATTTTACCAGATTTGAACATTCTTAATTGTGATCAAGCGCACCTTGTGTCAATGTTCAATGACTTTTTCATTAGCATAGGTACATCCTCAGCTGCAGTATCAAATGAAACGTCAAAAATTATCCTACCTAGCCCATGCATTAATACATTTGTTTAAGTAGAAATAACAGCCGCCGAAATTGTTGGCGTTGCCAGACAAATGTTATCAAACAAAGCTATGGGCCACGACGAAATCTCGGTAAACCTATTGAAAGACAATATGGACATCCTGTGCTACCCACTACAAAAACTGTTTAACCAGGCATTTTTATCGGGAATTTACCCAGAAAAACTTAGGATTGGGCGAGCAGTACCAATTTACAAAAGTGGTGACCCTAATGACCTGGCTAATTATCGCCCGATTACAATTCTGTCCTGCATTAATACACTATTTGAAAAACTAATTGCCGCGAGAATAATGAACTTTGTCGAGAAATTCAACATTTTGGTTGCTAATCAACATGGTTTTCGGAAAAACTTCTCTACAGGCACAGCAGTACACTCCGTATCAGAAATAGTCAATTCCTCCCTCAACAAAAATAGAACTACTATAGGCATATTTCTCGATATAAAAAAAGCTTTCGATTCTGTTAATCACGACATTCTTTTACAAAAACTTGAGCGTTACAGTTTTCGAGGGCCAGCTGGCAAATTTTTTTGTAGCTACTTAACAAACCGCACCCAATTTGTACAAATTTCCCATAATCAATCTACAACCGCGATAGTGAAGACTGGGGTACCACAGGGGTCGGTGTTAGGACCGATACTTTTCTCTCTTTTCATCAATGATTACGCAGCTTGCCTCAGACATTCCGAAGCAGTTTTATACGCCGATGATACAGCCTTACTAGTATCACATCATTCTCTTGAAGAGGCCGAATTACTAGCAAATAACGACTTGAAAAATACCATAACTTGGTTTAATTGCAACAAGCTGGTGCTAAATATTAAAAAAAACTAAGTTCATTGTTTTCGCGTCTGATCGGAAACAACAATCATCTACATGTAACCTGCATCTAGGAGGTTTACACATCGATCAAGTTATCACTTATAAATACCTAGGAATTACCCTAGATTCAACACTACACTGGGCTCCCCACATTGACGAGCTATGTAAAAAATTAACCTTCGGATGCTTTTCATTAGTGAAAGCACGGAAATATTTTAGCAAACAAACATTACGCATGATTTATTTCGGTGTGTTTCATACTCATTTAACCTATTGTGTTGAATCATGGGGTTTCACTTACGCGTCATATCTAGCGAGAGTTACCATTCTGCAAAGAAGGGCAATCAGGATAATAGCAGCAGCACCTATACATGCATCAGCTAAGCATCTTTTTAGTGAATTAAACATACTCCCCATCAACTTAGCTCGCGACCGTAAGACTGCCACTTTAGTCCAAAGAATTTTAACCCAGAATACTCCATATCACTCTTCTATATTCAATTTTCCAAAACGTGAAACCCGACAACTACATTATAATAACCTTAATTTGCCGATAACTTACAATGCTTACGGGCGCCGCTTAATATCGTTCATTGGTGCGAAGATATGGAATAACATTTCATGTAATATAAAACTAGCAACAAATTTTGTACTCTCATTAAAACGATTTATTTCATCTGAAGTGTACAACTCACCCTGTTAACTCCGTACTAGTAGTTATATTATTTGTGCAGCTATGTATAGATTGTGTGAATGCCTATAGGATTGTTTTAAATGTGAATGTTTTTTTAATGGATCCATTACTAGCCATGTAGGCTATGGATCCAGATGACTAATCAGACATTTCTTTGTACATCTTTACGTGAATAAACATTGATGATGATGATGATGAAGAAACGAGCCTGTATTATTTTAATGTATAAAGTGAAAGAAGTAATATAATGCTGACTTAAAAAAAATAAGTTTGATTTTAAAAAAAGCTTACTTTAAAAAAAAGATGATCTGATTTAAATCAATAAACCTAATTTTTTTTAATCCTGATTGTTTTTCATTTGTCTCTGGCATTACTAAGGCTTTAAAATACTGTCACGAATGACAAGTGATGAGGCGGCGAATAACTGAGTAAACTGAACGTTTAATGGGGCGAACTTGCACTTTCTAGAACAGGAAAGCAGCAGAATGATAGAAGCTACATCCGGAGCAAGAATAAACAAGAACCTTCTGTAAGTCCGTGACCAAGCGTTGCTTTCTCGGCCCTGCGCGCGGCAATTTCTCAAAAGCCGGAACATGTCAGTTGAAGGTGGCGAAATACCATTAATTGAAACTTCCATTCGGGTGACAAATGAAAGCCGGGAGTGTTTCAGTTGCCATCTGAAAGCGTCAGATATTTTTCGCCATCGCCGGGAGCGCTCTCAATTAATGAGACGGACTGGTTCGACACGGTGTTCAAATATAAATCGACGATGGGGTGCCGTATTTGTGCAGGCCTTTTGAACAACCCTATTGTCACTTCCTGAATCAGAGTCTCTGTAATCTACGCACTCTGAAAGAGAAACTTCTCAAAGTTGTGCTTACAAAGAACTGGCCCTGATTAGTAGGCGCGCTAAAAAGGCAAACCAAAGCTTAAAAAAGAACACAAAAAACGTGTAGCAAAAAAGGGGATGACAGCAATACTGGTCAATATAAATAGATTGCAGGCAGCATAGATTTGCATAACGCCATTGGCAAATATCACCAGCTAGCATTATGCTGAGGTAACTGTGCTGGGGCATCAGAATTTCCCGCAGAACTGATAAGATTCATCAAGTCATTCATCAAGACATTCATCAAGCATGCTTTGCTATGTTCTTGGACCCACGCTTGAAGTCCACTATTTGTAAAGCTGAAAAGGAAACATTATTATGGCTAAAAGCTCTGGGGCCTCAAGAGCTAGAATAATGTGATGCTACCGAAGAAACCCAGCCGGAAGCTGAAACACAGTCAAAAGTGCAAGGCACAAAGCCGTCAGCAATGTTTGGCAATCATTTGACCACATAGCCAAAAGTGCAATGGAAAGCAAAGTGAATTCAGCTTCACAATGGGAAGTTGTAGCGTATGCGGAGGAGGCACTGCTAAAGAGAGAGAGAGAGATCCGTGTGAGTAGTGGCGAACTGTCGGGTGCTTAAGATATCCGAGTCTGGCGAGGCTTTGCATCAAATACCTGGTAATACCTGCTGCTTCAGTGCCGAGTGAGAGAGTTTTTTTCTGTGGCTGGAGATGTAGTTTCCGCTCGAAGGGAGCGGCTCCTACCTGACCATGTGCAACAATTGATTTTTCTGCATGACAAGTTGTAACCTTCCCTACAACTATAATTTTCGTTTTTCTGTTTTTATTCTCCCAGTGCCAGTGAGGCACTGTTTAACAACAGTGTCTCGCTGGTGTTGACGAGAATAAAAACACGAAAGCGAAAATTCTAGTTATAGGGAAGATTACAAATTGTCTTGCAGAAAAATCAACTGCAGTTCCGACATGTGGAAAAAAAACGCTGTGAATAAATGCACCTGCCTTCGACTATTTGATATTCGATTCGATATTCGAAGCTAACTATTCATATTCGAAAATACTAATATTCGCACAATCCTAAAAATTAGATTAATTGTGGGTGCAGCATATGGTGGTATCAAAGTTGCGACATATAACAATCAAACCGCCCCCCCCCCCCCCCCCCCCAAAAAAAAGGAGACAAACCGAAATTTGGTTTTTGTATTCTTTTTTAATTACCCGTATTCTCAAAAGATTTCGATTCTTTCATTTTTACGCGCTGTCATTTCGCTCATCTTAGCTTTTTCAGTTTGAAGGAACGCCTACCCAGTGCTGCCAACCTTAAGGATTTTTTCTTGGATCTAGGGATTCCCGTCATCGTTTGGGGGCAAAGGGAAATTTGTTAAAATCTAGGGATTGCTTTTTAATTGGTTTCAGAGGGCTTTAGAGGAAATTTCTTCCCTTTTTCCTCCTCGTTCCCGCCGAGTGCAGTGAGAAAAAAGCTTCTTTGTATATTGTTGGGGCCAGAGATAATCTCCAGTGCTAGCAACCGCGATTTGGAAAAGGCCGGGCACAGAAGGCTAAAGTAAAGTTTAATTATTTAAAAAGGTTTTAACGAAGCAAATTTAACCTTTAGATGGCCAGCCAGCTACAGGAATCTATTCATAACCTACTCCATAACGATTATCTCAATGTTGACGCAAATTAACACTTTTTCGGAGAATCGAGGGATATCAAGGGAATCTTCCGATAAAAATTGGGGAAGATCCCACCGCGGAGGTTGGCAACACTGCGCCTACCCTCTTGCACGTCTGCTCACGTTACGTTGGCATTGGAAACCGGTGAAAGAGTAGTGAGTTTTAGTGGTGCTTATACGAGCGAACGTAAGTGCTGTGTCTTTATGTTAGCGTTGCGTGTCCCGCACTGCGCGTGCGCGGAGCCCGAAATCCCGCTCTTCGATTAGATCATTAGAGCGTGGCGACGACGCGCATGCGCAGCGTGGAGCAGGCAACTCTAACGCAAACGGACAGCACTTGTGTTTGCTTTATACGCAATACTAAAACTTTCTAACAAGGTACAATCCCATGCCGGCAGACACTACATTGAGTGTTGTTTGCATTCGGAAATGACATTTCGCTAGCCATGATCGCGAGCCATGATCGCGAGCAGTTTCGCTACAGTGGCTACACTGTAGTTTCGCCGTGTCCTTTGAGCTGGAGAACCGGGGGACCCTCATCAGAGCGCTTCCCGTTTGCGCCGAGGGAGGGCGAGCTGAGAGCTCGATACGCGAATACACGGCTCCGAGTTTTTGGTCACGCAAACGAAAATTGCGAAATTACCCAAGCTTCAAGGAGAATGCAGGGAACCTTGTTCCACGCGCCGCACGCCTTCCCCCGTATAAAAGGTTCGAAGTAAATATCCAAAATAAAGCGTTGACGAACGCGCGTGCAAGATGTCATTTGTATTAGGCTGTTGCTTTAGACTGCAGACGCCAGCACGTGCGGCGCGTGGGTGCAAGCGTAGAGCTTTTAGTCACGCACACGAAGAATCCATGGAAGCCTAGCCATAAACAGCTTCGCTGTTAAACTTTGGGGTCCCCTATCCTAAATCTTCCTATTGTCAGCGCGTTGGCGTCCAATTAATTTCCCGCGCTCATCCCTTTAGTTAAAACACACACACACACACCAAGAGCTCACCAGCAACACACAGAGTGTCTCTGCATATTGTGCCTCGACTGTCACCGAAGTTTGATGGAGGTACGCAACGCGTTTCTCAGCTTCCAGTCATCAATTGCGACGCCCACCCGAATGCGCATCCTACGCGCCCAAACAGAGGTCAATGGTCGCTGAGATCACGCGTGTGTAAGCGTTGCGAGGTAAGATAAAATAAAATGGAAAAGGAGTTCGCCTTCTAAAAATGACAGGCTCCCTCCTGCAGGTGTGCACCGTGTGTACCGGAAAATTTTACCGGCACGTTCTTGTACCTCCTATATAACGGCGGCCGCCAATCTCGTTAAATCCTCGGGGATTATATGTCGACCATTCAAAGTTTTCTAAACGCCATGGTGTCAGGTAATACATTCAGTATGCACCACCGTATAGCGTGCTGCTTAAAATAACTTGTGGATCGATACTGCAGCATTAGCCGAGGCAGGCGTCGAAGTTGCGGCCCACGCAAAAGGGGGCTCTACACGCGATGCAACGATTTTTGTGCCTTGCATGAATTCCACGTTACAATGAACCCTGACGTTTGTATCCTCTGAAACACGCTGTAGTTTTTTCTCCCGCAAAATGAAGGCGCAAAATGAACAAAGGAAAACTAGCAGAGTGGTTTCCAATAGCAGAGTTGAGCAATAGGCTGAATCGCGGAATGGGAGCCCAACGGTAGCACCACCGGGGGCCATAGCTTGACGCAAGTCATTACATGCAAGTCTATGAGAGAAATGAATAAAAAATAAACTTTTTGAAGCTTCTGGGAAGTCTCTTATAAAAAAAAATCTTTTGTGAGTTTTCGCAGCAATAGCAAGACAGAATTTCCGGTCGTGCAGTACCAGTTTAGAATGTTATTAAATTAGACAAACACTTACGTAGCTTCTGAGGCTCGGGAGTAACAGGTTTTAACAAAAAAGGAACAATTGGGACAGATGTTCGAATTCTTCGGCCCATTAAAGTTCAGCTGGGCTAAACCCGTTTGCAAGGGGGGTAGCACGGTATGACTGTAATGTACGCTACGCATCATCCGTCTTCTTCCAGCTCCTCTTGACGATCTTCACTCCGGCTTCCACAAAACCGTTGCTCTGTGGCAGACCTGTACGTAACTTAAATACTGTACTCAAGTTACTTTATCTTAAATACTTTTGTGAGTAGCTTGGTATCTTGCAAATACTTTCGAACGTCCAGTATTTAGTACTCTAACATAAATACTTTTTTCAAGCAACTTGTACTCATTTTAAAGTTACTTTTAAGTAACTTTAAAAGTTACTTAAAAGTTACGTTAAGTAACTCGTTATTTTGGCTAGACGCCCTCCCATTGCAGATACATTTCGTGCCAGGTAATACAGTGCACTTCCGTGCTTCTGCTGAAAGAGGTGACACGAAGAAGCAGGTGTCGCAGTCTCAAGCCGAGCGGACACGTGTCGTGTCTTCTAACTGGGCAAAACGTCAAAGCACATTTTCTTACAATTTGTTTGTGGCCAAGCCCAAGAGCAACAGAGATTCCGAAGCAGAAGGGCAAGCGGGCGAAAGCATGAGATGAGTACAACGCTACAAGCCAGAGGGAGGGCACTTGTGTCAGAGAGAGGGTGGGTTCTCAGTGTCTGGTGAGAGTCGACAGTAAACCGGAGTTTATTTTTCTATGTTATGGAGTGAAAGCATACAAAAAAAACTTACAGGGTCAGAAATGCCTTTGCATCCGCACGCAGTCGCACACACCGCTCGTTTATTTCACTAGGCTCTCTTCGCACACAAGTCTCGTAAGACGCAGCTACACGGCTCCAATCCGGTGGCCCATCGCTCGCGGCGTATTGGATTCGATAGCACGAATGACCGCCGGCGCCCAGCACCGTGGCGCCCGCTCTCACCTTGCCTGGACTCCCCAAACCCCGACTGCACAGTACCGCCAGTGCACTGACGGGGGAAGCGGAAATGAACACCTCACACAAGGGGAGCGTGGGAGGCGAGCCTCTGTGTAGAAACTCCCACCGCAGGCGAACGGGCCCCGCGCTGCCCTCACCTCGCCATAGCAAGGGTATAAAAGAAAAACATTTTTATTTTTGTTTCATTCATACTTACTTGGGGCCTCCTAAAAGACTGAGTGGCAGCCAAAGTCTAGCTAAGCGATTTCCAGGAGATTCCATAGCAGCTGGGAAGAATAATTTTTTCAGACTTCGGTTGTGCTTGACAATGAATTGGAGAGAAAATTGTAACTTGAGAGTATCTTGGAAGTAATTAGTTACTTTTTAAGTATTTTGTACTTTACTCAATTAGTCTACAAATTTGAGTATTTAGCAGTCTACTCAGTTACTATATTTAGTGGTACTCAGTAACTTAACTTAAATACATTTAGTGAGTATCTTGTACAGGCCTGCTCTGTGGAAACATTCGGTTGGAAGTTTTGTGAACAAAACCCCATTCTTTGGAGGACTTGGAGAACTCGGATCTAAGTAATCTTTGGAACTGTGGTCCGCTGTCGCTGTATACGGTTTCTGGCGTCCCATGCCTTGCGAAGATAGACTTCATGTGGTCGACGACAGAAACAGCTGACAAGCTGGCCAAGGGAGCAACTTCTGGGTATCTGGAGTAATAATCCGTCACTAGCAAGTGCCACTTGTTTTTTAAGTAGAAAAGATCTACGCCAACTTGCTGCCAAGGCCGTTCCGGAAGCTCGCCCTTTGGATTGACTGCCCCGGGTTTCGTGCCGACTACCCCACTCAGTCTCTGTACAAGTCCCAACTTCACAGAGTGGCCTCTCGACAAAAGTGGTTCGTCTAGCTCTTTTAGGACATAGGCATCAGCGGATATGTGTTTTTCTCTATAGTGAATATCTGCTCTCAGCACACCCAGTACGCTGAACTTTGTTCGGCTGGACCCTTTTACTACTCTTTTGGCCTCAACCAGAGGCAGTGCACTGAGGTACTGTCTGCAGATTCTTTCTGGAATCGCAGTGATGTCTGCCCCCGTGTCTATCTTGAAAGATACTGGAGCTGTCTGAACTGTCAGTACAATCCTCCATCCGTCTTCCTCGGCTGATTCTATGACTTCAAGAAAGGTGAGCTCTTCGGCTTTGACTTCTCTAATTATCATGAAGCTGCGGCAAACTTTCGAAAAGTTTCCTATTTTCTTGCACTTGTTGCAGATAGCTTGTTTGGCGGGACCTCTATTTCGTGAATGAGAACTTCGGCCACACAACGGGCACGTTCCTTTAGTAGCCTCTTTGGAAGGCCTTCTCGCATTCACCTTTCGCGTCGGTGGTGACGCCGCGGACACTCAATTGAAACTGTCTGCTATGTGAAGATCAGCTTGCTGCTTCTTCACAGTCTCTGACTGACATGCCATTGTGGTTGCTTTTGCTAATGTCAGCTTCGCATCGAGCTGCATCCGCTCGGACAACTTCCTGTCTTGGACGCCCACTACGATGCGGTCCCTGATCATTTCGTCGTGTAGGTTGTCGAACCGGCAGTACTTGGCCAATTCATGAAGTGCTGTTATGAAGTCCTCTACTGACTCCGATTGCTCTTGCACTCGCGAATAAAACTTGGCCCTGTCGTAAATTACGTTTCTTCGAACAATAAAATGCTCTTCGAACGCAATTCATACTGCGTCGTACTGCTGCATTTGCGTCTTTGTCAGCTTCAGCGAGAGAAGAATGTCTTCGCTTTTGTCTCCCATGCAGTAGACTAAGGCGCTGACCGGTTCGGAACCGGTTTTTGCTTGGAGTCCACTCACCACTCGAAAGCACTCGAACCTCCGAATCCATTGGGGCCAGCCCTCTGACTTGGAAAAGCCGAACTCTTCTGGTCGGTGGATGGCATGCGAAGAGTGGAGCCGTCATGGCGAACCGAACCTCAGGTTCTTGAGAACTGCGGTCTTCTGCTGCCATCGGTTCGTGTAGTTATCCTGATACAGTTCTTACTGAAGTCCTTTCAGAGCGAACGTCTTCAACCAGTCGCTGCCACTATGTTGTGTTCGCATGTTAGCACACAACCATTCCCTCTCGAGCCCAGACAAAGTGTGTTCTTTATTCGTCGTCCCCTAGCAGCCCCCCCCCCCCCCCCCCCACACACACACACACACCTTCGGCACGCGATAGCACGCGTAACTTAGCTTACTGAACACAAGGTACTGAAGCAAACCTTTCGGGCTGTTTCCATGACTGCGTGACTCCCACTGGTTGCTCATGGGGCTTTTGGAGGAATTCAACGGAGGATAGAAAAGCATTTTTAACCCCTAAAATTTCAGTTACGAAAACATTGACATCACAAAACAAAATTTTCTTACCATTCCTAGAAACCTTCGTCAAAGTTTGGTCGACCAAAATATAATAGTATTGAGCGATATCTGACTTTTTAACAATTTTCCCAAAGAGTGCAAAGCATTTGCTGTTGTCAAGCAATGGCCGCCAGTGGTGCCCCTCCACCCGAGCAAAACAAGACTCTATCCACGATCCGGCCTACTACGATAGACCATCGGTGGCTCTTCCCCTCAATTTGCAGCCAGAACAAGCGGCCACGTGATTGGGAGCCAATTATATGCCGCCAATGTTTATCATAGCCACGCGCTAGGGTCGGCAAAGCACAGGACGCGCGCTGAGTCATAGACATTGTTATGCCCGTGTCCCACTAGAGCGACAGACAGAAACAAAAGACAGCGACAAGCCTCAAATCCATGCAACATGCTCGCGATAGTACCTTTGGCAGGCGATTAGTCGTTCGGTGCTCGTGAAGTAAGCACGAGCGATTGCAAGTGCCAAAGATACCCGACCCTCGCGTGCATGATGCTTGTGTTTGAAAGCCTTTCAAATCGCGAAAGATTCTGGTTTAAGGCTTGTCGCTGTCGTTTGTTTCTGTCTGTCGCTCTAGTGGGACACGAGCATTAGGGTTCGCCTATTGTCGGCACACGCGAGTGGCGCCACTACCCTTATGCTTGCCGAGCTGTTGATTATCGCGAGCCCAGACCGAGTGCTCACGTTAGGCTCGTGCCCAATGTATGAGCCGAATTCAAATGTCGTCACTGGGGGACTATGTATCGTCACAGGGCAACGTTACGAGATTAGCTCAATGGACCTTGTCCGAGAAGCGTTCTGTGCACGCGCGAGCGCCCGATGCCAAGCGGCGGAAGTCGGCATGAAAAAGCGAGGAAATTCGTAAAGGCCCTGTTACATTGAGGAAACACGGCGGAAACATTAACAAAACATGTTTCTCAACAGTCGGGAAACATGTCGGCTGTCGGCTCTGTTGCCCGACAACCTTGTCACATGAAGGAAACAGCAACACAACATGGACGACAGCGACAATGTTGTCTCGGTGTGACAGCTTTTGTCAACGGAAACCTCGACAACTTGTGTCAGACGACACGTGTTGCCCATTTCTGTGGCTGAGCGAATTTTTTTCCAAGCAACACGGCAACATCTATATTTTTCTGTATAGATAGTCGCACGATAATTCTTCAATAATTGACAACGTCAAGCGTGAAGGGCCATTTTGAACGCGGCTTCTTGCGCGGCGGCAGCTGATCGTCAGAATCATCTGAATCGATGGCACAAAGAAGCACCAAAGCAGAAGCTGCTGCTGTGGCCGGCGCGTATGCCATCGTGCAAGGGTCTAGCCCTGTAGCAGAACGCAACCGCCAAATCCAGAGAACACGAGATCGTTCGCGCGGCTGATGAATCGACTACGGTAGAGCGACGTCGATGAGACGGCGATCCAAAATGGCAACGATTCAAGGGGCGAGCGGAGCCAGCGGATCTGAGCCCAGCCGCCTATACTTCGTTTCAGCTTCGGTCCAGACGCAGCCGATGCTACAAGCGCGAGCATCTGGCCCAGGACAGTGCTTGCACCGCACGAGCGCGCGTGCTTGGCAGGGATGCTGAAAGCCCGGAGCTCGCGCTTGTAGCTTAGCCGAGCCGGCCGGGCAGACGAGGGCGAGAGAGAGAGGGAGGCAGCGCGCAGGAGAGGAGGCAATTTGTGTTCTTCCAACACGCTTTCTCGGTGTGACAGGATGTTCCCCGAGTGTCGGAGAACAAGCTGGGAAACATGGTTTTCAGACGACAGCAACATTTTTCCGGACTGTTGCTGTTTCCGCAATGTGACAGGGTCCCCGAAAACATGTTTTCCTCGTGTTGAAGGACAAAGTTCTCTGACTGTTTCCGCAGTGTGACAGGGCGTTAAGGAGGCTGTGGATCAGCGAATAGAACACGTAATTGCAGCATATATATAATTGTGTTACAAAAAAAAAAGGAAGTGGACGGGAAGAAAAACACGACGTTTAGGTGGACGCCACGGATGCCCCTCTTTAAAGTCGCACTGGGCACGCGCCGTTGCTCAGAGAGCGTAGAAACTGGTAGCGTAGCTCCCATTATCGATTGGTAGCGCAGGATAGGTCACTTCCTCGATTTTTAGTTCGTGCCACCGCCTGGTGCCGTCGGTATGTGGAAAATGTCCATTACGGAACCGCCCATAGACGCTGCTTGCACGAGCTGTAGGTTGGCAGTAGACCCCTTTGATCCCAACTCCCCTACTGCGCCTGCGCGCTGTTATGAATGGCGCCCAAGGGTATCGGCCGGTCTCCCCCCCGACGCGATGTCGCCTGTTGCCCAAAGACCCAAGAAACTGCAGTTGAGTACCCCATCTCTTCAGACTGTGCCAGGACATCACACTTGTTCGTTTGGAGCTCGTGCAGCGCTTTTACGTAGTTCTGACCGTCCCGAACAAAGGACGCACTTGCATCCGCGAGCTGTCTGGTGCTGTGGAAAGGCGACGAAAAAGAAAACGAACTTCTGTGAGAGCGCGCGCCAGCGCGTGCTGTTGTTCTGAAACGCGTCCTCGAGGAAAGCTGCTGGCGATCACCCGCCTACATGTACATAGGGTTGTTCGTTTTCGGGTAAAACCCGATTTTACCCGATTTTTACACCCCGAACATGTTTCAGGAGAATTGGGTTAAACCCGATTTCTCCCCGAATTCCAAAACCACATAACCAACCTATTACTTTTTACACCGCACGGAGTTTGCGGTGCACACGCACTAGCCACCCTACCTCGGGACAACAGTTCATTTTGCAAGCTGCGTGCAGCACTGTGGATGCTACACGACTCTCAACCAACCGCCCAACGAGCTCGCCTAACTCACTGTCACGTTCTACGGAGACCGGCTGAGGAAAAGCGACAATAGGTGATTGGTCCTCGGAGGGACATTTCCGTCCAACCGGTGTGCAAGTGAAACCGCCTCGGCACGCCATGTAGCTTCGGCCTTGCTGAACGCAGCTTGTAAAATGCACTATCAATCCCCCTTCGACCGCTGACGCCCAGCAAGAGCTTTCCGGTAGCATGGCCATCTCGCTGGCTTCCAACCTTTCTCGCGAACAACGTCCCAGCCAGTCAGTCCCGTAAACAGATCAGGAAAACTTAACAGGCTTATTCCATAGCGAAATATCTGATCGAAGACGACCGTCCCTCGAACGGTCGGGGTTTTTGTTGACACCTGGGGGAAAAGAGGATTCCATAAGCAGTGCTTCCGCTTGAAGCGACCGACAGCAATCGGAGCTGGAAAACCCTGCTGTCCCCCCGATTACCAGCTTGAAACAGACCCCTAATTTTATGGCGTTACCGTTAAAAAGCTCGTAAAACGCTCCACAACAAAAACAAAAAACACGAATGTATGTTTGATTACATTTGTAAATTTAACCCGAAAAAACCCGAATCTCGGAATGTGTCCCCGAAAAACCCGATTTCTCCCCGATTATCAGCTTGAAAATTAACACCCGATTGTTACCCTCCGAATTTAAAAAAAATATAAAACCCGAAAACGAACAACCCTACATGTACATAGGATTTTATTAAATCTGTACATACGGTACATTTTGCTACCGGGGCTCGGCTTCCATCTCCTGCACCAGTCTCGCTCCCATACCTGGCATGAGTCGTCGCACCGTCAAACAGGGTCAACTGCTCGGGCCTGACAGCGCCAATGGCCTTGACTGTAGAATTCCGAGTAAAATAGCGAGTTTTAGTAGACCGTGCTTCCCGCTCCGCTAAGCCCCTCCGCTACCCGGAACTCTGCAGCCAAGGCCATCGGCGCGCAAGCGCACTGGCGGTTTCTTGGTAGCGGAGGGATAGCGGAGGTGGAACACGGTTTACTAAAACTCCCTATCGTTGCCGGTTGCGGTGTGCGTTGCGGAGAGCGTTGCAGAACGGCAAATACAGACTACGAAAACTTCTAGTCACGTTGTCACTGGGGGACACTGCGACCTCCAAACCGGATCAACAAGTTTTGCCAAGGAGAGATTGAAAGAAAGCGCTCGCTTTTATCCTTGAAATTGCACCGCAACAATGAGGTTTCTTGGACGCTGGCGCTGCGTGCGAGAGTATACTTTGGCCAGTAAGAGCGTGTAAAGTGAAAATATTTCAGATGAATATCGTGTGTGTGTCTGTGTGTGTGTGTGTGTGTGCGTGCGTGCGTGCGTGCGTGCGTGCGTGCGTGCGTGCGTGCGTGCGTGCGTGCGTGCGTGCGTGCGTGCGTGCGTGCGTGCGTGCGTGTGTGTGTGTGTGCGTGTGTGTGTGTGTGTGTGTGTGTGTGTGTGTGTGTGTGTGTGTGTGTTCTTTTGTATTTATCTGATATACCGCCCCGTCCAACTTCAAACGTTGCCACGGTTTATATCTGTCAGAAGGTTTATTTAGTAGAAAGTACCTGACAACGGATCTTTGTAGAGAGGAATATTACATTCATTTCGGAGAGATGATCAAGCTTTGTATTGAATCAATCAGCGCGTGCAAAAACTCAAAGACGGCAGCAAGCAAAGTAACTATGCAGAACCATAAGCTCTACCCAAACGCAAGACGAACGTGTTTTTTTTTTTATTAACATACTAGATCCAGGCAGGCAGGCACGCACACACGCACGCACACACACGCACGCACACAGACAAACACACATACACAAACAACAAATTTTGGTCTACGAATTTGGACAGAGACTCATTTTTGCGTACCGATCAACTCCACACTGCCAAACGCCATGAACCAACATAAACGCACAAACAACAAAATCTCTATCAGAGGTACGCGTGTACGGGAGCGCTTCCTGTGTCAACAGCACGCGAGTCCTCGAGCACCCTTGGCCTTTGTCAGCGCAGGCACACATCGCAACGGCCCGAGCAAACATCGCCCACGAAGGCCGCCGAACTACCGCGCCGTCGCCGAGATTTCCGCAGAAATGAAAACAAACACGGCCGAAATTGCCGCAGCACCGCTCGGTCGCCTCCCACCAATACCACCAAGGAGGCGAGGCGTGAGGCCCTCTCTCTCTCTCAAGATGTTGCCAAGACAGGCAACATCTTGAAGGGATGTGGAATGAGTGGAATAATTAACGACTCGGCGCATATAATTTCGTTTCAGCTGAAGTCTAGTGTGCCTTCATGTCCCGCAAAGCGAACATAAAGGCACTACTGACGCTACGAGCTACTGGGAGCAAAGGAGCAATCAAGCGGCGGCGTCAAAAGTGCAACTCACTGAACTTTTTTTGTGGTTTATGATTGGTTCAGCGATGTTAGAGAACGTACAGAAACACGACGAACACCCTGATTATGCACTTTTGACGCCGTCCGATTGGTCCCGCCAGCTCGTAGCGTCGGCTGAACAAAGTATAGAAACATAACCAAAAAAAAATATTGCACTACTTCTTTTGCTTTTTGGAAGATGTAACGAGTAACGTAAATACGTCACCCATTAGTTCAATTAAGTAACGTAGGTACGTTACCCGTTACTTTTTTGAAAAAGTAACGGGTAACTAAGTTACTGAAAAAGAACCTCGTTACCGCTAACGACGTCATTTGTAACGGGCTACCGCACATACTGCACATCTGCCGCTTTGCGGTGAATCTCGTCAAGCTTCGACGTGTTCGCTGCTTGGGGCGGCACGTAGAAGCTCGTTTATTTTAACCCGAGATTTCAACTGAAGGAGGACATTTTTTGGTACAGTGGAAAAGACAATAAAATATCTTCCTCCTTCTGCGCACCCCCGTTCTTCCCTCCCCACCTCTCCGCGCCCTGTCCCCCAAAAACGCAACTTTTTTTTTTGCTCGAAATTGCTTTTTGTTTGTTGTTGTTTCTGCCTATACACGCCCACCCCGCAAACACAGAGACATGAGACATCGCCCCTGCTCATCCTCGACAGCGCTGGGAAAGCTACGTACTGGCTGGACCCATCAGCTATGTGGCTTGAATTCGCACTAGCGGATGTGTAAGGCGAAAATATGAGGGGGTGCGATGGCAGCGATTCCATGGAACAGAAAACAAATGTAGCCTTGACTCCGCTGTCAGGTTAAACAGTAACTTTCGACAGCAGGCAATAAACTGGCCAGGGAGCACCACAGAACGGCTCGGGACATCGAACCTGGACCCGTATTCTTAGACAAGAGAACGCTAGGGTCCTCGTCAGCGGATTGCGCCTGCGGGAACATAGGCCGAAATTTTAGGGAAAGGAAACACAGCCCGAGTTTTCTGAGAATAAAGAGTGACTCACTTGGAGACTGGAGTTGAGAAGCCGGCAAGCCGCCTGTAAACGCATAAATGACATGGAAGCGTGCTGTTCACTGAAAATTTCGCTTTTATTTTAATATTTTGAAACGTCAAAATCAGTTTAGCTGAAAGATCGTGCATTAATATTTCGTGTGACGTTTTGGTTTTGATAAGTTTGGTGATCAAGAAAGAAGATCAAGTGGGTCATTCGGTCGCACAATAACCTTCATCAAGCAGGAGTCTTTGAAATTCACCCAGACGCAAATATCGGATCTTGGTCTCACAGCCAGTCAATTTTAGTGGGTAAACCAGCCCCTATTTGGGCAACATGCCGCAAGCATAGAAAAACCATATCTTCAGGCAAATCGTGTTTTGAAGCTCACCGAAGCCAAACTCGGATTAATGGACCGATATCACCAGCCAGTTTTGTTACGCCGCCGCTGCCGCAATTCATCGAGGGAACTTTAGTCTTTATGCTCGTGGGACAACATCGCCGAAGCACTGCGCGTGCAGAGCATGAAACGGCTCAAGGAGTCTCGGGAACTGCCGCCTGCTTCCTGTAAACTAAAGATATGGCGGCATCACGCTTGCGCTGAACGCTTGGGGAGATCGCTCTATTCGAATGGTGTTCGAATAGACTTATCGCAAAGATTAGTTACCCACAAGAAGCCGCGTAAGTGTAACTTACACTGCTTTTGTTTTAAACGAATAAGTAAAGCTTAAAAAAAAAAAAAAAACGCCCTGTATATGGCCTCTTACTGCGACAGGAAGTCTGCACTTCGATATGTAATCCCCCGAAAATCGCCCCCCCCCCCTTAAAAAAGAAAGTGTTTTGTTTAGACATATTGTTCTTTTATCCAAAGAAAGGAAACACAGAACTCGTTATAATTAATAAGTATACGCGTGTGCTCGTTTCTTTACTAATAATAATGGGAAAAGAAACAAAAACTAAAGCAAGCAGCAACGCGGGCACAAAACTCTGACGTAGACCGTTCAATAAAAAAATATAAAAAATTGGTCTTGTATGAGGTTTGTATTTCCTTGCGTGAGGTACCCGTCGAAGCAGCAGACGATAATACATTTACTTTTTTTTAGGGGCGAAGCTCCTTAGGGTCTATAGCCTTGTCCGGCGTCCGTGCTCACATCGATTGCCATCCCATCTGTCTTCTTAAAAAAAAAAATGTTTGCGCAGTCGACAGGGTTCGAACTTGTGCGGGGAGGCCACGACTGCGGGACAAATAGGGGGCTCTGATATGTGGTAGTAACTCAAGAGCTGGGGATGTCATGGATGAAACGTTGCATGTAGCCGCTCAACGTCTCTGCGGTCAAATGCTTAACTGCGTATATAACCACGATCAATACCACCGACCATAAAGCAGTAATAATGAAGTCGAAACACAACCCGGAACTCAGCACTACCTATGAGCAATAAAAAAAAATCAGCACTATCAGCACTACCTATGAACAATAAAACCAGTATCATCAGCACCACCAGAGCTTCGCCCCAATCAACATCATTCACCACGTGGAGATGCGGTCATTTTTTTTTTGTTTTTTTTTGTTCCTTTTTTGCAGGAACGCGTTGTTGGTTTTTTATGCGATACTTCGTTAGCATTAGTTGCCTTTTGATTTTCTCGAATGTTCCCAGGCGAAAAATTGTTTCCTTGAGCGGGACGTCAAATCAGCTTCCCAAAGCCAATACAGAATGTTGCCTACGTGACATTGTTTTGATGAGGCCACAGCTCCGGTTTTTCGCTTGTCCTGTGACATCGTAATTAAGCTCATGTCTAGCACTTTGGCAAATATGGGGCGAACCAGAAGGAAACCAGGCTTGGCATTTCTCTGGTTAGGTAGGGAAAATAATAAAAGTAATGTGACCTTAATTAACGCCTTGCTGTGAAACCCTATAGACCTTTTTCGCAAGGGTGCCGCCATCTTGAATTGTCGTCACTTCCAGTATGGGCGAAAACATTGTTTTGCCGTCGCCACGCCAATAGAAGGCATTTAGGACGTAAACGTAACCGTCACACATTCTCGTTTTGCCTCCCCTTAATTTTTTTACTATTTGCAGGTTGAAACGTGCTGATATTTTTTCGTCGTCCATACCGGATATGCCTAGTTGGTGGTCGGGGGCGAGAGTAATCGGAAAAGGTCTATAAAGCCCAATTTAGGCTTTTAGGAGTACGAAACTTGGGTCAAGGTAGGCTTTTCTCGGGATTGCAGCTTGGAATGTTGCCTTGAATGCAGCTTGATACTGAGATGTGCAAAAGGGAACTTAAAACAATTGTTGGCAGCGAACGGTAGAATCAGACCAGATACAAGAAGAGTTGAAATCTATATTATTTTATACCGAACAAGATTATGAGCTTTTTCTTTTTGTAATGGCGTTGTCTGGTTTGCGAAGGGGTAGGGAATGTTTTGCGGTCCACGAGACGCTAATTCTATTTGCAAGAGATTTGCGAGAGCGATGTGCCCGACAAACTTTCAAGAAGACGTAGCTGTGTGTGATTCTTCTAAAACGCTGTAAAACGTTGCCTTGTTTGAGCATCAGCTTGTACGAATTACTGCGCGCAAGTCTTCCCAAGACGTTTCCAGGATTTTCGTAAACTTTGATGGGCACGAACGCGCTGCTTGTTTCCCAGCAGTGTTTCGCTAGTTTCGGCTAGCCGGCACGTCCATTCAGAAGACAGAGCAAATATCATGTTGCTCTGCTCTGCCAAGAACACGTTATTTTGAATTTAACGCCTACAGGTGTAAATTTCGGAAATCAGCATTTTAAGTAGGTTTTATTCGTACATTGAATAAACACTATGCAGACTTGCGCTGGTGAATGTCGACCTGGTACGTATACCGTCCTGAACTGCTTGATCGGCATCTCAAAGGTTCTGCTATGGTGCCACGTCATTGTTTGTGAGATGTAAATTATTTAATTATAACCGGATTGGGGGTCCTCTGTGCGGCAAGAGCCTTTTTTTGTGCAAGATACATTGCGAAGTTATAAACTTGTCGTAGTTTCGTCGTTTCGGTAAACCTCGTTTCATTAATACCGTTTTCTGTTTTTGTAAGACAGGCGAACAGAATTTTCCTATGTCGTTTTTCTTAGCGCAGACACATTACACGTAGGCACAAATTACGTTCGCTTTGAAATTAAAAAAAGAAACATGCTTGAAAAGGCAAAACATTACGCGTTCAATCGCTGTTATTCTGATACGTTTAAATATTGAGATCCAACACTGTCATGCAATCTTGTTACTTACAATTCTAGTATAATATTCTTCTATAACAATATGCTCGCCAAGCTGGACAAGAATATGTCAGTACATACAAATGTGACCAAGTGTCACGCGTTCCACCAATTCAATGCAAGGCACTGATCTCGACCAGAAATTACCTAGTGTTGCTTGTACAAACTTCTACTGAAACTGTTTTGCCAATTCTTATAATATTCAGCGGTATGCAGGTATTCATTTCAGCAGAGTATAGGCCGCTTCAACGGAACCATAGCGCTGTCGGATCTTCCTGAGCAACTGGACCGTGCAGCTCTCTGGAAGCTTGACTGGAAATATTCTTTCGGCTCTTGGCAAGAAACGATCCACCGCTTTGAGTTCGACGGTGCTGATGCCACAGGAATGTATCCAAGCAGTTGTATTTTATGACGAGACTGGGTACGGTTCGCTGCCGAAATGATGGATACCAGTGGTCAATTTTGAGTGAGGCCCGACCGTCCAGACATGGTCCGCCTTCTTCGTAAACTGCACGGGCATTGGTACACGTTTTTCTGCACGAGGAAATTGAACCCACAAGGCGGCTTCTTTTAAGCTGATGGCGCCTTAAGGTTGACCGCAAGAAACTTGGTGCAGTTGTTTGCAGGGTGGGAAACCAAATCTGCCTTTTCTCCTGAACAGATTCTGACGTGTGGGCATGTTCTGGAGTGAGATGACATTTACAGGCATCCCACGCTGCAAGCCTTCAGTGTGGTTCCAGCAGTGGACAAAGCACTCGGAGACCATTGCGGCTTTTGTTGTGTCCGGATCATTTGACCTCATGATGGCGCCGTTATAAGGGTATACGGTACTCCGGTGCCGACTGTCCGTGACAGCAAAACAAAAGACGTGCTTGGACATGTGCCCGTTGTACAGCTTGGAAGGGATACATGGCACAGAGAGAACATCGGCCGGCATCACTACGTCGCCATCGAGTGCTGCGATCACTCGATGGCGACGTAGTGACCACACGCGACGAGGCCAGGTATTTTTTCCGCTTTGCTTTGGTTGTGTACTTTAGAGCGCGTAGCGGCAGTAACTGTTCGCTAAGGGTATTTTGTTTTCGCTATCACGCTAAACGTGCTTAGGAGGAAACCTAAAAACAAATCTAAATGCTCCATGCGAAGCGATTCGAAGTTGTGTGCTAGTTGCGATGGAATCCTACGATAGCTTCATGGCCGCCAACACTGCTAGGATATACTTCGACGTGGAGACCAACGAGCAGTATACTTCTACGTGCCCTTCGCGCGCTTCCCGACTTCCAAGCAAACGAAAGGAGGTACGTACTCGAAACTGCAATCCTCGGTGAAGGCCGCCCGATTCGCGGATTCTGGAAGCAACGTCAACAATCCCAACGACTTCAGCGACCGCTAAGTCGGTGGGAAGGCCTAGCAAGGGGCGCTCGTCACCAGACTTGCGCCCTCACTTCCTAAAAAGAAATTAATTACAGTTACAATTACTAGGCCTAAAAAGTAATGGATTACCGTTACGAATTACTCTCCGTAAAACGTAATCGATTATTACTTCGTTACTTTACTCGATTACTTTGGCCTTACTCCAAAGATGCACGAAAAGGACATACACTATCGACTGCGTGTTTAAGTGGCAAAAGTTTGGGCCCCATCAAAATTAAAACAAAAATAAACACATTCAGTATTATCTACCCAATATGTTAGGTTAGTAATTTTAGAAGAACGAATCTATAAAGTTTTAAAGGACTTAGTCAGGTTTTCAAGATAAACGAGTCTTGCACTGCCCAACCGGGCAGCGCTGCCCAACCGACTTAAGAAAAGCAGGGCTTAAGATCCTTGCACAGAGCCCTCCACTCTTTCCACTATAGCAGAGCGAGCGCTGGAGAGAAGGTGAGATCCACACGCCATCCCTCCAGCGTTCGCTCTGCTAAAGTGGAAAAAGAGAAGGGATTTGCTGGAGGAGCTTGCTCTACTTTTCTTAACCTGCAACAGTGTATAGTTATCTTCATCGTGAAACGAGGGGGCAAGATCAGAACTACGGCTCAAGAAGCGGAATTCGTGAATTCTAGAAAACGAGATAACAGCAGAACCCCTCGATTGAACTTTCTCTCTATTCAGAAACGATCTTTAATATGGCGGTATTGTCATTACATTAGTGGCTCAAATGCTTGTGCAAGTATTGCAAGCATAGAACTTCGACACTGCTTAACTATATTTCGATGTATTTATTACGTCAGTCTTTGTTAGAGAGAGGGAGATTTTGCCATAATACGACGAACTATGTACTATAAAAATCCAAAGGAAAATCCGAGATAATAAGAAATTCATCAAACTTGTTGAATGTTGTAAACTAAAACGTTGATACTTTTATTTCATATTCTACAAAAGTGTCGGTGAATTTACAGCGTGATTGGTTCTACTGCTTCATTAATTTATTGATATGCATAAACTGTTTTAACAACCTTACGGGTTGCAATTTTTGAAAGTCCTAATTAAGTTCTGGATGCAGTTTCATTCCATGCACTTAGATCAAGAATGAATTATATAAGAAAAAGTCAAATGCCTATGGCCGGGCATCCCCCTGAGCTTACTTGCCGCGTAAAAAAACACCAGTCTCACTGATGAGTGCACTGGCTTTCCTAGTCTACATAAATAAGTCTAATAACACATGAAAGACAGAGTATAGACAGCTTTGGTACTACTAAGCTGTCAAACAAGTAGGTGCTATTGTTGCCCGACGACAGATTTCCAATCGTACGAACTGTCTTAACAAAGAAAACAATATATGAGGGTGAGCTATCCCCATACTGTTTTCCACGCACAAAACAAACATGAACAACAAACTGGAGTGGGCGATCTTTGGGGGCAGTTTGACCAAAAAGGTAAAGCCGTAAAAATAAAATGAAAGGAGGAAGCCCCATCACTGCAGTGGTGGCGCTTCCTGTTTCTGTCTGAGTGGGCAGACTGTTCTTGAGTTTATAAAGACAATTTGTTGCTGTTATTGTTGTTGTTGTTATTATTATTATTGTTGTTTCCCCTTTCCCTCAGCAGCCAGGTCTTCGCTCCTAAATCAAATTGACGTGACCACTGCTTCTCTTCAGCTTTCCCTCTCCACGTGACCGAAATTAAATAGTGGCTCCACATGACCCTGATGTCTTCTGCCCACGTTTTGCTTGGGACGCGGCGGCGCAATATCACCTAGAAGACAAGGCCTGAGCATGTCGTCATGGCTAGCGGGTCCCCGACCCGCCCCAAGCGGATCCACTTGTAATGACGTTTCAGAGGACAAAGAAGCGGGCCTTGTCTTCTAGGGGGTACTGGGCGGCGACACCCTGTCCGCGAGCCTCGCGCGACCCGGCGGCGTAATTTGATGATTAGAGGCCGCACGCGTCCGGCAAATCGTCGGACGTTGGCTCTGTGCTCGTCTTTCGATGCCGAAATGCTTAAGGAGCCGTGCGCCGACAAAATGTACGATGTCATCCGGTGGGAGGGAAGGGGGACCTTAGGAAGCTCGCACATGCTCTAATGTTCACTGTATAAGTGGACTCTCAAACGTATTTATTGCCATCATCCTTCCTCTGAGTTTTTGTAGTCCACTGGACACAACTTCGGCGTGTTGCAACGACATCTGGTGATCGTGGCCGTTAGAAGCCGTGTACGTTTGTGCGGGATTGAGCTTTAGCGGATGTGCTCCCGGCGGCGTAGCCGCTACAAGTGAAGACATTGAGCAAGCTCGACACTTAAAATTAGTCCTGTTCAGCAGGGCTTTGAAAGTGAAAGTCCGAATAAACAAATCTTGGCTATTGACTTCTCTATATCGAGTCACAAAAAGAGGCCACCTTGGTGCAGTATATTTTGACATGTCGAGAGCCTTTGACAGTGTAGATCATCTTTTACTCCTTTGCAAACTTCCTTTTTATAGCCTACGTGCCCTAAGCTTTGTGAATGATTGAGGAGCTGCTCGTGCTTACGCAGTAACACTGTTCATGGTGGCAGCTCAATTTCAAAGTATTTTGGGGTGCACGCTTCTTGTGTAACCCAAAGGGTCGAGCCTGGTACCACTGTTGTTCATTTTATTTGTAAACGATATGTATGTAGTGTCATCTGTCAGGCATGCGAATGTCCTTCTTTTACAATGCAGCTGTTAGTGAGGACCTCTCCAGGGATATGCGTGGTCGTCCTTCGCGGAAACTCCTGCGGTGTCGAACGTGCTCGCGCAGCCACCCTTACAAAATATTTATCCCCTTTCTACCGACTTTTTTTTATAGAAAATAGGGTATGGGGGGCTATACGTATACTTGTATAAAAATATTACGAATATGTTTTATTTCTTTAGTCAATAATTTTTACGAAATGTGGTTCGTAAGGTTTGGTGAACTGCAGGCTGAACCGCATATAAGCGATTGGGCGAGCGACGAAACGAGCGACGGCGCAAGCAACGAGAGTCAGCGACGAACGACGGATATTTTTCACTGTCGCTTGTTGCGTCGCTCAATTTTCGGATTTCTAAAAAAACGTCGCTCGTTACCTTGGTCGCTTGCTCCCGTCGCATTCGTGCGGTTTGCTCTGCCGCGCGACTGACCGAGTGACAGCGAAGCGGGTCGCCGTCGCTCGTAAATTGGTTTACATGCAGTTTATACTTCATTATTTGACAGTCGAAAATACGAAACAGGGGCTTAGCTCGGCTATGCCAGGATATACGTAGCTGGTTATTCTTAGCTTTCCTTGTTGTCTAGGATTAGCATGATTATCATGCTTACTGCTGCTTCAATGACACACACACACGGTATACGCATTATGTGACTACTTCGGGATCCGATGAGTTAAGCTTCTCCGCTTTTTTTTATTGCGGAGGAGGCGCCGTGTAACTACACTGTAGTGTAACCGAGCTTTCGGATGCACGTCAAAAGATCCCCAGGTGGTCCAAATTACTCCTCAGTCCTCCGCTGGGGCGTGCCAGATGCCCGTCGTTTGTCTGGCCAGCTGTGCGCCGTGTTCTTATGTATCAAGCAACTAAGCTGCCGCCCAGAACTACCGGACAGCACGAGCCATGATCTCGAGCGGGTGCATTCGCGCGGCGCGTGCATCGGGGACTGACCTAGGCGCCATACCAGTCCTGCCCGTTCCGTCACTGCTCCTCGCGCATGCGCAGCACGGCTCTCCAGAAGCCACGCGAAACTGCTCAACCTCGGCCAGTGTAGCTTACGCTACAAAAAGCAGCCTCTGCAAGGAGGCTCCAACTGGGTATGATGTCGCTTCTGCTAACTACGTCTAATTATTCTAGCGAGTCTATTTCATATACATCCTTTAGAAATACGGTGACGGAAAGTGTGTTAAGACGTGGCGACAGAAATTCTATATAATTTCTATCGACTTCGGTTGAAATAAATTTTATGGACAGTTTATTGAAAATTGTCGATACGACGTGACTGGATAGGAAGTTGAAAGAGTCGTTAAAATGTGGATAGGATTCTATAGGCTGCCTGAAATATTTTTTGTAAGGGCAGGTATACGCGGGAGTGGAATCGAGAGCAGAAGAGAAAATGGCGTGTGAAATCTTCAGAATTGTGCTCAGGAGGGGGGCGCAGAAACGATAATGACACCACGGTGATAGCGAAATACGCGAGTCCCAAGCTGCTGCCGCCGTGACACACGTTACGCGCCAGTGTAAATGCACTCGGATTTTTACTTCAGCAATATTACAGCGATATTACACGATAGTTGTTAGTAGGACATTTCGCGGTTTCACGCCGTCGACCGCGCTCCACATCGACGCAGGTGATTTTCGCCACTCCATCAAAGCATTCCACAGGCCACTGATGACAAGATAACAAGCAAGCAAGATAATATGCATAAGATGACAAGATAACAAAGCAAGATAATATGCATGGTCAGTAAAACAGCCCCCGCCGGGCAAGCAGGCAGTCTACAAGATAGCTTCTTTTTAAGCCACGCACGAACATGACATCTTTAAGGTTTTGTCTAACAAACAACACGCTAACGATGTACCCGTGGAGGCTATATAGGGTCCGTTTCGGAAGAATATGGGTGGTTTTCATTTTTAACGTCTGTAGCGACTCACAAGCCTCTCACGCTTGATCGCGCGATCGATGTCTGAAGTGACACCAAGTGCCACGAAGCGCTTTGTGCAACCACCCTTCGGCTTAGGAGACTGAGGGCTTTGAGGAGGCGTTTGCGTACGTTTGCAGTCGTCTCCGCGTTTGATAACTTTAGCATCTTTATGCTGTTTTTTTTTTTTTTTTTTTTCTTTTTTAACACAATGTGGTTGTTAAAGGCCCTTTTTTCACGTTTAGGAAGGAATGGAATTGTGGAGTTCAGCCATTCCAGGAGTAGGAATGGGCTCAGTGTCTCCATTCCGAGGAGTTTAAAGGAGTGGAATTGAATCTAATTCCCCGGAATGGAATTGGAATCGAATGAGGGTGCCCATTCAGCTACACTAAAATAAACAGTGCAGTCAAGGTCACGGCGTTGGCGTAGCCAACATTGAGCTAAGCGTAACCAACATTGCCCTTTTTTTTTCCCCCGGGCAAGGATAACGGGTGACGTCAGCAACATTTCATCTCGACGCTCAGCGGTGTCCACGTGATTGGCACGCGCAGCGCGCTTCTTGGGATCCATTCCGGCGTTACCGCCGTCTCCCGCGTCACACTGCCGTCGTCGTCTCACCGTTTGTGATTATTTTCGCTCGGAGTTTTGTTCACACTATACGTGCGCGGACTGATGCCGCAGTTTTGCAGACGTCGTAAAATATCGCAGACACCAAAACGTGGCAGCGCCCCTGGCGAGCAAAGTCGAATATTTCTTGGGCGCGTTTCGGTTGCACGTCGTTGCGCTTTTTCACGTTGCTCGCGGACGCTAAGGTGGCGGGCAAAATTTTATTAATGATAAACATTCTTCGAAAAAAAAAAGACGAGAACAAAAGAAGCTGGAGGTACACCTAAGCATTTCTTATGAGTTGTGAATGCGAAAGCATGCCAGCCGCTCGTCCGCTCCCTTTGTCGTCTGCTTCATACTCTTCGTCGCCGGACAGCGCGCGTGCTCCCCTCAGCACGCTGATGGTCACGCAGCGCCGTGGGGTGAGCGGTCGTGGAAACTGACGAGAACCGCTGCCAGTGGGAGCCCCGTCGACGCGCGCCAGCCAATGGAAACGAAGGCGAAATCCATCAGCTTTACTTCGCTCCTTTGGGATCGGGGAAACTAGGTGCCGTTTTCGCGCTCCAAACTGATGACGTGAGCACGCTCCATGGGACCAGTTAATGCTTTAGCATTAAAACGATAAAATAAAAGCACTCTTATTGATTTGATAGGACAACACGAGCTGTATTTGTCTTTTGTTTGTTCAAACCTTTTTTAGATCTTTCGTACACACTTTTACCGCGCGTAGAAAGATGCTGACGCACGCTGGTAAACAACCGCGGATCGAGCATTATAGAATGCTGCAGAGGCGCTAAGCATGTTCGACGCAAGCACTACGTGGGAGCGTCTTACTGGGCGCTCCCGTCTCTGGCCGAGAGAAACATGTCTACCTTTAACTCATCAACTTGAAATGATTGCAAATGTGGAGAAGAAATTTCTTCGAATTATTTACGACCACAAAATTAATAAAAAAAAGTATTGTTTTCTTTTTTTACAATTCGTTGATATTTAGTCTTGAAAGGGTATCAACGAGAAGGACTATTAGATATATTGGTTTTCTTCGTAAGGAAGTGCATTCATGTGCACACAAGAGTCGCCAATTTTTAACGTTTTACCCCAATAGAATTTGTGCATTTTCACCGTTGTGTGGTAGCCAGCAGGTTTTAATTTCTTGATTTTGTTCAATGCAAGTTAGCTCGGCAAGAGTGTATCTTACTTGACTTAGAGTTTGTGTAGCTGTATTTGCCTCTCAAATTTGTCTTTGTGTAGTTTGACGTGTTTTTTGTTCATTTTAAGCATTGTTTCTGTAAACATGAACTGACAGCGCACCACCCAAAAAGGCTTCACAGCTGTTTCTGTGTACTAAGAGAAAATGAAGCATTATTATTATTGTATTAAAGCGAATACAATATCGACGTTTTGCTTTCAGTTTTATTTTTAACCGGTGTTGTCAGATACCAAGTTTTGCCACTCTGGTTGGTTACGTAATTGAGCAATTTCTATCCCACTAGCAGTTTTGATTACAACCTTTAGGTTTGAGGAAAAACAAGAGAGAAAGAGAGAGAAAGAAATTGACAAAAAGAAAAACGGTGATCTCTTGTTCAAGCTAACAGTTTCGCGCTTCGAGCAAGGTTCGAAGAGGCAGATGTTAAAATTGTTATGTAGAAAATTCATGTGGTCTCAACTGGTAACGTGTGTTACATAACTTAAGCTTCTAACGCAGTCAGGCTGAAAGTTGTGTGTTTATTAAAGCCATGCGTGTCATAATATACAAATTGCGATATAGTTAGCTCCCTGGGGTCGCCGATTTTTCCCGTCTTTCTCGCGACTCAAAAGCCGTCATCTAAACTTCTCCTTCTTTATTTCTTTGTTTCGTTCTCTTTTTATCTCAACGTAAAATGTTGCTTATGCGATCACGTTAGGCGACACCATAACTTCTCTTACTAGAATGTAACAAGGAGATGATGTCGTATAATCGCGCTAACTGTGTCGCGAAGTGCGCCGGTATAAAGTAAAAAAAAAAAAACAGACACAATGGAGAGATTTAGCAGATGTGTTTTAATAGCTTCGACGATGACACCCGATAACGCTATATGATGTATGGGTAAAGGCGCGGGTGGAGTATCGGGTATCGTTATCGAAACGCAAAAACAATCCAATAAAGATTATTAATAACAAGGCGGCATATGTGAAGACAACGCTGAGCATGGCGCATGCGTGTGTTTAGATATTAAAAAGGTGCGGCTATAAATTACAAGAAAACATCACATAATAAGGAATTGCTCCTGTTCGTAAATGATTCTGCCAAACATAGATATATGAATCATGACAATTTCACGCAGTAGCGATTCCGAAGAATGTAAAACGAAATTAAGGATGTTCAATTTCGAAGTTCGCTGCATAGATATTAAGGCATGGGAGAATGACGCTTGGTCTGTCAGTTCTCAGGGGTAGTATGATTATTACAAAAATAGAGCCGCAAAATATATAAAACTCCTCGCTCTTTTTTTTTTTTTTTTTGCTTTTTGATTTTGATTTTGATTTGCACAGAGATTTTGGTCGATGGGTAAAACCCTTTAGTCTCGCAGCCCTCGTGAAGCCTTTAACTACCTGTAAACTTTACCAAATATGAAACAATAAAGAAGACAGTCATTTAATCAATTTCATACGGTCGAATCGCTCACTTCTGCGAGGGCGAGCAGAGAGTATTTCATCTCTGCTAAAGACCCTCAAGTTTGACGACGTGACTGCGATCTGGTCCCCGAGTGCTTGTACGTTCCGTCATATAACATACCTCTTGTAATAAAAAAAAACACAAAAAAAAACTTTTAGCCTTTTCACTTTGGTGAAGGAAGACCAGCAAAGCTGTACTATGGTGGGAATGAAGTAATGGCCGGCCGCAAGTCGGCAAGCCAGAGTGAAAAGGCTCGAAAGGTTGCGCCATCAATGAGCGACGGCGGTAAGCGGACCACCGGCAAACACAACACTCTGAACAGCTACCGCCATCTATGAGCGATGGCGGCAACCAGAGTTTTGTGTCGACATTTCTTTGCGGGGGACACGATCCTGGGAAAACTCCGCTGTTAAAAAAAAAAAAAAAAAAAAAAAAAGGTCACACCGCAGTCCGCAGCACATTTTAATGGATGAGCATGGTGGCAAAGACGATAAACTCGTCAGCGAGAGGCTCAAGAGCAAAGCCACAGCGCCCATCAATATATTTTTTTCAGAAGGAATCATAAATTTTGTTTCGCCACGAGGCACACACTCCTCGACAGAAATTAAAGAGTAAGCCAAATCTCTCCGATAACCACTGGCCATCATTAATCTCCACACACAACCAGGTCCTCCAAAAGCGACGCCGCAAAGCATCGAAGATTCATCGATTGCCAAGCGTTTCAGCAAGCTGCGGCGGCGACGTAACCAAACGTTGATGCACTTTATCAACTACATCACAAATCTATAACCATCTATATGTCGTGGTAAGCCCAATAAACAAACATGGCGCCGTAAAGACGCCTGCAGCGTGTCTGGTCAGGGTGCTTGCCTCGTGAAAAACTTCCCCGAATGGGCGCGAGGGGGCGCTTCTCACGTAGTCGATGCAGGGCGCCTCGCTGGATTCGAATGAACGGCATCATACCATTAATGCGTTCTGTAGGGTCTCTTTACAACGTATAATCAAGTCGAGGGCTACTCTTCTTGCTCGCCTCGGACGCACTCGGTCTCCATTAGGCGCCAACCATGGCCCCTGGGCAGTCCCACACCAGAAGTGAGCGGTCGCCAAGACGCAAAGGGCGCCGCCATTTACATTCGAAAGGGAGGCGCCGCCGACTTCCTTCCATTCCAGGTGCCGTCCGAGTGCGCCACGCTGTGATTAGCGGGGCCGATGAAAATTAATTGCGGAGCATCGCGCCGCCCCACGTGGGCTGGAAGCGCCCAACGACGTCCGTGGTTGCCATCTTTGCTTGCTTTCTCTCGCACTTTGTGTGAGATTCTTTATAGTTCCTTTTTTTTTCTATTTTTTTTTTTTTTTTAAGAATTTTTAAGGGCTTAGAAGGCATTACATAGGGGTGTTGCTGTAAAATCAGTCAAACAGGTATACAACGCCAAGCAACAAAACTATACAAAAACAGCGAAAACACACTATGAATCATCATTAGAACATATTCAGAAACAATAACCAAAAAAGTCTGCAAAAGGATCGAGATGTACAGTCGCCGGCCATATGAGCTCCCCCGGCCGAACGCCGACCGGAGCAGCGAAAATCCCGCATGCGGCGCGTCAAGCGTTGCCGCGTTCTGGGAGCCGGGCTATTGAGACCAAACCATTCCGTTATCAAAGGGGTGGACGCAGGAAGTTTAGTAGCATTCCGCGTTTTGGAACGTGAATCTGAAGCACGGCCGATTACAACCCCGCTTCCGGTTAAGGTAAACGCAGACGGCTTATCGAAATTCTTCACTGCATAATATCTCTGACGTTATATGCAACTTTTTTATTCACAAAACCGGTTTGTCATTTTAAATATTTTCTACCCGAAGAGTAATCTTACACACAAGCCCCCTTTCTTACAATCTTTCTTAAACCAAGACTAGACAATGACAAGCGATTTTGAAATAACTTATTTAATCTATAAGGATATGCAATAGATAACAAACAAAAAAAAAAAGATTTATGTCGAAGGTGAATAAAGATTCAGGAACTTTTCATGAACGCGTTTTATCGAGGAGACTCTATTGTTCTGCGCTCAGTAGCGTGTTGCTTCGCCAAGGGTAATTCTCTCCACGATGACTTTGCAGATGGCTTCCTGGTCGGCCACTTCTCGTTTGCCGAGGGATCATTTGTGCCATGCCTAATATCATATCAAACATAGGGTTTTTACATTCGTAAACATCGATCGAAAACTGCGACTTTATCTACGCCTAAAGCAAGCTCCAGTTTATCAGCAGTTATAACATCATCTCCGAACACTTGGGGCCAAAACCCGAAGACGGAAATTCTAATCGGCCATGTTTTTGGTGATTCACACTTCTAAAGGCTGGAATCCCGATAAATGCTATGGTCCACCCCTTTGATACCGGAATGGTTTGGTCCCAATAGCCCGGCTCCCAAAACGCGGCAACGCTCGACGCTCCGCGTGCGGGATTTTCGCTGATTCGGTCGGCGTTCGGCCGGGGGAGCTCATATGGCCGGCGACTGTACTTCAATACATTCATTGATTGATGATGGCCCAGCGTGACTATACAAAGCTACACAGTGAATTGTACTTCTAAACAACTATACTCGTTTTCACCTCAAGAAAAGAGGACGTTTTGCGCATTGTTCATACGCCGGGCGAAGTAGTTCTTACAAGATTTGGTTGTTGGAAGAAGAAGCGGAAGCGATCCTTTTAGCGTTTGAAACGTATACGTCTTGATTAGATAACATATATCTAATCTAAAATGCACCTACATATATATTAATTCTCCTCGTAAAATGGAAAATTAGTAATGCTCCGCGAGGAGCCGGACTTTTTTTCCTTCGGTTCTTGAGGTGAAAACGGGTACAGTCTCGTCAAAGCTAAACAGTAGTACAGAAAGGCTAGATTTGGTCGTTTGGTTGTAGGTTGAAGGAACTTTCAATAGGACGATAAATCAATGTCATACTGGATTTTTAAACAATGTATACACTTTCACTTCAATTAGTTTTTTCAGTTGATCTTTTTTTTTAATACAATAATTCTTCTAGGACCACCAAACCATGAAATGATGAACGTCGGTACCGTTTCCCCGCTAAATTTAGCTAGAAAACCTGAATTGCTGTAAAACTGATGCCGTGTCACGTCATGTGACACCGAGTCGCATGACATGACGCCAGTGTCGCGTGACGTCATGTCATCGGTGTTAGGTCACCACGTCACTGACGCCACAACGTGACACCAACGTGACCAGGTGATGCCACGGTGTCACGCGACTACCGTCTTGTAACCACGTGACCACTATGCCAAATGAGATCTAAAGCCGGGGTCATCCTGCTTATTCGCCCCTTCTTTGTTTGGCAACAAACTCAGATCCCTAATCAGAATTATTAACAAACATTTTTCTTGCATTAAATATATATTTTTGCCAAAAATAAAATGTATTCATGTCATTTCCGACCTTGGAGTGAGAGAGGTTGCCTACGAAACTCGGTCTGTTGAGACGTGGTTAGTGCCGCGCTCCAGAACGAATTACGGTAATAAGATGTTGAAATATACAGTACCTCGTTTTTTTTTTTTTAAATCGCCTGACTGAATGGAATGTAGAAGTTTTTAGTGAAACTCTAAAAAAAATGTACGTTTCATGTTTGTGAATTTGCAAACTTGGGTATATCGATTACTCTTCTCCACCTCCCCCCCCCCCCTCTCCCACCTAATGTTGTCTATTTTTGCGTTTTAAGTGTGCTTGTGAAAAACATTATGGTATACAATGTACATGCTGCCCTCTTTTCGCTGCTGTGGGGAGGCAGAGGCTCATCAAGCAATAACTTGAGTTGCTTTTTCCTCTGTCTCCCCTCTCCGAATGGAGAAAAATAAAGAGTTTGATTTTGAGTTTGAGCGACGACGTCGATTAGGTAGCCTCGGCACACATACGGTTCACGTATATTTCCTAATTTTTTGCTCATTACTCGTTCGTCATAAAAGTGAATTACGTCTGACAGTGATATAAGCGGCCATTGCCAGAAAATAGCGTGAATATATTATATCGCAAATACTGCAAAACCGCCGTCTAGATCAGAACCGGAAGTGGTCGGGGGCTGTTTACACACTGTGCCACCACCTTTAAACTCGCGCGAGAAAGAGCGAATACATCACGCAAAAGACAGCCTGCGTACAGATTCCAACGCGAGTCACCGCAAGATCCGTGCTTTGAATGCCGCATGGTAATACGTTCAAGGAGAAAACTCGGCGCGCGGCATTCGAACCACGGATATTGTGGTGACTCGTGTTTCCAGACTGTCGTTTGTATGATGCATGAGTACCGTGACCCCGATTTTATAATATCGCGCTACAGTATTTCACATCTCCTTTGGCATTAAATAACAAAAAAATATATATATACATATATTTTTTATTATTATTATTATTTTTATTTCAAGTGTATTGTAAATAGTCGGGGCTTCAATCCACGCTGCGAAGGTGGTTGGCCAGCGAAGCTGTGGTCTATCACCTGCAACGATTGCCCACCGCACTATACCAAATCATTCACGAAAAACAAGTAAATGCACTGTACCCTGGGGAAGTATCGCAATATTCAATAATGGCAACACGACCTCCTATCGGTTTCAGTTTTAAACACGAACCCTCAACTGCATGCTCGGAATCATATACTTAAAAAAAAACTCAATGTCAACTGTCAAGAAATAAAGAACGCAAACACACGCAACCAGGCACGTAGCCGGGGGGGGGGGGGGGGGGGGGGGGGGGGCATAAGGCCCGCCTTCCCCCCCCCCCCCCCCCCCCCGAAATCTTCCATTTTGCCTGGGACCTCCTTTCCCCCTCCCCTTCATACAGCATTTTGTCATGGGTGGGCCAGGTAACTTCCTCCTCCTCCTCCTCCTCCCCCTCCCCGAAACAAAATCCTGGCTACGTGCCAGCACGCAACGTTTCACTTCTCGAGGTGAATTGCTGCGTAGAAGAAACAGAATATCGTTAACAGAGAAGGATTCAGACTGGTTCGCCTCTATTAAATTAATAACCGGTAATGAGAAGTCTCTCACCGCTGGTGCACTTGATACAAGAACTGCGCTAAAAGAATGAGGTACGAGAACTCGTGCTGATGCAAGTTCCACCTCAATATATGCTTGTAGGCGAAAAGGCCATTTGTAGGCTTCTTCTACTTTCTTGTGGCCGTACGTTTTGGGGTTTTCTTTGCCCCAAAGGACGTTTTCCGCTCTTTTCCTGCCAAACAAGAGTACGCTACCCCGGACAAGTGATACTTCTGCGTTCCTTACTTTTTCTAGAGGCAGCACTTTTGGCGAGATAGAGCGTTCTAAAAAGACTTTTGGTGAAAATCAAACCTTTAATGACGTAAAGAACAATTTTATCCTCGATTGGCACCTTTTTTATAAGAGAGCAGTTCGCCACCGCAATACATTCGATGATGCACTTTATAGTAGTACTCACTTATTCACTCCATACACTGTGCAGTCGCACACGTTTATGGGCCGCCTCGGCAAAAACGGATCCGGACACGCGGATATTGATATTATTTATTGCACTTGGGAGGTAGAAATGTACAGGCGTGCTCGTCTTGGGGGAAGGCTGGCGCCCATGGAACTAGTGTGCCCACAACATCGACCCAAGCACTCTTACAACATATATACATTTGTACAAAAAAATCCGCATGTCGGGGGCTGCCCCCGACATCCGCATCCGATACGCCAAATCTGATTCATTTTTAGCTGAATCCGCCAGTTTACTGCGGATATATCCGCGAATATCCGCGGATCATACGGGGATATGCAGGGCTCTAGACATAAGCCTTTTTTTAAATAATTTCAGAGGTATGTTTTAGATTTGCCGAGTTTCACGTAAAATTGATGTTCGCTCTCACTTTGGTTAGTCGCCATTATGCTCGTGCATGTGGTCAATCCAAGGAGGTTATAAGTACTATACTCCGTTTCACCTTATGTAAACGTTGCCTTATGTTGTACCGCAGCGAAGGCTAGAAGCGCGAGCTCAGAGAGCTTGAGCCGCCGAGATGCGCACTAGAGCAAGGAGCTCGCGCTCGTAGCCTTCCCTGCGGTACATCATAAGGTGAAATAGAGTACAGGAGGGGGCACGTTGCAATATTGGTGAAGCCTAGTCATAAAAAGTTTAAACGATATTGTGCCCAACGTGACCGCAGATCTCTCTGGCGATTGGTGCGCGTGACATGTCACGTGCGAGATGGATGGTTGATTGTAGAAGGATTCCTTGCAGGCTTGCGCGCGCTCCGTCCGGTAGGTTTTATCAGATCGAAGGCTAGACGAAGGCTAGCTACGGTCACATGATGTGGTCATGTTGGGCAGATAAGCGAGGAGAGTAAGGAGGAAAATGAGAGATGCGAGGGCGTCAAGGGAGCGCGGCTTGTGGAGGCTACGCGACTGACGTCATGCCCTCTCCTACCCTTCTATCCTCTTTGGGTCAAACAAACTCGTGCAGCGCATGTTCCAAATGTTCACAAAGCGACGCCCTTTGGCATACTGACGCAGAAAGGTCCATGTCTTCGACTGCTGTGCCACGGCCACTCGATTAGGACTCCCCTTGGGAGCGGCCTGCCGTATGCTTCACTCCGCCGGTGAGCATACCTCGGCAAACCTCACTCATGAGGGCCCTCACTCACCCTCACTCACCCTCATCCTCACATGTGAGGTGAGGGTGAGTGAGTTTCTGAACCAGGAAAATTCATGAGTGTGAGGGTGAGTGAGGGCCGTGAGGGCTGTGAGGGCTGTGAGGGCTGTGAGGGCCGTGAGGGCCGTGAGGGCCATGAGGGCGGTGAGGGCCGTGAGGGCGGTGAGGGCCGTGAGGGCCGTGAGGGCTGTGAGGGCCGTGAGGGCCATGAGGGCGGTGAGGGGTATGAGGGCCATGAGTTCGTGAGGGGCGTGAGGGCGGTGAGTGGCGTGAGGGCCATGAGCGCGTGAGTGGTGTGAGGGTGGTGAGTGCGTGAGGGGTTTGAGGGCCATGAGTGCTTGAGAGCAGTGAGTGGCATGAGAGGCGTGAGGGCCGTGAGGGCCGTGAGGGCGGCGAGTGCATGAGGTGGTGTGAGGGCCATGAGTGCGTGAGGGCGGTGAGTGCGTGAGGCCCCTTTCAGATCGAGCATCTTTCTCAGCAATTTTGGTGTTAATGACGGGTTGTTCTCTAGCTTTCCCTAGATCGACACGAATTGCTGAGATCGGGTCCGGCTCGAAATAAGCAAGCAACTCGGAGCAATTCGAATACGTTTGAAGCGGCTGCATCCAATCAGGGACGCAAAAGTTTCACGTGATACCTCGTGCCGGTGATGATGACACCGAAAGACTTGGTTCTGGTTTGAAATCGATCGGTTTTTGGAAATAAACTGTTTCAGAAAGGTACATTAGTATTGTTAATGGGCGGTGAGTGGCGTGAGGGCGGTGAGTGGCGTGAGGGCGGTGAGTGGCGTGAGGGCGGTGAGTGGCGAGAAGGCCGTGAGGGCGGTGAGGGCCGCGAGGGCGGTGAGTGGCATGAGGGCCGTGAAAGCGGTGAGTGGCGTGAGGGCCATGAGGGCGGTGAGGGCCGTGAGGGCGGTGAGGGCCGGGAGGGCGGTGAGTGGCGTGAGGGCTATGAGTGCGTGAGGGCCGTGAGGGCCGTGAGGGCGGTGAGTGGCGTGAGGGCGGTGAGTTTCGTGAGGGCCATGAGTGAGTGAGGGGCGTGAGGGCTGTGAGGGCGGTGAGGGCGGTGAGGGCCGTGAGGGGCGTGAGGGTGGTGAGTGCGTGAGGGCCGTGAGGTTCAGTGAGGGTGAGTGAAGGGCTGAAGGTGAGTGTGACTGTGAGGGTGAGGGTGAGTGAGGGGCTCAAGGTGAGTGTAGCTGTGAGGGTGAGGGTGAGTGAGGGGCTTAGGTGAGTGTGGCTGTGAGGGTGAGGGTGAGTGAGGGCGACCTAAAATGCCGGCCTCTGCCGGTGAGAGCGATAGTTCTACTTTACCCCGCAGCGCCAGCCGTGGCGCTCGTTATCGGTGAGACATAGAGTTCCTGTATATGCTACCTACGGTAGCAGAGTTGCGCATTCAGCCTCGGCGCGTGGCCGTAGCGCCGGCTTTCCCGCATGAGCTGGACGCTTTGCTCCTCGCGTGACTATAACGACACCGGAGTGTCTGGCAAGGTGGCGTCCCCGAAGCGAAGACCTCGCAACGTGAAAGTTCCGAGCACGCGGACAGTATTGTGAACTGCCACCTGTTGTTTCTGGTGTTGAAATCGGCCTTATGGCTTCAAAGTGAAACAAGCGTCAAGAAGGAACTGTGTCGGTGATGAATCGTGCCTACGGCTCCGTCTGCTCGCGGGACCTTACAGCAGGCGGTGCCCGTGATTGCATTCCGAAGCGTCTGGGTTCTTCTGCCTGCGGGACCGTAACCATGGTCGGCTCCGTCTGCCTGAGGCACCTTAACCTTGGTCGGCTAAGTAAACGACGCACATGCCCGTGTCTGTATTCCGAGGCCCCTGCTTTCCTCGAAAAGGAAACAACACTCGATCCTGATCTCGAGTGCCGTGTGTTGTGTACTCGTCTATTGTGAATCACTCCCGGTTCATGGGGGCGCCGGCACCAGAGCACCGAGATACTGCCGTCTGGATGACTTCTTCCATACACCGGCGAGTATTCTGACTCTGAAGGAAACTTCCATGAAGTCACATCACGTGAGGGAATGCCAAGCCGTCTGAACAATGGCAGTGCGGTCCCCTAATCACAATACTCGTTATATAAAGGACCGTCCACCACACTCTCAAGGTACTCTCTGATTTTCACGCTACCATGTAAATAAACGGCTTTAAATAGAGACGCCCTGGATCTCGACCGTTCTTCCGTTTTGACGAGGCCGGCGCAAGTTCGAGCGGAACACCAGCCCCTAGTCTACCTTCTTATAAATAAAATCAACAAGAAAAGAGGAATTGAAATATGCACTTCCGCAATACGCACAATCTTGCACAAAAAATCGGTCGAGAAAAAAAAAAAAAAAAAAAAAAACAACTGCGCCCTAAGTGGATTCGAACCACCGCCACCGAGATGTCGGAATCGCAAGAGCAGCGCCTTGTACCGCTCGTCCACGAAATCTCGCGGAGTAAAACAATTTTGTGTGTTTTTTCATGCGCACTACTTCAGTAGCTTTCCCAGCGTTGCACGCGATGTTTGAAACGGAGTATAAATTTGGCGAATAGCGGCGCCGCGCATGGAAAACAGGAGAGGAGGAAAAGGAGGCGGAAAGCAGGGAAACATACGCCGGGGCAAGAGAAGCGTCGGCGGAGTGACCGTAAAGGTGGCTTTCTTGCATGCCACCGGATGCTTTGCTCCTCACGTGATGGGTCTCGGCGAATAGCGGCGTGGCGGCGCGGGGAAAACAAATGCGCAACTCTGGCTCCCGTAGGGAGCCTATACAGGAACTCTAGTGAGACATAGAGCTCCTTTCGGGGGAGCATATCGAGGAACTCTATACTTCGTTTCACGTTAGTATGTACTTGTTAGCCGCGCGTGCTAAAAGCGCGAGATAGTTGCTGCGAAGGAAGCCTCGGCGGCTGCATGAGCGCTCGTGCAGCGAGTGCTCCAGTCAAGGCAGTAAAGGCTAGCCGCTCGCTCTAGCACAGCGTTCGCGGTTAGTCCATGCTAAGGTAAGATGAAATATAGTGAGAGAGGAGCAGTAGGCCCGGCCCGGTGTAACTATTAGATTTTTTTTTTTTTTTTTTTTTTTTTTTTGTGAAGCTGCAAGTTTTAATTGAAACGAGTGCCAGATTGCATGAATGATGGGACACATCTGTGTAGAATAAAAGCACATGATTCTTTCTGCGAAAAGCTCACTCAGCTGGAGGCTGCGCCTTAAAGCTCCATTCTACTGGCAGCATGAAAGAATTTTCGTTTTCTTGTTCCCGTAACTGTTGCCCCGTTTCTATTACCACTGTAATATAGGAGTTATAGTTGGATATAGCTAGGCCGTGTGATTTCCGGTTTTAAACGACGCTCGAGCACGCGCGAGCTGTGCCATTTATTCATCTGTGAAGGACAATATAAAATAGGATTCCACGTGCATAACTTCAGCAATATAAACTTCATTGTTCACAAAAAAAAAAAAACAGACCAAGGAAGTCATATAGGTCACAAGCGGAGTACCTTTCGGGAAAGAGGCTTCCGCGAAAGCCTCAAAATATTCTCTAGTGTGCTGTTTAGGTCACCAGCCCAGTTTGCCAAAAAAAGATCTGAGGAGTTTTCTGAGGAAGAGCTCGCAGAGCTCGGTAGGGGTCTCGGCAGTTAACACACCACATCAGCGGGCAGTCCATAAGGTGTTGAAGCACAGCGCTCGAGAGGACCTTACAAATCCTTCCACAACCATGAATCTCTGCCAACTGTAGAGCCCTCTCGACAAAGGTGCGGACGAGCTCGCACGGCCAGACAGCTTCAGGTCGTGGATAGCTGAGTCCTCCTTGGTCAAGGCTAAACATAGACTGATATGCTCCGTCATGCGATGCATTTCCCTTAAGTTGCGCTTGCATTCAGGACACGTCACCTGCAAAGTTTAGCGGGTTCTACACATTAGCCTTCCTTGTTTTCAGAGAAATTCTTATTGCTTTGTTAGGTTGAATGTTTTAGCTAATTACTTTGAAATTACGACAATTTCTACAAATAAAAATGGTCACCTTTTGTTCGCAAACGAAGGCCAAGTAGCCAGCCATGTAAGTCAGCGGTGCGAACTCAAGTTAGGAAGAGACTTCATTGTACTTCATCAACTGCAGGATTTCGTGTTTCACGAGTGGAGTTGGCACAGTTCATCGCCGTCTGGCACTCAGAACTAGAACGCGCACTTACATTTCCGGCAGCTTCCAAAATACCAACGCAAACCACACACGCGAGCGCAGAGTGACACGATATTTTCGCCGAGCACAGCAGTGCATAGGTGGAGGAAAAACGAGTTTTGCTGCTTTCTGCAACCGCGGCAGCGCCTCGGTATCGGCGAAGCCAATGAAAGGCAGATATTTTATCTGGGTAGCGGAGCAAGAGCGCGTTGGGCGCCTTCTCTATACTCCGTTTCACCTTATGTTGTACCGCAGCGAAGGATGGAAGCGCGAGCTCATAGCGTTGACAGCTGCCCTTACTGCACGAGAGCTTGTGCCACCGAGATCTGCAATCTGCCCCAGAGCAAGGAGCTCGCGCTTACAGCCTTTAATGCGGTACAACATGTATAGACCCTTTGCAGCAGCTGTGCATGGACGCCGCCATAACTGACCTTCAGTTTTTGTTTCCTCTTATTTCGTTTATTTCACTTCATCATTACCATAGCAGGCCAGGTTATTGCCGTATTAGATTCAACTGTGTCCTTTTCTAAAGCATCGGCCTTTGTAGAGGATCGTCAACAACCGTTTCAGTTGCTCGGCCTCTCGGTAAGACAAGAGAAGGTCAGCAATGGCGGCTGTAATTTGGCGCGTGTGTAAAGCTAGGGTGGCTAGAGAGTTGGGTGTGTCGAGCGCGCCGGCTCTCCCGTGCATCGCCGCGGCCGGTTTGGAAAATCACCGTCAGGGGCGCTCTAATCAGCCTGTATGCTAGGAGCGCGCAGCTGGCGCGGGGATTTGCGTGCGGCAAGGCGGGTAGCGACGAGTTCACGCCCGCTTTCATCTGTTCTTCAGCGCTCGTGTGAATTTATTTCAACCGTTCATGCATGCCCGTCCGTCAGGTGACACGTGGAGACTATGGACGTTGCCCCGTCAACCTCCGGCGTAAAGAAAAAGCAGCGAGCGAAGCACTGCTTCGTTCCAGGATGCACGACAGGCTACAGGTCTGCAAAAGAGAAACACACGTTGATCGCCGCCCCAAAGGACCCAGTTCTCTACTCTCACTGGGACAGGAATATTCCGAGGGGAGACACGCATCTTCAGGAAAATCCCGGGGTGTGCGCACTTCACTTCGACGAGCGGTACATCGAGCGATACTTCTCTAAAATATCGCTCGATCCGTTCGAGATATCGCTGTATGAGTGGTGTTTTTGGGTTAATAATAATAATAATAATAATAATATTTTTATTCACACAACGCTTTCGGTATGTCAAATGACGGGTCCGTCTAAGCCGACAATGGCTTGTAGGACTGGACACAGCAAATTCGCATAGGCGAAAAAAGAACACATGAATAAACAAACACGTACACAAGGCATCGGCTAACCAGCTTCCCAAGTCAAATACAAAAAAAAAACACAAAACAAATATACATAAGCGAGAAAATAATGAAGAACGCACATAGAAGCAAACACACGATCATGAGCTTCAACTAACCAGCATCCCAATTCAACTCAAAACGACAACAGCACAATAATTAGCTTTCACAAGCATAATGACGAAGCCACTTCTTCAACTCTCCTTTGCCAGTAACACTGAAAATATCTTCAGGAAGGGTATTAAAAATGTCTGACACGTAAAACGACCGCATTCGTTTTCCATATCTGGTGACACATCTTTGCACTTCATACCGAGGAGACGTTCTGAGGAGGCGCGATGGTGTATGAACTGTTTTAAAACTTTCACTCCAAAAATGGCGTAGCAGAACAGTTTCAGTATACAAACTACGTAATCTTGGCATCTGCAAATCTCTAAAAAAATCCTCACTGGATGAAAAACATGAGTTATACGCTACACTTCGCAAAATTCCTTTGAAAATGCTGTCAATTTTAGAGTGCCAAGATGTTGTGCAATAGGCATGTAGCGTCACCCCATATCGCAGTACACTGTATGCAAGCGCATGGACAATCGTTTTTCTAACCTTAAAAGGAACAAACAATCTCATATTATACAACATACACGACTCTCCTTAGCACACAACACAGATGTGCCATTTGTTTGTTCCACGACATATCATATTCAAAAATCAGACCCATATATCTTGTATAGTCCACCCAGGGAACAGGCTTACAACAACAAAGTTTGCAACCAGAACTGTGTAGAAGAAAAGGGGCATTGGAGAATCCGGGTTTCAGGGGATTACGGAAACAGACGAGTTTAGTTTTTAATGGGTTAACTCTTATACGGTTGGCCGCATACCAGTCCATAACTTTAAGCACATTTAACTGCAGAGCGTGAACCGCCTTTTCGAAATTGATGTGTCGTGAAACAAGCAAGGTGTCGTCGGCATACTGAAAAATATCACATCCAGAAATAACAGTTTCTAGGTCATTTACATAAACATTAAAAAGTAATGGGGATAGCACCGAACCCTGAGGGACGCCGGTTTCGAGCAACTGGGTTGAGCTATTAACTTTATCTATAGAAACCACCTGGGCCCTACCTTCTAACAGATTTTTCAAGAGCGAGTGAAAAGGTCCACGGAAACCGAACCTCCAAAGCTTCTCTAATAATATCTCATGATTTACCGTGTCGAAGGCCTTGCTGATGTCTAGAAAAACGGCACATGAAAACATGTTGCCCTCAAAACCAGAGTAAATTTTGTCAGCTACATCCTCTAAAAGTAACTGCGTACCACTCCCAGAAATAAACCCATATTGCCTAGAAGAAAACAGCGAACACTCATCAATGAAACTGGTCATTATATGGAAAATGTGTTTCTCAAACACATGTTCTAGCACGGGCAAAATCGAAATCGGGCGGTAGTTTTCTACCTTTTTAGGATCCCCGCCTTTGAAAATCGGTCGCACTATAGCAGTCTTAAGCTCATTAGGGATCACGCCCAATTCGATAAATCCGTTTAACATGAAAAGAAGTGTATCCTGCAGATATCTGAAGTTTCTTTGAAGACAACCAAGAGTTATACCATCCACGCCTGGAGACCTAGTGGGCTTAATGCTGAAGAGAATCGAACGTAAATCGTCCAAGCTCATGGGATAAAGAAAAGCGGAGGTTGCGTTCATCTCTATTACTGCTTCCGAAATACCAACTCTTTCTGGGGCAGAAGTGGATCTAACAAAGTAGGAATTGAATCGTTCAACAATATCTCTCAATTTGTTACCGAAATGTTTTTTTACAACGTCATCCAGGGATGGCTTTCGCTGATGACCACGAACAGTATTAACAAGTGACCATGTCTCTGAAGAGCTAAAGCGCGCCTTTTCAAACTTGTTCTTGAAGTGCTTTCTTTTCGCCAGTCGAAGCATAGCATTAGCTCTGTTCCTCGCGATCCTAAATTCAGAACGAAGTTTATTATTCTCTGGTGCCCGCCGACTCCGTGCCCAAGCGAGTTCTTTTGCTTTTATGGCGGTAAGTACCTCCGTGTTCAACCATGCGTGATCCGGTCTTCGTTTTTTTATACTAACTGTTCGTTTACATTTCTCTGTGAAAGAATTAATGATCTGTGTGAACTTTGTGTACAGGTCGGATTGGGATGTGGACTTACGAAATGAGATCCAATCAAATGTCGAAATGAGGCGATCTAGTTTTACATTATCGATAATTTCTATTTGCTTTGTTTCGGCTTCAGGCTTTGTCTCCCCAGAGTTTACAAACTGACATCCTACAAAATAATGATCGGCCATTTTTTCCGTGATAACCGATGACATTGTAACGGTATTCTCAGCTCGAACGCAGATATGATCGATGCAGGACGCGACTAGTTTACCTGATATTATCTCTTCTCTTGTAGGAGCTTTAATAGTGCTTTCAATACCCTCGTTTGCAAGAATGTTTAAATAATCACACACATCAGATCGTTCCTGTTTCGCTACATCGATGTTAATATCGCCAACCAAGCAGAATAAACCCCTGTTATGCATTTCATTGAGTGTTTTTTTCAATTCTTCTAGAAAACTTCTAACGCTTTGTGAAGGAGGCCTATAACATGCTAAAATAAAAATAATAAAATTGGAATTCTCAATTTTAAGCGCAATCGTTTCTGCATGAGAAAAAGAAATGTCGAGTTTAGAAACCAGCCATTTGTTCTTAATGAAAACCGCGATCCCCCCACCCCCCACATTTGACCGCGAAAACCAGAAGGAATTATAGCCAGCTAATTTAAACAGATCCCACCAATCCTCAGACACATTAGTCTCGGTAAGTACAAAAATGTCCGTGTTTGCTGTCACGTCCTTAACAGGAAGGTTGAAGAGGCTCCAATATTACCTTATGCTTCTAATGTTCACGTGTAATACCAAGAAAAGTTGGCTCTTTATATTGAGCCCCTGTTTGAAAACCTTGAAATCTCCACATTCTTGAAAATTTGTCGACATTACTTTAGCTTATATTCTCAAGGTCGTTGATTGTGTTTACCCTGACTAGCGCTGAGCCTTGTTCTTTTTTCGCAAAAATTTTCCCTCCCTTTACCCAGACATATTTAAATAGCACCTCCTTGGCTTTTGACCTGGCCATCCAGAATAATTCTCTGTTTGCTCGAGTCAGGTTTTCGTTAAAGTAAACCTTCGGCAGTTTAAATGAATTATAAAGTGAGCTCAATCGTACGCGACGGCTCATCCATTCATCGTACACCTTCACGGACGCAAACCTTATCAAAACTGGGGGCGCAGGGCCGGGCTTCGTTGCAAGACGGTGGATGGCAAGGACGTCTCCTGCTTGGAGTGGAGGCAAATCTAATTTGTCTCCAAGATCGGCGATGATTCGTTCCAAGTTTTCATCCTTGTGGCATGGCAGTCCGTGGATTTCCAGGTTTGTCGACCGACTCCGCTGCTCCAAGTGGTTCAAGTCTCCCTGCAGTCGCTGGATAGTACGCGATTGTTCGTCCACAACACTGCACACCTCAGCCAACCGGACCTGGAGTGCTTCGGTGTTCTTTTCGTTTTCGGTTGCCTTAGCAAGCACCGAGTCATACTTCAATGAAAGGTCGTCAATAGATTGTTGAAGTGTCTTGACTGTTTCTTGCAGGCATTGAACTGCCGGCTTCAAAGTTAGCAGCTCATCGACCTTGGAAGGAAGTGTGAGGAGAGTGTCGACGTTCGCCTTGAGAGAGACCAATAAGTCCAACTTGGTATTGACCGCGCTGAGAAGTTCCTCGGATGCACAGATGCCTTGAGGTTCCTCAGACACATTTCCCTGCGTCGAACTGGAGTCGGCAGAACGGCAAGACCGACAGCGCCATTTCTCTCTTCTTTCTTGGCCCATCGCGCCGAAGGTTGATTCTTTTATTCCGGCACAAGACCCCAAGTGGTAAAGACTCTTGCAGGCACCGCACGTCATGAATTTACCATCAGATGGGACAGGTTTCAAGCACACCGAACAGTCACCGAGAGAATTCATTGCGGGTAGTAGGCTTACCGATGGAGCCGGCGTCCGAACAAGGTGTAGTGAACGAAGTTCGAGCAAGGCTTCTGCTTTTGATGAAGTCGGCGTTTCACTTGAGTCCGTGAATGATCACTGGGTTCATATGTCTCGAGATGTAGTGATTGCCAGTTGAAATTTGCAGAGCAGTTAAGATGCAACGGCCGCTTTTGGGAACTTCTTCTTCTTCTATAATAATAATAATATTAATAATAATAATAATAATAATAATAATAATAATAATAATAATAATAAGTTTATTCACAAAGAAAGCATACATACAATTTACTCAGTCTCACAAAAACACTTGCGTGCTCGTGCGTGAGTACTTACTCACGCACAAGCACGTAGCGTCCTGCTGAACACGTCTGCGGCCAGTGTTGGGAAGTACTTTAAGCGCATTGTACTTAAAGTACTACTTAAATTAGGTTTAGGAAACTTGTACTTTACTTGGGGTACATTCTCTGAGTACGTACTTGTACTTTAAAGTATTCTTTTCTGCTGCTTTCCGAGGAAAGTACAATTCCCGACTTCAAAGTGCATTGCCCAAATTTCGTTTTGTTAAATTTGTATCCCGAAGTGATGCCTAGTAAACTCCGAAGAAATACTGGGAGGGGTATTCTACTCTCACCAGAAGCGTGAGCAGACGACGCATCGCCCCGTTTGTACTGGGAGCGGCTTTCCCGTAGGTTTTTGTGACTCTTGCTACTTCTCGGTCGGTCAGCGCAAGCGAGGATGTTTAAAATATTAGAAGAGAAAAAATAATCATAATGTAGCACCTAAGTCTGTGGTGCGAAAAAAAAATTAAATTTCCATGTCGACGTATAAGAGGAAACAGAGGAGAACGTTGGTTTGAGACGTTCTCTTTTGCCTTTTCCTTCTATTTGAAAGTTCCCTAATTTTTTTCGCACCCGAATCGCAGGTGTCACATGATGATTAATTATCACCAGCAAGCTTGCATATTTATTTTTGTTTTATTTTTTTTTTTATTAAGGAGAGGGCATTTTTCTATGAGAGGATTGCTTGCGGAAGCTACTGTGCTGACGTCATGCTCTCTCCTAGTACATTTAACCCCCTTGGGTGAAACAATCCAGTGCAAGGGGCGCCAAATTCAAAAGAGGGTCTTCTGAATTTAACTCCATTCCTGAAAAAAAAAAAAAAACACTCTGCGGCCGCTTGACTTTATCAAATATTCGCCGCTGTTTTTGAGGTCATGCTCCCTTTATTACCCTTGGGTAATGCATACCAATTAAAACAAAATCCCTGTATAGGGGAATGAAAGGGCATCATGAAAGATTGTGTTAAAAAACTTGTACTTTACTTTGAAAGTACATTGCATTTGTAGTACTTTACTTCAAGTACGTTGCTCCCAGTGTACGTAATAATTTACGTGTAAGTAAATTATTAAGTACACTGGTACGTAAATGGGACGTTATAACGTCTCATTTACTTTGTACTTTACTAGAAGCACCTTTTAGATGTGCTTTAACCAACGGTGTCTGCGGCCTTATTTTCTGAAATCCGAATTTCGGTTCAGCATTCCTTTAACCTGGTTGCATGCACGTAGCAACACGACTGTATGAAGCTGGCCTTTCGCACAGAGCTACTTAATACCATGGACTCTCCATAAAAATTTCCGTCGCAATGTCACAATGGTGTCCACTTTTGTTGATGGCAATTTTTATGCAACGACATAAAAATCTAACGGAGGTGTCATCATTGGACTGTTCGGTGTGCCTCGGTATAAAAGAGGTTATATTCGGCTAGGCTAAAATATGCTTCCTCAGACTCAGGCTGTTTCTGTCCTTTGTGTTCTGTTATAGCCCGTTTGAAGTTAAGTGACCAAAATGCGACGGTACTTAATAACTGTTTGCGGTACTGTCATTCTTGTCCTGATAGACTTCAAAGCAGAACGCTGACTGTAAGATATACCTTTTCATGGTACCATGATAGGGTATGTTCATTCTCAGAGTGCTTGTGGGTCTTGCCAATGGCTGTAAAGAACCTCGTTGTACTTTAATCCTGTGTTCCTATACCTATGTCCCGCCTAAAACAGCGTGATCCCGACAATCAAACGGCAGTCATCTGGTGAGGAGGCACAATATTTTTGATCAATCGAAAATATGTCTTACTGAAGACAAATACGATCACTAGTGGTTTCTGGGTGCCCTTAGGTCTGCTCTAGATGCAGCCTTGAAAACCTGTTCACGCATGCAGCCAAGAATACCCAGGACAGCCTTACGATGTTCAGTAGTGTTGCGATTATAGTGTGGAAAAGAAGGTACAGATGAGAAAGATATGTTTGTTACCATGTGGAAGATAATATGCCATAAGCCATTTTGTATGGGGGTTAGCACAAAAGAAACACTTTTTTGCTTTTTCTCGAGATATTTTATTTGCCGAAGTTACGACAATTGCATTGCCTATTCCTGAATATTTCGTTCAAAAATGGTTCATGTAACATGGATAATATGTTACTTCGCTCACTCTCTTTTAAAATCGATTTTGTATTTCATTGCTAGTTTTCCACGTTGAATAAAAATGTAAAGTGCCAAAAATGCACTGTTTGCTATGTGTCATGACAACTTTTCGCGTTGTTTCTCGCCCGCCATGTCTGCTCTTGAATCACAGGGGAATTGCACCAGAAGTGTCCAGTGTCCTCAGACATATTTTAATGTTAAAATGCTTGCGCGGTTCAGCGTCGATTCATTTGACAGACGTGACACAGCGGCTTGAAACGCGAAATTTCGTCACGGCTGCTGATACTCGGTGGACATTTCACGTATTTCGAAAACGCAGTACACGAGAAAAAAAAAAAAATTCCCCATTTTCCTATATTACATCGGAATCAACGCCTCCGTTACGCGAACGAGAAGGCTGCGGTGAGAATAGAACGACTTCAAGTGCGCATTTACCTTCGTCGACGCTCCAAAGTCGGGTCGACTATCGAATCCAGGTTTATCACACTTTCATTATGCCACGCCAATTAATTCTGTAAAAAAACATAGCCGACAAGTGGCCGCGTAAAGGTCCGCACGCGCCGCATTTCGGCCCCAGCGCAGCCAAAACGCCGCGGTCGGATAGCATACAGGCCTACCGAGGCGCCTCCTAGCGACAGATTTCCGTTTCGGTGCCGCGCGCCGGCCGCCGCTCGACACACCCAACTCTCTAGCCACCATAGTAAAGCGTCTATAGCTTTCAGCTCACAAGACCGCTCACCGATGTGCAGCGCCCCCACGGAAAATGGGAGAAGTTCTCCTCTCACGCGCGCTCTTTTGTTTTCGGAAAGACATCGGCAGGCCGCACCAACAGGGAGGATCGAGTGGCCGTGGCTGTGCGCGCATTGCTGTGCTGCCTTGTCTTTTTACGCTACAAAATCAGTCTCGGAACTTTTTTTTGGTCACACCTTGTATTTCATTGATCGAATCATTGGAAAGTCGAATCGAATCGAATCATTCCGACAATTACTATTTGATTCTAATTGGAATATTCGCACACCCCTAATTTTTGACTCTACAAGGGAGCACCCGGTGGCGTGCTGGCCCTTTAAAGGGACCGCATAAATCAGTTTGAGAACGTAACTAGGGGTGTCGCGAACCGGCCGCGGTTCGAGGTCGACCAGGTTCGACTTTTTCGAACTTTTAGTGGAAAGTTCGTCGAACCTTGTATTGAGGTTCGACTCGTGTGCGCATGCGCGACAGGCTGGCCAGTTGGCTTCGGATTGGATGGTAATGGCTAAGAGATGAATTAAGTGCAGCGCTGATCCGCTGTTTCAGTCAATACAGTACAACAATTTAAGTTATTATACTTCTTTAGTGAATAAAGTTAGTTTCTTTCAATTGCAGCTGTTCACAAAATAAAATAACCCTTTGCATAAAAAAAATTCTCCAAACCTAGACATACTTGTATCAAAGCCTGGCCACACTGTCCACAAAGTCGAACCGTTCGAATCTGGTGAAAAGTTCGAAGGTTCGTCGAACCGGTTCGACCCAGTCGAACCCCCAAAGTTCGACCAAAAAATCTGGTTCGATAAAAGTTCGCGACACCCCTAAACGTAACCCGCCACGACTTACTACAGAGATCCCGTAGGCGATCTATTTATTATTCGATAACACAAACATAATAAATTCCCGAAAAAAAAAAACGTTTTTTAACGATATAACTGGATTGCATTTTATCATCCTTTTGTCAAAATTAACGCCAGGGTTGCCCACCGTGTCATTAATGGTTTCAAATGCTTTTTGTTCTTTTGCATTTTTTGACTCAGAAAAACTCGTCCTTTCACATGTTTACAAAATTAAAAAAAAAAAAAAAATAAACGCCATCTTTTTACACTTTTGCGTTGTAATCACTGGCTGGATGAGAATGGCAGGAAGCATATACGGCTCTGGCAGGAAGGTGTCTCGGTTGTCTACTCCAACGCGAGCTTATTACCATTTGTTATTACCTTCGATAACGTTTCGGCGTCTGGTGAGTCGAGAGCGAGCACGCTAGCCAAAGCACAGCGAAAAGCACCGCTCACAAGAAACACCCGTCAGGTCAAATCAATAAATCCTCGTGAAAATAAGCGTCATGCGCTAAGGTTACCAGTCGTGCACGTTTTTTTTAAACCAAAACCGAAATTGTTACAGCTGTACCCATCATACCTTTCGAGATACATGCAGCGCTCTCAGGTATGCAGCGGGCGATACGTGAACCAAATTGGCGGACGTTTTGATTCTTTCTCGGAGATTCAACGAATCATACTTTGCACGATAAATCATATTCATCAATCTCATTACGATGCTCTAGTAAAATTGACACGTCATTTTCAAGGGGACCTTGCTGCTCAGCCGAAGCTATCCCTATTTCTTTGGATAAATTTGCAATGGATCTCGTTCTGCTGCCAAGAGGTAAGGCAGTCTGCTTTATCAACTGTACCCAAAATGCCAAATTCTATGAATTTTCAGAGCGAAATCATCAAGTTTGGAAGGTGGCCGTCGCTGTGGCTTTGCTACGAACCAAACCTGAAGGTGTTACTACTCTTGATTACATAAGGCACATGGCCGAGCAGTATCGACGACACGAAGAACAGCTAACCGACAAGTGTTTCCAGCTCGAGATGAACATTTTTAACCTGAGACAACAGCTCGCCGTGATCGAACTTCGCAATGTCACGAAAGATGTACCCCCAGGCAAGTAACAGTCGCGTACACGCTAAGTGCAAAAATCATTTAATAAGCTCGCAGTTTTTTTTTTTTTTTTTTTTTCGTTTTTCAGTTGAATTATGCAGTTCAACTTGGAAGGAACGAAGTGCCACGGCAAGCGGCGACAAGAATCACGCCGATTCAGGACATTTTAGACAGCACTGGATCTTTCTAGAAAGTTTTCTCACAATTAGCTCTCATGAAGCGAGCCAGACCACAATAAGCGACACTTCACACTTGGTCCTCGAATCAGCTCAAAAGCTTTTCAGTTCCATCTACCAGACTCATCCCATTGAAGACATTGAAATGGACCTGTGCACAAAGGGACTATCTTCACTAGCGAAAATCTGCGACACAAAGCACCAAGTTCACGGCAGTCTTCGCAGTGCAGCAATGGACTTCGTGAAGAGGAGTATTGTGGAAATTTGCAACTGGAGACGACCCCTAGAGGTGATGGGCTTTTCTGCTAAATAAGCTAATTGGGGCCATGAAGAAAAAGAAATTATACTTGGGGGCACGTTGAACTTGAGAGCATGGTCATCGCTCTCAATACTATCAGACTGTGCAACTAATTGTACAATGTTAATGATAACATTGAGTCAAACTATGCCATTTTTTTTTATATTATTGCCTGGTTGAAAATGCAAGAGGGAGCAGGTTTTCCATGAGCAGAAGTTTTCCATAACACTTTTATGGTTTGTTTCCACTGCAGCACGATCGCCAAAACTGCCTTGCACGGTGCGTAGAGTCACTGGCCAGCAGCAGCAGCCTGTGGTTGCAGATCACCACCCTCCTCCTGAACGGACTGGTCGAATTTGATTGCCTGATCACGTCCTTCACCCACGACCAAAAAGTGGATGGGGCAGAATTCTTCGATTGCGTCTTTTTTCTCCTACTATGCCTGGAGAAAACTCTGGCAAAGCCAAGGAAGCTACTTTCACACGAAGAAAAGTCTCAGCTATCAAACTTTAGCAAAGCATTAGCCGACATTACCGTGAAGTTCCAAGCAACCGAACCACTCTTTGCATTTTATGTCCGGAAGATTTCAGTTTTGCTCGATCATTGTATCAAGCAGCAGTCAGTAAAAGATGTCAAAGTCTTAAATAAGAAAGAGCCATCAGACTAATACTTGCGCTCGACCAGTTGAGGAAGCGTAGGAAAAAATCACAACAAACTGGTCTCAATGAGACGCCCACATAAACTGCGGGATTGATGCGGCTAATACGACATACCTAACTTACAATTTGTACAGCAGAGCAGATGTAAATGAGACGAAAAATTTTACAGGCAATAAATTAGTTTTATTCAGACATTCCTGTGTCATAAAAAATCTATATACATATAACAACTTTAAGTAAGGACAAAGTGTGATTGCAGCTCTTATGCAATGCATACGTGAAACAACTTACGGTATTTGGTTAGCTGATCTACGACACCAACCTTAACAAAGCCTAGTGCTCAAAACAAAAAGTTTGAGCATCAATGGAGCATTGTAGGTGCGAAAATGCAATGTGTCGAAACTGAGAAAAAAACAATGGTAAAATAAAACCTAGGCTAAATTTACAACTACCTGTGCTTCAAAGCAAATTCACAAGTTATCACACACTAAAGCACTTATAGATGCATCACGTGAGTCAGCATGGACTAGAATAAGGCACACTGTCCCACTTCCCACATAGAATTTCCAAAACCAACAATATACATTCAAAAACAAAAACCATAACCCCTCAGCTCTCCCCTTAACCAAAGTGAAAGCTGTCCAATTGAGCTCAATGTTTTCTCAGGTGTTTCCAACCCTTATGCATATGTATGCCACATTTGCCTACCAAGTCTGTCGGGTTGGATTTTTCCCAGATGGTATGGTGTACGTTTACCGAAGGGGTATGGCGAAGTGTTTGAAAAACCACAAATTCAAACACAAAAATAAAGTATCCCTGGACTGCATTTGACATGAAGATCCAGGTCACCCTCAATACCACAGAACTGGAACAACCTATAGTACTCTTGTAGTACTCAATATAAAAAAATATGAGAAACGGAAAGCACATTTGATCAACTCGCAGCATGCTCCAAACAGGAGCTGCCTGTTGCCACAGAAATATATTAAAAAAATTACTGCATGCATCCATGTATTGCCTGAGCACATGCACAACACACACACCTACTCGGTGCTAGTCAAAAATTAATTATCACAGTCGCAGTTCAACATTGTCGCTTCGTCGTCTGTGTTAGCGGTCCTATTGCCTGTAGTAGGAGTGCTTCCAATGGTATGCTTACAAAATAGTGCAAGCACTTTGCACCCTCCTGGATTCCCTCATCTTTAAAAAAAAAAAAGTGGAAAAGGATGGATGGATGATGCCCATGAAAACAAACACACCTTGACCGGAAAGGAAAGCTAATACTAGGTTAGGATGTGAAGATCATTTGGATCATCGACCGAATTCATAGAAGATCCAGAAGTGAGAAGCTCGGTGTCGCCGTTTTCGTCGGTCGTATGAAGCTGGGAGTGAGTCTGAAAAACACGAGTTGAATGAGTGAATACCTTTTGCAAGATTAAGTTTTAGCACACACGTGAGGTATGCTCTAACTTGGTGAAGCATACACAGAACATTAACGGCAGAATTTCAGTGGAGGGGTGAGCACACAAAAATCCAACCAAATAACAAAATAAATCTAAAGCTTGACAAAAGAACAAAACCTTCGGATATTAGAGGATTAAACTCTATTTACCTTTGACCAGTGGTATGGAGGGACCTTGATGCCTTTGAATCTTGATGGAACTAGCATCCTGAAACAGAAAGAAAACAGCAATTCACAATCTTTAATCAAGAAACCAGAAATTAACAGATTACAGTCGCCGACCGATTTTTCGGACACGTTTGATTATTCGGACGTTTTCGCCGAACCGTCATTCACCCCACAGAGTTAATGTATAGCATTAACCGAAATTTCGGACACCATAAAGCTTATGGCTCAATATTTGACACAATTTTGCACGATTTCCTCAGTTTACAGCCACAAAACAACCGCCGTGATGGCGCCACAAGCTTAATCGCTGCCATTTCGGTTGTATTGATTTTGCCCTGCAGTCCTATGCAATGAACAAACTGGGCTGAGGCTATAGTAGGGTGCCAACATGGCCGCCGTCTGCTCATCCTTATGGTTCTTCCAGTTCTTGTGGTCCGAGTTTTTCGAGTGAGACTGCGATAAGAGCAGCTATGTGCCATTCTTGTGGTCTTTAAGCGCGAAGGTTTTTTGCCGATAAACTTCGTATTGAAGCGAGTTTGGTGGACTAAACGTCATCTCCAAATAATGCCAAATGGAGCCAACTTCAACTTCACTGTTTGTGCGAACGGCAGTGCCGGCAAAGCGTAGCGCGTTGATTAAACGGATCAACAAACAAGTGAAAAGTGAACAATATAAGGCGGAAGTTGCACGAGAACTTAAAATTGACATCAAACAAGTGGAAAGTGGCCAATACGCAGCGGAATATGCGCGGAAATGTGGTATTTTGGCTGAAATCGTTTTTCAGACCGCTTGATTGTTCAGACAATTCCGGGGTCCCCTCAGCGTCCAAAAAATCGGTCTGCGACCGTATTGGTAAAAATGAGAAGACCAAAACCCATTCATTGCACAAAACCCCTGTTCTAGTTCCTCGACATGTGCTCCAGCAAAATAAAGAGGACTGTTCCTCAAGCACCTCTCCATACAATAATGAAAGTCGAAGCTGAGTAAGGCAGGCAACCTTGTGTATAGGTTTTCTCATTCTCTGATACCTGTCACACACACGAAGACCTGAAATCGGAAAATTCCAAATTTTTTGGCATCCAACTGACAGTTCAAGAAGGCATCCTCTGAACATGCACTGTGATCCAAACCCTTCTGACTGCACTTGACGAAATGGTACAGGAATGGTCTCAGAAGAGCAATGCAGCTCTTGAGGCAGCCTATCTTTTTTCTAAGGAGTATAACTTTGTCAGCTTTAAGAAACAATTCTGCAGGATGTCAAATATGGTAAATTCACCTTCACAGAGGTCACAAATGCATTCACAGGCAGTAACCATAGTGTTCCTTGCTCTCTTACGGCAGTGGCGGCGTCAAGAAACGCGCTGAACCGGTGGCACACCACACTCAGCGTGCAGTGGCTCCCGCGGGTGCCAACTACAAATTTGTTTTGGCCGTAAATATAGCTCTAAAATTTTTTTTATTTGTTAATTTGTTTGTTTAAATTCTTTTTCCATCTAGACTGCCTAAAAAAATAAAAAATTTTTTTAAGCAGTCTAGATGAGAGAAGAATGTCATAAAACGAAATTACAATGAAAAAACTAAATTTTTAGAGCTATATTTACGGCGCGAAACAAATTTGTAGTTAGCGCCTACGTAATCCCACGGGAAAGTGGCCGCTATGGTCACGTGGTGCCTGCGCTCTTTTGGAAGCTTCATATGGACTCTAAAAGTTGCATATTAATCTTTGTCTCAAGTGCAACAAAAGAAAAAAGAAGATTAATAAATAACTTTTAGTGCCCAAAGGAGGCTCCTGAAAGAGTGCAAGCACCACGTGATAGACCTGTCAGCCAATCAGAAATTGAATGCGGAGCCAGCAATGCACCATGTTCAACGTGCGGCGGCTCAGCCGCCGCATGTTGAACGTTGAACTGAAAATTTAGTTTTTTCATTGTAATTTCGTTTTATGACATTCTTTTCCCCTCAACTCTTCAAAAAAAAAGATTTTGCCTTTGTTTGAGTTAATTAAACGACAGATGCAAAGGAAAATTCTTTACAAAAACATTTGTTTTCCATTTAGGCTGTTTAAAAAGAGTTTTTTTCCTTTGCACGTGTAATTTAAACAAAACTATCCACATGCCATCAACAAGTGTTATTACGAGACAAAACATTGCTACACACGCAACAAAATCGACAGCCCAGTAGGGAGTGGTAGGGAGCAAACCGAAACTTAAACCTACATGGGAGCACGCCCGAATATACTCTGGCGTGACACTTAAAGGGTTAATAGGCACGAAAGACCGTAGTGACTAAAAACTGCGTGAAAAAAACATTAACACACCAGATTTTCCCTCTCAACAAGTAGACTGCCGCCGAAAGGAGAACAACGGCGACAACCACCGCAGTCACTATGCCCACCACTGCCCCAGAACCGGTGGTCTCTGCTCCGGTGAAGCCTCCAGCATCGGCACCATCTAGGGCTCTGCAAACAGAACAGTGTAGGCTTACAATAACCCTCAAGATAGTCCGTCATCCAGCCCGGTTTATCAGACGGAAACAATACTCACACGAGCGAACTATGGCAAACCAACGAAGTCTCCCACAAAAAGAGGTAATGGCACTTGTTTGATTCATACAAGAACTTGGGGGAACCCTGAAAAAGAGAGGCTAGTTGTCAAGAATGGTTGCATATTTAAGAACAACAAGGTGATCACTCTCCCGCAAGAAACGCTAAACACTTTCCAACCAGACATTTATCATCAACCAAGGAGTAACTTGCTGCTCGACTAAAACAAAAGCTGCAAGCACAAGGTTTTAGCTCCTTCAGCGCTCCTTCAGCGCCGTATGCGGGCACAATTTCCGAAAGCCATTGGCTTGCACCCACAACTTGCAGAGATTGGTAAGCGAAGCTCAGGCAACCCAAGCTTGCCCTGGCAACGATAAAATTTAATTTCCAGAGCGGCAGAGATGACTTTTTAAACGTTCGCATATAACTTTAGCTCCCACCCTTTTCTGCCCTACTGCTCTTGAACCTATCACAAGTGCCCATCCCCATTCTTTCTAATTACCTCCTACCTTCGCTTGGGTGCTTGATCGGTATTTTACAGTAGAGCTATTTTCGTAGTATTCCTATGAAATGAACGCTTGGTTTTAGTTAAAATTTCTCAAATTAAAAACATGTTTTATTAAAGTGCATTTTAAATTCCCCCAGAAATATGTTGCCTATGTTTTTTTCACAAGATTTATCCCTCTTATCCAAAACTATGCCAAGCACCGTTTTTAGAACCATTCTGCACGTCATGTGCAATCATTAACTAAGAGTTAGGATCCCCCTTTACAGCACATTACTTTTAATGCCTCTTCCTTATCCCCAAACCTAAATTGATTGGGATCTCCTTCCCACAGTCATAGTTTCAATTACTAACACCACTAAATTTTAGAATTGCAACTACGAATTTGTTAAATGATGTTTCATACTAATTTTGTCTCTTGGCTTTTTAATTACTTTAATTTTAGGCTTACATTACAGTGCCCACTCCTCTCTATAATGACTTCAAGCCCAGAGAGAAAAATAAATGACATAAAATTAGAATATCCTGCTCATGTTTAAAGTTTTAAGTAAGTGCACAGCTGTTGCCAAAAATATTAACCTTACAAAGCATGAACTAACACAAACTAATGCCTCTTCCCAATACATTCCTTCAAAGATGGTTAATTAAAGAGTGCCTTATTATGCGTACTTACCACTCCTGCACCTTGCGAGCAGCTAAAAGTGATGACAGTTGTCACATTCAAAGATGTTCGACCGCACTTTCTTGCAAGAGATGCCATCTCAAGGCGCAACTCGGATCCTGGTGCAAAGAAACAAAAGCAACAAAAGGCAATTCATCACTGCCTTACTTTGTTACTCATAAGGCGAGCAAGTGTTCCAAAACGAGCCTTTAACCCAATGGAAGGCAAGGGGGGTACGCCAATAAAAAGGCAACATAGAGAATGTACAGGGGACGCGAGACGACGAAGCAGCCAAGCACACGCCTTCATTGGTCGAGGTCGGGGAAACGAAAGTATGCGAGTGAATTTGGCAACTAAACAAATGCATAAGGGGCACATAAAGCAGACAAACTTGCACGCCGTATTAAGACACTAAAAGCCTCGATTCCTGCAAACCAAGCCTCTAGCAGTCGCACATGCCGATAACTATGACGTGGCAGAAATACATTCAAAGTGGATAAACAGGGATCATGAGAACCTGGAGAGCTCCCCTAAGGACTCTGGGGTTTTTAGAGCATTTAAATTACCTCAATCACTTACACCAAACTTAAGCACTGACCAGTTACAGTACAAATAGATCACAGCAGAGTCGTAAAGCTTGCAAGCTCCTTGACTGTCTCATTTCGAGACTGCCCAGTAAGGGGAAGACACTCCGATATAGAACGACTGGGACTCCCTGCACTAGACCTCTCAATCGCACCACACACCGTTTCACTTTGGAAGCCGCACCGGCTCACCTCTTATGAAAAATTTCCTCGTGGCAAAGCTGCCCACGTCTCTGTAGAAAGCTGGCATCTCCTTAGTCTGGCACACACTGGCACGTGCACACTCCTCAGAAAGGCCAGGGAGGGTGTTGCCCAGGTTGACGACGTAAATGTACTTGTCCTTGCCCCGAACTTCCGTCACATTGAAGGTGCTGCAGAGATAGGAGTTATTGGTCCGCGTTTTTTTTTAACTTCGCTCTAATTAGCAACAGGTACAAATGGGACATTCTTGCCTGTTCAGTATGGAAGAGAAGTCAATGGCCAGATTGAGCCTTCTGTCCACAATGATGCCGTTCTTCTCCAGGACACGTCCTTCACTGCAAATGAACAGTGGGTTCTTCAGTGTGTAAAATATCACTATATTTGTATTTTGTTTTCATTAGCATTACCGCAAACCCTGGGATGGGTCGAAGCATATGCTGCAAAAGCTAGTAAACTCGCATTTGATTAATAAAAATTTTTGTATAATTTGAACACTGCTATGATCCGACCACACTGCACAAAGGCCTATGTAGAAAGAGACATTACCGTAAATTGCCATAAGGGCACCCACAAAAAATTATAAATGGTGAAAAACATGAGGTGGGCTATCTTTGGGGATGGGACAGCAAAACTTTATTGAACATTAATAATAATCAAAAGGGGCACCTGCTACAAACCACGCGACATGGGAACTGATACCGCAGATCGTGGACACGGCATATTAGTGTTTACAACATGATAAACGCACGGGAATTCACTATAAACTCCCGTGTCACGGGAAAAGATACTGCAGACTGTGGAGGCAGCAGATTCGTGTTTCACAGTGTGATGAACACGAGGAAACCGGCTAAACTTGCGTGCACGGGAACCGATATCTTGCACGCGCAAATTGTGGACCAAAAACGGGGCATCTCGCTACGAACTCGCATGCCACAGGAACCGATATCGCACACACATCACAGACAAAAAAGCAGGAACACGCTGCCAACCCGTTTGTCACGCATACCGGTACAGCAGATTGCGCGGTCAATGCAATTACCGTCTGACATCACGCAATGTCCGACAGGAATTTGGGGATGGACGATATTTAGGAATTTTTATGTTACGGATATTGGGATGGGCAATCTCTCGGGGGAGGGAGCCCTTATGGGATTTAATGGTAATTCGCTAGCAAATCAGCTACGCCGCAAGTGGAAAGTAGTGCCTCTAGTGCTACTTACTGCTAGGTGGCGCCAGCCATTCCCCAACTAGAACAGTTCTATTGTATCCATCTATCGCTTAAGACTGCGGGTTGCATACAGTGCCCTGTGCACTTCATTCAGTTTAGTTTCAAACATTCATTTCTCCCCCCATTCTCCAGTTGGCATCCAAGTACAAGATTCGCGAGTTATGCGGTGGCTGTCCTAGGCTACACTGCTGTTTTGCCATGGCACAGTCGGGCGTGGAGCTGACACTCTTAACTCTTCTACATGCTTCCGCAGAACATTCACTTGCACAAGGAAAGCACATATTAAAGATAATGCTTCACAGCGCACAAGATCAGACACATTTAAAAAGGAAAATCACGCATACACAGGACACAGGAAGAACACTCACGCAGCGCTGACTGACAACTCAAATGTATTATGCATCATCTTCATTCACTCCGATGCAAATGGCAGTGAAACAAAAAAACAAGGATCATATGAAGAAGAGAAAGGGCAAGAACAGAAAAAGGATTAAAAACAAAATATAGAAGGAAGAAAAATATAGAAGGAAAAAATAATGAATTCCCTGTACAGCAGACGTTGCTACTGTGCTTTTTCTATGTAGTTCAACTCTTTTTCTGTTAAGGCTAGCGAAGGAGTGCTAACACATATTCTATCTAGCCTTACAATGTTAGCGGTTTCTACTATTTCCCGCGTCATTTTGTCCCTGCTCCGTCCCAGTATGGTGCATTTGTCTAGGAGGGAAGAACATCCACACACTCTGCAGTGGAGGCCTAAATGACCCGAGTTGGCATTTATGGCATTGTTGTTGTGCTCACGAAGTCGGTAATTTAGACAGCGACCCGTCTGTCCGATGTAACACTTGCCACATGTGAGGGGGAAGGAATAGACGACTCCCTCATTGCAGGACACAAACTTGTTCAGGTGGTTTTTGACACATCCAACTGGTCGACTAGATGTCCCATTCACCTTCTTGCACAAGCTAGAAAGTCTATTTGGCGCGGAGAAGACAACGTCTACGTTGACTCTATTGGCCATTTTCTTGAGCTTGTGGGATAAGTTGTGGATGTAGGGAACTATGACAGGCCTTGTGGTGAGTCTTTTTAAGTGATCTTGTGCGCTATGAAGCATTATCATGAATTACCAACTCGCCCAAGCTGAAGTTCTGACCACATATTAAAGCTAGGAGCACGGGCCAGCTCATAGCTATCATCCTCGCTGCACTATCAGCTAAAAGATTCCTGTGATCAAGTCAAGCAGCTTCCACCAGGAAGAGGAGCAAACACCGGTACAGTCCAAGTAGGCACTTCATGTTGCGCTCCACCACATCTGTGCACAAAACCTGACGACTGTTACTTTCCAAGAAAATAAGCAGACGATTAAACATCTTTTCGTCTAATAAAAGGTAGTAGCATACCCAGATCTACCCAGCACCACATCTGACCTTTTTCCTTTGACTTTTCATTCGTCTGAACTCTGTATTCAATTCAAACTTATTTTAGTACTCCCTTACAATTCAAATTAACAGGCTTTTACTATAAAAGTCAACATATCTGACTAATAACTCCATAATGAAATGATGTGTTAGGTGCATGCACATGCTTAACAAGAAGAAAACAAAGTAACTTTTTTTGCATTGAAAAGCAAACACAAAACATGTTTTATAACAAAACTATGCACCTGGTTAGACACTGTAGAATGTCACTGACACCTACTCTGTTGATAAATCTTCTCAGGGGCTACGTTCACATACGTTAATCCCTTTGAATGTCCACCGGAATAAGCATACTAATTTCCTGCTCGTTGACTTAGCTTTCCAAGTTCTTACGTCCAAAAAGCTACAAACAATGGCAAACATTCCAAAAGGACTCACGTCTGAACTGCACAGGCACCCCTTGACTTCCAGTGGAAAGTGAACGCACATCTATCCTTGGTTGGTCCACTAACAAATTCTGGTGAGCCCAGGCCGCTTCCAGATGGATCGCACACAAGGTTAACAATGGTTTCGGGATGCTGTGTGGAACGGTCTAGGCAAATGTACGGATCTCCTCCTCCATACGACACCTGGATCTCTCCGGCCTCTGCAATGATCCATTGCACCATTTTGTAGTTTGCTTTCTTGATGTATGACCGGCACATGCTTCTTACAAACCAAAGTTAATTAGTCATTTTAATATTCTTTACTCTTGCCATAACTTAACTACTGCCCGAGCAAAGGAAAGAACGTCCAAAATTTGAAACGTTGACAGTCACGTCGGACGTGTCAAGAAAGCCGGATTGTCTGACACAACTGATAATTGCTGGGATAGGGAAAGCAGCACACACAACTCAAGTCACAGGTTCTTACAGTCGGTTGAGGACATTCAATAAGCGTGTCCGAAATGTGCTACAAGCACTGCTAATATTACTTTAGAGACAGCGGTGACAAAAGACGTAACTGTCTCAAAAATAACACCCACAAAAATAGCAGGGACAAGTAAAAAGATATTAGGATACACCTAAAACAGAAAGAACAAAATCGGTGACCACCCCAAACCCTGGCATCACCTGCCTCCCATTATGTTCAGGGTGCAACATGTTTATCCCCGATGCGCAACCGTCGAATTCAATACCTTTTCAAGTCTGACTAAATGGCTACAGTCAGAACGAATAATTTAGTGGAATATGCTCGACACCAAATGTGGTGGTTAAGTTTGGTCGAAGTCAAAGTCAAACTTGTAAACGTTAGGACAGTGCGAGGAAACCCGCACAATCGGGCATGACAAGCTCAAACACAGCGTTTGGGCTGACGCGAAGAAAAGAGGCACATTGAGAATGTGGGTTCAAGAAGGTTTGAAGAACCGGTTTTCTACTCGCGTCAGTACAGCTCCCGCAAAACAAAGGTTCCATAACCAAGACCAACGACCAATCGTACGGACATGGAAAGCCAAGAGACGACGGACACTTACTCGTGACTTTAATTTTCTGCGACGCCACCTTTCCCAGGGTAAAGTCGGCATCGCGGTGGTCGACGCTCTTCATGCAGACTGCGGCACTGCTTGGACACGAGTGGCTTCCTGCCTGGTTAGGCTTCGGCAGACTGCAAATGCTGAGCCAGTAACTGCAAAACATGCGAGACGGACCCATTCAGTGACCCAGTCCCATAAACACCAAACCATGCAAAGTGCATGTAAGCTTTTATTGTTTTGCAAAGTAAGCTAGGCACCACCCTCCACTAGTTTGCAGAAAGTGAGAGAAAGCTTACATGTTTCCCTTGGGGTCCGTGACGTTCCAGGTGTGGCTGACGGAGGAGAGCAGGCCCAGGTCGTAGAAGTCGTCTCCCGAAGATACCGTGCACTGCTGCGTGTCGGCCACGCATACCAGGTCGGTCTTCCAAGTAAACACAGAGTGGCAAGCATACTTCTGCAAGGCGTCAGAATGAGGAAGTAATTAAAAATTTATCAACATATGGCACTCGAAAACCTCATCGTTTTATGGGGTTAAGTTGGGACTCAATAGTAAGAAGCAAACAAACAAAAAAAAAGTAGGAGATTAGATATTTCGGGCTAGATAAAGGCAGCAGTTCCAAGCATTCCTGGGTCTACCTGGCGTTGAATATGGCCCTTCTTTTTCGATTATCCGAACATTGTTTTTAACTCTTAGTTCTTTAGCGTCCGTGTGAAATTGTAATGAACAAACGTGTATTATGAGCATGACATGGTATTGAAGGGACAGTGAACGACACAAAATTGGATCATGGTTTTCTGTCAGGCACGAGTGCTTACATCAAAAGATGCCCAATTCTCCAAAAATTTAATAAAGAATACTTACAAAATAAATTTAAAATGCAAGAGCAGACACATCAAAATCAATGAAAGGTGCTCGTAAAAGTTTAATTGAAGGTTAGAAGATCATGCTGGAGTTGCAAGTGACATGCAGCCAGACTATATAGACAGCACCTGTTTCGAAAGGAGTATTCAGAGAAGTGTTCTGAACATACTTACATGCTCAAGAACAGGAGCTCCTACACCAGACTCTGGGCTACACTCAAAGTTGATCTCAGCAGAGTGGAAAGGAGCCTCTATTTAAGAAAAAAAAAAGAAAAAAAGAAGATATGTCAGATTTGTTTCCTATCCCAAATTACATGGTGCTTCAGTTCTTTACTACCTATACATATCAGAGTGCATAGGAAGACAACATAAACCCAAAGTAACCAGTGACTGCTACTTTGAAGTAGCAGTCACTGTTTTTTTTATACAGCGATTCACGAAGCTGCCATATGGAACAAATTACGTTTTCTGACCAAAAGAGAGGACCACTGCAGACTCCAGAACAAAGTATACTATGTATACTCCACAAGCATAACGCAGCCAGGGACAATCAACTGCTCCTATACACCACTTTAAGGGGCAATGTGCTGCCAGTTACATGCTCAGCTAAGGGCTAGGTTCTGGGCTAAAAGATGTCTCGGTGCCAAAGCAAACTGTGACTGTGCTCATGAGCAGGTCAGATTTTAATTTTCTTGCCCCATCCAGACTGCCTCCAGCTCTATATTACAAACAAGCATTCTCTTGTTAGACGCGGCAGTTTTGGCCAGCGCAGCGATCACAACAAACATTTATCACACTTACCAAACTTCTTTCTCTTGAAACAGGCACAAAATATGGCAATCATCATAAATTGCTTACATTTGCATCAAATCAAATATGTGAGATGTTTCTCACAGATCATTTAGCTAGTACACAATAAAAGAAAGACAAATAGAAGGGACCACTTTGACCCAACCATGCTGTTCTGGCTTACCGCTTCCACTGCATGCTGTTCCGTTTGTGTACTTGACTCTGAGGACGCCTTGAAAATAGCTGAACGAATGCAATGTCCCGTAGCCTTCCTCGTGATTTGGAGAGGCAAAGCACACCGCACTGTCCTTGCAGCCCGAAACATTCAGCGGGGTTTGGCCACAGACGTCCAGCAGGAATTTTCCCTCCCCAGTGGGGTCAGACACCTTCAACATAAATAAGACAAAGAGAATTAAAAATATTGCCAACCAAAGCAACATTAATAGCCAATTTAAAAAAACAAACAAAAAAAAACACTACCGTAGAATACCGTGCATCCGTCCATTCCACATTAAGCGCCCATTCCCAAATTTTTAAGATCCGAGTAAATATGCACAGGCGATTGATATGTAAAATTGATGACCGGACAAGTGCCCATCCCCCATTTTTTCGCGATTATCTCTAAATTTTGAGTGGGCGCTTGTCCGGCATTTTACGGTAGTACATTTCTTTTTAATAATTTTTGAAGTCACATAAACCCTTGTTTACCAATATTCTGTTCAGCAGCCTACGAAAGAGGGCCTGTGCAAACCGCAATAAGTAGCCATGTCAAGAAATTAATGAGCATACGAAGAGGCACACAATACATTGTACTTCGTTATAACCGAATGTAGCAGGCATTTTCAAGCACGGCTATACAACAAACAAGGCCCCTGACCGTAAGTTTGTCTGCTTGGTACAACCGGAAGGATGGAAGGAAAGCAGTAACTGAATTTGCGAGACGAAAAACTAATTGACCTAGTCTTACCTCGAGTACACTGCTGCTCCCCGGTGCCAACTTGGACAGGTCAAACGATAGTCCGTGCTGTGGGATGCTGAACGTGCAGCCGGCGCTGGGGACGGCCTTTCTGTCAACCTCTGGACAGACCAGGTTGGTCCTCCATTCAAAGACAAACACACAGTTCTCTTCGTCGATGTCCAACAGAATTGGCTCTTCCTATGAAAAGAGAAAAATACTTTTTAAAAAAAATTGGCTTTGTAAAAATTTAGCTAGAAAAAATAAACTTCTTGATGTTTCAAGTTTTTGTATTCCTTTCGGTTTCTGCCAATGAGGTCATAATGCATGATCCATCGCAGTCGCCAACCGATTTTTTTATGCCGATAATACGGACTTGTTTGATATTTCGGACCTAAAAGAGGAACCACGACCTACCCGATAGAAATGGTGCAAATTCACGACCGATGTTTCGCACAGCTTAAAGTTCAAAAGTTTGATTTTTCGGACAAAATCGTTACGAGCGATCAGCGGGAAACACCACCGAAAAGCGGCCATTTTAGATTCTATGTTGGCTGCACATGAATTGGGTTGGTTTGGCACTGCCGCTTCAGTACTGTTAAGTCCTACCACTAGGCAACACTGTACGGCTGTTTTTCTCTAGCTGCGCATCATTATCATCATCATCATCATCGTTGCTGTTGTTACCACTTTACTTTGTTCCTTTGCCATTGCAGTCATGGACTTGCACCTCTCATGTCAACCTCGTCTTGGTGAATGGCGTTTTCGGACTACACTGGCTTGGACGTCATTGGCCCATCTGTTCTTCAACCGCTGGCGATGCATCGCTAAGAAGCGCAGAAAGTACTCGACCACAACGCTAAAAAAGAAGGCAGCGATTCTCAAGCTAACAGAAACGGAAATGTGACCTGAAACAAAGCGCGCAGGCATAACCTGAAGAAAGGCACTATTTACGGTTTTTCAAGCCAGCTTAGACGTAATAAAGGCAAGTTTTTTTAATTTGTTGATTATTCTGACCCTTTTTCGGCCTCCACGATGTCCGAAAAATCGGCCGGCGACTGTACAATCAACTTTTTTGCACCATGAAAATTTCTATTGCAGGTCGGAACTGAATTCCTCAAAAATATGTCAACCTTTTCGTGAACAAAGCCTGGCCGTCAACTTTTCCAATTGTTGGGACCTACATGAAAAGCCAACCATTGGGGCTTACAAACGTAAACCACAATGATCAGCTTGCTGTAGCTGTCATAGGAAAACTGTCATAGGAGGCACGGCCTAGGAATCACGATTTTTTCAAAAAAGTAACATTTTTGGAAAATAGGCTGACCAGCTTTTACAACTCATAAAGAATGCTGTCCAAAAATTTTATTCCTGTAAGTAAAGTATTTACTCCGAAATAAATTATTTTCGACGTGCTGGCGGCCGCACGTGCGCGCCGACGACGCAGCCGATTACGAAAATGTGTCATTTTCAATGCGCGCTCCCTCCGCGTTTCTTAGGACTAGCATGGACAGGCCCCCCTCGTTGGAATGAGCGTCTCGCCCTCTTTCGTTCTGTTCGCAGCATTGTTCGCGATATCGCGCTCACAGACCGTAAAACCCCGTAGAAAACATAGCTGTGCACGCTCTTATTAGTCAAGCTGGCGAAACAAGAGCTCTGATTCGCTAGGACGAGCCACGTGACGTGGCTCGTCCTAGCGAATCCGGAAGCTCTGTTGAAAATTGGCATACAGCCAGGGAGCTACCAAGCGTCGTACGGAGAGAGGGCCACCAAGATGAAGGTTGCGAAGGCCCAAGTGAAAGCGCTCGAGTCCTCCAAGATGTCCCACAAAAAAAGGAAGATGGAAGCTGTGGCCAAGGCACAGAGGGACCGTGCAGAGGAAGGAGTGACATATGCCCCTGGAGCAGTTTAGATGAAATGGCAAGCCCCATCTAAACTAAAACACTGTTCGAACTTTCAAACCCGTTTTTCTCAGCTTCATGTTTTCACCATTTTTTCACAGCTCTAAAACTATCGTTCAATGAGTTAAGCGCCGCAAAGTCTAATGTATGGCTTTTTTGGCATGAAATTTACTGGAGAACTCGGCTATGCGCTTACTTTTTGCAAATTGTTATTTCTTCACACAAAAATGTTGACGTTTGTGAAACAAGAAAAAAATTAAAAATTCATACCATTATTGAAAGTTAATTTTTACATGAAATATGGCCTTAAAAATTATTTCAAGCCTACTACCGATTAGTTTAGTCATTCAGCGTTATATCCCAACAAAGAAATTGTGCCTTTTTATTCATATTTTGAAACGATAGTTTTTTTCCTTTGGCACGGCTACATGTACATTTTTTTCAACGAATAAGGCTGTAACTTGTCAAAAAATAAACCTTTTGTGTTGAAAGTTGGTGTAGCCTCCTAAGTTTTGACATTTAACATACCCTAAAAATTTCATTGATCTGGCACAAATACTTAAAAAGTAGACCCTCCAAGGGAGTGCCTCCCCTTAATAAAAAGGTTGACTCATTATTTTTAAGCAAGTATGACACGAGACGCTAACACAGAGAGGAGAGGCAACTCACAGCAGTTGTAGATGGGTCACAAACAAAGATAACCCTGGCTTTGTTGTAAGCAGACGTGTTGAAAGAGCATTGCGATCCATTGACATAGAGAAGGGTGACATGGCCTTGAAAGTCGTTGAAAGGCTCCATGAAGACTTCCCCTAAGCTCTGCAATATAAACAAACCAATAGAAACTATGAGCTACGAGGTTTATCATACTGAACAAAATCCAAAACACGAGTAAAAAATATACTACACACAGGACTCTATTGTATACGTTCCATCACAACATGTCTGTCAGACATATCTGAAGAGCAGCATATATAAAAAAAACTAAAATTCATGAGAACAAGCATTACTACCTTGTTCGTAACCAAGAATATGAAGAACAATTCACACAACACACTTTCAACAGATGCTTCACGGAACTGCCTTCTTGACTCGTAGATTCCGATTGTCGCTGTAGCTACGCTGAAATCCCACTAGAACCTCCGCAACAAGAAGCTTCAAAACCCCAGTCTTCATCAATTCACAACTTCTAACCACAAGCTTACTGCATTCGAGAACCTAGCGAGGCAGTACTGGCCGACACGAAATCTCGCAAGAGCTGCCACAGCAAAGAAGAATGTGAGGATTCTAAAAGCGACATGTGCACAGACCTCAACGGCACCGGTCGTTCTGGAGACCCTGACAAGGCCGGCATTGGCCAGCGTGTGGTAGGGTGCGACAGCGTGGAGTGGACGGCAGACGTTGATGTAGTACACGTATCCGGGGTCCACCATGTTGCGGACCGTGTGCCTGCCCGTCGACTTGGTCAAAGACGACAGGTCGAATCTCTCCGCACCCTCTTCCACCGTACAGTGCAGCTGGAGAAGAGAGAGAGAGAGAAACTCTTATGCTTGTAGAAATTAGCACCCACTGTAGCTCAAACCCAGATTTTGTCCAAGCCTATTTTCCTCGGACTCTAGGCTAGAAAACTGAACGCCACAAAGACTCAACACTCTTAAAACACACGTAAAAAAATTTTTTTTTAGGACATTTTTTGTTTTATTATTTGTGTTTGTTCTGCACTTACAAGTTCCCTCACAATAAGGGCAACATTTTATCCTACACTATCCAAGCATTTAGTACCAAGAAATAGAATTACATAAACCGGTAATAAAAAAACAATAAAATTCCCTTAGCATAAAAACAAATATTTCGAAAGATGACTACATTTAGTGTCCTTACCATCAGAAATGAATAGGCAGTATTGTAGCTCAACAGGGCAACAGTGTCCAAGACCACGCAGTGTCAAAACCGAAGCAGAAAGAACCGTAACCAAGGTTTTAGATTACAACGTTTCCAACCAGCTCGCCCGCATACCTTTGCTTCTTTCAGAAAGAGTGTTGCAGGTATAAACAGACCACAAAGAGTGCAGAGAGAGAGAGATCCTCACCACCCTACGGCAGGCACGCTCGGTGTGCCAGATGAAGTAGTAGGTGCAGTCCGAGGCCACATGCACCAGCTGGGGACCCAGGTGCGAGTAGCCAGCCATGGCACACGCAAACTGCACCACGCTGCTTCGCTTGCCTGCCCCTCCCGGGCAGGTGTCGCCCTCCGTGTACTCCAGGAACATCACCCCCTCTCGGAAGTGGATGTCGGCGTTGGCGAGCCCCAGGCTGACCGCTCCGCCCCCTCCAGCCTTCCTCAGACACACCCCTGCACGGTGGTCGCGTCGTGTCAATACCTTCTGTAGGTTCTAAGCATTAACACAGCGATATGCCAGTGCTGTGAAAGGGCTGGAACAGGGCTATAGTTTCGGGGCAATCGAGTTTGGTGCGACACATTGTGCCATCTAGCTCAAAATATTTGCAACACTGGGAAGGCCCTTTTGCCAGCCTGCTTTCCCGAGGAGCTGTTCGTGCATTGCTCCGAAGGTGTTGATTCGAGAGTTTTTGGTCTTGTATTCTTAACGTTGCTATCGGGTGTCGCGGAAGAGCAAACGTCGAAGCTGTAGGCACCGTTGGGTACAGGACTGTTGCAAACCCCAATGCTTAGCAGGCGCGAAGTTCTGCGGGTTCCTGTCAAGGCCGTGGCAAACGAGACTCAGTTGGAGATAAATAAATGCCCTAAAACGTGTAAAAAAAATTCCGTTAGAATTGCATAACTTGAGATGGATGTCTAATTGTGCCAATGGTGGCGTGCGCTGGAAACCTGCATGGCACCTATATCAGCCTTGTCTGTTTCGTGTCCGGCATGTTGCAAAGATGTGCAACATAGCTCTTAATTCCGGTGACTTGTGCATGTCATGAACAAAGCGACGAGATCCCACAAAATGAGTTTTTTTTTAAGCCCACACTTGTCGGCTACTTGAAGACACAGTGCCACGGGGCAAACATTGCTACCTCTGCTCTCGCCACCACAGCACAGCACAAATTTTCACAAGTGGTACCCACACACCTTGATTCCACATAAACAATTTCAGACGTTGCAAGAAAAGAATGTTTCCACATTCACTTTGCTAGTATAATGGATCAACTGATCCTTGTTACATAAGCAAAGAAATGCTCATTGATCATGTGACCAGCAATAGAGGATGCAAGGTATGATGGCCTGCTTCGCACGAGTCTCTGCAATGTCATTGCCGGAAACAAGACAGGCACGGCTCTCCTAAATTTAATCGTAAAATCTAATTTTGCAACAAGAAACCTTGCTACCTAAAATCTCTCTAATGTAAATCAGTGTCCTCAACTTGTGACCTTCCTAATTTATATCAGTCTTTCAAGAAAAGCTGCTACAACTCGCACAGCATCTCAAGCACGTTTAAATGAGCAAATGTCACGTCACCTGCACCAGGGCCGCACAGATTGTCCGGAAGTGGCCCACAGATGCTCAGAGAGTAAGCGTCGTCCTTGAATGTAACATTGTAAGGCTGGGCACTCTTCAACGGGGTCAGATCAAACTCTTGCTCTGCGAAGAGAAAAGGAGATGGAAATTCAGCTATGAAACTAACATTTCTCAAGACCCACGAGCTTTACTTATACCCGTATACAGCAAACAATGTTTGCAACGTTCGTTATAAGCAGTTTCAAGTCGGTGACCGTATTTAACTTTGTGGTTCAGCCAGCATTAATTTAAAGAAAGTTTAACCTTTGGCTCGACTGACAGTCTAAGGCTTTGGGAACCCCAAGAAGGCCTTCAGGAACCTCAAAGGGTCCACGGGCGCCCATTTGAAAACCACTGCTATAGGAAATTCCATGCTATATCCAGAACACAGTCAATATACATGTCAGACAAACAGTATGATATCCAGCTCTCATTTATCAGTTGAATAAGATTAATACAGAAAACAGTATGTTCAGCATTGATATAACATTTTAAAGAACACAATTTCAAATCCGACATTCAGAAATCCCCCCTTTTCCCTCCACCCCCATTAAGGACCGAGCTCTCTTCAAGAGTGTTGAAACTACTGATGGAACCGCAGCGGACGCTACAAGCCATTGAAGCCAATCAAGTGCAGAGAGTCTCTCACGACTTTCGGTGGGGGGGGGGGGGGGGGGACACTGGGAGCACAATCGCGTGATACATTCATATAGTCGGATTGACTAAGATGGCTCAAAGCATCAACCGTGGTTCTTCATAAGGTGAAACGAAGTATGGAAGTGTGCCGGGCGACCGCAAATCTTTGGCCCTCACCTGTCAGGGGGTGCAGTGCCGTGCAATTGCGGAACACAATATCATCCTTCATGGAGCACGCGAAAGTGGTGCGCCATTGGAAGTATGTCGTGCACTTGTCCACCCGTTCAAACGTGGGATATCCGGCCTGAAACGCACGGGAAAAACGTGCACAAAGTCAGAGATCGCAGGAGCAATATACTACAGTGCGATCCCCCTATAACGATATCACATATAGACCGACACAATGTTTACAAACAAGCACACGTTTGCCCACACCAGGTGTGGGCACTGCGCGGGCGCAGAAACCAGATTCGCGTGAGGTGACGCTTCTGCGCATGCGCCGTGGCGACAACAGCGCCACCGCAGAGGCATGACGTCAGAGCCGCGTGTTTGTCTATAACGATATACCGCTTATAACGATGAGTTTATAGAGCTTCCGGACTAGAAGCGATCAGTTTCTAGTCCAGATACAACGATAATCTGTTATAACGATTGCCTTTTCAAGTTTTCTCATTATAAGTGGATTGCACTGTATGTGGATGAGCTGCACCAAAGAAATACGAAGTTTAATAAAAAAATAAAAAAATATTCCAACATGTTACTGTAGCCATCGGCAGGATAAGAGAAGTGGGAAGAAGCTTCAGTTGCCTCCAATGCGAGCTTCCTACATTCGACAGCACTTGAATGCCGTTTCAGTGGCTATGGGCCCAGATGGTTCTCAATATTTTGTACGCTGCAACTCGTGACAATAAACTCTACTGATGATTGATGATGATGATATTCCACAGATTCCATCAATTTTGAGATATGGGAGACCAGCACACAGGACGCGGACGCTAAAGGTGTACTGCAACTGCAAAAGCAAGGCACGTCTGAGACTCCAGCATCAAGCTTCATGCGTCTGCAGTCATTTACCCAAAGGATAGCCGTTTCCGTACGTCTGCCCCCGTAACACTTCGCATTGTCACATTTCGAAAATGTCTTCTAAAACGACAGACCAATGTGGTCACTCAGGCTCGGCGGCAGATCGTGCTCGACAAAAAAAAAAACCCGCGAAAGTGCGCTCGGCACGAATTGCGCTGTTCTCAGTTATCTCGGGGAAAATACTGGACGATTCCCTGCTTTTTGCAAGACAAAGGTATTTCGTGTGCTTCCGAGGAGTGACGTGGACTATGATGTCGGTCGCGTTGCCGTGAGATACGCTGACATGGGAGGTGCAAGCTGCACAAAATCCATACCATCGTGGAAGGCTTCGGGAACATTTGCAAAAATTTAAGGAAATACCATTGTCCTAAATGAAAACTGAAATATAAAGAAAATAAAGCCTGGCCAGTCCGACCTACGAAAATAAAATCTGGCCAGTCCGACCTACCCAAGCCTAGACCGGCAGGGGAAAACATTTATTTTAAGACAAAAGCCTTTCTTGTCCCATTACGCGAAAAGGCGTCGGCGTTGTGCCCAAAAGATGGTGATAAAAATGCGTCACCAAGCACACGCCACTTAAAGGGGCCCTGCAAGCACTTTTTTACTGGTTTTTAATTTGCACCGAACCTGAGCACACTGACCGTAGTAACTTAATGAAACTTCTTTTTTCGAATTTCGCTCTATTTTAAAAGTTATAGGCAAATTAAAATTACAAAAACAAGCAAAAAATAACCTCCTTCGTGACGTCCTTGGTTGCTTGAGTGGCCGTGAACTAGAGGAGGGATAGTGAGCTTAGCGAGCGCTCACGGCTGCCGCACTCCGTGTCGACGGCGCGAGAGGGCGCCACTAAAGCGTGTTCTGGATAGGCAGTATACAGCGGGCACCCAAAGCGGCTCTCATTTCATTTGCTGCGTGATTAAACACTAATTCGGCATGACACTTCATTGGCCGCAAACGACAGCAAACACGGGCTAAAGATCAGTTCAGAATGGGAGCCACTTCGCGCTGCCGTACCGCGAAACGGCCAAAACGCGAGACAAAGCTGCTCGCTGAAGGCCTTCGGAACGCTCGGAGCCGGTCTGATCCTCCTGCCCGTAAACGACCGCAGCGCCGCCGCGTACATCCGGGACCTTTCCGTGTCGGCACCTGATCCCACTATTCCTTTCTTGTATGCACCGTCTTTTCCACCGCTTGGTGGCGGGTATGTTGACCGGTCATTTCTTGTTTCCGTACTTTATAAACTGCATTTGTTTCTTTTCTGATCTAAAATACTGAACAAAAACTACTTTTATAAATAATTGAAACGGTTCGCGCAACTTATATTTTGTATTTCGACTAAACAGAAGCTTTTAGCGGCTCTGACCAGTAGTAAGCCCAGGACCAAAGACGTCACATTTCGTGCGTTTTCGGTACCACGGGTCGCCCCCGTCGGTAGAGGAGGTTTCCGCGTCGTCCGGTTAAAATATGATGCACTGATATTTAGTCACTCGCTCTGTGCCCACTGGCTTGCCCGAACCCCAAGAGACGTGGAAACCGCAAAAAAAATGAGACGCTTAAATATGATTGCAGGGCCCCTTTAAGGTTAAAGCAGATGCGCCTCAGAAGTAAAACACAAAAAAAGTACAGCAACGCAGATGCTCCGTCACAGAAGCTGGCAGGGGCACTCAAGGTGAAAGCTAAGCTTTCACCTTGAGTGAAAGCGCAAAGAAAAGCCCAGCAACGCAGATGCTCCGTCACCGAAACCGCCGTGAAGCCGGCAGTGATAAGACAATACTTAAGGGGCACTGACACATCAAAATCATAGTTTTTTTTATTATCCGAAACGATTGAAAACGATGCCGGGACATTACCCTCAAAATTCGAAACTTGGGAATTTAGTATTTGTGAAGTAAAAAAACAATTTCCAAATGCCGAATTCGAAGTTTCTGCGCGATCCGCGCCAGTGCGTTGATGTCAAACCCTGCGGAGTCCTGAAAGTCCACTTTTTTTCACGACTCCCTGCTGTTGCCATCGCGACCCAAAGCGAGGAGCTTGCGATTTGTGAAAACTGGGGTTTAGGGTCAACTTCAACACATATTCTGCCCACATAGACATTGTAAATTGATTTATACCTCAAATATCCATCCATAAAATTGTAAGGAACAACAGTTGTAGAGGTCAACAGTGCTACTTTCTAAAGAATTAAGTTTTAAGATTTTTTTTTTTTTTTTGACTCCAAAGATCTATGTTTTTTCTTAAACGGCCCCTGAGAAGAAAAACATGTTTCTTTGTAAACAATCTGGCTGGGACACGCGTGTCAAAAAATACATTTTACGCAAAAAAAAAAAAATATATATTTTTTTAGAGCAATATTGACGGCGAAAGATTTGTTTGACATTCTGCGCGCAAAGTCCACGACGTCATTCTGGAATGAACATCTCGGTCGTGAAGGCGAAGCCGATCCATCTCTCCTCCACATGCCCAAAATGCAGAGAGAGAAAACAAGCGGAAAGGAGGTGACTGTCAACTAAATAGCGTCTCGCGCCATCAATATTGCTCTAAAAAATTTTGTTTGCGCATAAAATATTTTTTTGACACACTTGTCCCAACCAGATTTAAAAAAAAAAAAAAAAAACTCCTTTCAGGGGACGTTTAGGACACACACAACCAGGCAGACCCGCAGAGATGTGCTGGCAACAGCCATGCAGCTATACTGCACGTGGTAGGCTTTGTATAAAAGAACACGGCTGATCAATAAAATTCTTCCTTCATGCTTATAAACTGGAAGGAAGAAGTCCTTTTGTATGAACGTAAATGCGAGAAGAGGATTCCATCAAAAAGTGCACAGATATATCTGACCACACGTGTTAGATAACATCACTGACTAGATCAATTGTACGTACACGGATGTTCTTGTCACAGATGAATTCGATGACAGTTTCCAGACGCGCCGTCATGCCACTGTTGCAGTAGTCGCCCGAAGAATACTTGAGCATCACGCGACCGTTTTCCACGTATGGCGGAAATAGCACCTGTCCCTGGTTGCGAGAGCTGCAACGAAAAAAAAGAAAACCATGCATCTGTTGGACGCCGTGGAATCCCTGCACAATGGCAAACAAACACAAGCGCGAGTAATGCTTGCACAATCTGCGGTGTCAGTTGGTGAAATAAATGTTATTACATTTACATTGACCATCGCTTCACAAGTCTCCCCCACATCCTTTGGTTTAGTGGCTCAGAATTCTGTTCTCTATTTATCAACATATCACTTCCTGCACATGCAAGTTTGTTTCGTGTTACAAATACAAATTTTCTTAAAGGCCATCGCATTTAGAACATTCACCAGCAAGTGTTTATCGAGTTTTCCAGAATGATCTGGAAACGCCTACATCCACTACTTCGAGGAACAGTCACACACAGCTATAATTCCCCATTGGAGGGAACTTACTTCTGGGGATGCGAAATGACACAGGCCCCTGCTGTGTTCTCACAAGTTGCACCTAGTGAGGAAGAAAAGAGAACAAGAAAAAAACAGCATGAGCAGCACAAACAATAATTGTACAATGCAACCCCCAACAAAAACAAAAAAAAAAAAAAAACTTGAGTAGCCAGTTAAAAAGAAACCTATGCCAGAACGCACCTAGCATACTCGTATACAGTATCCCTAGTAGTACACCTCTCAAGAAAAGATGCACCACCATTAGAAAGCTAACATTTATGGGCAGAATGATAGTACGAAACATCCAATCAGGATGCCCACATGCTAATTATTTCTGATCACCACCTCTCCCAAGTGGCCAAGAGCATGCATTTATGCAAGAGGTGCTCCGCCACTAATGAAAGGACAGCCCAGAAGTATGCGCAAAGGATTCTTGGGGACGTAGCGTGCAACGACGAAGGTTAACAAATGACTACTAGTTGCACCAGCGTGTTGTGTCATCCTAAGAGGTGGGTAGCGGCAAAGGAAACAATGGTACTTTGTGTGGCACCTGGACACCTTGCAGACATTAGAGGGATCGATAGATGGATGTTAATGGCTGTACTCTGTAACTGGTAGTAGCTTGCACCTAGCTTAGGCAAAAAAAAAAAAAAAAACGTTTTGACGGTAGTGTTTTTTTTTGGTTGTCTTTTTCCAAAAGTGGGCAGGTTCCACTTCCAAAGGAATAGAAAAAAAAAAAGGTCAATGCGCAGGAGTTTTTCTTGAGTATATAGCCGAAGCACGTACAGTGCTTGCAAGCCTACTCAGCTTTAGAAACATCATATGGATACACAGTCGCCGACCGATTTTCCGGACTCTGAGCAGACCCTGACAATGTTTCAATAATCAAGATTTCAGCCAAAATACGACATTTCCACGCATATTGAAGACTTTCCACTTGCTTGATGTCACCTTTAGGCTCTCGTGCAACTTACGCTTTATATAGTTCACTTTTCGCTTGTTTGTTCATCTGTTTGATCACGGTGCTGCACTTTGTCGGCGCCTTCGTTGGCACAAACAGCGAAGTTGAATTTGGCGCCATTTGGCACTATTTGGAGACAATGTTTAGTCCACCAAGCTCACTTCAATTTTTTAAGCTTATCTCCAAAAATACCTTCGCACTCAAAGACTACAAGAACGGCAGAAGGCTGCTCCTCTTGCAGTTGCATTCGAAAAACACTGACCACGAGAAGAACTGGAAGAACCATAAGAATGGGCAGACGGCGGCCATGTTGGCTATCGCAGAACCGGAAAACCCAACTATAGCCTCAACCCGGCTTGTTCATTGTGTAAACAAGGCATTGAGGCTACAGGGCAAAATCAAAACAATCAAAATGGCGGTGACAAAGCTCGCGGTGCTATCGTGGTGGCTGTTTTGTGGCTGTAAACTGAGGAAATCATGCAAATTATGTCTGAAATATCGAACAATAAGCTTTATTGCGTCCGAAATTTAGTCAATGTTATTATTAACTCTATGGGGTAAGCAACAATTCGGCGAAAACGTCAGAACAATCGGACGTGTCCGAAAAATCGGTCGGCGACTGTATTGAAGGCGAAAAGTGGTCACCTTTCTTTCATGTGGTCTAATTTTGGCGCGTCCACTTCTGCAACATTCCAGCGGTCTCGGACTCTGAACCGAAGATACTACCTTACAGACCCTCTCCCTCAGATGATGAGCTCTGATCCTAATAATTCAGTTTTTAGAAGCATATCAGAAGAATCGGTGCTCCGACTGCCGCTACCACGAAAGCAGCCAACGTGCTGAGTGACCCTCACGCACCTATCTCAAGCATGGATTGTTTAATTGCGAAACTATAAATGGTCCCACGAAAGCAAAACTGGGTATGAAAATGTACAACTTTTATAGTTCCCCAAAAACATGGCAGACAGCAGCAGCACCTGCCGGGACGTGCGCAGTTTTACATCTAGGTAGAAACTTGTGAATATAGAACCACCGCCGTACACTGCGACGGCTGTCAACAGGTTAAAAAGCAACAAATCAAAGAAATGTTCAGCCTTTCCCCAAGATACGCCTCCGGCGACCCAGAGTCGGTCGCACACGGCACACGTGACGCCAAACGGGTAATCCATGAACTCTTTCCGGAACATCCCCGTCGCGCCCTGGAACTGTTCAGCCGGCGTGGAGTGCAGTCATCGCCGGGCCTCGCGCTTGCGCTTGGCCTCCGTGGCACAATAGTCATCCGTGGCGTTGGCCCGCCGGCACCCTTTACATCACTGGTTCTGTTCTCGGCGGCGGCTTTCCAGGCGAGCGATGTGCTCTTCTTTGGCAAGGGAATCAGAAGCGCTCGGCGCAGTGATGTCGAGGCGACAGCGACTTTGCGGCGGTTACGGACCCATTCGCACTGCTGCGTACGTCGCCACTCCTTCCACAGCCAGTCTTCTTTCCCCAAAGGGGCACGCGGCTGACCCATCCCGAGTCCAAACCGAAACTAATAAGAGCGTAGGAAGCAGCGCGCAAAACAGATGAGGACGAAGAAACACATGACGAACGCTGCGCTCGTTATGTGTGCTTCTTTGTCGTCGTCCGTTTTTCGTGCTGTTTCCTACGATGAATTCCCACCAACGCGCCACCCAACTATCCATTCTTCTATGATAGCTGGAAAGGTTGGTACCATCTGCCAGCGACGGCGGCAACCATACTGGTTGTGTGCTTGCCGCCGTCGCTTATAGGTGGCGGTAGCTGTCTAGAACAGTTTTTGTCGACAAGTGTTTTGTACCGGACACGATCCTCCGGAACCTAGCCCTTAACAGCTTCGCCGTAAAAACGAAAGCACAGCCACCACTCACCCGGACTGTAGACCACGCTCCGGCACACGTTGAGCACATACTTCGACCCGTCGGGCCCACTCACGATGTAGTTCTCCCTGGGATTCGACAGCGGTGAGAGGTCCACCATGCCCCCGTCATTGTCCAGCTGCACACTGCACTCGCTTTCCACGATCGGAGGGCAGGCCAGCGATGTGCGCCACTCGAACGCATACGTGCACTCCTCGGACTCCGAGACAAAGGCGGGCCCCTGCCTGCCCGAGGCGGAGTGGTCGCACACAAAGGTGATCACCGTGGACCGGTTGTTGATGCCTTTGCAGCCACCGTAGCCTTCAGAGTAAGTCAGCGTGATCAAGCCGTTCTTGTAGGTCACTGCGCTGCTTGGCAGGCCTTGAATCAAAAGGAAAAGAACTGCGTTGAGACGAGATCACCAAACGTCGCAAAACGAGACAAGCTTGTATGGTCTGGGGTCCACCTAATAAACTTCTACGAACATAAAACACATCCAGTATTTCTTCACCAGACCAGAAGTACTGATAAAAAACTTGGAAAACATGGGTGAAGCACGAGGACAGCAATTTCAATTGACTGGGTTCACTAGATGTGCATAAAACATCCGAAAGGATATACAGTATTTGCACAAATATAACAAGGTTATAACAAGGCCGAAAAAAAAGGAACCGCCAGACAACCAACGCTGTTCTGCTGCTTATCTGCGTAGTCGCCAAGGACCTGAGCAGTGAGGATGAGTACAGTCAAAACAAACTGAAATTTCTTCTATTTTCATTGCCTTTTCACTTCTGCAATGCCCCACCCTCCCCCCGAGTGCGAAAAATTTACGCGGCCTCCGGCTCGTGTTATAATAGTAATAATTTTTTCTTCTTGAGGGCATCAAAACTTGCCCTCGCATTATATTTGTGAAAATACGATAAACGGAGCTTCACAATCAATTAAGACAAATCTGCAACCATAAAATACCAAGTAAGTGCCCAGCCGAAACTTTGAGATAAGCTTAAAAAAACTGGGGTATGGGCCGCTTAGAATGCAAAATTAAAGAAAGGTGCATGATAGCGTTTCATAAGTAGTACCAGATGGACACCTATGCACCGAGAAAGTGAGGGAGAGGGGGAGACAACAGCGCGCAGGGATGTCAGAACGCCGAGCTCCGATTCGAATGATTAGTGGATAGACCTAAAGTTAGTGGCCTTTGTTTTCCCTGCACTCGAACACATTTGAATGCGAAAGCCAAACGCCGGATGCTGGTTTTTCATGTTTTTTTGCGTCCAACGAGGCTTTCGGTCTACCCCTTAATCGTTCCAATCAGAGCTCGGCAATCCGACGTCCCTGCACACCCTTACCTCCTCCTCTCCCTCAGCTTCTTGGCAGATTACAAAACATGGGCGACTTGCTCGGTACTTTACGATAGTTACAAGCAAAAGCATGCAATTAGTTTGGCACTCTTATCATTACGAAGAATTTGTGAAACAAGGACCCACCGGCATGCATGCCGAAGTTGGCATCCGTGGGCTTGGTCTGGCACATTGCAGCTCCTTTGCAGCTCTCGAGGTCAGTCACAAGGGGTCGACACACATTGATGAGGTAGGTGAAGTTTGCCGTAGACACCTCGTAATCCGACGTCGCATTCGCCAGCGACGACAGGTCGTACACGTAGCCATAACGTCTGTCTTTCACTTTGCACTTGTCACCTTCTGCAACCTTCATTTCAGACAGAAAGTTTCCCAAGTAAGAATAAACGTAATTACGAAATGAATACTCCAACGCATTTGTTTTGAAACAAAAAAAAAAATAAATGAACTGCCAAGTTTTTACGGGGACAGACTCTCACCAAGTTGCAAATTGTCACCGAGGATCATGCAAAGAACCATGCCGAGAGCTTGAAAGAGAAAGTGCAACTAACCATCAGGGGGCAGGCAGCTGGTGTCTCAAAGTTGAAGACGAGTTCGCAGTTCTTGGACTCGCCAACCACGATCGGCTGCTCCTGAAACCCCAGAACGAAGAAAGAGTGCATTAGAACATGCTACTAATCCAGCACAAGATTGCTGAAGTAAGTAGCCAGCATAGTAAAATGCACACAGGGTGGTACAGCTTTCGATCCTAGATATTTTCTCTTTCTCAACACAGGCTGACACATACTTGAGACAGCCATACCTGGCAACCCTGTGGACTTTCGAATTCGCAAAACTCCCGCGGCCGTGCGCGGGCAGGCGGGGGGCGGGGGTTATGCGAAGCGATCTTGCCACCGTGCGAAATGCTTACATCACACGTGCACGTGCTAAAGAATCCGAACTTCTCTCACTTTTTGGTCGGCACGAAGCACGGGAATTTCGCCGTGTAGGACTTCAGGAACACATGAAAGTACCTCTTTTGAAGTATGAAGCTCGCCATTATGCGATTGCGCCGCAAAGCCACCACGGCCAGGGGAATGCTACGATTACACGTGCAACAGACACAGAGACGCCACATTGCTCGCCTCAAAACTGGCTGAAACAGCAAGGCCCAAACACGTCTGAACATGCCGAACCAACGTTCGCCGCCGAACCAATCCTCCTTGCGCCGAACCAGCCGAACACACGAACAAAGGCTTTGGGCTTTGGGTTGGTTTTGGATCCATGGCCACCGGATAGACGGATACTAAAAACTATGACGCTGCCGTGGACGGTACCTATCGCCCTCTTGTGGCAGTGCAAGATACCACCAGCAACAATTTTACAAAAAAGAAAAAAAAAAAAATTTCTTTTCGTAAACTTTGAAGCAAGATTCGTAAAATCGTAAAATTAGTCCCAATTCGTACATTTTACGAAAACTTCGGAAGAGTTGGCAGGTGTGGACAGCCTTCAATTCACTACCGGATCAGAACTACTAAACCCCCAAAAGAAATTAAATCGTCCAAGAAAAGTGGATGCCCAACATTGTAGGAAACGGGACATCAAGACTAAAATATGCTGCTATAGACCAACACGCGGCCCTGACGTCACGCAGCTGCGGTGGCGCTGTCGACGGCACTGCGAATGCGCAAACGCTTCGCTTCACGCAAATTTGGTTTCTGCGCACGCGCAGTGCCCACACCTGGTGTGGGCAAACGTGGACTTGTTTGTAAACAGAGTGTCCGTCTATAGCACCAGGCGAGCAATCACAATGCTAGACCGTAAAGGCCAGCCTTGCCGCCACTCGAACGCCTTCGAAAAGACGACAGCACCACGGTAACTCGGCGAGACACACCGCATAGCTACAAATAATGTAACGCTACCTGCTCGATAATATGTTGGGGCAACAACAGCTCAAAGCATGTAATGTCACCCAGTACCAATTGGAGGGCGCTCACACTCACCTCCTCGCTACAAATCAAAGCGATGATGGTTGACCTGGAGACCTGGAGCTCGCTGGTATCGTTGCTCCTCTTGCAAGGGGACCCGCTGCGGTACTGGATGATCACTGTATTACTGTCACGGGCGACGAAGGGAGAGTCGGTCTGGACGCCCCAGCTGATGCCAGTCTTCTCCGGGTGCAAGCTGTCTGTCTCACACGAAGCCACACCAGCTGAAAACACCAATGTCGTCCCACATAAGGCAATGCAGAGGCCGTCGACTGCTAACCCTACCACTGACTCTGGACGCATTACGAGTACGACAAGATTAATGAAAAAAATTGTACGCTCAAGAAGCGCAGAGAGCCCTCGTCAGTTGAAATCCCCAAGTTGTACTGCAGATTCTTTTAGTTCTTTCTGTCCACGTCTGAAGCTTGATGTTGAGGTGGGAGAACCCAGGAACGAGTGGCGACAACCTCATGCATGCTTTCGCCAACGATGACAAAAAAAAAAGTGACGGCTGAAGTTGTACGACAATTTAAACAAAGCCCCAATTTTCGACGGGGATGGAAAATGTATCGTGTTCTATTACTGAGCCACGTTCCAGTGTAGGCGGCCAAATTCTTAAGCACATATTTCATGCGCCTCTGAAGATACGGTAATGCTTCGCTAGTTAGTAAACATTGTCCCGTCCATTAATTATGGGATTTTGCGAAGGCACTCGGAACCCCAAGAGGTGGTTCACACGTGCGCTATTTTGACCCCATTTGGGGAGCATGCATTATCCAAGAATATCTAATCGTTAAGCAGAAAACGGACTGGCCCCATATCTAGGTTGCATACAACTCAAATCTGAAAAATCTACCTTGTTGAATATAAAATGCTGTTAAAGACAAGTACAGCAAAACCTCGTTATAACAAAGTTGAAGGAGTGATCATAATTATTTCGCTATAACCATTAGTTTGTTATAGCCAATGTCCATTTCTTCCCTATTAGCAAGCAAGGGGAATTAGGATTGCTTTGTTATATCCATTAATTTGTTATATCCCATTTTGTTATAACGAGGTTTTACTGTAGCACCCAAAACAAACTAAAACAAAATGTTTGTAAGGCAGTATATTGAGAAGAGCAGAAACGAACAAAAGGCACTTGAAATTTTTCCAATCCCACTAGGCGTCACCGAGAGTTTCGGACAGTCTGCCTTCATATTTACAGATTATGCTCGGTACTGACTGTTGACACAGAGGTGGTCTGACATGTGCAAACAATGAATTTCATCTAATCAGCTTCTTTTGCAATAGCTCACATTAAATACCGCACCTCAAAGCAGTTAACCAGAAGACAGACAAAAATAGTCACTGGCAGAATGAGAAGAGCAGGGAGTGTCTTTCAAATGCCCAGCCTCCAGCACGCACTCCTTGCCTTTCACCATGCTTCAGCTGCGCGGGACTATTATCGACGACATGTTTCGGACGCTTCCTCTTCTAGTTCTTATCTGCGACGTCATGACTGGAACTATCGTTTGCCAGCGACGATTTCGATGGCGCGCATAAAGAGCATGGTGGAAGCTTAAATTCATTGTGTCCTTAAACCACCACCGTCGAAAGTGACGGCCGGGCATTCCTCCCATTTCTGTTTATGAAAGTAGAATTCGTCGTAGGCTGGGTCTACGCAAATGTGATCGTAGCGCATTGAATCGAGCAGGGACCAATTGCATGCACCCTACTTCTTTCACTTCTACTTATCTACAACCAATCAAAATATTCGGAGCGCAAGTTAGTCCGCTTCTTTTGCAGGGGTTGTGGCGATGTCAGAACGCTGAGCTCCGATTAGATGTGATTGAAGGATAGAGGGTAGATGCTCAAGGTAGCTTGCTTCGAGGTCTGCAGACTATTCTCCGATCCGAGCCAGTCAGAGCTCGGCATTCTGACGTTGCCTCAACCTCTGCAAAAGAAGCAGACAAACTTGCGCTCTACACAGTCAGATCTTGATTCGATGCGCTACGGCCACATCCCCGTAAACGCTGCCATACTCAAGACATCGTAGTAAGCGTTTGGCCAATCGCGGAGGGTCGACCACAGCGACGCTTTCGGTCGCGCACGTCGCCAATAGTCAGCGTCGTACTGTCATCACCTCGCATTTTAACACATACGAAGAAGAAAAAGACTATGGCGCACTCACGAGGGCAAGAGTAAAATGTGCTCGGGTTGAGGGGTCGACAGAAGGACAGGTGGAAGAGCCTCGGGCTGGTCGGGTGCGGGATGTCCCAGTTGCCGACGCGGCGCACCAGCGGAGTCAGGTCGTACCGGTAACCCGGGCCGCCAAAGGTGCAGTCCACCTCGACGGGCTCGCAGGCCAACACCGTGGCCAGGTTGAACACCAACAGGCCCGGCTCGCTCCGACCAAAGGCCAGCCGGTGGTTGGCAGCCCCGCGGTCGCAGGTCACCTCGATCAAGACCAGGGAAGCCTTGGCTGGAAGACAGAACGGTAACATCGAGACCGATGGCGGGAATTAGACGACATCAGGAAGGAGCGAAGTTCCAATCTACCGGTGCTCTACTGGCACGCCCTGGTAAAGAGCGACGTGTCTATAAAGGGGGAGGGTTCTCGAAAAGGGCGGACTAGAGACGCTAAATAAGCTGCGGTTCGGAGCAACGACACTTCTGCCATCTCGGCGCCTAAAATCGTCGTTGTCGGCGATCCGAAGCTTTATCCAAAATCTGAGGAGACGGTTTTGCATCCTCCAAAAATGTCAAAACGGTCTGCAATAGAGCCAAACAACATTGCCTCAGCTTCCGGACGCTGCTCTAAAGCTCGGGAAATTGCATTTTCTAATTGTAACGATCGCCGATCGCGTCCGCCCTGCACTAAGCACCAACACCGTGGCACCCCAGAGGCAATCGACAAATGCCTGCACCCCAGGCACGCTATTGAATGTGAGAATGTGAGGTGAAATGGTCTACTACGCATACCTACTGTGCATTAGGAGGCCAGAAAAATGATGACCAGAAAAATTACCGCATTTCCACGTGGTGAATGATGTTGATTGGGGTGAAGCCCAGGTGGTGCTGATGATACTGATTACCTATATTGTTCATAGATAGTGCTGATGGTGCCAATTTTATTTTATTGCTCGTAGTTACTGCTCAGTTCCGGGTTGCGTTTCGACTTCGTTATTACTGCTTTATGGCCGGTGAAATGCAGAGCCAGTGGTTCTTCTAGCGCGGATCAGCTTGGATCCGCTAGAAGCCGTGGGAATGCATCTCCACCGCTCAAGTCAACGGTCCACGTCAGAAAGAGAATGTGTGGTATGGAATGTGGTTATATACGCATTTGAGCATTTGACCGCAGCGCCCTCTCGTCTATAAACGTTGAGCCAATGAATGCAAAGTTTAACGCGATTATATACGCATTTGACCGCAGCGCCCTCTCCTGTATAGACGCTGAACGGCTACATGCAACGTTTCATCCATGACAGAAAACCTGCAGCTCTTGAGTTACTACCACATCTCAGAGCCCCTTACTCGACCCGCAGTCGTGGCCGAGCGGTTAAGGCGATGGACTAGAAATGCATTGGGATCCTTTCTGCTTGGAGTATCTGCACCTACCTCGACGGACAAAAACCTGCGAGCAAATGCACATCAATGCGGCTCACCCGACTGGTTCGTGTAGCTGCCAGCGTAAGAGAGGCGCAGTGATCCGGGGTCGTCCGAGGTCAGAGCCATGAAGTCTGTCCTGGCCAGCTGGGTCACGTTGCTCCCCGCCACTCGGCAGACGCTCGTGTTGGCCATCTTGGAGCAGTGGCCCCCGTGCACGGGCCCGCAGATGTTCAGCTGCGAGGACGAGAGAGTTGCAGCTCCTCGGGTATCACCCAGCCGACTTGAGATTGCTCACACACACCCCCACATGCATCATTGTTTAAAAAGTCTGTAGGCTTCTGCCCTGCTTTACCGCATCAATAGCAAGACCAAAAGAGGTTCCTAGGCTGCCATTCCATGCAGATCGAGGCTCCTCGAGATGAAGACGTTAAAGCACCCGACTTAAAATAATGCCGATTCTTAGAGGGCCATTTCTCCTGTCCACCGACCTCGTACACAATGTCTCCGTCCGTCACGGTGTAGAAGCTGTGGGGCAGGTGCAGGGAAGCCAGGTTGTACGTCGTGCCTGCCCTGTCCGTCAGAGAGCAGGAGCCCCTGGCCTCCAGGTGGCTCACCGGGCATGCCATGTGGGTGACCCAAAGGAAGGTGTAGCGGCACTTGCCCTTCGTCAGCAGGTGCAGGCTCTCCGCCTGCAACGGGGTCGCGCCGGATCCATTGCGGTGACCACTCTCGAAAGTGACGCGGGACAAGAGGGAAATCCGGGCACCTACGTACTCAGTTGCACACATACGAAGTACCTTACAATTAACTTACACTGGTAAAGACAAAAATGGCTAGATACGACCATAAAACAAGACAATTCTAAGAATGCAAGGGGAGTGCAGGTCATAAGTCAGCTGCTCATATTTGTCTACATTCACAACACCTTTACCCTTCTACAACACGACACCATAAGCTTCCTCGGCACGGGCCGCTGCCTTTCTGCGGCATCGCTGTTGTCTCGAGCAGAAGTTAATACTAATACCGAGGCTCGCCATTTGGTCGCGTAATCTAAAATTTCCAAGGAGACAGTTCCGAGAATTTAATATGAATGACTAACAAAACCAGATTCATGTTTGCAATCTCGAACATTTGGTAATGACGCCAATAAATATGTCGCGAAGCTCCTAAAACGGCAAAAACTAGAACCTACCTGTCTAGCGTCGCAGAGGAAGTGCATCACGGTGGTGTAGTTGGTGTTCTTGCCAAACGAAACGCATGGCTCCCCCATGTCGTACTCGAGGGAAATGGTGCCCGACACTCTGGTGGGAGAGTGGCGTGCTTGACCGGCGTTACCGACGGCCACCACCTCCTACCGGAGAGGGAAGAAGCACCACTTTCTAAATACGGCAATCAATCGGCAAGGTGGCTGAAGAAGTAGAAGCAGTAGCTTTGAAACTAGCAACGCGTCTGAAGGTGTCGCTCACCGTTCCGTTGTCGTACGAATTGACTACGCAGGCTGCCGCCCTCGAAGAGCAGCCCAGAGGAGCCCGCCTCAAGGGTCGACACACGCTCAAGTGGAACCTGCGCGTGAAGCCCATCTCCTTTTCTTCCACAAACCAGTCGCCCCCGCTGTTCACCTGGTTCAACCTTAGAAACAAAACAAAAAAGGAGAAAGAACGCATTTTCCAGCTTTTAAGCAAACAAACTTTAAAATTCTTCATTCCAGCCAGTCAATGGAATGCCTATGTGAAACACCAAAAAACCGGACGTTTATTGCCATCCAGACACCGCGATCCTTCAGCCTACGTTGTATATTACAAAGAACTTTCATTAGAAGTCAAAATGTCATATAGTAGAAATGATTAAAAACAAACTTCACAATTTCCATGAAAAAAAAAAAATTTGCATTTGTTACGAAACTTTGTTAGTGCAGTTTGGTTAAATACAGGGCATCTTGTCACGAGCGGTGGTAACACAAAAATCGTGGGTCGAGCAGCCAATTATCCTGCACCCGACGAACTGTCTCAGTTTGCAATTATCAGGTTCTTTGAACTTTCACAAGATAAATGGCAAAATAAAAATCTAGTCGAAAGTAAATCAACCAACAGTTTCCAAAGCTCCTACAAACAGCCATGGATATGCCAAACCCTTTGAAATCCCACTGCCCTTTCTAGCAAAACTAATTTCAAGATTGCTCCAGGCAGCAATGAAAGCTCACCTGGAGAGGTCGTAGGTCAGGTTCGTCTCCGGGTCGCGATAGACGCATCCTGTGAAGTAAGAGGGCGGGCAGGCATAGCTCGTGTACCACACGAACGAGTAGGTGCGATTGGCTTCGTCCAGAAACTCTGGCCGGCCAATCCCGGCGTCGTAGTCGCACAGAAACACTACGCTGGATGACCGGGGGGTCTTGGCACGGTCGTTGTAGGGCGTTCCGTTCACATACGTAAGGTTCACCATGCCATCGATGTAGGTCAGGTTGGAGTTGGCTTGCCCAAGAACCCAGGCTCGACTGCGGTGAGTAAAACGGCATTGCAACCCGGTGCAAAGATGATGAAGGCGGGGGGATCAATTAGAGTCTTTTACCGCATGTCACTGGGGGCTTAGGGGCCTAGTTAACCACTTATCTACAACCATCACGCCAATGCGGAACAGGAGGCTTGCCTTACCCATTGGCTATGGACATCTGGCAGATCCCAGCCTCCTGGTTGTTAACGTTGCAGGGAGTCCCAGTCAGGTTCCCACAGACATTTAGGTAGTACTTGTAACCCTTGTGTTCCACTTCATATGGCTTGAGAGAATTTAGTGGGCTCAGGTCCAGCTCAAAGCCTGAAATGAGGTAAGCCATAATTGTGGTGCCACACGTGGCCAACAGAACTAAACACCACCGTGTCTTGTCGTAATGCCATTTGTTTTGTCAACCTTAATGGGTGCATCTGGAAGCTTCACATCAAAGAGTTAACACAGCTAAATGTGCACAATGTCTTTCAAAAAGAAAGTTTTGTTTTGTGAAGCGTGAGTATGCAGCTTTTATCCAACACCTTGGCTCGAGTAATGCAATAAGTCAATGAAATGAATTCAAAATGAATTCACACATATTTAAAACACACCAACATGCGGCCCCAAAGTCACTGCTGCGGTGGCGCTGCTATTGGCAGGGCGCACGTGCAAACACTCCACTTGACGCGAATCTGGTTTTTGCACAGTTTCCGACACCTCGTGAGGGCTTCTTTATAAACGGCGCATTAATCTACAGGTCCAAGCAACCTTGGAAGTCGCATAATTGCAAAATAATCTTTAAAAGAAAAAAGAAAAAATAGAAAATACAGCAACTGGTGCCAGGGATCAAACCATCGTGACCGGCGCAACAGCCAAGTGCACTGCCGAGTGCACTTGGTGCACACGGCAGTGCACTTGGCTTCCCCCCCCCACCATCTTCCTCAAACTGCAGCTAGTAGATATTCATGACATATCTACTTTTTAAAAATGCCTGAGCTGTGTGTTGAAAACCATACCTGCATATTAACTTTGCCATATTTTTTGCTGCCTGCTGTACCCCCCCCCCCCCCCCCCCCACACACTCTAGAATGTCATGCGACATTCATGGTAAATAAATAAATAAACAAGTAAATATAAGTAAATAGCGCACATTGCCTTTCAGCTGCGACAAGCATGGCCATACGCACACTGATGCGACCGATGGCAGATGGCACCACCACATACATGCAAACTTGCTCTTTACAATGCAGAAAAACCAACCCCACTTTCCAGAGGTTTCCGATTACAATTTCTACACATGCCCCAATTCCCGCGGCCGCCGTTAAAAATCTTGCCAGGCCCGACAAGAACTGGAAAATAGAAATAAACGAGCAAGTACTCACCCAATTGTTCATTGGAAACCTTGCAGTTGGTGCCTATCTTGGTTCTCCGTGGACAGGCAACTGCAGTGTGCCACTCAAACTCCAAAAGGCACTCAGACTTCACCTCCCTCACTAGCTCCGGTGAAGTTGTCACAGCACCTGGAACGCATAGAAACAAAGTTCGCTAGTATTAAGGTCAATCCCAGATATAGAAAAATACCAGCTCTACAAGATTCTCATAGTCTGCATACTAAAAAGTGCACATGCAGTGAAACTATGTATCTTTTTTTTTTTTTTTGCTACCCAGTAGTGACATCATTTCTTTGCAGAAGACAAAGATTACCATGATAGAGGTTACACGATAACGGTTACAGAATCTTATACTGAAGGGATATTTAAAATTGTAGTTAAAGTGCCCAACCTCTCAAACTCCCTCACCTGGTTTGCAGATGAAAGAGATGATGGAGCGGTACTTCTTGCCAGTCTCACAAGTGTCACCGAAGGAAGTAACGGTGACAACTTTGCTGTTCTTGTCGTAGACAGGTTTTGCGGGGTGTGTGCCATAGCTGGTGGCTTGTCCAGCCCGATCTGAAAAAACATTTCAATGAGAAAATTAACATCCTTGAATGTCAAAAGCTATACCAACCGAAACGCATCCTTAGAAATACAGCTCGTGTGGTGCCAACGAATTTATTCGGACATAGATAGAATCAAATGAACTTCGTTGAATTCACCAAAACGCGAGTTGCACATCACCTGCATTGCAACGAGCCTCGGTATTGGTAAGACTGGAGACCTTCAATACACTACTGGTCACCAAACTTCTCCATAATACCACAAAAGAGTTTAGTACGCGACCGTGCGCGGCACTGGCTTCGACAAGAGGGCAACAGCAGCCAACCTAGAAAGTACCGCGAGGAATCTGGCAACCAGGAAGTGTATCGGAACTCCGAACTCTCTAAATGAGCCCATACGCTGCAGCGATATGCTGTTGCACGAAGAGCATATCTTGTTTATGGAAGTCTTTGGCTCAGTACACTCAATTCACTGCACAAACCCTTCTACCTGCAAAAATCTCCAAAATAATATTTTCATTCCTTTTCATTTTTTTTCTCTCAAACCCATTATCGTCGAAATTTAGAGCTGCGAGCAGCATCACCAAGAAGAGGCATTGAAAACTTGTACGCTCAATCGCCTAGCTTTTTTTTTATTTTTTTTTTTTTTTACTTGCAAAAGCATTGTCTTGTTTGAAAACACACAAAAGTGCTTATTTGTAAGCTTTGCTGTTAGAGATCAAAAACAAATGACCAGTGTTTTGTACACAGTGATTAACAACAAGCGCAACAGAAGTTTAGTGTACGAGAAGCTGTTTTCGTAAACTGCTTGTAATCTCGAATTTGAAGTGGCTTACACTCGAAGTGGAGGGGCCAAACAAAAATGCCTCCTTAACGACAGTGGTGCACCTGGTGACAGCTTTTGATCCTGAACCAAACTCTGGTGAAAGCTTTGTGACCAGCAGGGTATTGAATAGCAAGAGTGCACCGCCGAAGCTGCTCCAAAGTCCAAACAAGTAAAGAATCCCCAGAGGCAGTTATCAAAATCCCAAATTTTCATCCATTGCAATTTTTTACAAAATGTTCTAGTAACGAAGATTCCTATAACAATGGGCATGCAAATACTTCAGCAACAAGCAGCAAGTCCGAATGTTCACTGAACCTGGTAAACACGTTGTAAGGCACTGAATCTCTGCACTGCGTGACTTGCCCCTATCAATATTGGACAGACCACGTTTCCAGACCTCTCCAACTTGGACAGAAGTGCACCCCCAAACACAGGCCATGATGTCCAAGTGCATGCATTTTAAGAATTGTCCGACTATGAAGGTTTCGCCGTTTGTATGTACTAAGCGAAAAAATAAAGCTGCCATGAACTTGCCCACTGCACACACGGTGCTGCCCTTGTTGCACCCCACAACTGCTTGCGCCACATTAATTTCTGTGCAGACATTGATGTAATAAGTGCGGTTGCCATCTCCGTCAGGAGCACCGAATGCAGTCCAAGGAGTGTCATCTGTGGGGAAAGAAACTTATTAGAGGAAACCCCCACAAAAAAAGCAACTTTAGTTATAAAAACTTTCAGCCTTTCCACTCTGATGAAGAAGGAAGACCAAGCAAAGCTGTACTATGGTGAGAATGAAGTAATGGCTGGCCGTAAGTCTGCAAACCAGAGTGGAGAGGCTGGAAAGGTTGCCGCCACCTATGAGAGACACCAACAACCAGACAACTGGCAAGCCGGTTGTCTCGTTGCCACTGTCGCTAATAGATGGCGGTAGCTGTCCAGAGTTTTGTGCCGAGATCTGTTTGCCCACAGACACGATACTAGGGAAACTAGCCCTTCACAGCTCCGCTGTAACAAAGAAAGATTGCACAGGCTGTGTGTTAGGCTCCTAAACTAGCAGCACAGTTCCAAGTTCAGTGACACCTCCTAAACCTTTCCCCACATCCCTCCAATAAAATTTCAAAGAACTCCACAACACACCAGAAACTTGATATTGTAGAGGTGTTCAAACTCCAGCATAAGAACCAGGAGGAAGTTCCGGTTAGTCATTTGGAAAAAATCGTTCGGTTAGCAGACAATTTTAGAAGCCCAAACATTCAGATTACCTACCCTTAACGCAGCCGTGAGCATCTAGGCTGGAAACGTGAGAATATTGTGTAGGCAGTTTAAAATGTGTTATAGAAATGAAAACTGGGTTAGACACAGCAGTGTCTAACCCAGTTTTCAATTTCAGGGTTTGTATTCTTTTTAAATCGCTGTCCACTGGAAGTCCCACTCTGAATGACGCGAGACTTTCTGACCTTTCGAGCGGGACAGAGGACTCAGGTCGATGTGCACACCATCCTCCAGAATGGAGCAGTCGGTGGCCCGCACCTCGGGACAGGCATAGGCAGTTTCCCAGACAAAGTTGTAGACACACGTGTCTATGTCCACCCAGTCGAACTGCATTTCTCCAGCACCTGAAAGAGTCCGTTCTTAAGCATTTCGTGGCACAACAGCACCTGAAACAATGTCCCGCTGGTCACGGCTGGGCGGGGCCAATTTCAAACACATCCACATACTGTTGTCTTCGATATGATGATAAACATGCAAGCGTCTATCGATCGCTACTGCCAGTGGCAACTAGTGGTGCCTCCGTGAATCGCGAAGAGAATAAGCACCTGCGCACAAAGAACAGATGGGCTATTTCGAGAATGCATACACTATTCCACTTTTATGTCTGTCTGGGTATGATGCAGCAATAAGCTTCATGCATCCATCAAAATTATGCAATCACTGCATTCAACGCGCTCAGTTCTGCTGTTGTCGTGCCATGCGTTATGTTATCCCAAACGCAACAGTCAGTAGTTTTTATTTCCTCAGAAAGCACGACAGATGACACAGATTATTGCAACAGCGCGTTAGTCCTTTCTGTGCAGGCGCTTACCCTCTCCATGATGCGCGGAGGCGCCGCTAGCAGTACTGATCGGTTGACGCTCGCATGTTTAGGACTACAGAGTAGGAAAACAAAACAAAGGAATTGAAACTGCTCCCAATGGCCAGGCAACTAAAGAACAGCTAATAAACTAGTTGGAACGCCATAACTATCACTTGCATATGTTGAAGACACCACTTTGAAATCTAGGGCCTGTACAAACCCTGCTTTGCCCACTTTAACCATTCGTATCTAATAAAGTTGAGAATCTGGGACCGAGACTAACCTGCAGCTTCATTGCAGATGAAACGAATAGCACTAGACCAGGATACCTGGGGCTTGCAAGGGCTGCCCTCACGAAATGTCATGATAGCCACGTCGTCCACAAGCCTGAAATACAGAGGTTTCATTTATTTATTTATTCATACTGTTGCTTTACTGGCCACTACAGGTTCATTTTATATTTGTTCAGCACAACCTAGCAGAGAACATTCGACACAATAAACCTTCGTGGCATTCAATGTAACAATGATCACTACCATACTCTGCATGTATAGTAACTTTGTCATACTAAGTGTGACAGATAAAGGGAGAAATTGTGTCTGCAGCGAGGTACGCTACGTTCCACACGTACGCCAAGATCAGAAAAAAAAAAAGCTACTCACAGAAGCGTCGGGTCCCTAGTGTCGCCAAGAGAGATCGATTCGGAGCCCTGACGAAGGCACATGGCAACGTCGTAGACCCTCCTTGTGCCACAGGTAAACGTACGCCCCAAGCCTCTTCCGCAGACGTTAAATGAAAGCAACGCCGTGCTGCCATTGATCACTCCAGTTATGTTGTAATAACCTAAAGAAATAGAAATAAAACATCATGAGCCATTCCACTCTGTGAAGGTAAATAACGAGCAAAGCTGTTTAGTGCACACACAGACACGACAGTATTTTGAATAAAGAAACAAACACATTCATTGTCTTGATCGGCGGTCATCGTGACGAAAGGTTCGCACACACATGTCGAGGACTATCGCCGCCCCGAGGTGCTGGAGGATACTAGACACGTGCGACGGGGCCGCCACCCGGCGGAAGGTAAGGAAACTAGACAAGCACCACAAGTGCTTGGAAAAACGGCAAAGAGAGGGCAGTGCCAGCCCTCTCAAAGTTCTTGTCGACGCACACGAAAAATCCACGGAACCCTAGCCATAACGGCTTCACTGTAATAGAAAATAGAAATAAAACCAGCGGCTCCACTGAGAAGGAACACAACCAAGCAGAACAATATGCTACAACATAAAATAAAAGTATGGGTACAAAATTTGAAAAGAGGATAGAATTGTTCATTGCAAAATAGAGTGCAGTAGAAAGGATGTTGCTGTCAATTAGTAAACATTTTCAGCAGGTTTACTAAATAAGCTACACTGAAAAGTAAATACTATCGCTGAGGTCATATTGGTGCATAGCTAGATGAAACTGGCCCCTGCCGATATGCCAGCTGGCTGTCACCATGGCATACCCATGAGGCTAGGTAACAAAATAGCTTCACCCACAAGCCACAAACAGCATCAGACACTCAAACGTCACTCGATGCAGTAGTGGACAATGGAGACAAAAAGCAACCAGTGGTTCCCACCGACATTCTTGCAGTGCAAACACATACACACAAGAAACTAAGATATGCTTTTCGCCTTAAAAATAACTAATTTCAAGAAACAAAATTACCGTACCCTCAGTCTTCTGCAGCGGGCTGAGATCGATGTCCACGCCGTGAGTATCTCCCGTAAACTTGCATGTTGCAACATCTGCGCTCAGCTGATCCAAAGAACAGGCATGCTGGGTTTCCCATTCAATGTAGTAGTGGCAGTCCATGTCTGAGAGCAATCTCGGCAAATGGCTCTGTAAGAAAAAGAACCTGATAAGAATAAACTGAGCATGGAAGGTGCAAGTAATTTGCCAATTCAAGAATTCAAGAAACATTCCATTAAATTTTGTGCCGTGGCAGGGTAACACACGCAGCTCAAACATTGGTGATTAACGAGACTCTTTGCAATTACGGAGCAATATGCTAATAAAAATCTGCTGATAAAAATAGAAACTGGGTTAAAAATATCCTAGAAGTTGCATGCCTGGGGTCGGGCACTGCACCCTTTTCAGAAACCACTTGTTCAGGTTTTAAAGAATATACCGTAAAATACTGCGGAAGCACCCACTTCATTCAAGCGCCCACTATTCACATATCCCGAACTTGGGAAGTCTGCAAATTATACGTTAAGCGCCCGATTCGACCGGACAAATGCCCATGTCTGGATTAACCCAGTTTTCAGTGAAAGTGGAGTGGGAACTTCCCCAGTATTTTACGGTAGACAGTTTTTTCGTGACAGCCGCAATGTCGAATTTCAACGTAGCCGAGTTGGGGCAGAATAGAAAATCTATTTATTTGCCGATTGGAAGGCGCTAGAATTCAAGTAGTTTGTGCCAATAGTTCTATTTTTTCTTGGCCATACTTTTTTGTTGTAGTTATGCATAAACTACTATTTATGTTATTGTGTGTTGCCCAACCCAACTACGTCCCATTTAAACTATACAACAGTTGCACGAAAACTGTCTTTATGTGAGCATGTGCTCAACTGAGTGCATATGCACTACTGAGTGCATATGCTAAACTGAGTACAACGAAATCCAGCAAAGAAGCATATATTCCTTTGGCTTCAGTGACCTAGATTGAGCTTTCCCAACACCCGTTTTGAGCCCATTGTGTCTCATCTCTCGCCCCCAAGTTAGTTAATAACTGCTACCCTCTTCTTTTTAATGGCACTAATGTTTCGTCCTAGGAATCCTCCAACCCAGTTTTCCAATAGGTGACACCAGTTCTTTGGAAAATGGTGGATTAGTGCAAAGATGGATGGGGCTAACAATGCATCTTTTGCTAAGCCTTCTGCATCATATGCCAAAAATTGACCTGACAACTTAACTTGGCCAATTTTACCTTGAAGTATTGCAATACATTACAACCTAAGAAAACCTCACTCCTTTTACCCAAGCTCGTCTGCACGAGCTTTGAAACTTTAAAGATTGGTTTGCCACAAAATATGACTAATATATGCAATTAAAATTGCAGGAAAATTTCAACAATATTTCTGCTTTTAAGACTGCTAGTGACAAAATGTGCCCAATGCACGGGAAAAAAAATGCACTGTGAAATAATGCACTTTGCCTCCTCAATTCAAATAGCAGTGAAATTTAGATGGTGCATTTCAACCAGTTTTTTCCGACTCCTTTCTTTTTGAGGTCTATCGGGTCGATACAAATTCAGTGCAGTGCTTAAATTTCTCCGTAAGTTGAGGGGGTTCTGTACCGACTCTAATTTGGAAGGGGAAGGGGGGGGGGGGGGGGGGGGGGGGGAATTAGGTGCCTACAAAACAGGCAAATTTTGTCAAACCAAAATGCCCAACAGCCTGATACAAGTCTTCCAATATTTAAACACCCGCTCCCCTGCTGTAAAGCTTCGGTGCTGAGGAATTATCTGTAAATAAAACCAAAATAAATTTTTGTTGTACACGAAATTAAGGCGCATGGCTACTCGCACCATTAATTTTCTCTCAACATGACTACTCAACAAAACTTGAAAACCATTGTGTCTTATCTCAAGATCTATTACTTACGACTGGGGGTTTCACCAATACTGGAGCTACAATGGAGGGTTCCCAGACCACCAGTCAAAATCGGTGGAGGGTCTGACATTCCTCTCAACTTTAAGCATTGGTTCAGTGTCACCTACCACAATTAACCGGAAAGAGAACATGCAACACAACCGAGACAGAGTGCAAGGAGCCACTCACGTTCCTACGACCGGGGCACACAAACTTGATGGTCGTCCTCGGAGCGGCATCGCAGCCGGGCATGGGAAGAGCTCCCTCCTTGGGAAGGTACGTCAGGAAGAGATCCTGTCCTTGAAACTTGAGACCAGAGCGAACTTCCCCAACAGACGTGCATCCCGTGCCGCCACTCATCAAGCAAGCTCCGCTCAAAGGTGGGTATGAAACTTCGTTTTCTGGAGAAGAGACAACAGTCGATTCCCCATTAGCACAGTGCTTACTCGGTTCGGCGATGCGCGCTACAGATCCCAGTACGGAATCGCGGAAGTCCATGACGCACAGTCCACATACAAGTCATGTTTACAATTTACGGTATTATGCTTTAAAAGGAAAACGAAACAAGAACAGGCAAGTGCGTGCGACGGGATCTCGGGTAATCGCGGGACACAAGGCCTGGGGGCCCTCTTTGTGCCATTGTGTTAATCTATGTCCAGTGTTAATCTATATGTGATGTCGCGGTTATTTGTAGTTTAGAGTCAGTGCTTTGGAGTATCTTGTTTTGTGAACCAATAAAAGGGAGCGGAACTTCGCTCCCGTGAAAGAACCAGGCTGGACTCTGGTTGTTCACGGACCACGTGGGAACTGGCGTATCGGCTGCGGTACGCGATTTCTTACAGTATTGTGTACTGCTTGAAATGCACAAAATTATTTTTATCACCTCTGATATGGCTCGAGGCTCAACAAGCTTCAAACAGAAGCTTTTTCTCTATCGCTACATCATTTCTTCCAAATGGAACATTAACACTATTATAAACCTAGCTGCAGTAGAGGAAACTAGCAAGCAACAACATAGTTCCACAAACTACACTTTAGAAGGACGCGAGCATGGATATCTATCCAGCCATCTTCCAGGTGTCTAGACTGATCCGAAAGATTGCCCATCCACTTTTCCCCGAGGAAAGCTGTCCCATAAAAGAATTGACGGAAATATTTCGCGACCAGAGGTGTCAGTAACACCTCCAGAGGTATCCTACACCCCTTCTCCTCCCAGCAGCCTTAGAAAGCTGTCTGACAAGGTCAACATTGTTTTCAGACAGGTTGTCACCCTCTGATGCAGCTTTATAAGAGTCAGTCATGCAGGCCGGAGGTAACACGCCGTAATAAATGGCGGCTCACCGGGCAACATGTCCGAGCAGACGTTGATGCGCAGGTCCACGCTAGGGTCTGTCGTCTCAACTCTGTGTCCCCCCGAAGCCCTGATGAGTCCAGAGAGGTCGAAGCGGGACCCTCGGTCGTCGTAGACGTAGCACGGAACTTCCGTCCTGGCCGGCTTTCCCGGCACCCGAGGGCAAATTGCCGACGTCCTCCACAGCAAGAACACCTGACACATCGCCTCTGTGTAGAACTCGGGAGAGCCCTAAGAAGGAGGCAACAGAACCGTCACACGCAACTCCACAATCCTCGGCCGACTGACTGGACATCCAGACTTCTGCAGCATGATATAGGGCAAGTAGAAACTGGCCTCTTCTGTTTCGAATATTTCCAAAATTTGGCATACCTTTTTCAGTTCTTAGTTGGAGAAAAAAAATGTTAATTTCCTTTGCTGCAATTTCATATCAATAAACAAAATTACCATTATGTTTTTTTTTTCATTTGACAGTTTTTGGTTTATTGATTGTGGAACTTTTTTTTAATTTTGCACCCTGTTTGGAGATATTTAAAAGTTGTGCATGTGCATCTCATTTGCATGCCTCGCTGCTCACACTTTGCCTTGCAACAATTTTTTTGTGCCATGCTCCATTGCTTTTTGCAACTCTAATTTCAGGACAGAGTAGTCACTGCAAATCTAGGGATTTGCTGCACATCTGCATGCACTGGCCTCAGATATAAAACAAATGCTTCACACGCTTCTTTTGGGGGCAAAATCTCCCCAGTCTAGGGGTTTTGTCTGAAATGTTAAACTTTCACCAGTTTGTTTGCGCCCTAACGTTTTATCCGTAGGTACTATAATTTCACAGCATAATCCGAGCCATGGATGCAGCTTGCAAGAGAGATAATTAAAAAGTTTGGAGAAGTTCGGAGTTCTGCATGTCAGGGCGGCTTGCCACACACGAAGCAATGGTGGCATGGGCAACTATGACAATTTGAATTGAAAGCATAATTCTTGAATGCAAAATTGTTACATTTAAACAGCGCAACATTGTAAAATATATTTTCCAAATTCAACAAGACCAGCAAGTTCTGTATTCTTCACACAGGTTAAAGTGCTTGCCATTCATATTTGAATCCAAAACAAACAAAAAAAAAAAACACTTGTCTATGTGTTCATATGCCCCCTTGGTGACTTCACTTTATTCCAAGAAAATATAAATTGTCACGAGGCCCACTTCCTTAAATTTTTGTCACATATTTGTTCTGACAGCGATATTAGAAACACTTTTTTTTTTAATGTGAATAGTTAAATAATGAAACTGTTATTTAATTGATATACCTGTGAGATAACATATCTAGAAGAGAGGCCATAAAGATTGCAATTGCACAGACTAATTTTCTTTTTCCCAACACATTAAAATAAATTCTCTTCTATGGCTAGATCTAGTAGATCATGAGTTCTCAAACAGTTCCTCGAAACCAAAGGATTCCCCAAAGCATCCTCATCGGCTCCCCAAGCTCCCCATTTTCCCGACTCTCTCCCAACAGAGACTTGCGTTCCCCAACATTGAAAAGTTTCGAAAATTCCCGACCTGAATTTGAGAAAACGTAGGAACACTGGAGGTCGGAATAAGCTGTTTCTGATTGAGAGAGAAATATGATTCATCCCTCTAAGACAACCGTCTGCCTGAATGCGAGTGCTTGCAACGAAATCGAACAAAGGCTTTGTGTCAACCCAAGGAAGGACCCACAGCTTATCGCTTGTCAAGTGGGACTCCTAGTATGATAACGCCGGTCGTGTAGTGCAGCTTACATCATGGCGACGACGGCTGCTACAGGCGCGAAGCCATGTGGCAACAAAAAGTAAATTAGCACAAGCTATTCCCCGCCTGTTCCTAGGTCCCAAACAGAAAGCTTCGACCGAAGCTCAAGGTGTGCAAGCACATAGGTGCCCACAGCTTTGACTTTATCGCCAAATAAATTGACCCCTAGTAAAAAAAAAAATTATGCCCATTAATAGGGTATCCGGGGCTAAATTTTGAACTTTATTTGACATAATAAATTGGTGTTCATTGCATTACGATGAAGACATAACCAATTCTGTGCAAGTGGGACGTTGGTGCATAAAATTGGTCAAATAGATTATGAGGAGAGGAAAATGATATCTCAGGGAAACAAGCAAAGTGATGTGGTATAACAATCAAGATCCATACCCTACTTTGTTTGGAGGCTTAACTCCTAAATGCATGCATTTAGAAAGTTGATCAAATGCACGTCTGTCCGTCCTCCCCCACAACTCTTCCCTTTCTGTACCTGTTCTCGGACATTAAATTGGAAACCAGCCTCAACTCAAACAGGCAACTGCTCTGTTTTTCCAATAAACTTCAATCCTACGGTGACAGCTGGGCTAATAACAATCATCATCGTTAAAATGACCTGTGAGTGCAAGGTTCTCTAAAGTAAGTAAAAATAAATGCAATGGAACACATTGTCTTCAAAATAATGTTCGACATGAAATTATTGGTGCTTTCCCAAAAGGGCAAAACGCCAGAAACCCTACCTATAAAAGACCTAAAGAAAGAAAGCAAAATAGAAACAGCAATAAACAGGAGATACAACACGAGAAACATTCTGCATTCAATAGACAAAATTATAATGAACCTATGAAAAGCAAGTAAAAGGTGTTCAAGCCTATCCCAAAGCAAAAACAAAAGCCTAAAGAAAAAAAAAACCTGCTTTTGTCGCACCCTCTTTTTTTTTTTTTGTTCCTTAGAACTGTTGAGAAGTGAATAGATTGCCTAGAGATGTGTTCTTGACAAGTTTTCAGTTGCATTTGAGGGATAATGTTTCCTTACACTCCAGTAATGCTAGATTGATTTTTTTTAAATTTCATTTACATTTAAGTTTTGCTTGCACTAAACCACCCCTTGAAAACAATACTAAAACAGCAATGAAGGTTTCTCCATAGATAAAAAAGATTTGCCGTGAAAAGTGGATCAGAGTGGCAATGCAAGCGAGTCGGTTCGCAACTAGAAATTTAATAACGGCGCACAAATAGTCGGCGCTTGTCTCGAATACTTTTCTCCCCAATCCACGCATTTTTGTGCCATTTTTTCTTTTTGTTGGGAGTGTGTTAGTTGAAACAAATATGAAAGTAAGCAAGGTGTGGCCCGCGCCCACAAGAACACTCCACTCACATAGTTGGATGCGCACACCATCCTCAGAGACACCTTGTAAGCCTTGCCCTCCCGCTCTCGGCACTGATTGCCTTTCACGAACATCCAGGCACCATTCACTTCGACGTTGGTCGTGTTGGCCACAAAGTCGGAGTACACCTCTGCCTTGCCATCGGCCACACGACAGATGGACTTCCCGTTGCATATGGCCGCCGGTGAGCTGGCTGGAAAGCTGAGCGGCTCGCAGAGGGAAATGTACATGAAGGCAGGACTCCCTTTTGCCACCGGCACTGCCAACTGCCAAGAATGCCTGCAAACAATCAGACCCAGAGACATCAGAACACATGATCATCTGTGATTATTGCTTGCTGTAAAACCCAGATTTGCCATGCCCACAGCTCCAAGAGTATGTAAGCGTAGGAAACATTTTAAAAATACTTGTGGCAATGACAGTGATGTGATTGGTCCGAGTCGTTTTGGAGCAGTTCTTGGAGCAGTCAAAAGTAAATTTCGAAGCAAAAAAAAAAAAAAGGCTCTTGGAGCATAAGGGCACACTTCATCTTCATATCACTGCAAATGTTATGTTTAAATTCATGTATGGGCCTGTTTAACTAAAAGGCAATGTCTACTTTGCCTTATCACTTATGTGTAACCTTTTATTAGCATTGACTGCACAGCAGGAGCGATTCCCTCAAACACAGAACCAGCTGTTTAGTTGTGCATAGAAGCACCAGACAAGCTGTAACAAGACAACTGATAAAGGACAGCACAAACAGATGTGAATGGTTATTTTATGTACAGAATCCCACTGAAATCGTGTTAAAATGCAATACTTTTAAGCACCTAAATTTTTTTTTTTTTTCCAGATTTAGGTTTTAGAGGTTGTAATAAAACTGCAATTATTAATCCAGATAATAAAAAAAATAGACATACAAAAGAGTTCATATAAATCTCCTATATAAATCTCATATTCATATAAAGTACTCTTGCGAAATCTCGAATTAAAAAAAGATGCCGCAAGGGTATTGCAGTCTATTCTATAAATAGGAAGTAGCAATGGCAGCCATAGCTGTCCTTGCAACTGCTGACCGCATGCTAACAGTGAGCATCAACAGTTCTTTTCCAACGTGCACAACCCAACATCAAGGTTGCCGGTCTTGGCAGCCTATTATGTAAGCTCGTTCTGAACATGCGTTATAAACAGTGCACTCAAAAATTGTGTCCAGTGAATACACAAGCCGAAGTTTTATTCAGAAATTGTGCCAGGGCACACTCTAAAGGGGCGTTTTCCCCTTAGCAGGGGGGAGCGCCGCGGCAAAGCAGGGGACAGAAAATCGCGATGACTACTCTGCACTTCTCGCTTCACTGCAGTACGTCTGTGCACGGTGTGAATAGTTATTTGAGGCGATCACCGGAAGTCCTGAAAAGCCGCACAAGTTCATTGCAACAATCCGGCCAGGTAGCAATGCCCGAGCTATTTATTTTCAGTATTATTAGGTGCAAATCGCCCGCATTTCGGTCAAATGTAGCAGGATGTAGCAGAGTAATCCCTTTGACACAGTTGCAGTGAATCACATCACTGCAATGATTTCTTACGCTGTTTAGAAAACTCGTGAAAATTGGTGGCTAGCCTCAATCAAGGGTTTCACGGTACCAATTGACATGGTGAACATTGAAATAGGCAGTCAACAGAAATAGCATACGACAGCAACATTTCCAATCTTTATATCAATGGGGCCTAGGGAAGTAGAACAAAAACAGTTATTTTGAAATGACTACCATAATTATTATCAATTTCTAAACCAAAAATAAAGAGTTACCATTAGCAAGTTCAGTATGTCCAATTTTACTATGTTTCATGGCAGTGTGAAATATATTTCCCGAGTACATATTATGGTAACAGTCTATCCTGGGTACTACTTTCTAAGTAGTACCCAGCGGCACACCATAAGACAATTCATGTGCTGCTGACTAACAATTTGCTTTGAGGGAAGTTAATTATAATTTTGAGTCATCTGAAACACCAGTTCCCACTCTTGAAATGTTGAACACACAACTAGCCTTCACTCAGTTTGCTCATATAACCACTATTTAGCAACAAGAGGTGATAAGCAGGTTGGTTTTCATACATACATTTTAACTTGTTAGCAGATCTGGCCAATCTCTTGGAAGTGCAAGTACAATAAGAAATAGACATGCAAGCATTTGTGAAAGCAGTGGTCATACTGGAACGAGGAAACTGAATAGGTTCGAAGAGTACTTCGAAAGCCACTGCACCTACATGATAGAGCTATTTAGTGTGAAATATAATTCCTTCCCTTGCCAAGGGCACGCAGGCTAGTGCAGGCTGCCCGGCATGTGTTCACTTCAAATATGTGCAGTAGTTCCACTTACAATATATTTCAACAACCGTAAGGATGCTTGAAAACAATTGCAACTAGAATACTGCTAGCACTTTGACCTAGGAATCGGCCTGAATGCCTGGCCCAGCAAGCCAAAATATTAGGGCTACTTTTATTCCAGCTCTACAGTCCTTTGACTATGTTATCGATGCCCTACTGAGCACACTCCGAATGCCTTCCAGTGCTCCACCTCATAGGAGACAGCTTAAGGTAAAAGATTTGAACTATTGCATACAAATTCCTCGTTAAGAAAGGGTGTGCAAAGTATGAGGGCAAAAGTCTGATCCGTGTTTTCCTTTGACTGGACGTGTTGTGTGCCTTTGTTAAAAATTATCATTTGTGTGCCTGGGTCTTTGAGGTTGGAGGTCATCCTTGAAAGTCGTGCGTCACAAGCTGCATGGCATGGGAATGAAAGTGCAAAGGATATAGATAAAAACTAACATTGGCTTTTGGACCGTTTTGGCCTTCAGATTTTGGACTGTGCGGTCAGACCCGCACAGTCCGAAATCGCACAACCAGCCAACCAAGCCAGCCGTACCACAGTCTCTATGGGCTTGCTTACTGCTCTTGAAGAAAAGCAATCAGACATTTTAAATATCCATCAAGCAAATTAATAAGAACAAAGCTTCCTTCAGAATTATGTTTGTATATTGCTCTAACAGTGAAAGATCCAACCAGCCAATCAAGTCAAACTCCACTTTCTAGAAGATAACTTTTTTTCTTTTAAGAGTAATATTTTAATATCTGTCTAGCAAATGAATAAAAACGAAGCTTCAATCCAGGAAGAAAATGGAATACAGATGCAGGAATGTAAAGCCATATGGTGCCAAATAGGCAAGTTCCTGTCGTGAAGCTATACTTCTTTCACCCCAAAGACACCTCCTCTTGAACTACAATGTAGATGCAGGAAGCTCATTTGTTATACCTCTGATGCTATATAGCAACAAGCAATAATATGTTACATTGTTATTCTACATATTGCATCACAGAAATAGTAACCCAAAGATGTGTCTAGAACCAGAAGGAAGAGAAAAAAAAAAAAGCAACATCCTTTAGACTTGTTTACTTAGATATCGATGATGAGGATCATAATTTAAATCAAACTTGTCAAAAAATTCAAAAGCTTGATCTTGTTTTTTTTTTATATACTTGTTTTACTTTAAAATGAACTACCATAATATCCCCAATGAGATGCCCCACCCCTAATTTTTGGCTTGATTTGCTTTATTTTGTTACACCGAAAGATACCCAAATCTTAGTAATAGACTTTTCACTAAATTACCCAAGCTCAGGGAGTGTGCGCGAGTGTAGTTACAAGCACTGCGCGTACTGCCTTCTGAAGCAATAACTACTGTGACGTAAAAATCCAAAACAAATGGCATTTTGCACATGCATTCATCAATGTTCTAAATTGGTTGTTTACTTCAAATATTTAATACAGATAAGGCAAAGGCTTTCACAGCAAGTGTGCCTGCATTCCCAGCATTCTTTTTGATGCATGGGTAATCTATTAAAATGTATATTCTAGTGTTGGGGTCAATGATGACCTCGGCGTAAATTACGGCTAGTTAGCTATAGCGGGATATAAGCAAACGTTGCTGACTGTGAAATTCACTTTTGCTTTGTTTCCCCTCGCCACGATAACGAGCATGGAAGGGACACATGACCAAAAAACAGGATTTTTTGAACTTTTCTTGATTGCACACCGAAAGTTTAGCCCATTCCATATTTTCACCCGATTTGCTCTTGATTTCAGATGGGCTATATCTCGGGATAATACGGTTACCAAAAAGGCTACAAGTGCGAGCTCCTTACATTTGACAGAGCCTCTTCAGCACAAATGCTCGTGCAGCGGAAGTACCAGTCAAGCATTCATAGCCTTCGCAGTTATTCCATATTAGGAGAGAGGAAAACGTTTCCAACTTAAGCCAAAGAATCATCAAGCAAAAAATTTGGACAGAACACTATGTTGTCGTTTAATTAAAGAGCAACTCCGATCAATTTTTTCGAATTTGGGATTACGAATGTTTTCAGCTTAGTCAACGTCCCTGAATTACAAGGTACAATTTTTTTTTCCCGTCTCGGTATTGTGTGTAGCTTTACAAATATCACGGCTAAAGGTTTGGTTTCGGGCGACTACGGCAAAACCTACACTATCTGCTAGAGAGGGTGGCAACACTGATCATCAGCTGTGCAGCCGTGACGCAATGTCACGGGGGTGCTGTGGTTAAAGGGGCCCTCCGGAGCTTTCTGAGATCGTCTGTTCATGTTGTTATATTGCGTAGTAGGTGCAAGTTAATATGTATACAAAGTTTTAGATTATGAAACCATTTATTAAGCAGATGGCAGTAGAAATATATCGGGACTATTTTCTCTTGGAAGACAATCCCCCACTCCCTGCCCATTGCTAAAACTTGACCAATGGAAATGCTGCATATCCTGGCGAAAGCGAACATTATTATCGCAACACTTTTTAAGCTTGTTGTAAATTAGAGTTTGAGAAAAATGTAAACTGATTGTGGTGCGAGAAACATAGTTCGCAATTATCACTCCAAAACCAGCGAACTATGTTTTCTCCCCGCAAGCTTGTTGCTAGGGTGTGATGCGTCGGGTCGTCGGGTCGTCTGCTTCCCGGGGCGTGTGCAGGCGTGCGTTGGCAGGACACGTGTTCCTTCTTCCCGTGGATCCCGACTCCGAAGCCAGCTTGGCGATCTCTCTACGTCAACGAGTCAAACTTTTCCTTGTCATCTGCGGAATGCGACTGCGTATTGCAGTAGCAGCGCGACGGTGCGGTGCCATGAACGACGACTGCCGAGCACGCAGTCCGGGCTCTTTGACGACGGTCTGAGCTCGTTCAAGAGATTCTTCCGCATGTCGGCGGTCGGCCGCGTTGGTGACGCACAGTGAAGCCGGAATCGTTCGCTTGCTATTGGCTGATGCGTAAAGAGATGCCCCTCTTATTTTTCGAGGTCATCTCAGAAAAGGGTGTGTGCCCGGGACTTTGATAGCAATTTTAGCCGGGAAATCTGCCGCGCATGACCGTAATTTTATGAATTTTAGGATCCTTAGGGCCCGTAGATTGAGTTACCGCCATAAATAGACCATCGCAGAACGCTCCGGAGGGCCCCTTTAATGGTACAATGTGTGGAATCAACCGCAGCACCACTGCAATGTAACAACACAGGGGTGACGTGGTACGCATCACCCAGTGTTGCTCAACTAAAAGCTAACCCGCTAAAACTTTAGTGGAATATGCGGTTTCACTTTGACGTAATATTTCGGCTGTGATCAAATTGTGTGCCACTAAAGCAATACCAGTCATTTATTTTGGTTTTGTTTTCAACCCAAGTTAACCTTTAATGGATTAACTACAGACATAATTGTAGCCTGATCAGATGTCAATTTTCCAAACAAAATATAGCATGTAAACCAAATTTGAGTGTAGGTCACATGACCTACACTCAAATTAATGGGTGCTGAGCTTATGTGACGGCAATTTTCCCACTAAATCTAGAGGGGGAACTGAACTTCTGTATAGTCATATGGAGTCCCCGCTAAATTTAGCAGAGAAAATGAAAGACCAGAAACACTTTAAAGTGGTGTGAAGATTCCAAGAAAGTTAACTGCTTTGAAAGAATTATATCAGATCAAATGGGTTGTTCACCTCCAAAGTAAAATCGTAATTAGTGGCAAATCTTTTTTACTTTCACGAAAAAAAAAATGCATACACAGATGTACACATGCAGTAATATGTTTAAAGTTTATCTTAGCACTTCTAATAAACATGGTGTCCTGTACGAGCTACGGATCTTGTTGTCGGCCTGTTGTAATAAAAAATATGCCCTGACAAAAGGAAGATTCAGACACATCTGTTCCAATCCCAACAGATGCAGCCCTTGCAATAGGGTCAATGGAATGTTCTATAAAGCTTTAGATGAAATACTCCACAATAGTTGCAATAGCAACACTGAGTGGAAGGAAGCAAGCATCCACTTTTTTACTAACGCATAATGCGTAAACTTAGAAACATATATTCCAGGAAATAATTTCCTTTAAGCCAGATGCAAAAGAATAATTTATGAAATCTTTCTTTGCTTGACAATATAAAATATGCCATCCCAGGTGCCAAGAAAAACCTCAACCTAATGAGAACAACACAAAGCAACATCTTTCTTTGCCTCATTACACTTGACTCTGTAAGCTTGCTCTGCCAGTGTAGAAGCTGCCCAAGATAGATCAGCAATATTTTTGCTATACCAAGTCTAAATTTGCCAACATTTATGTTTGCACTCGTACGTGCAACAAACCAGCTACAGCTGCAGTTTTGCCTCAAATAAGGAAGGCTCGTTGCTCCTATGCTCCCATTTCCTGCACAAGCCTGCACCTGCCTCTGAACCATAGAGCATGTGAGAGCCGACCCCATCTAACTCCCAGCTGGCCCAGAATAAAACCGAATTATATTAAACTACAAATCAAAAAAAAATCCATCACATGCCTCCCTGACTCAGACAGGTGAGGGTACACTCTTGAAAGAAGCATGTGATGGAGGTGTCATCATATTTCATCGGCTCCTCACAAGGGTAGCACCCACCTGCCCCCTTCTCCTTTCTCAAGAACAATACAACATTTGGCAGCAGATATATACGAGGAAATTGCTCGCGTCAACACCTCACGAAATTCCTAATAAATGATTTCAGATCTCAAACGCTCTGTGAATCATGAATTTAACTGTATAAAAACTCTAGGATACACGATGTTATCTCACGACACACACCTATACATATCTCCTGGTTTGATAACTGTTCTAAAATTCGCCATTCCAGGCATGAAAAATGGCACCAACTTTCATTAAAATGTTTGAATCAATACAGCTTCCCTTACGCGGGTTATTTCTGAGGAGGCCACAGCTGCTTTAAGACAGCAGGGAACTTGCTTCATCCCAAGTTGGCCTCAGCATAGACTGTTTCAAACTAGTATTATTAAAACGTTTGTTTTGCACCTCTGCCACCATTCCCAGGCTTATTGGGCCTGGGAAAGGGTGCGTTCATATGAACTAACTGGTCGGTGCTACAGTAGCAGAAAAGAACACAAACCATAAAAAGAAACAAAAAATAACAATCCACCAGTTCCGACCTTCTGCTTTTGCCTTTCTGGGTCCTCACAAATATTTATCTGCAAGCATGCACTGCTATCTCAACTAGCAAAGCCTCGGGGAAACAATCACTAGCTCTCTCGAACAAACAAGATTAGAGCGTACTAAAAGCGAGAGTGACAAGCGCTGCGCGATGAATCATAGGCACAACGCGCGCCTGAGGCATGCCAGTGCATTCGAGAACAGTAAACCTTGCGACACGTCCAAATTTCACCGCGTAAAAATCTATCCGCGACGCACCACAGGACGAAAAATCTTTCTGTTCGAAAAACGAGCTTGAAACCTCCGTGCTCGACAGCGCAACGATATGCGGGTGTAACATCGTTCGACACGCAATACGGCCTTGATGTTCGGTCTTATCAACCGAACATCAAAAAGCAATAAAGGTGGAAGGCGGACATAGAGTTCACAATGAGCGGCGACTTGTCACAACAGGTGACAAAACCAGCCATCGCGTGCGCTGATAAGTCAACAAACGCTCCAGTCAAGAAATCGCGAAGACCAAAAAACGAGCAACGAGTGAAACCGGCACGGGAAAAGTAAAGCCCCCAAAACGTCGGCACCGTACGCGTTAAATTCACGCCGATACGTAAATTTGGCAATGAGCAGTGAAATGAATCAGCAGAACCCGCGTGCCATGGTGTAATCGAATGACGACGCTATTCCGTTGTTCCGCGAAAGCGCATGCTTTGTATTGCGGAGTCGCAGATGAGTCACGAGAGCTGGAACATCCCTTTTGATTTCTCTTGGGACAGACGCTTAATAACGCCCGGAGACATTAGTAACACGACTTTCGGAACGTTTAACAGAGACGAAATGGGCAAAAACACATCGATGCTCAAGGACAAACGCTCGCGGAAAGATTGAAACGTGGAATGACAATTTACCTGAATATGAGGGGCCCATTCAGATTGCCAACTTGTTGGTCACAAACATTGTCCGCTGCTGCGGTAGTTACCGCCGCGCCTATTAGGAGTACGACCACTGCGGGGTAGTACAAGTCCATTGTCACATTTGCTTGAGCCGCGGTCGATACGTCGAACTACCGCTGCCACAACCCCTGGAACATTCAAAAGTGCGGGCTCGAATCACACCTCACTCAACGAAAAACAGAATCGACAGTAACTTTGCTCTCGCATTTTACTTTTTAATCGGATGCGGAGGGCAACGCCACCTACGCCCTTTTACGACTGCGCATTTCGAATGTGTTGCGCAGTTTCATTTAAAATAGCGATGTGTTCACGCGCCAATATATTTTATTTATTTGGTACCATTCTAAAATTATGCCATGATAATTTACAACCCTCATTTTTAGCCATTGCTTCTGCGCCCTTCGGCTTCGTTTCATTTGACGCCGTGTTTACTGAAGCCTTTCCAGAAGTCTATCTGAAGCCAATCCTATCCAATTCTAATGGCTTCTGGGGTTGGGTGCATGGGGAATGGCATGCACGCTGTGCGCGGCTTTTCGGTGAGCACAACAAACGAGCATACTTTGAATTAGTGTAATCTCATAACGTCGAACTCCACGAAAAAGGTAGCCAACATGCCTTTCATGCGAGGAGCAGCTCCCATTCGGAGGACACTTCAGTACTTGGAGAGAGGTCGGCTTGTCTTCAAGGACAGAGTGAAAATTATGAGCCTCAACTTCAACACTGCTGGAAAAGCGAGGGATCGCCACGAAGGCATGAAGGACTTTGTTTTCTGGTACCTCCCGCAAGTGCAGTACAAGAACCCCAACGTGCAAGTAGTCATCTTTAAAAACATGACCCCCACGCCTTTTGTGCGGTTTTGGCTGGAGGATGGCAAGGAAGTCATCATGGACGTGGACAGCAAAGACAAGGACCAAATTCTCAAGCAGATGATGGTCACCCTGGGCAAAACGTACGAGCAGCTGGAGAAGGAGGCGCTGCTGCGGGAGAAGCGGGACACGCCGGCGAACTTTGGTCGAAACTACGACAAGTTCTGCATCTGTGAAGTGCCCGGGCAGGTTCCGTGCCCTGGGATAGTGCCGCTGCCCAAAAACATGCGTGGCAAATACCGGCTCGGAGATATCAACGAGTGACGCGTCGTAAATTAGAGATGGGTGCCGTCATCACACATTAACTGGACAATTGTTCTGTAGTTTCAAAAGCCAACAGTGCTCATACTTTTTTTTTTCTTTTTCCTTCTGCACAATAGCATGAATAATAAGTAATTCGGATGCCCTCATTGCCTCTTAGTATTTCTTTTCGTAGTGTCAAGAGAAAGTCGTGGTCTAGGGTGCAACCCAACGGCACTCCTGCTGGGCATACAAGTGCCATGCCCACTTGAAAAACAGCATGTTTTTAGCATAGTCAGGTTCAAATTAGTATGCCCTTTTTTTTTGTGTGTGTAAAGTTTGCCGACTGGGAGCATATCTGGCCATAAATATTTATTATGTAATTTTTTTTTTTATATAGAAAACCGTATTGTAAAACTTAATGGGCTTATTTCTAGCTTGCTTTGATAGTGCAACAGTTAACATGCTTGGGGCATTGATATCAATAGCCACCCAAAGCACAGGTTCAATACCGCATATCTTGACACTTCTTCACACTTGTTTGTGTTTGTCTGCTCAACTCTTGCTTTTTATAGTGACTGTTGCCACTGCAAAACTCTATGCTTGCAGTGATGAGATCCTGCACCATTTGCACCAAACTATGCCAAAGCGCTTACCTTGCTGCATTCTGCTAAATTTTACCAAGATGTGAGGAATTTGTGCCAACATTGCACCAAAACTTCATTTCACTTTAATAATACTGAAAATAAATAGCTCAGGCCTCGCTGCCTGGCCGGATCACTACGATATACTAGCGCGGATTTTCCAAACTTGGATAATCGCCTCAACATACTGTTCGACTTGATTTTGCATCGAACACTGACAGTGGTCCGAAGTTTTGCAATACTCGTGTTCATTGGTTGTTCTGGCGGGTTAGTTTCGTTGAGTCCGCTTCTCACTGCACACCAACATACTGCAGTGAAGCGACAGCCATAGTCATTGCAATTTTATGTGTCCTGCTTCGCCGCAGCGCACCCGCATGGTGAGGGAAAAGCGCTCCTCCAGAGCGAGACGCTTAATTTCTGAGCAAATCTTTGTCTTGAATATAGACAATTGCACGGGGTGCAATTGGCCACCGTTGAATCTCTACTCGAGCGGACAACCCCGTGCAAATGCAAGCTTGCCAAAGCTACACGCACGATGCACGTGCTTGCACACACCAGTCACGGCACCATGCTTGCAATTGTCTATACTGTTTTATGTTTAGTGCACAACGCTGTCAAAGCTGCCGGCGCGAGCATGGGGTTTGATCTCTCAGATCATTTGCACACGTTCTCGCGCAAACAAAATCGTAGATGAAGCCACGCGCTCATGCCAGTAGCTTCGACAGCATTGTATACCAAGTATGAAACAGAGTATACAGGAGGTATTTACTGGACGCCCTATTTGAGTGTGCCATTTATAGCGCATTCTCAGAACGAGCTCGCATAAGACTGGTGAATCTTGATGGATTGGAATGCACGTTGAAAAAGCACTATGGATGCTCACCATCAGAATCTTTTTTAAATCAAGATTTTGCGAGGGTACTTTTTAGCACAAGATTTATATATTCTCTTCTGTAGGTTTTCTTGTTTTTTTTTATGCTTCATTGTTTATCTGAATTAAGAATTGCAATTTTATTTCCTCCTCTAAATCTTAAAAAAAAACATACATATAGGTGCTTAAAATTACTATATTCCGACATTATGTCAGTGGGATTTCATACCTGAAAGAACTACTCGTGTCAGTTTGTGCTGTCCTTTATTAGCTGTCTTGTTACAGCTTGTCTGGTGCTTCTACATGCAACTAAACAGCTACTAGTTCTGTGTTTAAGAAATCACACCTGCTGTGCAATTGATGCTATTAAAGGGTTAGGGGCAAAGTAGACATTGCCTTTTAGCTGGAAAGGCCAACACATGAACAGTAACATAATATTTGCAGTGATATGAGTGAAAAAGAAGAGTGCGCTTAGATTTGAAAAGCTCTTTTTGCTGCTACAAAATTGACTTATCCAAGAGCTTCTCCAAAGTGACTTGGACCAATCACATCACTGTGCTTGCTGTGCTCACAATTTTTGATAAAAACAAATCAGCGGTGGAGCACGCATCATGCTCCACCTGTCCTACACTATGACATGAGTGGAACTCTTCGGACCCTAAACTGCTGCTCACACTCGCCCAACTTTGAGTGCTTGAACTTCGACAAATTTTAAGTCAATGATGTGTTAAGTTTAAGGAGGCAGCAGACTTTTCTTCGTAGGACGCGATTGCCCACGGCCCCCTACCTTTCTGGCGCTTTGTAGACGGCACTGAAATGCACGAGAGAACACTCTTTTGAGGGAAAACACCACATTCTCCACAATAATGACATTATATGTGCACTTTATGGCATGATACTAGTAATTTAATTACCAAACTGCAGATGAAAAATTTTCTAAATCTTAATTAAAAGAAAATATATGTTTAGAGTAGTAACATTTTAGCCTCTGTACAGAGAGCACCTTCAACGTGTTTACACCCTGTACAGGGAGCTTCACTGCGCAATTGAAAGTGTCGAAATACACAGACGCAGGAAGGATGCATCGCAACACAATCATTGCTGTGTCCTTCCCACATCTGTCTTTAGGCACCTTCAGTTTTGTAGAAATGTACCGACAAATGACGTAATACAGCAGAAACTCAACACAGTTTTAAAATTTACTTGCCATACTTTATTGAATTTAAGATATGACCTAGAGTGCCATAAATGAAATGTTATGTACAAGTATGAGGACCCTTGATCGTCCTCAGCAGCAGTTCGTGGAAGAGGAGAGTGCAGGCCAAAGCCCTGTCAGTCCCTGAAACGAAAAATTGAGATGAATTTTCAACAGTGCTCGCACAGTTATACATCAGCCAATGACACTCCAGAACTTTTTTGTATTCTGTATCAGTAACGAAGGTAGAGGGGAATGATAAAAAAGGCTTTTAGCTTCATTCATCACATATTTAAACAGGTATTTAAATATTTAAACATGACAATAGGCACATTAGTGATCATCCAAATTACTTAGTTTCACTCTGCGAAAAAAAATCTTTAAAAATGCTAGTTTATGGAAGACATATCTCCACCTGCACACATTCAATCTTCATTTTCTTTTTCTCTAGTAGTAGGTGTATGTACAAGACATTCAATAAGGGATATAAATATGTTAAATATGACATTGGGATTCCTCTTTCAGATGCTTTTTATACTTCTTGCTATAAATAATTTAAAAACTGGAAAATTCAGAAGTGTGTCATAAAAAGCTTGTAAATCGTCCTAAAGCTTTTGTTTATAGCTTGTTGGATTCCACAGCCCTTTCAGCATACTGCGATATGTTTATTTTCTGATTTCAATATTTTAATTTGTCCTAATCCTTCCCACTCTCTTTGCAAATGAAAATTTCAATATTAACAAAACTAATTAGGCTACATCAGAAACCAAGTTACATATTTGTAGTCACATTGTAAAGGCAAGTAAGCAATGTAAATGTCACTTGAATTGGATCACAAGTTAAAATAAAAAGCTCCAGAAGCAATCTTGCCCCTTAAACACTCCTTCAGTCACCCCTTGCCTTTACAATGTTTAACTACACTTGCACCAATTAAAACATAGTGCCCAACTTATAGGAAATGTCAAGATGAAACACTCCAGACACTGGCTACGCACCAGAAGCCTGCGATGCCTGTAAATTCGCCAGCTCTTTCCGGTACGGTTTCCTCTGCTCCTTGGGCAGCAGACTAGTCACGGCCGCTCCGAAAAGCGTGTCGAGGACGCCCAGAGCCACCGATGCCGCTTCTTCGTCGCCACCACCGGTCGCGAGCTCCCCCAGCGTCCGGTAGACTCTCCCAAGTAGCCTCTCCAGACGCCACGTCTTTCCGGTCTCGACCAGTTCCGCGGAGCGCTCGTGACCTTCGGCGCCGCTGATCCATCGCTGCACCCAACCCAGCGTGGCCAGGTTGTAGGCGACGCTGTCTTCTCCGTGACTCAGCACGAAACCCAAAGTTTGGGCCCATGCAGGAGCCTGTGTGCTCTTGTTTGGAGGCCAGTGATGGCAGATCTGAGCGACAGCTTGTCCCGCGGCTGCGCACTCCTTGTCGTCGTCGACTCTACGAGTCGCAAAGTGGCCCCAGTGGCCGACGAGCTCCGAAATTATGTTCTCGTCGGGGATACACAGGTTTTCCACGACATTCTCTTCGTTCCTTTCCTGGGTACACACGAATTCCAAGGCGTTCCGGAGGTCCACAACGAACTGGCTGAATGCCGACAGGTCCATGCAGTTTCTGCAGAGGTACAATGGTGTTGACTCAAGTCGAGTCAATTTTAGCTTTCGTTACGCATAGAATTCAAGTACCATACATGCCCTAATTTAACGTGCACTTTTTTTGGAAAACAGATATTACCTAAAAACCGCTGCGTGCACGCATGGACATTAGCTATGAAACCGAAATCGGGAGCATGTTAGAATTATTATAGCTTGGAATAGAAACTGGGTGCAGGTTAGAGTCCGGGGTGCGCTAGAATTGGATAAATACGGCAGGGGCTGGCGGAACAATGTCAATAAAAAAAGGCTTATTCGAAAGAGTGTTCCAAATTAGTGATAACAACTTTCTGCAAAATATGGTATATGAAAGTATATTACCGCGCTTACTCGAAAAAAGGCTGGTACACCCAAGCACTTCTTATGAGTAGCAAATGCGAAAGCATGCAGGCCATTCCTCTGCTCCCTTATTCCGCATGCTCTCCTCGCCACGCTGATCTTGGACGTGGAGCGGTGGAGCTGCTGCCTCAAGGACACACAGTGCCATGGGGAGGTGCTAAATGAAACTGACATGCGGCGGCTTCATATCACTGCCGTCTTGCGTGGTTTTCTGCATGGTTTCAAAGCTGGGATGCCTCAGATCGCAGCTTCGGGAATTTATCTGCCGTTTGGCGCGGCTGATGACGTTTGGCCAGGGGCGGATCCAGAGCTCCGTTTCTTGGGGGGGGGAGAGGAGGGGGGATCGACTTTGTTTGGGGGGGGGGGGCGCGGCTGCCCTTGTCGCCCCCTCCCTCTCTCCTCTCCTCTCCTCTCCTCTCCTCTCCTCTCCTCTCCCCCCCCCCCCCCCCCCCCCCCCCCTTGGATCCGCCCGTGCGTTTGGTGCGGCTGATGACGTCGGCTCGCTCCATGGGACAGTTAATGATTTCGCATTAATAGGTCGACCTTTTTATTAACAATGCCTGCGTGTGTATTTCTCTGCAACGCTCAAGAAGAGACAATTATTGCGATTTACGGAAGAGGTTCGGCGAATGACAAGGCATCGATAACGTCAGAACGCAGAAAATAGATCTGTGTGGATCACATTTTCTTTCTTTTTATTTTAAACATTATCTCTGCGCTGCTATTCGCCGGCTCTTTTTATAAGTCCTTATGATTGGTGTCCGTGGGTTCTGCGGAAAGGTAGACACAAAGGTCTGCTCATGAAAAGGTCAACCTATTTTCGAATAAATATGGTAATATCTCACATGTAACTGGCTGCTGCATGAAATACACAACAAAGAAAACAAAAACTGTGATGCTCACACTTCTAAACAGCATAATGCAATGGGATGGCTTATAATTATAAGTAATATTTGCAATAAACTGCCTGTAATAAGACAAAACTTAAAAGTGAGTATGCAGCCATTCAAGACATTTGGTCAGAAGACAGAGTGTCGGAGTGTTCTTTAAAGAACACCCTCCCAAACCCCGGTACACCACCAGGAGACAATATTGGCAAGTACAAATACTTTAGCAGTGGCTTCTAAGAAACAAAATGATGTAATTGAAATGAGTATGGATCACACACAGCAGCCAAAACAAGATATGTAAATTTACATGAATTACCTGACGTGCTTCCGGACACTGAAGAGCGTCAAAAGGTACTCAAACGGAAAGTGCTGGTAAAATCTCTTTGAAGTGACTTCTGAATGTGCGTCTCTCGTCTCTTGCAAACTTCCACCGTCCTCTTCGTCGCTGATGTCGTCGTCGCTTTCATCCACGGTCTTGCGTGTCTGGCTCGAAGCTCGCATTTCTGCAGTTGCCTTCACCCTTGCGGCTTTCACGTCTGCCAGTCTGAACGTCCTGATCGCACTGGACTCCCAGAGGTGGTGTAGCACATCAAGCAGCAATTTCGCAACACTTTCGTCATCGGCATTTCTGAAGCAGTGATAATCAAAGCTTTGCTTAGTGCACTGCAAATCCATGAGTTTTAACACTTGCAATCAAGGTAATTTTTTTTGTGTGTTGGTAGTATAGAGAAAATGAGTATGGTACAGTATAAAATAAAATTCCTACATCATTATTCCAGTCCAACGTGCAGTTATTTAAAGTCCACTGTTTCACGACATGACCTTTTGAGACCTCTTAGGCCTCTTTGGCACCCACAAGCATTAGGTATGCAAGACTTATAAAATAATGCTCAAACACTTTATCTGTGGCATCTTTTTTTTTTTTATAAAGAGAATTAAAGAATGCTATTTCTCTATAAACTGGTAGACAGCTCACAAGAAGGATTTGATGCCTGTTACAGGTTGCATGAACTATGATTTTAGGGCTGTTACACAATGATGGCATACTTTACCTCGAGAGAGCCGCAGATATCCATGCAAGCAGCCCATGCTCCCGACACAGTATCCGTGCAGCCTTCGGAATCTTCACAGCTGCAGTCAGGACTCTGAGTACTAGCACCTTTAGAAAATGGAAGTAACAAGCCACTATATCATAGACAGTTCTGTTTAATAAAACATGCATAGTACTAAGTTGGTACGATGGGTTTAATTGGTAAACACTAAACGTGGTGAAAACAGCACACAAAGACAGAGCAGAAGCACAGTCTTGTGTTCCTTTGCTCTCTCTCTTTGTGCTCTGCTATGTGTTGTGTCTGTTCTCCCACTCTGTCCTTGTTTTGTTGTGCCCCGTTGTTCATCATAGAGAGTAGGCACTCACTTTTGACCGCTTGTGGCACAACGGTGACATGAAGTAGGAGAGCAGAATGCTGAAGATGTAGCGTTTCTTGCAGATATGAAAGTCCAGGCTGCACCGCATATAGTTGGCCATCACTTCCAGGAACCAAGACCGCCGGAAGTTGTGCTACACAGCAAGTCATGTTTACAGTCATATGTACAGTCAAATGTTCTTATAACGAACGCCTCTACTATGAAAACGCCCATTTAACAAAGTAAAATTAAGTCCCGGCCAATTTCCTATCTGTTCAATGTGTTTCTCTGACCACTACAGCGAATTCCTGTTTAACAAATATATCTGTTTAACGAAGCAATTACATGGCCCCACAAAGAAAAAATTACCGGAAGTACTATTGTTATAGCTTAAAACTTAAAAGCAATCAATTTTGCTTAAATTGTAGCCCTCAAGTTACGCGCGTAGAAAATAGAAATACTACGGCAGCGGTGATGGTCGGCACCGCCGCCGCGCCCCTTTGCCGTTGTCATGCCAAGTGTTGTCTAGTCCAAATAATTTGTTAATGCGCAACCTTGTGCTTAGATGACGTTACATGGCTACATTGCTGCTTAGAAAGCTTGTGCACAGCAATGCAGTCAGATAGCGCCATCTAGTCACAAGGTTGCACACTGCCAAATTATTTAAACCGAGAACGCGCGGCACAATGGAGGCGGCTCGGTGCATGTGGCACCACCTCTGCCGCGCGCGCTCGGGCATACTTTTGTTTGCTTTCGTTTCGCTCACGCCATTGACTGAGTACGTGCCACTCAGCTCCAAGATTAGTTTTCTTTTCAACGCTCCGTTCGGGCAATGCGCGCACTTGTTTTCTTATTTTACATGTACGTCAGCACATTAGAAGGGCCCACGCAATTGAGAGGATATGTATACTAGAGTAGTATATAAAAAAGGCATTTTCGTGGGCAGTCGCAACTTCTTTAAGCTGTCTTGGCCTTTGATCGACCGACACGCAGATCTCCTTCGGGATCCAAGATTCCGAACCTTGCTCAATCCGAGCTCCAAATGTTCCACGTAGGAGCGATAATATACAGTCGAGGAAATGTGACCTCTGACTCCACCCGTGACACCAAAACCTAAGAGAAATCAGCAGAGCTGCACAGAAAATCGCGCTCCCCTCCCCGTGTCAGACAGATGTGAAAAAGGGCGCAGTCCGCTCGGTTGTGCACCTCTCCCCATCCTCGCTTCTCGCCGCGCTGCACGCTACAGCTGCGACATGCCGAAACCGTGGTAGATTCTGCCATGCTGCTATGGTAGTGCTGTCGCGGCTGCTGCAACTGCTCCTACAAGAGCAACGCGGCTGCTTCAAGAGACTCCTCCAAATGACACATGGCAGTGCAAGCCAACCGTCTGATTTAAAAAAGGCCAAATTTACACAGTCGGCGAACGCCTCTCATTTGCTATGTGATCGGGGGTCGGTGTTGGTGGTCTAGTGATTATTGCGATTCATATTTTGATAAGTCAGTTAAGTTTGTTGTGTGGAAGTTTGGACAGCGGGAAATTAGTCTGCAGCAATGAGCGCCTCGTGTCTCGGCTGTAGATGACAAATTCTGCCAGTGGAGGTACTGGCGGTTTGACCACTAGCATGGCCTGGTGTCTTCGAATTGCGTCAACCACTTATGAGTACACAAACGCCGGTAATACAACTTTCATGTAAAAAAAGAAAAGAAAGTGGTAGTTGAGCTAAAGATGCTTGGACTCTGCGATGCTGGCTTTCGCCCCACGTGCTCTGAACTGCAATGAGCTAGCAGACTTGGACAACGTTCCCTTTTTTGATAAGTCAATTGTCAACGTACAAAATCTTGTTTCTGATGTCGCTCATACTATATTTGGCACTACAGTCGCCGACCGATTTTTGGGACGCCAATTTTTCAGACACGTCTGATTATTCGGACGTTTTCGCTAACTGTCACTCACCTCAGAGAGTTAATGTATAACATTAAATGAAATTTCAGAAACCATTAAGCCTATTGCTCAATATTTCCGACATAATTTGTGTAATTTTCTCAGTTTAAAGGCACAAAACAGCCTACCGCGATAGCGCCGCAAGCTTAGTGAACGCCAATTTGGTTGCTTTGATTTTGCCCTGTAGCCTTGATACCAAATCCTACCAAATAAACAAGCTGAGTTGAGGCTATAGTCGGGTCTTCTGGTTCCACTCTAGTCAACATGGCCACCGTCTGCCCATTCTTATGGTTCTTCTAGTTCTTCTTGAGGTCGTGTTTTTCGAGTGTGACCGCGAGAAGAACGGCCGTCTGCTGTTCTTGTGGCTTTTGAAAGCGAAAGTTTTGGTGGACTAAACGTTGTCTCCAAATAGTGCCAAATCGCGCCAACTTCAACTTTGCAGTTTGCGCCAGCGAAGGTGCCGACAAAGCGCAGCACCATGATCAAACAGATCAACAAACAAGTGAAAAGTGAACAATATAAAGCGGAAGTTGCACGAGAACTTAAAATTGACACGAAGCAAGTGGAAAGTGGCCAATACGCAGCGGAATATGCGCGGAACTTAGATATTTTTGCTGAAACCGATTTTTCGGACCGCTTGATTATTCTGACAATTTCGGGGTCCCCTCCGAGTCCGAAAAATTGGTCGGCAACTGTATATGTTTTCGTAAAATGCCTTGAATGTTGTGCAGGTATGTCAATATGCGATAACACCAATTCGGCTTTGTGCGATTGATTTTTTTCACTCAGCTACTACAACGAAGTTACCTGTACAACGAAAAACGTTGGCAGTCCCACAAACTTTGTTATAAAGGCTGTAATCGATGGAACCTAGCCATGCAACATTTCTTTATAACTTCAATGTCAAGCAGGTCTGTAGAAATGAATTGCACCTCAACAGTTGGGTTGTAGAACATCTTGTAAAAATCAGGCATATTTCCTATGTCCAGCACAGGCTTGGCAAGCAAGTATTTCAGGACAGGATTGAACATGTCATTCTCTGAAACAGAAGCCACACATAAAAAAATCTCAGTACTGCCACTTTTTAAAGATATATTTTCACAAGTTCACTTCACACAGAAACGGATGTTAACTACCATAGCATCCTTTCTTATAGCAAAAAAAAAAAAGAAAATACTTAATAAGTTGACACTTCTACATCTTCTAGATAATCTCCAAATACAACAACCATACATTACCTATATTCGGTTGCCCGCTAACCACTACAAATGTACACTATTTAAAAAAAAAAAAGAATAAATTCCCACTTCTTTTGCATTGCATTTTGGTGCTTTTTTTGGTTTTACTTGCAGGAGTTAAGACTCATATTGTTTGTTTTTACTATGCTTTTGTTGTTTCTTTTTATTGCACTTTGCCACATTTGCCAGCCCCCTCCTTATGTAATGCCCTTATAAAATAGCCCAGAAAACAAAATGAAATAAACATTCCGACAGCAAAGTTCATTCCTTGATTACACAAGTTTCGTCCCTATTTATGGCTCGCTCTAGGGATTCCTGGCGCTTGGGGACGCACCTGGGGAACCAACCACGTCAGCAGCTGAACCCAAGTAGCCAGTCACGAGGCACGGCATGCGGACGCACGTGACGGTGACCGCGTTGCGCAAGCTCTCCAGCACGCAAAGCCAAAACTCGCTGATGCTCAAGCGCGATCCCTGCAGCTGGTGGTGAAACAGCGTGAGCACGTTGCAGCCCAGGCACCTCATTTGGAACACTTCGCTGCTCAGCGAAGCCAGCAGGAACGCCAGGCAGCGCATTTCCACCAGCTTGTGGCAGTTCACCAGCGAGCCTGTCGGGAGAGAAAAACATTCTGCAAAAGGTTCTGACCAAATTTAACTGCACAATACACCCGGGACCCAACGGAAAGGAAAGCTTCCTTGGAAATTTTGAAACCACCTGCCAGCATGGAGGAACACCCAAACACAACTTCAATGTTCTCAAAGCATTTGAGACCTTATCTCTTCCATAGTAACCGGAGACATGGAATGATAAAAAAAAACAGACAGACAACAAAGTCTCAAACAGAGCTTCTAGTTTGTTTGGACAACGAACGCTCTTATATGTACGGCAAGACCCTCTCCGCCAAAGAAAAAACACTTCTCTCCACAAGGTCACCGAAAGCCACACACTCAGACAGATCCAAAATGATTCATGGTGCCCCTCCTCCTTTCACCACAACCACCACCCTGACGACCTCATTTGGGGGCTGACCTGCCACAAGCGATAACAGGCAACTCAACCTTTACTATTCTTGAAAAAAACCACAAAACAAGACCTTAGATATACAAAAGACGCTTCATATCCCTGTCCAATCCTAAGGACGGTGTGCTTACACAATTGCCAGTGTTTTTACCCTTTCTTCGACTTTATCTCATCAGAATTACATTTAAGAGCTAATGAAAGTTATATGAAGCTGGCAGATATGAAAGATGTTCTTCTATATGTGTACTTAGAAGGGTTTAACTTCAAACTTGCAGCCTTTATGTGCAGTATGCCCCCAATCATACTGGGAAACACTCCACTAAAATCTGACTTAGCTGTGAACTGTAGTTGAAGGACAAAAGAGAAGCAGCCTTCCCAGAGCAAAATATCAGTACTCTGAACTCTGATGGAATAAACTCATCAGTGTCTATTAAACCCATATACTTGGCAGCTTTTATGTTGTTATGGCGGGAGCAGAAAAAGCTCAAACTCTGAGCTGTCAGACGGGCCAAAGCAACATGGCAAAATAGGCAGGGTAGGCCAGCCAACCACTTTACAAACGGGATGGTATACTCCTACATCCACACCACTCAACCCACATGCACGACTTCTAAATACTTGTGCGAGTTCAGTGAAAAGAACCCGAGATAATAAACACAAGGTAAGAAGTTACTCACCAGGAGAAAGCAGTGTGTAGAGAAGGGGCAGCAAAAACCTCGGATCATAGAGACTTTCATCAGCAACAGCCTCCAATGGCGAAACCTACCAAGCCCAAAAAATACATTAATGTGTTCACAAAATAATGCCTGGCAGGAAAAAAAACAAAAAAAAAACATATTGGCACGGAAATTATTATAGTAGATAGAATCATTGATCACACCTGCAGGTCTAAGGTCAGGGGGAAGCGGAGGACAGATGCCATCATCTTTTCTTCTTCCAGCAGGCTGAGAATTTCTTCTGTCTTTGGCTGCTTGAGTAAGCTCACCGACACCTTCTTGTGGATAGAGTAGAAGGACACCGCTGAAGGTCCCCACATGAATGGCCTGGAAACAGGACATGCTATGTTAAGGTGAATCAAGTCAACGCTTAAATGAAAGTTTAAACATTTAATACAAAACATTTCTTAAACTTGAAAAACAAAAACTGGAAAAAAAGTATTTTTTTATAAGTTACAATTCATTTTTATCAGAGTGGCCAAACCGCGGCTCGCGAACCGCATGCGACTCTTTGCGGGTATAATGTAAATAAAGCTACATAGTACCCGTCACGAGTAAAGAAACGACGCTGATTTCTATTATTCTGGCAAAGAGAAAAATATCACATACATTTTCCCATAGGAATACCCAGGAAGACTAGAAAAGTAGACTGGTTGCTGTCTGCTTCAATTTGAAACCGGAATTCCCATAGACACTAGCACCCGCTGAGCCTCTAGCGTTAATTGTAATAACTAATAACTCTATGGTCGAGATTGCGGGAGCGAACAGCAGTTCTCCAACACAACCGTATGTCTCAACACCAAGAACAAACGTGTAGAGAAATAAAGGAAACCTATTACATAAAAAAAAAAATAGACCGTCTTGAGTGAGCCAACCGTCACCTACTCTAACGAACAGTGAGATTCATTTTCTAGATCTTGGTAAGCACGTGGAGTGTGAAACGAAGAAGAAAAAAAGTGCCAAATCCACGGTGCGCCCCATGCCTGAGCGAACATAGTGCCATGAACCCATTTCAATAAAAAATTAGCTATTAGTCAACGCTTGTTCTGTGTAGTCCCTCCTTTTTGTCCTTGTCCCTTTCGCATTGTTTTTCACTTTTAGATGCTCAGAAAACGCTTGAAAGCAGAAAACTTCTGATGCCCAGCTTTTATCCTCTCGTAAATGTCAAGCTGCAGCAGACTGCCAGTGAACTTTCCACAATGATAGGTAAAAGCGATCAGGCAAGAGCTGTTTTGTCTATGTTACCCAAGAGCAGCGTCACATTAGTGAAAACAAGTTCTGAAGAGTTTTGCATGAAAATCGCCACAAAATGGTACCGCACTGTTAAACAGAATGTCTCGGACAAAGACGAAAACCAACTGATGTTATGGAAATTGGGAGCCGTACTGGATCCATTCCAGAAGTGACCGCTGAGTCAGTCATTTGATGACTACTGACCTCTTTTCATTTCTGTGACTGATGACGTAGATTCGCTTCGTGACGAGTTTAACCAGTACTTGCTGACGAGCTTAACCAGTACTAACAGAGCTGTTGAACTCATTGAGCTTTGGCATGACTCTATTGCACATTATCCCAGGCTAGCAAATGCTGTACTGACAGTATTGTGCCTAGCTAATGGCAGCTGTGATATCAAAAGAACTTCCTCTGCTGAGGTATGTTCAAAGACCGAACAGGTCTGAGATGTAGACCGAAATGTTGCGCATGCAGATGATGTTGTATGCTAACAAGGATCTGTAAAAAATCTATGGCCAGCTTTTGTGAATGAAATGCTTCATGTTCTAGAAGTGATCAATGCTCTTTACTGTCAATAGCACTTATGTTATTCATTTTCAAACAAATGCAGAATTTCTGAGTATTTGCTAGAAAACCCCGATTTTCGCCCAATTACCGGCTTGAAACATAGCCCTAATTTTTACCCTCCAAATAAAAAAAAAAAAAAAAAAGAATATATTAATTATACTTTTGTAAATTTAACCCAAAAAACCCAAATTTCAGAATGGTTCCACAAAAAACCTGATTTCTCTCTGATTATCAGCTTGAATAAATAGCACCCGATTTTTACCCCCAGAGTTAAAAAAAATATAAAACCCGAAAACGAAGAATTCCCCCCCCCCCCCCCCCCCCTACATATATAATACCAAACCAATCCTCACCTGAAGCTGCACATGTCGACTCCACTTCTTTCATAAAGAAACATCAGATAGAGAAGCCTTTGATCTGGAATAAAGTAAGAAAGGACAATAATTAGTACTTCTATGACAAGACTCTCATGTTCACGTTTCCACCGGAGTAACCGAAGAGACGGCCCCCAAAAATCTAACAAGATTATGCCAGATTTTTCACACATGCAAAAACTGACTACCCACAAAATTCGTCCTCACTTATCAAAAGAAAATTTTTTCCCGAAAAGAGGACATGCTGTCACACTGTTTCGGTGAAGAAACATTATCTCGAGTTACACAAACGTCCAGTAGTGGTTGTCCTGTTAACTATGTACTTGAGCCTATATTATATAACGATATTTAGTACCAACATGTAGAACCTTTAGAACATTACGTCATCATAAGCATTTATACTGCCAAAATTATCACACTCCAAAGTAAAATATTTAATTTATGATGATCTGTCGGTTCATGTCAGTACAAGAAAGGCAAGGGTCAAACAAATGTTAAAAAAATTACATGTCCAAAACAATCGCCACAAATTATCAGTTGCTTTTCAAGACCAACTTTGAAAATGAGCACACAATTTCGAAAAAAGGCAACAAAATAACAGTAACCTGTAGAAAGTATTGAGATAGCACCTTGTTTACAAAAAGAAAGGTAGAAGATATGCAGAGATGAGAACCGGAATAGAAACAAAGAGAAGATTAAGCCCTTACCAATCATCGAAAGGGTTCCACCGTATGCACTTAGAAAGACGGGAATGTGCTCTGCCTTGCAGACGGATTGGTCACACTCTACCAACGTCACCATCAGCTCGAGCATCTTGTCTGGAAAAGCCATCGCACACAGAGAGAAAGCACAAACAATGACGATGCTATGCTCAGGGGTTTCAAGAAGGCTTGAGCAACTTTCCTAGGTAGCACTGTGCAAAGAACTGAAGTATGAGGCAGTTCACTCACTTTTGGTTGGCTGGGTCTCGACACTGGTATCAAGCATCAGGGACAAGAACTTTGAATGGCCAAACATCATCATGTGGACCCTGCACACCGCTGGGTTGATGTCACCAACGTTTTCGGTTTCATAGACTTTACGACAAATTTCCGAGAGAAGCTCGAATGAGACCCTTCCGAAGGTGGATGACCTAAAATAAATGGGTGAGAAACATCACATTAATAGGCTTTCAATCTTGGACAGATGCTGTGAAAATATCACCAAAGTGGAAGTAACATAAAATCTTAAAAGTATATAATAAAGCTAACACATTTTCATCTCTTTCCTGGCCAAAAGGCTGCCAATAATTTTTGACTAAAAATTATACTTGCATCAAAAAATCTGTCTAATTCATTACTTGTCTATTTTTCATGTCACAGAAATATGCCAAACTCAACAAACTGCAATTTACTCACCATTACAGCAATCAAGTCCTCAACTAAAGCCAAACTGAACGGCAGTCAAACTTTCATCAAATCTTGTTCAAAGTAGCGTCACATTCCTATGCTTTAGCCTAGCACAGAATTGTAGTAGATTTTACAACCTATCGTAAAATACCGAGCAAGTGCCCACTTGAAATTTGAAGATAATCGCGACAAAATAGGGGATGGGCGCATGTGAAGTCATTTTTACATATATATGTACTGTGCATATTTTTTCAGATACTTCAAATGTTGGGGGTGGGCGCTTAGTACGGAATGGGCAAATGCACGGTATTCTATGGTAGGTAAGACCTTGCAAAAGTGTCAGCCAAGTCCAATCATTTGCTACAAAAACCGAGTCATCTTATGTAAGTTAGACTAGCATATCAATAACCACCTCAGGCTAGCTGCCATCTTTGTCTGCTGGGCTGTGGAAAGCATTCGTGCGTGGACGCGCAGTAGCTCTCGTCTGCGACACATCAGATGCAGCTCATGCGTCCACAGCCCAGTGACTTAGCATTTTTTGCCTGGGCGATAAGGAAACCAACTCACTTGTCTCAAAGCCAGCACATATTTCAAGATGGCATTTCATTTAAGTTGGTGCATACACCGAAAAAAGACAAAAAGGCCACACTTACTGAAATCCAGACCTCAAGCAGCTCTTGACAAACTGCGGCCAAAGGCCATCTTGACGCACCACACGAGCAAATAAACCTTGGTTTAGGACCTAGCAAAAAAAAACAGTGGTCATTAACCCTTCTCATTAAAACAGTCAACCACTTGTATTTCATCTACTTCTTGACCATTCGTGCCAAACAATGACATGATTAAAGTGATGCTGGCCTCTTCACTGTAGCAAACTTCAGATACAGTGAAACCTCATTAATTCAAACTCTTAATCCAAACTCACAGATTATTCAAACTAACATGCGGGTCCCGTCCTATGTGTTTCTAGGGAAGAAACTACCAGTTATTCAAACTTCGCATTATTCAAAAGAAGTTTTGGTCCCTCTCGGGTTTAAATTATTAAGATTCTACTGTATATAAGTTTTTGAGGCAGGTCTAAAATCTATTAATTCTACAAATCAAACTGCAGATTATAATGTTTGGTGTTTCGTAACTTCAACAAACAAAAAAAAGATGGAAGTTAGTTGCAATAAGCAATGTAATCAGGAAGCTGAAGAATGTATGTCTATGGGGTGACGGTGACACACACACACACACACACACACACACACACACACACACACACACACACACACACACACACACACACACACACACACACACACACACACACACACACACACACACACACACACACACACACACACACACACACACACACACACACACACACACACACACACACACACACACACACACACACACACACACACACACACACACACACACACACACACACACACACACACACACACACACACACACACACACACACACACACACACACACACACACACACACACACACACACACACACACACACACACACACACACACACACACACACACACACACACACACACACACACACACACACACACACACACACACACACACACACACACACACACACACACACACACACACACACACACACACACACACACACACACACACACACACACACACACACACACACACACACACACACACACACACACACACACACACAACACCATGTTGTCTATCTGTTGTTCATTTGAGACTTACAGCGTGTTTGTCAATATAGTTACCTCTGTGCCTAGAGAATGCAGCAAAGTCAGTTACCTTGACAACAGCCAGAGAATCTTGAACCGCTTCCAGCACTGGTTGAGACACTTCCGTTTCTGTTTCTAAGGCAGATGCAAGGCACTGAAGAAGCCTGTGTAGGCAGGCATCCTGAACAGCAGTGTCCTCAAGTCTCTGAGACACACTGCTGCACAGTGTGTTAAGCAGTGCCAACTCCAAGTGCTTTGCTGGTGTGTCGTTCAGCAGCTCCAAAACCATCAATATGTTGTCTTTGCCTGTAAACCAGAGAAGTGGTGATTATGTAGAGTGGATGTACGGAAGCCTGCACCACTATGTGGAGTAAGAAACTACATGTCCATTAGAGTGACTCATTGTTCAATGTGCCAAAACTCTTAGTCGATAAGGTAAGTACTATATCAGAAGCAATATCCCTAATTCAAAAACATAAAAATGAAAGCAGCATTTTCTTTCACACAAAAAAAAAGTTAAATAAAAATCAACTTGTGTGTTTGATCAACTTCAATAATAAAGTTGATTAGACATTCTATCAAGAAGCATTCTTGTGACTGAATAAAATATTCGACCAGAAATCAGCAGACCCCCATTGCAATAGGATTTGAAAAAACCCTACCCCATGACTAAATGGAGCTAAGATGATGAATCAAAACTCACAAAGGAATCTCAGCTTTATCAGCGATGCCAAGGTGCAGCGGACATCCGTTACAACGTCTGAAGAAAGTTCTTCCTCTGGCAGACATTGTTTGAGAAGCATCATGAATGCTTTTGCAAGCCAGAGTCCAAGTTTCTGAGATTTCTCTTCTTGGGTGAGGCCCGTAATAAGAGCACGCAAGAAGCTGGCGACACTGGCTGCAGGCAAGTGGGAAGTCACAGGCCTTTGGGACTGCACCAGCTGCTGCAGATGTTGCCGATGAAGGACGCTGTGTCTCATCAAGAAGGTGAGCATGTCGAGGTGAGCTGGGGATTCCTTGTCACCCAGCAGCTGCTTCAGGTCATCTTCAGAGGGAACATGCAAGAAAAGGATTCATGCACTAAAGCAGAGATTCTCAAACTCTTCAATCTCGAGGAGCCCCTATCTGGCTTGCCCGAGAGCCGAGGAACCCTTGATGGTTTCGGCATTGATATAATAAAGCAATAAAGCAGTGCAGAGCTCTACAAACATTGACAATAAGGCACATACTAGGGTGCATTTAGCTCATAGTTACGCATCAATCAATTGTTCGGATCCGGTAGAACAGTGCCTAAACTGTAAAGACACTTTGCTTGAGAATGAGGATGCTCTGGAACCCATGGGAATATACTCGGGGAAACTCCCCAATTCCTAGGAACCCAGTTTGTGAACCCTAGAAAAAAAAAAGCACTGACCCTGTCTGCTTTCTACCTTGATAAATGACATTTACAAGTGAGATTACATTATAATATGTGCTAAAAATGGCATAAGGCATCACTTAAAAAGTTGTGATTATGAGAAAGTGAGAGAGAGAGAGCACAAATAGGCTCACATGGTAATCACCATGTTGAAAAACAAGCTGCATGAAATAAAATGAAAAGAGAAGAAAAACTCCACACCCCAATGTTAGATACAGTAATCCCTCGTTGTAACGAAATCTTTTTTTCCGAATTATTGCTTTGATCGAAGTTTAGCGTGGTCCCGACCGAAATGCATGCATTTTTAACCGAATCATTCTAAGTGTATCAACGGGCCGACCACGCTTATTACGAAAGCTGAAGTGCCGAAATCAAGTAAGCCTACATGAAGGCGCAAGAAGACCCTTGCGTTCCCTCGCCCTTCTCCTCCAAAGCAAACAGCAAACTGGGAAAACAAAGTAAACGGGTGATGCAGGGCAGAGCGCACAGAGCTGGCAGAGCGCTGCTTCCGATGCCAATGCGTTGACGCGGAGACGCGGGCAGGAGCAGCGTCAACGTTCCGACACTAATCACGGCATCATGCCATCTGCCGCAGGCAACGCCTGCCCGCAGCAGACATTGCCTGAATCCTGTCAGAATCAGGTCAAGGGAGCGATAGAGCCTGGAGGAGATCATCCCTTCGGGAGCTCACAATGCGCACGCCTGCACGGGCACGCCTGCCAATACAGGTACTACACGCATACGTGTCGTATGGGAGATAGGGAGTGTTTACCGAAAATCGCCTAGATCTGCGAGGTTGAGAAAAGTGGCCGGCCCAAGTCCGAAACCGCCAAAAAACAAGTCCGAGAACGCCAAAAAATTCGACATTCTGGCATCGGCTGTTCGACACTATCCACCATCTTGCGGAATAAGCAAGGCATATTGGACGGATTTGAGAAGTTTCTCAAAGAGGAGAAAGCACGCCCATGACCCGAAGATGATTTCTCTCGCAAGTATGCTTGCCGCGCTGGCACACGATTTCTAAATCTGCAACTATCTCTACAGGAGTGTCTGAAGAAATGTTGGCAAGCCACCGAGGATAACTTATTCATTCGCGCTTGTCGACGCGGACGTTCTCGTTGTTGCCCCTGCCACAGATGCTGCAATCGTAGACCTTGCGTGCAGCCAGAGTAAACACGAAGCGACGTCAGAGAGGCACCTCGGGAAACGCCAACAAATGCGGAGACGCAAAACATCCTACGGCAGCTCCTAAACAAAGAGTGCAGCAGAGGTGGCAGTGTTCTTGCGATGCCTGGAGCAGTATGAGGAGAACTGATGCCCGGATAAAATTATCGGCAGGCTCCACTTAATTATTTTTTTACTGGGTAAAGCTGCCGCAAGATGTTCATAACCAAGGTTTGTTTGATTAAATATAGAGTCAAGAGTGTTCCGCAGTGTTCCCGCCCACCTTCAAGGCCGCTGGTACTGTTTTTATGGCTCTATCGCTCTTATCGAATTACTACTTACATAGAATATTTCTGCCGTCCTGTTCACTTCATTCTAATGAGGGATTACTCTACTCTGACATTATATACTCAGGCAACCCATACTCTTTTAGTATAACAATATGTATGCCAAATGTTACAAGCCGCACGACTAAACTGTGCTCATGGTATAAGGTTTCGAGAGTCTCAAAATAGCAGCTGTTGTTTCCTTTTCTTTAGCTTGACGATCTCATTATCCTGGCAAAACATTTAGTATTACCGTTATGGACCTTTCCTTCAAATGACCACACGTGACAGAACACCTCCCCCAATCTTTGGCAGTTTTCCTACACTGCAGTGACCAAAGTGGTGCAGCAATTTCTTTCGTACGAGTGACCCAAAGGAAAGTGCCACAAAAAGGAAGGAAGGACCATACAAGACCATTGCTACAGCTGTTTTGACGACCTAACATTAGTCCTGCAAAAAGACCCAAAATTCAACTCACCCACTTTCAAAGCAAGCATGTAAATGGGCCGACGCTCCAAGAATCGCATAAAGCTTGAGAGGAAAGGCTTCCCATCATGTTCCATCGCTTCTCTGTTTTTACACTTGAGCAAGCAAGAAAGTATCCTGGAAATTGTGGTGGCAGGCAGCAGGGGCGCACTTTCCGCGTTGTCAGAGCTCGAGTGGGCAAATGATGCGCAGAGGAGCTCCTCTATGCTTTTTCTCAGCTGTCTTGAGTTGGACTGCACCACGGCTTTCAGAAGAGTCACAATGTCCACTTCTGAGAGGACAGGTGCAAAGGCAGCCACAAGTTTTGTGCAGTCTAGTCCCTTGGGAAGGCTCTGGTTGATGATTGCACGGACAGATCTGTCCTTCAGGTAACGCAGAGAGACCTCAAGCTTTGAGGAGATGCTTGGTGTTTCCTGAAACGGCAAGATGAAACCCAATATTATAGCCATCCATGAAAACGGTACTGAACCCCAGTGCACCTGTTTATTTGTTTGCATATTAGACAAAGCTTCCAAACTGACACGCACTTAACTAAAAGTAACTCAACTTTCCAAATGTAGGTTAAGTGTAACTAACGGAAAGAAAATGCTTTGGTTTTTGTTTCCTTGTATACATACAGGGTGTGTTTGGTTTTAGTTTGAACATATTTATTTTTAAAAAAGCCTTAAAAGATAGACTAGTGCAGTCTGTGCAGGTGAGTTATACAGCCAAAGGGACATAATACAGGGAACTAATTGTCATGATAAGTCGGATAATAAACTACTAATTGACTTTTTTAATTACTGAAAATAAACACATAGTTTTAGTTAGAAAACTTGCTGAGTATCATCTAAAAGTATTTAATCAGTCAATTCTAAAAAATAATTTAAAGCACCTGCTAAGTGCGGGGGGCACACTAAAGTTTCCACTTGTGCATCAGGTGTAACAATGGCGGTTCAAAAACACAGGTGAAAAGATTATCACCCGCGTTTTTTTCAATATCGCCGGCGTTTCACCTGCAGCACGAGTGGTACCTTTAGTGCCCCCCTGAACTTACCATGTGCTGCGTCTTTTTAACATTGACTAATTAAGGGGTTTCAAAGGACACTCAGCAGGTTTATAAGTGGTACTATACATTCATTTTCACTAATCAAAAATTTAACTAAACAACTTTTTGTTCATTATCCGACTTATCGTTACAATTATCCCCCTATATGATGTCCCCCTGGCCCTATAACAGATGTGCATAGACTGCATTAGTGTACCTTTCACGGCATTTCATAGAATCAAACCCCCTTTATAATGTGGAGCTACGACCCTATTCAAGTAAATCCAAAAAGAAACCCTGCACAGGAGGAGAGGTCTCAATCATCACGAAGCTCATATCACTGCTGAACCATAATGCTATCAGACCATAAGACTATCTAGAAATTATCACGCTTACACACTATCAGGCTATCCTCATTTGAAGAACATATACCATACTCATCAAATTTTGTCTACATCAAGAAATGTCAAATGTGTGTATCAGGTACAGTCCCTTTAAGCCAACAAACATTCTCTAAAGGCCACTCCAGCCTATACACAGAAATGTTTCTAATGATTAAACAAGAAACTGAAAAATGCCCACCAGCAAAATCAGCGTGATCATGTCCAAGAGAAAGCTCGAGTAGTCGAGCATGGCTCCAGAAGCCCCAGCGTCTTCAGCTTCCTCCCTGAGGTACCATGACAGGGTTGTTTCGTGACGAAGCAAGGTGTCCAAGAACACAAGGCAGCACTCCTGGCCATCCTCAAGCTGCAAACACCGCTCAAAGAGCTTCCTTAACACCTTCAGAAAGGCTCGAAGACCACCGAGAAGCTGGAAACGGGAAAACGGTTCAAGTGTCACAAAAAGGCTAGGTGAAGTATTTTTAGCTTGAATGCACTTGAAACGTTTTTGCATCAGGTTCAATCAAACTATGCTGCTGGCTCTATATTCAGAGGTAATGACACTCCTACCGACAGAGTCTCGGAAATATCGCTGCGTGCATCGCCGAGTTGGCATCGTGTGCAGCTCCCACACGGAGGCACGGGGTTCGAATCTCACCAGCCTAGTTTTAAAGCATGAAACGCTTTTTAACCGAACCCCCCAATTCCAAAATTTTGTCCATCCGTCTGTCCGTCATTTTCCGCTACATTTAGCAGGGAAATTGATGTCACACGACTTAACGTCACGAGACATGTGCACCAAGTGGAGAAATTGACGTCAGGTGACCTAGACGTCAATTAAGTTTCAACGCTAGATTTAGCGGGGAAATTCGCATCACATGACCTTAACATCAATCAAGTTTCTTTGTGAAATTTAGACGGAGAAATCGAACGTCAAAGTAGCTGATGTCATGTGAGCTATACAACAATTTAGTGCCTCCGCTAAATTTAGCCGGAAAATGTGTCACGTGACACCAATTCCCTCTTCCCATCTCTTCTCCCTTTCCGATTTCTCCCTTACACTCTCCCATCTCTCTCCACCAACCTACAATTCCCTACCACTCGTTTTATCCAGCAACTCTTCTAAACATTCTAATAGTAGAATTTTGTAACATATTGCTTGTTTTTGAGCAGAATGTCTGTATAAAAGAAGCTTAGACTGGCTGCACCATGTTAGTCACCCTTCTGTCGCCGGCGCAAGATGCTCGATACCTTCTCTTTTAGTTTGTAGGCATAAGCTTGCATCATTAATTACTTTTCAGTTTTACATTTGTCAACCATTTTTATTCGTGACCAATACAATCAACTCTGGCACATTTTAAAACCTTGTTTCTAAGTAAAAAAATGAAATATGTTTACAACGTCGAATCAGAGCACAGCCTCGTAACGCCGAATTAGAGCGCAGCTCTTGAGGAGGAGAGGGGAGGGTACAGGGAGGAGGGTATCCTCCTCCTCCTCCTCCTCCTCCTCCCACCCCCCCCTTACTTCACTCGTGACCCTAGCGACCCTCATGACGGTCGTGATCTTCACTGTGAAGGCCGTGACCTTCATCGTGACTTGCATGAGTGACCTTCATGACGTCACTCGTGACCTTAGTGACCCTTGTGACATGACACGTGACATCATTATGGGAATGCAATGCGCAATTATGCCGATGGCGACATTGCTCAAGCCGGAATTAGGGCGCCTAAGAGCTGCGCTCTAAAAACAAACCACCTTCCAAGGTAAGATTGGTCTTCCCATAGAAGGTTCCCACCCTTTCTATTTCTTGGTACAAAACATAATCATCCGATATAACTACTGCATGTACTTATAAGATCCTGCTTAATAAGTAGTGTTGCAAACACCTTGTTTCATAGCTCCTTTTTCATCAAATGGGTCGCAGTAAAAGAGCGGGCCGTACAAAACAGCCCCAACAATAAGGGCCTCACCTCAGTGCTGTCGAAACAGGCCTTTATGTAGAAGAGAACCTGGTAAAACAGGGCTTTGCACTGGGCCATGTCACACGAATTTACATCCTCAACAATCTGACGCACGGTGGCGCTCGTGGTGTCTTTGCGAACAAACAGGTGGTCGAGGAATGCGTCCTCCAGTTCCTCCGCAGCTGGAGAGCAGAATGCTCCGGCTGCTTTGTCCTTTTGTGGCCTCTGAACAGAAAATACACGCATAATTGATCAAGTTAGGATCATCGCAACAAACCAAGATCGCACTGCAATTGTGTCCAGTGTTAGACTACAGGCAATGCAACAATGCGTGTGCGAGGTCAATTGGTCACCGGCAGAAGGGAGATTAAAACAGGATTAGTATAATTAACCTAACAAGACCTTATATATAAGGTTGCATGTTTTTGGGATTTATTTTCCTTCGAATTCGGGGATGCCTTTTCTTGTGTTTATTTTTTCCCCCGCAGATTTGGCGTTTTCGGAATTACTTTTCGGCGTTGAATAAAAAGTTGGCGTTTGTCGGGCCTCGTAAATGAGACACGGGCATAGAATTCCCCAACCTCCAGAGAACTTGCTCGAGCCCGGAATACTTGAAGAACATTTCAGTACCAAATAAAAGAAGAAAGAAGTAGACTCACGGATAGTTCAGTGAGGCTGTGTTCGAGGCAACGCAAAATAATATAGTAGTAGACATTTTTTTTTTCCCGAAAAGCTTAAGCTTTTTTTAACTTAAAAAAACTCCAATTCAGAATTTTTCGGTTTTCCACGATTTTGATGCAACCGGTTCGAGTGTTCATTTTCCTAGGTTCATCGGTATTTACTGAAAACACGGAGCCTCATAGATAAACAAAGTCAACCTCATCAACCTTCCTAAGAGTGGAGTCAGAATATTTCCATGAAGCCGTCACTGTGCATTTCCCAAACTGCATGCGGCCTCGGACCTTGCTGGTAGTCATTTGGTTTGCCATGGGCAGTCGAGAAATATCTGGCCTTTAATACAACACATTACCGAGGCTACCATTCGCCTGCAACAAAGGTCAGTAGCTGGTGCCAAGAATAAAAAAACAAACATATGAGCTTGGAGCTGTACTATCTGTTCTCCCTACCTCTCACTCTTCATGTAGTGAATCATGAATTCAGAGATTCTCAGTCCATCAAAAGTGTGCTGACAATTCTGTTCAATGCATTAGGGAAAAAGCTAGAACCGTTTGGTTCAAGGAAATGCTGTAACCACTTCCAATCTGAAACTGTCAAACCAAGGTATGGGGTATCAAAGAAATCTCAATACCTAAAAAGTTAATGGGAGCCCCATGGGACCCCCTAGGTATCTAAGAAGCCAATTAAAAAACATTCACAGCTTTATTAATAATGTAATACTAAAACCTACACTATTCAAGAGTAGAGTTTTCAAAGGGCAGTACCACGCCTTATAGTGGATGGTCAAAGTCTGTGAGTAACGTGAGGAAACTATTGAGGAGTACAGGAGACAGGCTAGAGCATGTATAATGCTTACCAACTAGCCCAGCTCACCACCCTTCTACAATGCCAAGCCTGCTTACCTTCTGAGGCATGGCCCCGCCAGACCAAATGCTGATATACCGCCTCAGAGACTTGGACAGCAATGCTGATCGCTCGTTCAGAAATTTACAGAGGGCTTGGGGCTGTTGCTGGTAATGCAGGATGTCCTTGATCACAGAGTGGACATACAGCTTGCACACTGTGGACAAAGACAGGGAGGGAATGGAATATGTTGAATCAAAACCTGCAAACATGGTACAATACGCTGGGAGAGATATCTTGCCTGCCGAGGGAAACCCACAAAATGTAACAGTGTCACTCGTAATAGTTAGCACCTTCCTATGCGGGCCGCAAGTCCGTCTGCTTCTTTTGCAACACCGAGCTCTAATTGGTTCTGAATGAAGGACAGTGGGTAGACCTCGAGGCAGCTTGCTTTCAGGTCTACCCACTATCCTTCGATCAGAGCCAATCAGAGCTCGGCGACTCTCTGACGTCACCGCAACTCTTGCGCAAGATGCAGACGACCTTGCTCTCCACATAGGTTTGCATCATGCTGTCGGAAAAAGAGCACTTAATTATTAGCACCTCAAAACAAAAGAAATTGCTATATTTACAACCCAAAGAAAAAAACAGTGAAGAACTCATGACTAACTTAGGCAGATCATGTGGGGATTTCTAAAATACAACTAAAGCCTATCTTGTGTATCTTGGTTTTAAAAGGTGCGACAAGACAAGCACAAAGTAAAGACGAGACAGACGACAGCGCAGTCACGTCTTTACTTGGTCTGAGTTGTTTGTCTTGTCTTTACTAATTGTCCTTGTCTCGTCGCACTGTTTTAAACCAAGATGCTCATCAAACAACTAGAACAAACATACCTTCTAGCAACCTATTTTGTGGCTTGCATTCATCAGGCTGGAAGCATCTTGGTCAACTTGTAAATGGTATAGTGGTGCTTGTTCGTATAATAAAGAGGTGCTAAAATAGTGTCAACTACCTACTTATCCCCATATTGATACAATGAAACCTTCTACAATACATGCATGCAAAATGCCTGGACACATTCACAGAGGGAGCACTTTGATGTAATAGGCTTTTAAAGCCACAAATGGAGGACAATAATTCTACACGTTCAAAAGTTCAAGAAATACACTTACGGGGATCTGATGAGTCACCAAGTGCTTTGAGCACAGCTGGCAGCAGTGGGCTGAAGTACTTCCTGCAAAAAAATGAAAACGAAAATTACAACACACTAGGGATGTGAAGATGGTTCCTTTGGGATAAAATCAAATATACCGTAATATCCCGAGTCATCGCCCACCCCCCAACCGCCTGAAATTCGTTAAAAAAGTGGGGTGGGCCATGTCTCGGTGGGTGAGCACAAACACTTGAAAAAAACGGAAAAACCGCCTATTTTTCTCTGCGTATCTAGCGCTGATGCACAAGAGATACATCAAACTCAAAACTCGACTTAGTTTCATTGTTTTATAGAAAAAAATGCTCACGAAAGAATATTTTACTATAGCGAAGTCCGTTGCTTGCATACGCGCTAGAAACACCGCCCATCTGCATATAGCACGAACGTTTGTTCCGTGAAAGAATGTCACCATTATGTTCTCCTAGTTAGTAAAAAAAAAGAAAGAAAAGTCTACAAGAAAATAGAAAAACCGACCAGGCGCAACGAGCGAGCGAGCGGACCAAAGAAGCGACCAAGAGCAATGCTGGGAAAGCGGGAAAGCCGGCGGTAGCGTTGGCAAATACTTTGGCGTCGGGCCAAGTCGGGCGCCTTGTCAATTGCAAGCTCTTGCGCAACTTTCTTGTTTGGTGCGTACATATGTGCGTCCGTGCACGGCGGGCTATCAATGCACGGTTGGGACTCTCTGCAAACGTCTGTGTAGGACGTTCCAGCAAAGCTTTATTTACGCTTTGGTTGTGCCTAAAATATTGCACAAACCGCGGTCGCGACGGGCGGGAAGAAGGAGCGGGTTCGCGGTGACCTTACTTCGGCGGAGACAGACTTTGACCTAACACTCCGCGGTTACGTTAACAGACTCCTATTTTGTTATCTCCATCGTTTTCTTTTCGCACGGATACACGACCACTTCGGGGTCGCTCACGGAGGAAATGCGTAAACAAAAAGAAGTGTCTTCCCCTCCTTCGTTTTACTTTGTCACGGACGTCCTCCAACTGTAAGGTCCGCGGCCGCGTCATTCGGGTAGGATGAGTGTTCGCGGATCACAGAGTCCGCGCTGGGGTATTTGAAGGGGTGGGCGATGACTTGGTGTTTTTTCGGAAATCGATATTGGCCCAAAAAATGGGGTGGGCGATGGCTCGGGGATGGGCGATGACTCGGGATATTACGGTAAACAAAATTGTCCCACTATTCAAGTAATTTCTAATCCAAATAAATATTTTAACATTAAATAGAAATTGTTAATATTGGGCCTAATAGTAGTTCTGACAAAATAGGAAAGCTAAAAATAAGTTACTTAGATTACTGTAAACGACTTAATTTTCGTGAAAAACTCATTTTCGTGAATTTCGCAGATCGTCTACATTTGGCGAAAAATAGGTCCCGCGAACAATTCCGGTAAAATGTAAAAACACATTGGGATCTATATTGAGATCCCCCGGCGCCGCGAAAATTAGAACCCGCAAATTATTCCAAAACTTCATCTTTGGCCTAAATCGCGAAATATGGAGCCCGAGAAAAATAAGTCATTTATATCATGATATATACAATATTGCAATACAAAATCAACAATTCAGTTGCAAATATTTCACAAAATAGAAGACATCAGCAAAATCTTATACCTTATTTACTCGAGTAATAGGCGCACTACTTATGAACAAGGCCCTTGTGTCTACTTTCCCGCAAAGCACACATACAGCCAATCATCGCGTCGCGCATAAATAACATAGCGAATAACTAGATCGAGAACATGAGTCTCCATACAAATGCAATCTTCACAGACTGTATCGTCGCGCAAAGACGTTATTTCTGTCCTGTAAACAGCTGGAATCATGCTGTCGATCACAATGATTGGCAATCCGCATGCTTCACGGAAAAGCAAACCCTCAGGTTTTCTTCATAAACAGTGCAGCTATTACTCAAGTAAATACGGTGTGTGAATCCTAAGCAAGAACCGATTTTTGGTTGTTTGTAAACAAAAATAAAATTGTTTTCTAGTGTAACAGACACAAATCTAAAGTTACAATATCTACAAGACCTGCCCAAAAGGCGTTTTTTCCTAAATGCATTGTTGCAATGGCATAGCCAAAAGGAGAAATAGAGGGGGGGGGGGAGGCTTACGGAACTTCAGTTCCCCCCTTCCCAAAATCCAGCCGACGTTAGAATTTACATGTGCATTTTGACGCCCGCCCCCTCCTCCCAACCCAAGTCACAAGGCATGGACATCCAAGCACCTCAGCCGCCATCTTCTGAAAAAAATTCCCGGCTACGCCATTGCATTGTTGCAATGTGGAAAAGAAGCAACTGCAACACTGCTGTAGGTGTGCCCAGCCACAGTGCACCCGTGCCACATGGGAAAGTATGCTTACGGGAGCTAGAATAAGTCGAAGAAAAAGTAATGTGACACTATTATAAAATATCCCAAATTCTCAAATATGTATTATGTATTATGTAATAAATAAAATATACCTTTCCAATGCAAGTCAAAAGACCAATTAAATATATAACTGTTAAATATTTGCACCTGTTCAGAACAAGGCACAAAGCAAATCTCCCATTCCAGTCAGCACCACACATGAAAATACCTCTCATCTGTCCTGGACTAACTGTATTAGATAAAGAACTGCCAATATTTTCAGAACACCGGGTCATATTTAACACTGCCTACATACAGACCACCTCCTGTTCTATGACAGCTGGCTTACGAAATGTTTGTCTGCCCTAAGATAGAATATGAAGTTGCCATTTAGTCTTACCACCAAGTCTACCCCTCTATTAGCCTGGAATCCATTCAAGACCAAGTTGCCTGAATTATTTTATCAAGCTGCGAACATACTGCAAGTGCCTTGGCTATGAGGGATTTGCTGTCCTTTATCACTTTTGTTTTCATAACATCTTTTATAGCCCACAACTTCTGACAACATTCTAACTCCTTCCATGTATGCGGCATTCCTAGCTTCACTAATACTTTCAACAATGAACTGCCATATTCTGTTTTGGTCATGAAATTAAACTTTACAGCGGCAGGAAGCAAAACCTACCCAGCCTGGAATGACTCCATTTCTTTCAGGTCACCCAGCGTTTCTTCAGTTTGTTGCAGTATGTCTGAAACAAACACGCGAAATAAGCAAATATGTGACGCTTTATGTGATTCTAATGCAGTTATGCCCAGCAGTTACTATTCTACATTATGTGTCATAGTAGCAACTTAATTTTATGCCATATTCTATTCCTTAGAATAAAATATGGTATGTGCTACCATAGGCTCTAAGCCGATGTAGTACACTAGATGTGCTATCATATGCTTACAGTTCACATATTAGAGCGCAGCTCTTAGGCGCCCGTTTCCGGCTTGAGCAACGTCGGCGTCGGCGTAACCGCGCAGTGCATGATGGGTAAATTTCCCCGCTAAATGTAGCGGAAAATTTTCCCCGCTAGCAGAAAAATTTCCCCTAAATGGGGGCGAGCTGGAGAGGAGGAAGGCCATTGCCCCCTTTCCGCACCTTCCCCTCCTCCTACTCCTCAAAAGCTGCGCTTTAATTCGGCGTTACAGGGAGTTGTAAACGGCTTTCATTTTTTTTTTTTTTTCTTTAATTGACATGGTTATTGCATGACACATATGGCACATGCTCCAGGGATACTTGAAAAGCATTCGCAAAGCCTTTACACACATATATTAGTCATTTTTGTCTGCTCACAATGCAATAACTTCCAAGATTACATTATGTCAAAGTTTGATGAAGATCCTGTTTCACCTTGCAATGGAGAGCAGCAGATGCTACGCGCATTCCCGGTAAATCCAGCGCTGTGAACATACCATGTGATTACGTGTTGCGTGCATCACTGTGGTTCTCCCAAAGGTTGTGTTACATTCATACTGCATTGGATTGGCTCCAACGTTCGCAGCATCTGCTGTGATCCATCACAAAGTGAAATGGAGTTTACCATTTTAGAAAAATGCAAATGACCCTACAAAGTGTGCTGCAATTGATAGCAGCAGCTGTTGCATTATTGAGAGACATGTTTTAGAACATTTGTTGTTAGTCAATGTGCTTTAGAATATTTGCCTTGGGAGCTTTGCTTTTATAAAATAGTTGTAGGAGATGGGCTTTAGGGGATGTGTGCCTAGCGGAATGCTTTTACAGGATGGGCTTCTACAAGATGTGCCTTTGGCGAGATTATGACACTAAGTAGGGGAGGGAAGAGAGAAAAGAGGAGTGATAGCATGTCTTGCCTCAGATGATGCAGTTGTGCGAGAAGCAATGGCGATGGGGGAAAAAGTGACAGAGCGGCAACAATGGTGCAGCGCACGTCCCACAATCATGTGGGGCTTTGCGTACGGACACCGCTGGATTTTGCTGGAAAGGGGGCACTAAAAGCTGCCGCCATAAAAAGCCAGAGGCGCTTACCCCGAAGGTTGAGCCCGGCCACGCCTCCGGCCGCTCCGTGAGCCGTGACGCACCGCATGACCTCGCTGTTGAGTCCGTTAGGATCGCTGAGCACCAGCTTCACTGACTCCAGGAGCAACCGCACCAGCTCGAGGTGCTGGCCCTGCCTCAGCTTCTCCATCCAGATGCCCACCTCCCAGCCGTAATCTTCCAGGACGTTAACCTTGCACAAGAGCTGGAAGGGATGCGTCACACAGCCTGGTGAGACAGCACCACCTAGACTAGAAAGACTTGTGCGCTCAAAAATGAACACCATCCCACGATTGGGTGTGTCAACGCTCATCTGGGACTTCTGTCCAATCAATGTGCCAATTAGAACCTCCGCATTAGCCTCATGCCTAATCGCCGAACTAGATTCGTCATGGTGGGACAAAGTTCCATGAACAGAAGAGGTTTTGGTTAGTCCAGATGGCATCCCATGAGGCTCCGGTTTCACAAAAAGGGATCTCATGTACGCAGAACCGGATTCAGACTGTGCCAATGGTGAGGAACAGATCTGATTCACTAAAGCAGAGAATACAAAATTTGGCAACCACCAGCAACAATCTTCAGTCCCCAAGTTTTTAAACATAAAACAGCTACACTCATTTTACTGTAGCTACCCTTTTTCATCATTACCTTGCTATAGGTTACACATGCAGCCATTGGAATTCTTCTCTATGTTCAACTGTATTATAAAAAAACTTAGTGACCCTCCACTCCGTAAAGAAGGATAACCAGCAAAGCTGTATTGGGATGACTATATTGACAACTACATTGCGCGGACGCTAGTCTTTCCTCCCCGACGTAGCCGTTGATGGTGGCGAACCGAGGCACAGCAACTTTTACCAAAGCATTGCGACATGTTCCGCAGACATGCACTTGGTCGACACACTCCGATTGCACCCGCTGCTGCAACGCCACCATTACACAATCACGCTGATATGGATCACGCACGCCGCCGATGGTGGTCAAGTCTCCGGAAAACCACAGTCAATCATGCACCGCACACATGGCACTAAACAAGTTTGCCACAAACTCCCGCTCGAGCCTCGTTGTCATCCCGGGGAAACATTCTGACGGATTGTAGCCACGTCGTCGCCTTGCGCTTTCCAACTCGCGGTACTCGGGGTCCTGACGAGCGCATCGCATATGCTTGGCGTTGGCAATCCACTCCTCGTTGGTCGTTTCTGCTCAAAGACGTCGATCACACTCACGCTTCTGCTGCCGCCGATGCTGTGGACGGGCACGCTGTTGTTCTACGTCGATCAGAGAGCAACCACTCAACAGTCCCGACCCGTCGCCCGCTGCGCGTTCGGCGGCTGCAGCTTCTCTTCGCTTTCACGACCATTTAAACTTTTGCTCTCGTTGTCGCTCTTTGAAGGCATGTTCTCCTTCCTCAGAGCGAACTATGCACGTCCTGCTCATAACGAGTCCAAGGTGCAACTGCTGATAACATCGCTAGGGCAATGACTACATCAGAAGAGAACGAGGCCCTGCGATTGGTGGGTAGACTATGACGTTTTATAATTCTTTTCAACCCCTTCAATCAAAAGCGAAGGAGCGCCGCCGGCACACAAGTGGTGTGAGGAGCGGCGGCCGTGCCGCAAATTCTCTATCTAAATGCTCTGCCCGCGCACGAAAATATTTTCAGAACCTGGCTATAGGCAGCTTTGCTGCAAAAAGCAAACTGTCTAATATTTATAAAAAAATGGTTACTTTCGCATCACGACAACAGACCTCATAAGGCCAGGGTTGTGTTCGATCACGTTTAGCAGAGCTGTTACTAAAAGTCATAGTTGTAAGCAAACAGCCGCATTCCTTACGTTGGTGATGAGCGAAGCCGCCGATCTCCCAACGGCATCTTCCCTGCAACGTGAGAACAGCTCCAGGAGGTGAGAGAAGGGAGATTGTTCTTCACACTGCATGGAAACAAAGGGAATCTTTATCACACAGGGTTGAGACTGCTCAGAAATAAACAATCATAAAGCGTTCCCTGTTTGAAGTAGCAGCTTTTGCTTGAGCAACCTCTTGCCTGTATGAGCTCTCCAACAAGAAAGCTTAAGACATACTTATGAGGGGCGTTCATAAAGTTTGTATTATCGGCACAAAAAATTAAATAAAACAGAACAAAACAGGCATCAACATGAGCGCGCGTCCCTTTAGTTTCCGCACAGTATGAACATTGCATGCTATAGTAGCTCGGAACGCCACCAGGGAGTCAAAACAAAAATGGCATCGCCCGTCGGTGCCAAACACATGTAGTGATCCGTTTTTTGTTTTTTTTTCATTTGAAGGGAGGCAGTGCCAAACATATTCATTCCAATCTGGAAGCGTTGTTTGGTGACAACACCCCAGTTTATGACACTTTGGTTAAATGGTGCAGACGCTTCCAGTTGGGCCAAGTAAGAGGAAAGTATTTCAAGGACGGCGACCAAGTGATTGCTGAAGTCGAGCGGTTCCTGAACACTCAAGACGAGGAGTTCTACAACAACAGCCTCCGGCATGTGGTGCATTGCTAGAAAAAGTGGGTAACTTTTGGTGGCAAACATGTAGAGAAAGTCTCAACTCCTACTCGAGTTTGATCGCTCAATCTCTATTCCTTCGTGACAATAAAACAAACTTTATGAACGCCCCTCGTACAATTGAAATAAAATAAGAAACAAACAGTTCATAACAGTATACTACGCTGCATCATTGTTGAACACTTCTGAAACTGTCACTTTTAATAGTAGTATACACAAGACCTGCTGCCAATGAATATGTGAATAGTTTTCTATTTTCTTTTAAGAAAAATGTATTTCAGTGTTAGTATTTTAGTTGTTTTCGCCATGTATCCCAGTATGTATTTGTATTTCCGAATGCATTTAAAGTACAGTTGAACCTCGATTTTACGAAACCTGATTTTACAAATTTCCCAAATTAACTAACAAATTCGGATTCCCCACGCAGCCTATGCCCGAAAAATGACTTTCTCGATTTTACGAAGTTCCCGATTTAACGAAATAATTAGTGGGTCCCTCCGACTTTGTTAAATCGAGCTTCAGCTGTATCTCTGCCCAACCTTTACTTTCAACTTCCAACCAACATATCCCAAAATCCAAAGTTTCTCTACCTTTCTGACCAACTACCAAAAGCAAGACACGAAGCAACAGATAAGTGCCATAAGTAAGGTTCTGCATTTTCGGTAAATACCAATAAACCCCAGAAGCTAACTTCCAAATCCATATTATTAAAAATAAAAAAAAAATAAAAAATTGAAATTGTTTTAGAATGAAAACACCCATGTTACACAGAAGAAAAAAAAAAATCTCTATCTACGGGTTTATTTTGAGTTAATCCGAAACGCAGCTTCACTGAAAACTGTCTGCGAGGCTGCTTGTCTTTTCAGGAACCCCGCTCATTGTCCCGTTTCTTTCTGTTACCGGTACCAGGATGTTTTTCAAATATTCGAGCCCCATGCACATTCCCTGAAGGGTGAAGAATCCCACGCCGATGTCCTGTTTCCTTCAACAGAAGCTACAATAAGTGGCAATTTTTGTCCGGCTCTAAATATAGAAACCAAATCCAAGTGAATAAAATAAACCAACATAAAAACATCTTAGGAATAAGTGTCACCTAGAACATAAACACAAACAGACAAAGGATAGAAAGGGACAAACACACCGCTGTCTGTCCCTTCCTATCCTTTGTGGATAGAAAGGACAAACAGTGGTGTGCTTGTCCCTTTCAATACCTTTCTGCCCTTGGTGTGTTTGTGTTTACGTTCTACCTGACAGTTATACATAACATGTACCAACTAGCTCAGCTTGTGACTGTAAATACGGACATCCCGGAATACAGAAAAATAAACCCTAAAAAGATTAAGAAACCACGTGAGAAAACAAAGGTAACCTGAGACCTACACCAAACAGAAGAGCCTCCGTGCTGGAACAGGCATCCAGAACCAGGCCGATGGCCCGGAGCTGCAGGCATTCTCCAACGGCCGAGTTGAGGGAGTCCGTCTGGATTCCCCCAATACCGGCCACCAGCTTCCAGTCAAAATCGCCGAGGTCTCCAGTTGCAAACTCCTTGTAGAGGGAAAGCACGTCCAGGATGCTCTGGCAGTAGGAGCCTCTCACGACCGCTGCAAAATGCATGTCAGCCTTGAAGCGTTTCGTCCGATTCTTGCTCCCGTGCGCCAACAATGACTGCTTCTCGAGTGTCGAGACTATGCCTCTGCTCTTCTCTGGTTCTCGGAGCTATGCTTCCACTCTGAGTACGTCTACGGACCAAACAGATCCACTATCGAATGGTCCCGTCGCCTCTACCACTGGGTATTGATGAATGTGCATCTATTTATTCTCTCACAAATTCTAGGCGTAATTTCAGAAAGGTTACGGTGCTTGGAACACATCTCCGATAGGTTGCTTTTATCGCATCTTCGATTGCGGTAAATTTATGATATCGCAGGAGCGCCATGCTTTTGCCTGCCGCAATTAAGGTAGCAGAGTGGCGGAGGTGGACACAGCACACACTTGTTCTGTCATAGGCTGCACTTAAGTTTCACAGCCCACCAAACTTCAGCAGCATATTTTTTGCCAGGCCTTCGACAATTAACCACCAAGGTCGCAACACTCAACAACATGACACACCACCTCTTCACCATAGTTTGTTGCCACTTTGAGACTACTTTCCACGCACACATAGGCCCCCCCCTTCTCTGAAAATATCTGCATCCGCCACCCGACTGTAACATTAATATAAAACGTTGCTTCTCAATTCTATCATCTCTTGGCCTTAGGTAAATCTCATAGTCCTTGAAACCTCTAGACCGTCCACAGACGTCTGCTTCTTACCTGACCCTTTCAGACCAGCAGAGTCCTGAACCGCCGCATCCACCGTTTCCCGATAATGGGATACAAGCTGGTCGGTTGGAGGAACATTCTGGAAGGAAAGCAGACAGCAGGGTAGGCACGATCAGTAAGATGTATTGCCGCATAGCAGTCTGAAAAAGGAATCAATGTTTCACATTACTTGCCTTCCAGACTTCCTGGCAAAGCAAGAGCTCCAGCTTTTCCTTTGAGGCCCCACTCGCAGTCGACCTTGAATCCCTAGCAAAGTCGAGCGCTGCTTTCATTTTCCGGAGAGAGGCGGCGACGAAACGGATGTGCGCCAGTCGCAGGGGAACTTGTACGTCTTCTCCCTGTCTCCCAGAAAGAGAACCTTTTTCAATCTGTCAAAGACAGGTTACGCAGTAAAGGCCGGTTTACACTGCTTACAACCGAGCTTGCTAAAACCTCTTGTGGTTCCTTACGGTAAGAAAACACTTTGGCGCCATTTGTCGGGTATCTGTGGAACTAAGGAATGCAGCGACGCGCCAGGAGTGTAGGCACGCAATATTCTACTGTCATTTATAAGGTTAAGTAAAGTATGAAAGGGTTCATTCGACCGTGCAGTCGCGGTCTTGTCTTCATCCGATCGTCGCTTTCAACATTTCGATTGCTTTTTTTTTTTTTTTTTTTTTGTTGTCTCAATTTTATAGCGGGACAAACCTCGCGATAGAGAGAGAGAGAGAAAACGCGATATTCGTCCAGCAGTCCAATTCACTACCGTATTTACTCGCATAATGAATGCACCCTCCACAACGGGCATTAATATTTTGACTTTTTTTTTTTCCCCTCCCGTAATCGACGCACCTCCAATTTTCGGATCTGCGAGTCTCAAATTGCGTCCAATTTAGCAAGCCACCAAGCCAGTTTTCTTTTGCCACCAAGCGATCAGGCCAAGTCAAGCCAGGCCAGGCCAGGCTGCTCACGTAATGGCCGCAAGTGCGTAGTTGCGGTAGTTACGGAAGTGATCAACCGTGAAACCGAGTGTTGCGCACATTTGACGAAACTTGGGTCGAGGAATTGCCGAGCCCCGGACACTCTTCGCCTATCGGATGCACTGATGTCAAGAAACAAGCCGTCGTCTGTGGTCCGCTTTCAGACAGCGAAATCATGAAAGTGGTTAGGCCTAATTTCACATACTCCGGATAAATGCGTTTATTTAATCCGCAACAGAAAGACACAGCAAGGTGCACGCTGCGCTGTAGGCTGAGAGTGTCTGGTTGCCTCTCCGTGAACGAAACTTGATCGGTGCGAGCGGGCTTCGGGGGTCGGCAGTTGGCGATTAGTTTGGACATCGTACGAGTTCTTGTCTCCGTGAGCGAAACTTGATCCATGCAAGCGGGCTTCGGCGGTCGGGGGTTGGGGGTTGGACTTCGTACGAGTTTTTATATGCGTAGTAGCGGATTATACCTGAGCGTGCCCGCCGGATATACTAGCAATATATATGGCCTAAGAACGGTCGTGTTGCTTTTCAGTCGTGTTGCTTTTCGTGCTGAGTGAGCTTCGTAGAGCACTTTTCCTTCGGCAAAAGGCACTTGGAAAGCGCCCTAAAAAGGTTTGCAATTTATGATGGGGGCGCGCCCCCGACCAGCCGTGGGTGCGCCCCCATCACTGGAGACGTGCCAGAGCACCTTGCTGTGTCATATTGGAACCTAATATGACATTTGCACGAAGTGTGTAAATGCAAAAATTTTACCCCTTGTAATGAACGCCCCCCCCCCCCCCCCCCCTCTCCCAAATATGTGTCAATTTTTCGGAAAAAAAAGTGTGTTCATCATGCGAGAAAATATGGTAATTCTTCGCTCAACCCACGGCTCTTCCGTCTTCAAGGCAGAACAATGAAAGACAGCCACTCGAGAACCACTGACCTCTCCTCCCATACTGAACACTTGCTTTCATTCATCCCAGAAAATGTAAAAAGTGCAGTAGGTGCCTGTATCTGTGTGCTGCTTTCGTCCGTCAAAATGTGCCAAATCAAATGTGCCTCGTTCAATTTACACTCATACAATTTTTGTGTAGGCCACAAATGAGTGAATAGTGAAGGATGACTAAACAAATGGAGCTACTCACCTGTAAGCTATGGGCTTCCCCAGCAGACCGCACAAGACTCAAGAGGGACAGACAGGATGCAAGCTTGCAGATCTTTTCGGGAGATTTCTCAGCCGTCGCATGCAAGGAAGTTTCCACGTCTTGCACCTCTGCCACCTACAAATTGATTTTTTTCTTGTTTTTAAAGAATCTCGTAAGTACAAATACAATTCGGTCTCCAGAGCTTTTCCCCATAAAATGCAGGAGGCTACCTAAAAGCTTAAGATGAGAATGAGAGACGTAAATATGGTACCTGAGAATTCTGTCCCCTTTGCCTAACAAGGGTCAAAAGAAAATGGCATGCAAAATATGTTTGGAAAAATCCCAGAGCAATCGACATCTACGAAATCTATCCACTATCAATTTTCTACGGCAATGCAGTAAAAGCTATGCATGCATATTCTTTCCATTCCCGGAATTTCTTTGAAAAGTTGTCTTTAAGTTTAGCCGTACCCTTGGTTGTATTGGATGACAGTGCAAGCGACAGTGTGTTAATGCATACTTATAAAAGGGAGCTTACTACCAGTAAAAACATCCTTGTTGTTGCTGGCACAAAGCAAAATGCTTGCATTGTACAAGTAATACATTAAACAAGAAAAAAACAAACCCTCCATAAACCCCTCTAAGAAATGTTTCAGGACCTTTGAATAGTAAAAGGAATATATCCACATCAACAGCAGTTTAAAACTATTCGAAATACCAGTTCATTGCTAGCAAAGTCCTGTCTTACTACTTTCTCACATAAACCCAGGTTATAGTTACTAATAAGCAATTTCTAAACCAAAGAAGGCCGAGTGTTTGCTTACTTGAGTGAGAAGCATGATGAGCTTTTCTGTTGTTGCAACTGTAGAGTAAGCCATGATGGACTGCCAGGAGTGGAGGTAATGCGCAATCTGGTCAGGTGACGCCTTGAGCACTTCTACCAAGAATGCAGAGCATCGTGGATGCTCGTAGGGTTGCTCCATGGACTGAAGAACTGCTGTGATCACATGGTTGACATTTCTAGAAGGAAAAGGGCAAACAAAGCAATTACCGTATTTTCAGGTGTACAAACCCTGGTTTTTTTTTTCAAACAATTTTTGGTATGTTTTATACAATGATCCGACTTACATGCGTGTTTTTTGTGTTTTTTTTACCCACGGTGAGAGGTCATTTTTTAACGTACCACACGCCACCTTTCGTAGAGCCCCGTAACTATGTAGCCATAAATGGTGTTGCCCCTTCCAGGAGGCACTGCAGTTGCCACACCCTTCTACACTTTTCAGAACTGACTCAGAAAGCGAGAAATTATACGGTTTCCCCGAGACGGCTCTATGTGGGTAGGCAAGAGAGTGAGAATAAAGCTTTTACAGCATGAGATTGACGTTGCCTAATTCAGCCATGGTTCCATATTTTTTTGCATCAGACCAGTAACACTGAAAGGTAAGTGGGCTGGTATACACGCATTACAGAAAATGGAGGGATCGGTGGCCAAGTGGGCTAACGCGTCTCAGCTCGGAGCGTGGAGCGAAAGCTTGCACTGCAGAACCTCTTGGGTTCGATCCCCACCCCCTGCCCGTTTCAATCTGGATAATTTTCGTACCGGCAAGCATCCGTGTAATCACTACTGCGTGGTGCACGTTAAACACTGCAAGTTAGCGGATGTACTGCACTGCCTAAATTTCTCATCTATAGCTAAGAGACAGGTCACCCGTTGAGGCGTACTAGCATCAAGGCTGTATAAACACACAAGCAACACATTTACATAAAATTTTCTCGTGTCTTTCTTAGTTCCTGTTTGATGAGCAGTTTTTATCTGCCATGCTCCAACCATGTTGCTACATGTAAAAGGAAGAATTGCGGCTCGCCAATCTTTTAGCGGTACCGAAAGAAGCGTGTCAAGATTTGTCTATCTGCCTGCGTGTTGATGCTCACGTCATCGCTGCGACTTGACCTAGGCAAGGCCAAGTGGTCCAAAGCTTAATTCACGGGTGTCTGGCGCGTTAAACTTCCGTTCACACGGCATGTGTACACTTGAATAAAGCCGACTACCTTCTCATTTTGAGCATTTAGGTCTTTCTGCTGCGACACACTCAATTGTCCTCGCCAGACAATGCCGTGCTATGGGCCTTTCTCGCGAGTCAAAACGTCAAAGTTGTAGCGCATCAAATGGTACGTGTGAACCAGCTAATAATAATAATAAGTGTTTATTGCTACCATCATAGAAAAGTTTGGTATTGCGGATGCATCAAAGCCAACACGTGGCTTGTGCGACGCCATCCTCCAATAAAAAAAAAACGATATGTAGCATGGGTAGTTACTCAAAATACAATAATATAAAACAGACAAAAAAATGTAAACATAATTCCATGAAGTTAGTCACTCTAGTTATAACTTGAAGATTTTACGCGAAAAGATATTATGTACAGACTAAAACGGAAATCAATAGCAATGTCAAAGCAAAATGAAATACCACAAAACTGGAAAATATGCACAAAAAAAATCACGGAAGGTCTTCTGTTAAAATGTCCTACAAACAGCAGAATATTCATTAATGTTCCAGAAAGGCAGGCGCTTAATATTGGCACACATTACTTAGCAAAATGAGTCTGCGATAGTTCGCTACTAAAACGAAACCAATAGTTTGCTATTAAAACGAAATACCTCTAAGCATCTTTTTAACTTTGCCCAGGGATGTTTGGTTTAGAAGTTCAGGTGGTAAGTGAGAAAAAATATATGGCACATAAAACGCACGCGTACTTTCGCCATAACGAGTGCGGGAAAAAGGTATGTGAAAAGGGTGAGTATGTCGAAGATCACGTGTGGGTGGGCTTAAGATTTTGAAATCAGAATTCCAAAAGTGCCGCAGTACCACTGAATGAACATAAAGGGTTTGGAAGTTGGGTAGTTGCAAATATTCGAAAAGATTAGCGTTGTCAGGTATTTTAAGTTTATAAGAGATACTTTTCAGGATAGCTTTCAGGATGCAGTCCACCTTGGTTTTCCAACAGTCAGAAGAATGGCCGAAAACGGTGATCGAGTAGCGAAGGACGCCATATGCAAGCGAATGGGCAATCATTCTTCGAACAGATACAGGAAAAAAATGTTTTGTATTATATAATAGGCAACTAATGCTTCTCAGTTTTTTACAGATGTATGTAAAATGAACATTCCATTTCAGACCACTATCAAAATATATGCCTAGATACTTCACGCTATCTGTATACTCAACCGGAATGCAGTTGCATTGATGGCAGAAAGAAGAGTGCAGAACTAATGGAATGTTGAGAGTGACTGTTTTGTGTGGATTATAGAATCATACTAGTTTTGTCTTTTTAACATTAATATCAAGAAGGTTTTTTTTTTAACCAGTCCATAATTGCTATTGCTTGAGATTGTAACTGGCTGATGGAATTGGCATAGTTGATGTGTTGGGCATGTGTACTGATTGTTCAAAACCCCAATTTCGCTATACCGATGGACTTAAAATGAAAAAAACTCATCGCGCTTACCATGCAAAGAGGTGCGACTCATACAAAAGTGTGACTTACAAAACTTTTCTGCGAAAACTGCTCAATATATGGAAGTGTGATTTATACAAGGGTGCCACCTATAGTCCGGTAAATATGGTATTAGCGGTGCACAAGGTACAGTTTGGAACGAAACCAACTGCACCAAGGGAATAAAAACCTTAGCTGCTTTATAAAAAAAGACATACTATATGCATACCAGATTCAGAGACTCACTTCAACTTTACTATGCTACAAAAAAATGCTTTCAATCTAGCTAGGGAATAGTAGGCTCACAATTCAAACTCAGATATTTCGTAGTTCTCGTTAATTCAAACAAATTTCAAAATTTTGGTTCTCCCGCTATGATTTCAGTATATTTATAGGTAGGGTTCGGAGTTTTCGGTTTAAACCGATAAGAACCGATAAAAGTATGCCGAAATCATTTTCAGAAATTCGGTTTTAACCGAAAAAGGTCAGTGTGTAGATTCGCCATTTTCGACTTAAACTAATAAAAACCGATAAAAGTACGTCGAATTCATTTTCTAAAATTCAGTTTTAACCGGAAAATGTCACTTTGACGTTCCAGTCGTACCGCAGAGCCGTGGTGAAAAAGTGGAACGACAGTGCCGACCGAAACGTGTCCGAATGTATGGGATACACAGATGCCATCATGACGTTATGGTTTAATGTGCGCATCATCGATCGGAACGTGAAGTCCGAAATGCCCCATGACTTCGCCATGTACGAGCCTGTTTTCAAACTCGTTGTAAGGAAGACTGGATGCAAGCTCTGCATGTTGTGTTGTGCTTCAAAACGTCGCACCGTGTCTCTTTTGGCGGTCACAACTGGTTGATTGGCCGATTTTCGCTCAGGCAGCGCTTCATCTCCTCAGCCCGCCAGTGTCCAGTGTTAGCGTCGAGAGGGCATTCTCGAAGCTCAGGGTCATATTAAAAAAACAGGAAAAGTGCGGATCAACGAAGAAAACCTGGGAAAGTACATGTATGTATACTCTAATAAGATCACGTAATCCCGATGTACAGAAGGTAAAGCTCCACGTTTTTTGGGCATAGGGTTTATATCTGACTTGTTTGTACTTCCGTCTTTTTTTGTTGTTTCTTTTACAGTTGCACACATTTGCAAAATAAAGTTTCGATATCTTTTTCAATGTATCTGTGCAGTTATTCTTTGAGTGATCATAAATATCAAAGCTACAAGGATCATCTTATCGGGTGTCCGTTAGTGTTTATTTTAATTCACCGAAAGAAGGCGATAAACGTTTGGGAGCATAAATATACACCGAAAAAAACCGAAAATTGAATTTTAAAATAAACACCGAAAAAAGTATGCCGATTTTGAAAAAATAGAAACCGAAAACGCGGAACCCTATTTATAGGCCGCTGAATTCTAACGCGGTTTTCGAATAATTCATATTTTTTGTTCTCATGGGCCCATTGAGCGAGCTTCTTAGCAAGCACCAGCGCACCGAGGAGAAGCAACACCTGCAGAGCTCACTCCCATGGGCGTTGCTTCTCCACAGTGCATTGGTGCTCGATAAGAGGCACGCTCAGTGAGGCTAGACAACTTTTTTACTGGATGGGGAACAAAATTTTGCTGTTTAAACAATCCACAATAGACAACATTTTTAAAGAAATAATGAAGTGATCTCATATATTTCACCAATGTTTCATGTGTGATATACCAGCTAGTGGTAAGCAGGCCTGTGTAGAGGAAATCGTCTAATATCTGCTTCGTATGTATAGCCATCCATATAACAAATCACAATTTTATCTTTCATATTTAAATGAATTTCTGACAATTCAAACTTCTGATAATTCAAACAACATTCGTACATTCCTAGAGCTTGAATTAATGAGTCTCTACTGTACCGTCTTGCAAATGCCAACCTAAATGTCCATAGGAGATCATCAGCTAAAATGCTAGGAGAATTCTACGCAGCACATGAGCATAACCTGGCAAGTGGTGAAAGTTACGACCCCAGCCAGCTAATCAGGGTGTTGGAGAGAGACAAGTGGCAATGTTCTACTGAAGTACACCCCTCTGTGGAGAGCTGTAGAGTGTTTCGCTCCATTGCTCTAAATGGCTTACAGGGGTCATTATTAGCTTTAGTACTCGGCCATATTATGCTGAAACAGAGCATGATCAATATCAAATCTAGGCAGCAAGTTAGAAAAATAGATCACTGGAAAGTAAACATACTTGCTAGACTGGCCAAAGGAGCTGTCACGAAAAAGAATCCCGTGCTTGTGAGAGCAACACAAGGTGACCAGAAAGTCGTATGCTGTGCTCTGCACCATCTCAGCATCTTCTTTTGATCCTTGCTGAAAAACAATAAAGGTGAAAGAAACGAGTGAGAAGCAAGCATTTAGAAAGAAGCAGGCCAAGAGTGGCTTCAGTGATAAAAATTAAGCTTGTATGCGTCAACCATGAAAGCTAGATGGAGTAACTTGAAAGTAAGTAATGCGTCAACCATGAAAGCTAGATGGAGTAACTTGAAAGTAAGTAAGTATATAGCAAAAAGCTGAAAAAATGTGTACAAAGTTTTCAACCTTATAACTAAAGTTTCAAGTTTTTGGATACCGAAAAACTCCGAAAAAAACCCGCCAGTAAACTTTTGGTCAATTCAGATTTATCCGATAGACTCCAAATTCAAATGTGACAATGCCCCCCCCCCCCCCCCCTCCCCTCCAAAAAAAGACGGCATTTTACAATTTGATCAGTGCGGGGTCAATAGTCCTGGAAAAAGGCCACTATAATTATCTTTCAAATCTCGAACCATTGTCAAAAGGGATCTTACTGCTTATTTTGTCGAAGTTCATTCAGCACAACAGGTCATTGCACATTCGGGTCACAACAAAAGTCACTGTTTTGGTTTCTAGTTTGGGCCATACAATTTCTACTCCAGAGGAAGGAGAGGTTGTGTTTTTGTAACAGTGAGAGTTATGGACCAAAAAGATTGCATAAAATGGGGAAGAGGAGCAGTTGAAATTTTTCTATTACATCCTGTTAGGGTCTAGGGGTTTATTCTATATAAATTCACTCCACATGAGCTATCTTCCAACCGTTAAAGTCATAACTTCCTTTTTCTCTCTCGTTGGTCGACCTGGCGTATGCTCTGCTGTTCCATCGCATTGTCCCCAATGAGCAACAATGCCCTGATGTGCCACTTGCTGGGCAGGGCGTGAACTCCATGCCGAGCACGGTGTGTGGTGCGCGAGCGCCTATGTTCTGTGCATGGCGGCGCACGCACAGCCCACACCCTCACAATCCCTAAAGGGCAACTCTGCTCAACTCTAAAAATTTCAGGGTAATGACTGCTTTCACATTAAAAAGCATTAATAAAGGCATTACTACATCATTCGCTTTGCGAAAAATTGAATGTATACACTGTCAAATCGTACTTTAAACATGAGCAGAAATCTAGACCCAAACTTCGGTTTCGTCTGGCAACATTGACCTCGGGCCACCAATAACATGGCCATCACCAAGGTATGAAATGTCACGTGATCCTCTGCGCGACCACAGGCGAGATTGGAGCGGGCGTGTGCCAGGCGCAAGTGTTGTCTGCACCGCACTCTTCACCATGTTTTGGTGTCTATGATATTCTAAGACGTCTGCACAACTGCCGATTCAGTCAGCACACGCAGTGTGAACGAAACTCCAAGAGACAATAATTATAAAAGGTGAGAAGACGACGGTGGTTGTGATGTGGGAAACGGCGGTAATAGCGGGACGGCCAGATGGCTCCCAAAAAGCACGCTGTGCAGGCGTGTTACGCCAATCACATGTACACCGCTGACCTCCAAGGGGAAACAATGCTGACGTCACCCATCACGCTTGCCCAGAGTAGTAAAAGCAAACACAAAGGGGCAGTGGTGATGATGTACACCTCAATGTTGGCAATGGCAATGCAGTAGCCTTGATCATGTTGTTCGTTGCCCCTCAATTCGCCCTCTAGAGTCAGCCGATTTCGGTAACTTGGCACATTTCAAAGTTTGTCGGAAACATTCAAACAGAACTCGGTTGCAATATTTGACATGTGGCCTCCCTAAGCGATACTGAAGAGGACTGCAATGTATTTTCAAAAATAAAAATGAAGCGGAGTTGTTTTTTAACTGCACAACTTTGCGCAGCCGTGGGGTAGATTGATGGGATAGGATGGTATGAATATGGGCTTGCCAGCGAGTACCTCCAGGAGTTTATTGATTTTAAGGTACCAACTTTTATTGAAGCAACACTTGTGTGCAACTTTTGTGGTAGGAGAAATTAGCATTGCCAATGGCAATGGCACCAATGCCAAATCCAGATGAAGAAATATTAATTAATACAAGCGCGTTTTATTTCTTTATCTGGCATTTGTTACATCTGAATATGATTTATTTATTTATTTATTTATTTATAATAGGAAGAACTGTGATTTTCAGAGAATTTGGAACCAGACAAAAAAGAACTCTGCTAAACTCCAAATGTTTGGCAAAAAATAAACTCCCAAAAACACCCCCCCGAATTTGACAAATTTATTTATTTCGCTGCTTAGGACCACCAAGGTCAACGATTACGATTTGCAACGTTCCACTCCTGTCTCTTTCCCCCACCCCACCGCACGTCTTGCATGAACTGCTTTACGACCAGTTCTAACGCATTACTGTGGTACACTGCAGCCACCGCCAAGCTAACGGCTTCGAGAATCGTTGTCGGTCCCGAACTCGCTTCCTCACCAGTACGGCCCGTGTTTCGTCGTCCTCCTGCTCCTCGCTGGGAGCAAACTTGTTCCACTTGCCGGGCTTCCACTGCCTTGGGCCTTCCCAGCTCAGGAGCTGGACTACGGGCTTGAGGGACTTGTCGTTGAGCATCTTCGCCTTGGTCGTCTTGGTCACCGACATGTTCTCCACAACCTGCGAGACGAGCACTCCGTTTTTCAGCCCATCACGAGGTCAACGAGGGGGACATTCTAAAGGCCCGTTCACACTCTTACGACCTCTTAAAACTGGGTTCCTTAAAACCTCTTACAACCAGAGGACACACTGACACCATCTATTGGGTAGCAGTGGAAACTTGGCGGTCCGGCATATTTTGTATTTCACTCGCGCATTACCCTTTCTTTCTTGGCTCGAAAAACTTTTGTCAACGTTATAAACGAGCCGTTCTTATAGGTATTACGCACATTTGACCTCGGAAATCCCGCAAAACCTTCGCTCTTGTGAAATGCAGTTCCAGGGTCACTGCATAGATGGCACCAGAATGCCAGTGTGTTCTCTCGTCCTTAGAAATTTTAAGAAGTTTTAAGTTAGATCTCCTCTCTCTCGGTCGTACTCGGTCGCAAGAGTGTGAAGGGCCTTAAAGGGCAACTCCGATTTATTTTTGATATTTAGAAAACTATGTAGCCCTCTTCAGTATCATATAGGAAGACCCCATGTCAAATATTACGATCTAATTCCGTCTATATATTTAATAAACTGGCCAGCGAACCTTCAAGCGAGCCAAGTCGCCGAAATCTGCCAACTCTAGCGTGCGGCGCGAGGCGCAATCATCAGCGCAGTCAATGCCACGGAGTTGGAGCGGCCAACGTTGCACCACTACATCAGAGGCATGCATACTTCATTCTCACGTTTTGCTTGTTTTTACTTTTCAGAGCGAAATTTATTGATGACGTCATGAGTTTCTCCTCCCGGTGTTGGCTGACCGGGCGTTCACGTGATCACCGCTGCCCTCCGCGCTTATCGGTCTGTTTCTCCGCTCCCCTTCTCCTCTTTCGTCTTCTCCCCTTCCCCCTCTCCCCCGGGCCATCACCGTCCACGCCATGCAAAGCGACCTGCCCGCGTCCAAAAAAAGAAGGACCTGCCCGCGTCGCGTGTCCTGTTTCTCGCTCCCTTCCGAACGTCACAAGACCACGTGGTTCGACGTGAGGTGCCCATGACTGTGACGACCCGAGACCAATGTTGCCTGACGCAACCGAAGTTTCGGTTTCGGTATCTGCTGATGTTTAAATTAGGATTACACAAATATTATTCCACATTTCGCGAATCCGAAGACGTAGAGTTGTTGAGTATTACTTTGTGAATGTGAATCACATGGAAGCCTAAATTTTTCGGAATTGAGCGGAGTTGCCCTTTAAAGTGAAACCTTGGCAGTTCTGAAACAGCACAACATATAAGAAACCCTCTGTGAGCCAGACACTCATGGGTTTTCCGCAGATTGTTCCACAAAACCGTAAAAGCCCCAATATTTGAGAGTCTGCAAACCTGGAATTTCACGCAAGGGATGTACTGTAACATACCGCGACGTGGAAGCGACACTTTGTTAGAGCACCCACTACTAACGTGTTCTAAACTCGGAAATTCAGCAAACTATACCTTAAGCACCCGATTTGACTGGACAAGCGCCCATATCTAGATTAGGGGAGCCACTACTCAGCAAAAAAAAATCTTTAAAAAATGTATTTTGAAAATTGCCATATTTACATCTGCCAACATCTAAGGGAGTATAGTACCCAAAAAACTTCATTTGTTTACACTTGATAGTTATTTTTTATCAATTATTTTCAGTTCACCGATACAAAAAAAAAAAAAAGTGGAGGTTCGAGCACTTCGAACGCGTTTTTCTCAGTTGCACTTTTTGGCATAAATTTCACTTAATAAATCTATCGTTTCAGTATGAAACTATCAAGAGAGTTCATTTTTACGGCTTATACACTAAAATTTTATGAAGCTGGTTACTATAAACTTAGATTTTGCATTTTCATGTTCCTTTATTATAAAAAATTGTAATTAGCAGAACTTGGTATATGTAAAAAAAAAATTCATACATTTTTTTTTACTTGGAAACTGCATATTTTCTGAAATTTCTTTTTATAGTAACCGGCAACAGGTATTCCAGTATGCATTCCACCAAAAAATGTGTGGTTATCGACACCATTTCTCAGTGATAGATTCATTGAGCAGATTCCATGCAAAACTATGCTTTACTTCGTTCTGGGGGTATAGTACCTCATAAAATTTGTTTAAAGGGCTGAAACTTTGCATAGCCTTCTATATGGCCACAAACACGACCTGCAAATATCATGCCGATTGAGTGAATGGTTCAAAAGTTGACATTCCCAGTTAGTGTCCTCCCTTAACCCTGGGGAGTTTTCAGTTACAGTGGGGTGGCCGCTCCACCGACATTTCACGGTAGAGTAGAAACTCTACATAGTGAAGTTTGATATTGCAAAGATAAGAATCTAGTGAACCAATATTGAAGCATGCTTGTAATACTGTTACCGTCATTCATGGTATACTATGAAGATACCAATGTAGTAAAGATATTTCCCTCAAAAACTGTCTTCACTACAGAGGGGTTCTGCTGTATAGATCTTTGGAGTTTGTTGAATGAGACTAGAGAGCTTTAAAAGCCACAAGCATGTCCCAAAGCACAAGGGTGGAAGCAAGCTCAACAAAAGTCGAGTTTCGTAGAAGCATAAGTAAATCTTAATGCTGATCACCCAGGTCAAACTCAGGGCTATAAGCGCAGATGTGATTTTCTAAATACAAAAAAAATAATATCAATGAAAAAGCATCTCCACATAACGTTCCAGAATTATTTACAAGCATATCTTTTCCTTAAATATATTACAGCTTATAGCATAAAAAAAAATATTTTAATGTCAGCTATTGAGAACTGTCCTGGTAGCGGGTTGGTTCCTCTCATGGATTTCCAATAGAAAACATAGTCAACAAGAGAAGCACAACGTAAACCTCATGAAAACAAAATGTTGCGCCTATTTAACAACCTAAATGGCACATTCCAAAAGTTGAAAACAAAACCATTTTAAGATGCAATAGTATGGTATGAAATAAAGTTCAGCACTGACTACAGTTCTCATTATCAGGAAATACAAATGTTCCAAGTCCCTGTTTAGCAAACAAAAGTACTCCAATACTCAAAAGAGTACAAATCCACACTATCTGATAAAAGTACAAATGCCAAATATTGAAAACTTCATGATACCACCTATACCATCCCTGCTCATACATATGTGCTTAATTAACCCTTTACTAGAACAGGCATGACTGACTTAAGAAAAAGCTTGTTTAGGAGTTTAATAAAAAAAAAAAGTGACTGACAAAACTAGCACGTAAGACCATAAAATGGAAGGCTTTCCTCTTAAGTCAATCGCTTGGATGCGTTCTAGCACAATGGTTTAGAATTTGCTTTGCTCAGCAGGACATTCCCACCATTCTCCTCGTCCTCCCGCCGGCTTGCTGTTTGTGTGCCAAAGACTATTCATTTACAAGAAAATCTACAGATGATTGAGTCAACCAATTATCGCTTTTATATGTTACAATTACAACACGAATGAGAAGCATGGAAGCGGTCTCAGGAAATGCACTTACCCCAAACAAGCAAAGAACAAATGAAAATATTCTGCCAAATATGTGTTTAATTTTGTAGAGTAGTTATTGCTTTCCCCAGAGATTACATGATAGGTGAACACATGCCAGCAGGCTCTTAGGTATGTTTATACACCATAAGATCCTAAAAATATGCCCACCCAAAATGAAAAGGTAAATGGTGATCTTCTACTTCAAAGTTTACTCATTTTTCCCTCACCTCAGACTCAGGTTTTAAACATCATGATTAACTATCACCAGCTCACCTGCACACTCCCTGTCTTTTCATTAATGATACATATCGCAGACACGGCAAACTATCATGGGTGATAAGTATGCGGAATTCGCTATGAACTCCCCTGTCACGAGTACGGCAGAAGAAAGCGAATGCAGCACATTCGTGCTTCACAGCGCAATCTACACGCAAGAGCCCGGCTGCTACAAACTCGGGTGTCACGGGAACCAATATTGCGTGCAAAAATCGCAGACAAATATAAAAGTGGGAATGAGCTGGGAATTTGCATGTCACTAGAACGGATACCCCGCATGTCGCGGATGCTGCAGATTAGAGTGTCACAGTGCGATAAGCGCGCGGGGGAATCCGCGGCGAAAACGCTAGTCACATACCGATACAGCACAGATCACGCGGTAGACGTGATAAAAAAAAACAGGATGGGTGATTTCTCGGGGGGGGGGGGGGGGGGGGCGTTCATACGAGACTTTATGGTATACGCAATTTAAAGGAGCTGTGCAACGATTTTAACATTGAAAGAATTGGCATCTTCTGCTTTCGATATTGTTCCCCTTGTCACAAATGACAGAAAACACACCTCCTTTCGTCGAAATGTTGCGATTCTGCCGCGTAATAGCGAGGCAAAACTCAGAATATTTCTTGACCTGTAGCCGCGAGCGGCGGCCATGAGAAACATGCAGCGTGACGTCAATAGGGAATCTTGTGGAAAGATAGCAAGTTGTACGAATACCTGCTCGATAAGAGGTAACTTTTCTATAAATCTTGTAGTTCCAACATATATATAAATGTGTCAATAACCCGGTGTCATCGACAAAACTTTTATTATACGGAGTTTTAGTGGCGCCATCTATCCTAGCTCCACAAAGTTGTCAGCTCTCTCTGCTACAGCGAACAGCCGCCAGAAGCCAAAGGGGGAGGGGGACAGGGCCGGGTGGGTATGGCCGGACCCGGATGAGACTTTCCTCCTTTCACCATATTGTTTGCACGGCGCCCGCCAGCATGTGGTCAGGCGGTCGCGAACGGATGAGTTCTCGCTGCTCATTGATGGTTCTAAAGAGAGAACTTTTCCGGAACACCGCATCTACCCCATTAACGTCACTGAGCACGTGACCCGGAAGACGACTTACGAGTTGAGAGGCGGCAAAAACCTGGATCTTTTTCATTTTTTTAAAATAAAAACTAGGGTATCCAGGCAAAATCTGTTTTTTGTAGTTCACTTCAGAGATGTCAGGCATCAACTTCCACAATAATTTAAGCAAAGCCCTGAAATTGTTGCACAGCTTCTTTAAGGCATGCGTGTAGTATTTCGAAAACATGTGGCCATGCTAAGTGCCACAGTGCAAAACAAAAAACAATAAGTAAACGACAAAGCGATGCCTTGAGGGGAGGCATCGTTTCATCATTTGTCAGAGTACTGATAAGTACTCTGACAAAGCGACCTATGCATGTCCCATTTTCGGAGATCAGAAGTACACGCCGTTGACACGACCACATCGGTATGGTGGTTTCATAACAGTGGGGACTTAAGCGCGCACCTCTCGGTCAAGGTATTACTCGGGGGCGTGCTTAAAATCATGCTTCAAAGGCGGGGGGAGGGGAGGTTTCGACACCCAAACTTCTTCCCTCTGCCTACGCCACTGATAGAAGGCTTCAAAGTATGGGTGAAATATAGACATGAATAATGGCCAACAAAAGATTAGGACACTGTGTTGAAGGCACACCGAAGTTTGAAAAAAAAAATTACCTTAGTTTTTATGGTGGTGAGGAAGCTGCAGATGAAAGAAGCACGATCATACACCAGGCCAGGAAAAATGCTATTCAGAAGGCCTGGAAAAAACAGCAGAAGTCAAAGAATAAATTGTGTGGTTCCAGCAGAGAGCGAAATCACTACAATAGACCCTTCCCGAAATTGTGAAACAATGTATAGATTAGCCGCAGCTGACATTAGTTGGTCTCATTGCTTCCGGCGTAAAGTCCGTGATTGGTTCAGAGTTTGCATCGAGTACTTACGCAGAACTCCTGTGGAATGCATTTCGACCCTTGTACACTCCAAATGCTGACGAAGCGCTTGCGTCCAATCCGTGCTCACAGGGCATGACCAACTAATGGCGGCCGCACATAGTCTATGCATCATCTCGAAATTTCAAAAAGGGTCTATTTGTGACTCCAAGCACATGCTTTCTGAACCAACTCAAGAGATTTACTCGGTAGGCACAACGCGCCGCAAGATTTTGTCGGATAGCGCTGAATAAGCACAAAGTCCTCACTCTATAGGTTCTTATTTTGAACACTTAATACTGTCCGCTTTCCTGGAGTTATTCACACATACCCTTGTACCGCATGATCTGCCGCGCGACCGAGTTGCTTCCAACAATCAGGATGGACATCAGCAGGTACACAGCACAAGTCCGCACATCTTCTGGATCCTTTCAGGTGTCAAAAACAGGTTTTAAATTAGCACAAACCATACATTAATCCTTATTACATGGGCAAAATAAATTTCTTATGCAGGACTAAGCATTATGAACAATAAATAGCACAAAAGACAGATGAGAACAAGAACATGAAAATGGGTCTAGCACTGACTCTCAACTGTAAATCAGCGCTAGATGGGTGCTTAGTCCAGGACTAAGCACCCATTTTATTAGTAAAAAGGAATTCCCGCTACCACAACAACTTTGAATGTGAAGGGCGTGCACGACCACAGAATGCTAAGGATCAGTCTTTTTTTTTTTTTTAGTATTTTATTACCATAGTAAGTTCTGTGCATTCTTATGTTCAATCAATGAAGAATTGCCCAGAGTTAATCCAGGGTTTTGCTACACTTTATATGAAGCACAGCATCCAGCAATGCTGTATGTTTTAAGCCTGTAGTTGCCAAATTGTTCACAACACAGCACAACCCATAACCTCTAACTTCCATTATCATCTTCCCCTCTAGTACAGGAGACATTCTCATAAAGTCACAGATGTGCTGCCATCTTCTCATGCTTCCTATGTCACATTATACCAGTGGTACCAGCTGTGAAATGGTGCATGCATACTAGATGCTTCACTTTTCAAAAGGCACAGTGCCCGCTGCTCCAGTTGGAAGAAGCACTTGTTTGTAGATATTGAGTTGTTGCACTTCAAAGGTGGGAGACCCAAACATGACATTCAAAATGTCAAATGCAAGGCAAGCTGCGAGACAGACAACAGAAAGAGCAATAGAATGGTTGTCAGTGCCCTGCAGTTGATTGCCTTTCGATGCCACATCTCATTCATATAACACTACTGCTTGGAGAAGAGCATCTACTCCCTTACCCAACCTGCAGGATCAGTCTTTGTTCTATGCCCTATCATAACCACCTTTGTACACTGGCATTTTCTTTGTTTCTATTCTTGGGCGCTGGATTCCATTGAGAGGACAATGGCAGCATACAGCTTACCGTAAAAAACCACAGAAGCGCCCACTTCATTCCAAGCACCCACTATTTTGGGAATCTCGCAAATTATATGTTGACCACCCAATTCGACCCATGTCTAGATTAACCCACTTTTCAGTAAAAATAGATAGGGCACTCCTTCAGCATTTTACTGTAGTCCGAAGAATGGACCTTTTTCAAGTAACGAGCATCGTCTGGGGGTACGTCTGCCAACTGCAAATGAAGGGCAGTCGAAAATGTCTCCCCCCGTCAGAACAGACTGGCATAATGCCATTGCATTGGCTTTCATTACTTTTTATGCACCATACTACTGAAGTTTAAAAACGAATCGTCAAAACAGACCAAATATGTGCCGACAATGTTCGTCGTGCCTTCTGAAAGTGCTGATGGCGGGAAGCAAGGCCAGGAAAGAGGATGTACGCATGTGCACGAGTTTACTTGAAAAAGGTCTACATTTTGTTTAAACAACGGCCTCAAACTAACTTGTTTAAAAATCCACAGTCTCCCGTAACATCACTAGGGCAGTTGAAAGAAGCTCACCTTTCGATTGCGCCAGGAGAGGCAGATGCTGAAGTCGCCGCCCTCAAAGTTGACCACTGAAGTGACGTAGCGGGCACCTTCGGGGCCGAGGGTGACCATGGCTGTGAGCATGCGCAGGGCCGCCTTGACGTGATTGGCCTTGGCCCGGCGGGAGAGCGACTGCTGCACCATCCGTCCATGCCGCTGCAGTACCTGCTGCACCGACAGCAAGGCCCTGGCCCCAAAGTGCGGGAAGTGCTCTGCCACCCGCGACAGGATGCGCTCCAGGCACTGGTACACCGGCACCAGCTGCGCAGGGACACGCCGGGAAGTTACGACCACCACCCAAGCAGAGTCCACAACCGTTCCTTAAAAGGAATACTCAAGTGGATTCTGAGATTGTCTATTTACCATCATAACTCAATCTATGAGCTCTAAGCATCCTAAAAAAACCGGAAATTACATTCAAGGGCAGCTGATTCTCCTATTAAAAATCCAATCAAAGATTGTGCCACGCCCCCCCTTTCTGTGCCGTGGTGCAGAAGAACACCAGGGGGTGCCACCTGACGGGAAGGCAGCAGGGGAGGGCACGTAGCAGCCAATCACGGGTGACAACTTCCCGGCAGACTAAATTTTCTGATATGCGCGCCTTCAAAAAATCAGTCTGCAGGGAAGCTTTTACTCGTGATTGGCTGTCGCGTGCCCTCCCTTGCTGCCTTCCCGTCTGGAGGCATTCCCTGGTGTTCTGCGCCACAGCACAGAAAGATCTTTGATTGGACTGTTAATAGAGAAATCGGCCGCTCTTGAATGTGATTTCGGGTTTTTTAAGATGCTTAGAGCTTGTAGATTGAGTTATGACAATAAATAGACAATCTCAAAATCCACTTGAGTGCCTCTTCAATGTTAAAACAAGCATCGTCATTAGGCGTTTGATCAGTTCCGGGCTTGGCTCTCTACATCTAAAAGCCAGATTTATTAAAAACTAAATATTTATTGTGAATTTTCATTGCATGTTTTTTAACCTGCTTTCACGGCTTCGTCTTTAGACTACCAGGCACTGAAAATCTGATTCGCTCGACGAAGCTGGTGAGCGAACATGCCGCGACAGATTTCTGTTCTAGGTGCTATAGGTGCTGTCAATTACGCAGAAGTATCCAATACAGCGGGAAGTCAGTAGGATCTCATGTATCCGTAATAAAGTGAAATTTGGCCAGCACAGTACAACTGGTCATAGGTCCGTAGTGTGCATCTCGCAGCAGTTTTTGAATGAACGCACACAGACACGTGTGTCCAATGGAAACTGGCAGAAGTGAGAATTAAACTAGTGAACTGAGCATCTGTTGTTAGTTTAGCCTGCATGTGCAACTGAGCTGCTGAGCATTAACGCACTCAAACGGATAATAATCCCTTTGGCTTCTAGTGTGCTCTCAATGATTCTTAGCAAAGCGTCAATTATGACATTACAGCTTCCCAAACAGCGTTTCCTGCTATAGATTTTTTAAAGAATTATAAGCCTTCCCAAGTTGTTACTCAAAGATACATACCCTCGAGCAGAACATTACTTAATCCGGCACTTTCAATGTACATTATTTATTTACTAATGCTGCACCCTCATCCGAGTCCAAGCAGGAATATACATTATAAAAAGACATCAAGAAAAACATTATGAACACAACTTGTGCCAGACTAAACGAGTTTTTCACTCCCCACTAAAGATTTCATACTTTTAGCACACATGATCGCAGGGTACATAAAAAAAATTAAGACATCCTGGTTAGGTTACCCTACAGTCAAACACTTTTATAACGAATGCCTCTACAACGAAAATGCCCGTTCAACAAAGTAAAATAAAGTCCCAGCCAATCTCCTATGTGCTCAATGAATGAATCAATCAACCTTTATTTAGTTTGAAAAGACAAAGTGGGGTGGCGAGAAGAAAGCAGTTTATACTGCTTGACGAGCCTCAACCACCCTTTACAAGTCAGCAGTGAAAGCACACATATAACACTGTGCAACATGATTACATATTATCACAGTATGCACTATACAAATTTTACTTTTACATAAATAAAGAGATTAGTTAACAAACAGCTGAAACAATAGTGAGTTACAGAAAATAGTTACGGAGAGTAGAAAAAGACATGGTTCAAAAGATCACACAAGGGAGAATTCGAAAATTTAGGCAAGATATAACCCAGCATAACAAAGCCATTATGTGTTCTGCACCTGGGCAATAAAATAACTTTCAGCATTTCCACTCAGGTGAAGGAAGACCAGTGAAGCTGTACTATGGTGGGACGACCTCAAGCACAACTTCTTGGATGACCTCAAGGACGACGCCTAGAGGACGATGTCTAAGACGACCTCAAGGACGACTTCTAGGACGACCTCAAGGACGACATCTAGGACGACCTCAAGAACAACGCCTAGGACAACGTCTAGAACAACCTCAAGGACAATGCCTAGGACAACCTCAAGGATGACGTCTACGACAACCTCAAGGACGACTTCTACGACGACCTCGAGGACAATGTCTAGACGTCCTCAAGGACGACTTCTAGGACGACCTCGATGACGATATCTAGGATGACCTTAAGGATGACTTCTAGGAAGACCTCGAGGACAACTTCTCGAATGACCTCAAGTGCAATATCTAGGACAACCTCAAGGACAACTCCTAAAACGACCTGGAGGACGATTTCTAGGACGACAGGTAGGGAAATTCAGCCTTTCCACTCTGATGAAAACCAGAGTAAAAAGGCCTGGAAAGGTTGCCGCCATCTATAAGCGACGGTGAAAACCAGACAACCGGCAAGCCGGTTGTCTGGTTGCCGCCGTCGGTCATAGATGGCGGTAGCTGTCCAAAGTTTTGTGTCTACATTTATTTGGTGACGGACACAAAACTGGGGAAACTTTTTGTTCCAGTTTCTTATGGGGTAAGAGGAGGTGCATATTCTACAAAACTTGAGAAATTGATCATTGTTCATAATTATTTCTTTTTGTAAAAACAGGCAAATCTATATTCAAATAAATTATTTACAGGCACAATTTTAAACTGTAAAAAAATCTGCCTATACTCCGTTTCACCTTACGTCCGGGCGCAGCGGATGCTACGAGCCACTGGAGCCAATCCAAGGCCATAAGAGTGTCACACGACCTTGGAGAGGGGACACAGCAACACGTGGAAAGCGTATCTCGGGCGAAATCCACAGTGCAAGGTTGGCTAGGATAGCCCATAGCATCCGCTGCATCAGGACGTAAGGTGAAACGGAGTTTAGTAGGGGAATCGTATAGGGTATTTGTAATAACAAGAAGCATTTTCTCTTGTAAGGTTATGAGCTTTTGCATATTAGATACTGCAGTATGCCCTCAAACAAGGAAACAATAGTTTAGGTATGAATAAAAGAGGCATAATACAGAGTCAGCTTTGCTTTCATAGGTAAAACATACTTATTACAAGAAGTAATTCCAGCTATTCTAGAGAGGGTGGTTTCAAAGCTCGTTTATATGGCCATCCCATGTTAATGTTGAAGAAAAAGTTACACCGAGGGATCTGAAGCTTTCCATGTACTCAATTACAGTATCATGTGTTTCCCTGACTACTACACCGAATTCCTGTTCAACAATTATCTGTTTATTGAAACAAATGCACGGCCCCACAAAGCAAAAACAACCAATATTATGAATTTTCTGGGTGAAGAGTAATAGATGTTATGTAAATTGTCGCTCTCAAGCAGTGTTGTGCCTGTTACCGAAAAAAAGTAACAAAATAGCGTTACTCGTTAGTTTGGTAAAAAGTAATGCGTTATCGAGCTACGTTACTCTTTTACAAACGTAACGATATACCATTACCGTTACTTTTCAAAAATAATCAAAGTTACTTTTCTGTTCGATTCTATTTTCTGTTCTATTTTTAATATACATTAATGATCTCTACCTCAACATCTCCTCTTCAATACCTTTGTTCGCCGACGACTGTGTAATTTATAGACCTATTAATTCAAACCACGATAATCAAATTTTGCAGAATGACCTCGCACTTATAACTCAGTGGTGCCACAAATGGCAAATGACTTTAAACTTTAATAAATGTAAATCTCTATCATTCACCCGCAGTTCACATGTTTCATCCTTTTCTTATCACCTTTCCACTATCCCAGTAGCTACCTATTCCTCATATAAATACCTAGGCGTTCACCTGACCTCTGATCTCTCATGGACTACTCACATAAATGCTGTCACTGCCGATGCTAACCGTACTCTCGGATTTCTTCGCCGTAACCTCAGACTAGCTACACCTTCAGTAAAACTACTAGCTTATACGACCTTGGTCAGATCTAAACTTGAATTTGCTTCATCCATATGGTCACCATGGCAATCATATCTAACTAACAACCTTGAATCCGTTCAAAACAGAGGTCTTCGTTTTATTTACTCTGACTACTCCCCATACACTAGCATATCAGGATTACGCAAATCAGCTAATCTTGACTTACTTTCTTTACGTCGAAGGGTGTCACGTCTCACTCTTCTTCACAAAATCTTTTACCACAACAACCATCTAAAAGATTCTCTACTATCACCTCCCTACCCTATTTTCCCTCGTTTTGACCACTCATGTAAACTGCGCTCAATTACTTCGTCATCTGTCTCTTATAAAATGTCGACTTTACCATCTGCTATTGACGATTGGAACTCATTACCTGACCTCATTGTAAACATGACTGACACTAACAAGTTTGCTGCAGCCGTTAACCTCTTTCTTTCTGAAATACAAGTATAGGTTACAGCGTGTTTTTTATTAACTATTTTTGTTGATGTTTTTATTGTGTTCACTCCCTTGTATAATGCCCCCTGGGGCCCTCAAGGAAAATAAATGATGATGATGATGAGTACATATGTTTGGCAGAGAAGTATGATAAGCCTCCTTAACAAGCTTGGATAAAGATAAAAATTTACAGAATGGTTTCATAGTGTTTTGATGTGCAAAGCAGCTTAATTTTCGGCATGCAGATTAGGCATTGAAACTGTAAATTACCTGATTCTGTCTCCTTTAGTTGATACATTTCATTCAGACCTGCTGGCCATGGCGACGGACTTTCGTTATTCATGCCCATGTCACGCGCAGAATGAGTCAGAGATGTTAGTCAATCGGCTTTTATAAACTACAGCATGCGAACGAGGACTGCTGGAACACAACCAGCTAACCAACACCCCTCATCTGTACGCCGGTTTTAGTAACAGTCCGGTTCATACTATTACCAGAGACTGATTTACTTCACTATCTGGAACAGGACACCGGTTATCAGCACACTGGCTATAATCACTTGCTGCCTCTTAAGGGGTATTCACACGAGGGAGAAATCCCGGGGATTTCTCCCCGGCACGTGCATCCCACGACGAAAACGTCAGGCTTTGCGATGTGCAAAAGCCTCGCGTTTTCGTCTCGTGATGCGCGCGTGCCGGGGAGAAATCCCCGGGATTTCTCCCTCGTGTGAATACCCCTTTACCAGCAGTAGCTCTTAATTTTTCAGTAAAGAAAAAAAAAAAAAAAAAGGTTTTGTGTTTGTAAGTTTTCTTTCCAGGTTTAAAACTTTTATTTTTATTTTTTTATCATGACCTTAGGGAATTATAGACTAATCAAGCGAAAGATTCTTCTGTGTACAAAAGTGGGACAGGAACTTTCAGGAGCAAGGGGGAGAGCGAGGGTAAAAATATTCCACAAAGGGTGTTTCCTTTTTTTCTTTTTTTGAAACTAGAGAAATGAGCAAATCGCTTCGCCACTAGTTGTCCACTGTTGTAAACGGATGTCTCTCCACGGCTTCCCCCCTCTCTCCTCTTCCCCCCCCCCCCCCCCCCCCCCCGATGTCCACTTCTGCTGCACAAAGCAGGGGGGGGGGGGGGGGGGGAAGAGGAGGGAGGGGAGGAGGCTGTAACGCAGTCGTTCGTTCAAGCCTTGTGGGTGGTGACACGATGAAAAAAAGAAAAAGGAGGATGAACGGAATTAGCTGGTAGCTGAAGGTTTGTTTCGCCTTCAAAAAATGAGTGTCTTTTTTTTTTCTTTTTTTTTAAACTTTACTGTGACGGATGCTGGTTCCGTGCAGCAATAAGCTGGTGCAGAATTTTGAGATAAGCTCGTGCAGGATTTCGCCAGTTTTGGTCAAAAGTAACGAGTAACGAAATTTGACAGCCGATACCGTAAAAAAGTAATGGAAATACTTTACTCGTCAGTCACTCAGAATACTAACGAGTATGTTACTGCGTTAGCGAAAAATGTAATGCGTTACCAGTAACGTCGTTACTAGTAACGTCGTTACTAGTAACGCGTTACCTCTAACACTGCTCTCAAGTGATGCGCAGAGAGAACAGAAATACTGCGGCAGCGGCGATGGTTGACACTACCGCCGTGCGGCCTCCGCCGCGTCCCTTCGTCGTCGCCACGCGACACATTCTCGGTTTTGGGTCCAAATAATTTGTTAGTGTGCAAGCTTATGCCTAGATGGTGCTGTGTGACTACCGTCAAATACCAAGGGAGCACCCACCCCACTTCCACTGGAAACCGAGTTAATCTAGGCATGGGCGCTTGTCCAGTCAAATCGGGTGCCTAACGTATAAGTTTCAGAATTCCCAAGTTTGAGAGATGTTAATAGTGGGCGCCTGAACGAAGTGGGCACTTCTGCAGTATTTTACGGTATGTTGCTGCATGCTTATGATGCTGCGTGACTACGTACAGGTGTAGGACAGGCCAAGCTGGATTTGGAGCAATTTTTGGAGCAGAAAAATCCGGATTTTGAAGCAGCTTAGGAGCAGAGAAACCTGCATATTGGAGCACTAAAGAATATTTTAAAAAAATTTATTTTGGAGCACCTTAGGAGTAACTGTGAAATTATTTTTCTAAGAAAGCATCTTAGCCAGTTGTACCACATTCAAGCGAGCAAACTAGGTTTGTACCACAAGTGTCGGAAAGTATTGAAAAGAATCATGTGATATACGTATGTGACATTGCACACAGAAAGATGTCTCATTTTAGGAACAAATTTCGATTAGAACTGAAGAGGGCACGACACAGCAACATAAATGTTACACGCTACATTGCATCATGCATCATACATCTATGATGTATGATGTAACGGTATGATGGCTAGGATGTATGAGGTGTGATCAAAAAGTTCCGAGAGTGATTTTGTAGCGTAAAAAGAAAGGGTAGCACAGTGATGCGCGCGCAGCAGTCGAAGGCAGGGACCTTTCTGCGTCATTATGCCAAAGGGTGTCACTCTGTGCACATTTGGAACTGCGCCACACGAGTTTGTTTGACCACATGCATGAGCATAATGGCAATCTCCCCACAGACTCCAAACCAAAGCGAGATCAAACATCAATTTTACGTCAAACTCGGCAAATCTAAAACACAGATTTCTGAGATGATTTAGAAGGCTTGTGCCAAAAAGCAGTGAGGTGTGCGAAGTGTTTTGAGTGGCACTCGCGCCTCAAGAATGGCAGGACGTCACTGAAGTCAAGAAAAGGTACACTGTAGCTACCGTAGAGCTGCCGGTGCCGCTGCGGCTGCCACGCCTACTCCTCCGAGAGCAGCACAGCCGCTTCGAACCTCCTTTGAATGATACGTGGTGGCGCAAGCTGCCACCCGATTTAGAAAAGGTCAAATTTACACAGACGGCGAACGCCTCATCGCTGCTTTGATTGGAGGCCGATGTCGGTGGTTTGGTGATCGTTGCGATTGGCATTTTGAAAAGTCAGTTAAGTTTGAAGCGAGGATGTCTGGACAGCGGGAAATTAGTTTTGCCAACTTTGCCAATGGCGGTACTATCGGTACAACCACTGGACCGGTGTCTTTAAACTGTGTCGTGCAGCGGTGAGTACACAAATATGTGCCGGTACGATTTACATTTACAAAAATATAAGTGGTAATCAAGCCCAAGATGCCTGGATTCTGCAGCGGGAGCTTTTGCCTCATATGCCCCGACCTGCAATGCACTAGCAGGCTCGGCCACCGTTCCCCCTTTTGATAAGTCAATTAACAGTGTACAAAACCTAGTTCCTGATGTCACTTATACTATATTTGGAGCTATACTTTTTCCTAAGACACCTTGAATGTCACGTAGGTATGTCAATATGTGATAGCAGAAATTCGCTTTCGCATGATTGATTTTTCGCGCTGAACTAACACAACGAAGTCACTTGTACTATGAAAAATTTCGCCAGCCCCGCAGAACTCGTTGTAAAGGCGTTCGACTGTACACTGAAATGTTATGCCTCACTGAACATGGCCACACTAGCAAAGATAGTTATATGTTCATAAACAACTTCAAATTTATTGTTGTGCATGCCACATATACTATGAAGTTTAAATTACAACAAAAATCCTTTGTGTGGAGATATAAAATGGCTCTACATTGTCCTATCATGTTAGCTAGAGCTCACATGGTTGTCAAACAAAATTGTACACTACAACATAACTCAGACACATGGCAACAAACACTAATAAGGTAAGGAAAAGAGTAAACATTCAATGTTTAAGACACCGAACGATCATGATTGTCATGACCTTCAAATACAATTACACTGCCCTCTCACGTACCGCAGCAGAGCTGGACTTTTGGTTTCCAATGAGAGCAGCAATGTCCTGGAAGTTTCCATTGCTCAGGTTGAGATACTGCTTGACAACGTCAGTGGCACTCTCTCCGTTTGTGAAGGAGTCGGCAGCCTGGACAAACCTGCTCACTTCTGTGTGAAACAAGAACAATTTAAGAGCACTTCAGAAGTATTAGAGGACCGCAGATTGTATACACATCCATACAAGTGGCAAAACTTGTATGGAACTAGGTGCTCAAACATTACTCAGTTACTGCAAATGACTTAATTTTCGCAAAAACTTAATTTTCGTGAACTATGCGACTTGAAAAATAGTATGAATATATATTACTCTGCACGGTAACGAACACAGGGCGTATCACTCCATATTGTGAAATTTTGTTCTTTTGCAATATTCACTGAACCGACACTTTCCAAAATTCACAAACTATTGAGCTTGCAAAAAATGAAGTTGTGTAGAAAAATTTACACCTGAAGCAAGCAGGCCTAAAAATAAATATGCTACAAGCTGCAAAAAAACACATTAAAACCAAAAAGAGAATCATGTAAAAGAATATATACAGATGTAAAAACCTAGAAAACTTTCTGTTTCGACATGTTCGCTCAATTTGTCAGTGACAAATCTGAAGGAAAGAAAAAGGCCAATGCAAGGCAGTAAAAGAGTGCCATCCTTAGAGGATCCTAGCACCCCAAGAAAATCTTTTTTTAAGTGTTAGAATTTGAAGACAAGAAACCACTGAATTAACTTTTTGCTTCAGTTGTGTATCTACTGACAAGAAAAAACTACCGTAAAATACCAAGCAAGCACCCACTCAAACTTTAGAGATAATCATGAAAAAATGAATGATGGACGCTTGTCCGGTCATCAATTCTACCTATCAATGTACTGTGCATATTTTCTCAGATTTTACAAATTTGGGTATGGGCGCTTAATGTGGTATGGGTGGATGCACAGTATTCTACGGTAAGTTAAACTGGAACCCAGGGAACCACTGCAAAGGAACGTCATGTCCAACTCCAAAGGTAATGTAGGGTGCTTTAATCACCCCAACCCCTAATCATTCTGAAAAGGATGAGCAGCGAGCGGTCGTGTATATATCATCTCATAATCATCATCACTAGACGTGGCACCGCGGGCCTCCATGGTACGGGCTGTCGCCTTTCCGCGGTGCCACGGCTCTCCTGAGCCAATAAAGATTACGATTACGATTACTCCTGCGTGATGCACATTAAAGACCCCAGGCCAGCCTATCCTTACGCTGACTGAACACGAATGCCTAATTTACTTTTTATTCAACAATTAGCATATGTATTGCAAGCAGGGATGGGCAAAATACATGCAAATATGTATCGAAATACAAATACAAAAATACTTCGTCAAAAATGTATTTAATTACAAATCTAATTACATTTCCAAAAAAGCATTTAATTACAAGATACAAATACAACAAATGTATTTGGTCTCCTCCAAATACTTTTCCAAATACATTCCTCAAAATTTGCGTCAGCTACTTCAGGGCACCTGCAACGGGTTTCTGGGTATCTCATGTTAGTTTTGCATCGCACACTCGGGAGTTAGTGTGCGAGGCTCTGGTAACGTAATAGAAATATAATCACAAAAAAATGTAATCTGCTTGGATGTAATAGGTGAAAAAAGTACAGAGCTTCAAGCAGCTTTTTTTTGTCGATGACATTTTGGTATAGACCAACAAAGAACCGAGGCGACCAGGACACACAGCACTAGCTAAAGAATTTTTATTGTTGCAACTCTAACCAGTTACGAAAATCTGGACGACCCGCCCATTTAGAATGTTCCAGGCAAAAATATGGATGGAAATCAGGCTAGAAAGCATCACAAGTTGTCACAGGCCAGTCTGCCTGTGAACGTCGATTTTGTGACTATTCTTGCCCTGGACGAGCACCGTAATCATAAAGTCACTAAACACTTGTTCTCGATTGAGACTCTGCATTCGGTGCAGAACGTAGTTTCCTTCCTGCTCTGGACAGTGACAATAAATTTGAGGAATGTATTTTTGCCCACAAAATTGTATTTAATCACAATTGTATTTGAAATGCCCATGTTTTAGCATTTAAATACACACGTCAAATACATTACTCAATTTGTAATTAAATACAAATGCAAAATACACAAAGTATTTGAAATATGTACCGGGTGAAACAAGGAGACGGTAGGCTCTTTAAATCGACCGGAAAATTTGGTTTCTTAACCTATCGCGCTACGACTTTGTGCAGCGTTGCCCACAGATGGTGCATTTTTTTCGTAAAATTTGCAAAGAGCGAACTTACCTGGGGAAAAAGTAAAGAAAGAAAAAGGCTTAGCTCCTATGGAAACGCAGCGACGCCACCGGTCTGCAATCAACACGGCGCCGTTTCGCACGATAGACAAGAGATGGCGCAAGCGGTCGCGACGCCAACTGCCGCCAACGAACGAGCAGACGACGCCGAGAACCGGCGTTTTTAGCAGACAAGGAACTGCAGTTGCTTGTTGTTACCGCGCCTGTTTTTGTTTCTGCAACTGTCGCCGTTTGCGGGACGCGCGCCGCTTTTGATTCGAAAAGATCGTCTGCTAAAAACGCTGGCTCTCGGCGCCGAATGCTCATTCGTTGGCGGCGTTCGTTGCGCCATCTCTTGTCTACCGTGCAAAACGGCGCCGTGTTGATTGCAGACCGGTGGCGTCGCTGCGTTTCCATAGGAGCTAAGCCTTTTTCTTTCTTTACTTTTTCCTCAGGTAAGTTCGCTCTTCGCAAATTTTACAAAAAAAATGCACCATCTGTGGGCGACGCTGCACAAAGTCGTAGCGCGATAGGTTAAGAAACCGAATTTTCCGGTCGATTTAAAGAGCCTACCGTCTCCTTGTTTCACCCGGTATTTCAAATACTTGTATTTGAAATACTGCCTATCCCTGATAGCAAGTTTTCCCTAAATTATGATATTTTCTAAGTTTCAGTGGTCATAAAAATTATGTGCTATGGACTCTATTATTTTTATTATTTAATGTTTGCCTCAGATAGCTCATTACCTCTAAAAAATTTAGTGTGATGTGTTGTCACTGCAGAGGACTGAGGAAAGGGGGGGGGGGGGGGGGGGGGGGGGGGGGGGGGAAGAATTTGAGCAGCCAGTTTGCAACAGGTGGTTTTTAAGCACAAAATTTCAGTTTTGAGCAGCAAATATGTTTGTTTTTGTTATAACTGACCTTTTATAGGCAATGCTTCTGGCAAAATCTAGGGCACATAAATGCCTAACTTTAGCTTGTCAGAGTCCACATGTTCTAATAAATTTAGGACTTAGTAGGTGTAGATTTTTATATGGATGCATAGTTATTTTTCTATTTAGAGTAAAGCTATACGCACTCCGGAGTGCGCTTCGGACGGAAATGGCTATACGCACTCCGCTTTTCTCGTATAAAAAGAGTGGACACAACGAGTTTCCTAAGCGGTGCCATGGCGTAGTGGTTAGGGTGTCCGCTTCATACGCAAGTGGACGCGGGTTCGATCCGCGGTGGGCTTACTTTTTTTTTTTTCTCTTTTTTTTTTTCTCAAACATTTTGTTTTGTTGAGGCATTTGGCGATATTTACGACATTTCCTTTTTTGCAATGAACAGTAAAAAAAAAAATCGAATGTTGTCGAGAAACTTTGCAGAACTAAATGGTATCGGACTCCCTTTCCGGAGGTGCGATCGGGGACAGCGGGGCTTGGATTGCCGGCTGGACGCCGCGAAGCGGCGTGTACTGGTTACGCTTAGTAATTAGCAGCCGATACTGTCGCCGCGAAGCGGCGTGAACGCAGGCGGGGGGCTGTGTTAACGAGCGCCCCAGTGATTCACGCGCCGTTCGAAAAGGGTGGCCCGAGCGGCATGATCTCTCGGAGGAGTGCGTATAGCCATTTCCGCGCGAAGCGCACTCCGGAGTGCGTATAGCTTTACTCTTCTATTTATTACAACAAAAAAAAAAAAAAAAGACTTTACAGGCCACTTTTTGCTACAGGGGAGAAGCCTTAGAACTAAAAAGGTGACAAAGATTTAGCACAGCAGGTCTGTTCATCAATTAGTGAACAGTATAGAGAATTATATAAATAATGGAAAGAACATAAAACACAGGGATGGACAAAGTCCCATATCGCTAACTGCTTCATATCCAGTGACACATGCGGGGACCTTTCAAAAGCAGCGCTTTACCTTTATAACGTGACTACGCGTGAAACTTGTTAGAGCCAGATCAAATATGTCAGTCGCAGTTTAGCAGCCATCAGTCCTGAACGTAATATAATGGGACATATCTGGGTGTATGCCGCAAACCTAAAAACACACACTACACCTAAAAAAAAATAATTTCAAAACGTGTTTACTAACAGATTTATTCCTTCGCCGTGCATGCACACGAAAAAAAAAAAAAAGAAGAAATCAATAGCATGAAAATATTCTACCTACGCATTAACTAGAAGATCCACCTGAGGCGCAAGATAGTTAAAAAATTACTGTCATTACCTTCTATGTGATTTCCCTCCTTTTCAAGATCTCTGACGAACTTGATGACAGTGAACGGGGCAGCATCGTCAACCTTCGGCCGCTTTTCCAACACGCTGTCGTTGACGTCGCCGTTCTGATCTTCCTTGTTCACTCCGTTTCCAGTATTCTTCCTCTTTCGATTCAGCATCTTAATTGTGCACGTCGACTGAAAGCTAACGAAATCACGCTGTTGTTCATAACATCACACACGTGCAGTCACCACGCTTCTTCAAGTCGACAAATCAAAGGGAGCCGCCATCTTGTTGCAATGTTTGCAGCAGACTCTTGTGACCCGTTGTTTCTGGCGCGTCCGGATCTGAAATAAATTGTTATGCGCCGAGAAACTAAAGGAGAGGAGGAGACAAAATCGCGGCGGGGGCAGCGGGGGTGTCCGAACGCCAAGCTCTGGTTGGAAGAATTAGTGGGTAGACCTAAACCTAAAGTGGGTAGGCCTCTGTCTCTACTGCACTCGTCGAACGCCTTCAAATGCGAGAGCCAAAGGGCCAAAGTAACGTTGGCGAGAGCCAAACGCCGGTCACCGGCGTTCTGCGTTCTAAAGCGTTCGACGAGTGTAGCGGAGACGAAGGTGGCTAGCTTTAGGTCTATCCACTAATCCTTCCAACCAGAGCTTGGCGTTATGACGCCCCCGCACGTTTTTGTCTCCTCTGATAGAAATCTCAATTTTTGCACGTCCGAAATTTTGTGGCTGTGATGGCAATCAGTTATTCGAATGATGTTTCATGGTGTTTCATTGACAGCACTGTTGTACTCACGCTCCTCAAAAAGAGGAACGAAAGCTAGTTCCTCGTTCCTTTCGATTTTTTGGAACGTATTCCCGTTACAAGTTCCATTTGTGAGGAAGGAACTCGTTCCCGTTATTCATTCCCTTTCGAATATAAAAATGGAATTTATTGTTAAATTTGTATCAAACAAAGATTTTCTTTTTCTTTATATTCCATTAAATGGAAACATACGAATTTGAATGCCCTGATATGGAAGGACACCAGGAGAAGAAAACAAGTGGAAACAAGGCTTCATTTGTTGATTTATTCATGTTTAAAAATATCAGTGTTTAACCGTATTCATCTTTGTAGTGGGTGATTCAGATGAGCAATATGTATTGTTAACCGACATTGCACGAGCGTTTGTAACAACCTCACACGTTTCAATCTAACAAAGTCACTTGTTCGAACTTAGCAACAGTTGCTTCTCGATGTTGCTGTCCTCAAGACGAGCAAGTGGAGAAGAGGGTAGGGCTTTTGGAAGGTCAGTCTAGAAAACTACCAGTCCTTCTTCGTGCAGGTCGGATTCGTTGTCCAATTTGAAGGTCGAGGAGAAGGGGAGAGGAAATAAAGGTTAATTTTTGTGAACATTGGTCACAAAATGTTCGGGATATAAGGCTGCGTTCTATGTCTGATAACCTGTTCTTTTAATGTAACTGTAATTTTTTTTTTTTTTTTTTTGCCTTATATTTTTAGGTGTATAAGGATTCGTGGAAGAAAGAAAGTAGCCGAGTTTGAGACGTTCCTCTTTCTGTGTCTTTCCCTTCTACCAAAATTTTTGCTTTTCGTACAGCAGTCTCGGGCACTGAAAAAAAGTCAGTGTCCACTAGCTCTCTTGCAACCGACTGTTACCAAATGAGGCCCCCCCAAAATAAACCCTAAGTAACAAAAATTTAACAGGATCGTCCTCTTCGTAAAGATAGTGTTTTTATACTTTTTAGAATTTCCTTCTTAGAAATAAAATAAAAATTACCCCATTAAACGAAAAAAAGAAATGCCATTCCTTTTTCTGTTTCCGTAAAAGTGTAACGAATTCCCGCTCCAGATTCACCAATGCAAAATGGAACGGCGACGTTCCTTTGCTCCTCCTAAAAGGAATTCGTTCCAGGAACGACAGCCCTCGGAATGACGTTTCGTACAACACTGAATGAGTTTGTTTCATCAAAGGACTCCTACATTCATTTCATCGACACAGCCCAGACCGCACCCTTTACGGCATTTCGTCAAAAGCGTCTTTTCGTGCACATCACTTCGGTTATCAACTTGCCTAGTCAACACCAGATGACTCCAGTCAAGAGGTCCTGGTGGAACCCATAATTTTTAAATAAATGTTTTCTGATCTAATCGTACCAAAAAAAAAAAGAAAAATTGTAAAATTTTTGGTTGCCACTTTTGATAAGGCCTGGTGCAAGCTCAGCCGTTCGGGCACTCGATTATAATAAACTTTCCCCGAGCCACCTGGATGAGTTTGCTTGACTTCCTGCATGCTTCCAGCAAACGAAATGAAACAAATGATCCAATTCACTTAGTAAAAAAAAATATGTTGTCGACAATGCATCATGTGTCTACAAAACATGTGTCCATGGGAAGTTGACCACGAAACATATGTTTTGTAGACAACTTTTCATGGACAGTGATGCTGATGACTCAAAAACTTTTCATGGACAGTGATGCTGATGACTCAAACATCCCAGCAAGGTAGGGTAATGAAAGGAACTACAAGACCAGAAGTTTGCAACAATGTTTATGAAATATTTATTTGAGGAAATCTACAGCTCAGCTAGAGGATCTGTCCCACTGCCTTAGGGCACACTTTCTGACTTCACATCTATTTTATTCGCAATAGCCATAATGGTACCTCTCTCTATATGCCCTTTCCATGTCTAAAGAGTTCCTCCTCAGCCGTCTTCCAACGGGCTCCAAGTCATTGTAGCACTTGGCAAAGACCTTGTCGACTGCTGCTCTGGCTTCTTGCTCCGTGATGCCCCTCACTGCAATCACGGACTGCACAGCTTTTCTCTTGACACACTCCTGAAATTACAAGGCCAAGGAATGGACCAGTTAATTCTGCATGCATTCATAAGATGCATGTCACAGTGAATAGTTGAGATGTTTCCACTGCCAATGCAATTTGATGGCCACTGTCATCTGCGGTCATCAAAGGATGCATCTCCAGCTACACTAACAATATGAGAAGACAAATCATTGAGTACCACAATCCAGATAATAATGATTTTTGCTAAAGGACCATTCAAACTCAGTATGTAACACAAGATGAAATAAAAATTTCCTATCAAGTATGCCACAGAGAGATCCTAAAATCAAAATCATATGCCCCTCACGGGGTGACATCACGGCTCTGGCCTAGAGGATTTTACGGCAACAGTGCGAGTATGATACTATTTTATTAAATATTTTTCACAATTTACAGAAATATCTACATAAGCCAAGTGCATGGGACACAGCACTCGTGGTACAAAGGGGAAAAAAGGTAATCTAAAGGCCCACCCAAACAGGATACTTCAAAAATCGTGAGGCGACACGACTCCGACATAAGTAATGCAGCGGTCTGCTTTTGTTCGTTTTTTTTCGCCGGGGGAAAGTTCTTCTTGTAGTTGGGCATCGTTTAAGATTGATATACTTTCTCGCTCAAGAATTTATTTCTCCGATTCTGCCGTACCAAACTTTATTTTAAGTCGCTTATAATCCCTTCCTAAGCTTTTCGTGCCTTCCTCATCTATTTCCATGTGTCCTAATGTGTTATACAATTTGCTAGACATTAGACAGTAATCAAATGTTGAGTGCGAATTGTTTCTCTCACACATTATTTTTCCGTCGTATATTACTTGGGCATTTACAAGCACTAGATCAAGAGCATCGCAGAATTCTTGTAGCATCTTCCCCGTAGGATCTGTATATCCGTCGAAGTCTTCTAAGTGTGCATTCATGTCTCCTAAGATAACTATTTCCCGATTAGTGCCAATTTCTCTAACATCTTTGGAAAGACACGTCAAGTGCTGTGCATTGTCCTCTCTTGAATCAGTTCCTGTTTTCAGACATACGAACAAAATGCTATGAGCGGGTCTAAACCTCAGATGTTACCTGAACCACATATGTTCTCTGCAGCTTTCCCTCACCCTTTACCAACCCTGTCCTTTCATTAGCGGTCCCAGTCCGTCGTCTCTCCGTTCCCCTTCACATCAAGTAGATCCCACCCAAAAATAACCTGCCAAGTAGGTGGTTCCTCCATATCTCGAAGATGCATCTCTGTCAATCCATACACTACAAAATCTTCATCATTTAATTGTTCTGCAATCTCCTCCCACTTCATTTTATTTCTTCCGCTCCCGAATATTTATAAATCCTATATTGAGCTGCTCCTTTTTCCTTCTTCTGTGAGGCTTCCTCCAAAGCCAGGTACCGGAGGGCTCTGCGGGCTCCTAAAAAAGCCTTTGCTATACCGCCCATCCTTCGCCCCACTTGCATCCCCGTCAGTTCTCCACAGTGGATGCCGTCTCGGCTAAAAGGGGGGGGTCGAACTCTCCTGGTATACCTCCCTGTTCACATTCCTGACCTCATATCCGTTCTTAAAGCTCATTTCTTGATGGTCCTGTTAGCCTCCTGGACTGTCCTGTCTGTACCTACTCCTAGGCCCCTGGCCTCCAGGACAATGTACATTACAATGTGCACCATCCCGGAGGTTATGATTCCAACTGCTTCACACCCTCCTCGATGTGTGTGGCCAGGTCCCTTCCCTTTCTAACTAGGACATCATTCAATCGCACATGTACCAAAAAAGGTTTTCCTTCCCCTTGCTCAGTCAACATTTCTACTGCAGTGTCCATCACATCCTTCATCCCCCTACCTAAGAGGACTGCAACCTTTACTCTCATCTCCCCTGACTCTGCTGGTGATACCCGGTGTGTACCTAGACACATTAGAGCTCCCTACCACCAACACTCTCTGGGGCCTACAAGCTGATGGCGCACTTCGCTGGTGCAAGGAAAGTTGCTGTTGAAAGAGCATCACTGCGTTGGAGGTGACTGACGGCTCAATTGTCTCATGGCTTATGGTCCTTCAAGGATGAAAATGGCACGTCCTCAGTGAAGCAACCAAAACTGAATACAGTATAGACCATTTACAACGTAACCGCTTATAGTGCAGGACCGGGTATAATGCGGCTTTTTTAAACTACCGGTTCGCCTCCCATAGAACTCCATGTATTTACATACCACTTAAAATGCAGGTGCGCGAAGGGAAATACCGGTTATAGTGCGGTTTTTGGAACAGCGCGCCGACTGCCGGCGAAGCGAGCACGCTTCCCTGTGCGACACTAGATAACGGCGCGAGCCGCAAGCGGCACTCGCAGGGCAAGGAGGTTGCTCAAAGAAGCGGGGAGAAGTGAAGAGAGAGGCTTCAGTTGCCATAGCGACGGAGGGACGCACGCACGTGTCATTCCCGTGTGTGCGTCCCTCCGCTGCGTTGGAAACAAACAACCGTAACGACAGACCAATCGCAGGTCAAGGAGACGCAAATTGAGGAGAAGTGTTCGCGCACGTTGCATGCCGGTCGCGGGCAGGCTGCTTCTATCCGCGAACATGGCGTCGGTTGTGATCGTCGACGTAGACGGCATGGTGGAAGCTCATCGTTCCGCGTAAAAGCACTATCCTCGACTGTGAATTTTCGTTGCGTGTCGCTATGATAACCCAGCACGTACTAGAAGGGAAGATCCACCTACTCGTGCGGCGATGTTGTGGCGGCACTCTCAAGACGGCAGAAACGCCCGTGTCGTCGTGTTTGTTTACTTCAACTACAGTGGTGCTTTCTAAGCATTTGTGTTTTCGAACGTCGCCCGGATTTCTTATTTGGAGCATTTCATGCCTGTGCTCAAGTTGAAGGTACTACTGGCGCGTACCGTATAAAGGATGCGAATTTGCACGCATTTTCATCGCCGGAGAGAAGTGATTAGGGTTAGCAATCCTGAACGCTCGCAACGTCCGTCCGCAACCCGCAACGCCGTTAAAAGGCTGCGCCAGGCAAAAGTCACTCATTTCTTTCAAAATGTGTGACACACTTGAGAGAAAAGTGTACTAGTCTGGTGAAATAAAAACTTTCCTCAAACTAAGCTTTATTTTTCATCTACCATAAAATAAATTCTTTTACAAATGTATTTGGCCTGAAAAATTGATGTTTTGGTTATAGCGCGGTACCACTTGTAGTGCGGATTCCCGCGACATATGTTATATGCGGTCTACACTGTAGTTGTAGACGGACAAGATGTTGTTTCTGGTGCCACGAAATGCGACAAAGTGGCTGTTGTAATCATGCGCGATTAGCATGTAGCTTTTAACCAGGGTGTCAAACCGAACCCAAACTGCAAATTGGAGCAAAATCAATATTTTTAGCTAAACCGGAAGAAAAATGTAATCGAAATCAAACATTTTATATTGAACCCGAACCGGAAGGGAACCGTAATCTGATTTGGCGGTTACCGGTTCAGTGGAAACGGTTCGGCGCAATAAAATGCAAGTCAATTGAATATTCGCGACGGTGGTGTCGGCGGCTCAGTTTTAACTAAACAAACTGCGGCAAAGACATGGAAACAGCCCAACAACAATGATACAAATAAGCATATTTTATGTCGTGCAACAGAAATTGACCTCGGCGAGTCAGCGTGGAGGCACACACTTCTATACATAGTTTCACGTTACGATGGACTGCAGAGGACGTTACAAGTCACCGGATCCAATTCAGGGCTCGGAAGGTGTCACATGCTTTTCCGGTTGGGTGGAGTGACGCGGGAAGCGTGAAGTCACGTGACAAGCTACGAACTATGGATTGGCTCGTTGCGTCTAACGCGGTACATTGTAAGGGAAACCGGAGTATATCCGACTATGGCGAGCGGCCTAAGAGCTATTCTTTTTGTGTTATGTGTGTATTTTCTTTTCTTGCTTCTAAGCAATATTCGTTGAGGAAGGAGAATGCAAACAAAGACATCAAAATATAAGCAAAAAGTTGACGGCTGCCGGCGGGTTTGTTCCGCGGTGGCAAAATCTGGAGGCGCCAAGAGATGAAGCCACGACGAGCGGGACACCGCCACGCCAGTCACCAGGACGCCAGTCGCCCAGAGCCCTAAGCGCTGCTAGAAGAAAATTAATCTTTGTGTGTGTGCGCTTTCTAGAGATAGCAAGTCGCCCATTGTCTTTTTATGTCCTTTTTTTTATTATTTTAGTCGTCTTTCGACTGGCCTTCGCTGTCTTTCTTCTCTTCAACTCAGTAGCTTCAGCAAGTCAATCGGGCGTGCGGTGCGGGTAGTTTGACATTTCAATCTGGATGAGCATTGTACCGGCATGCAGTCATACCAGTACTGCATGATGCGCGTTAAAGACCCCGAGCTAGCAGTCATACTGCACTGGCTAAATTTCTCATCTACAGTGGGTAACAATGTTGCCATACCCTGGCAAACTAAACTTCCACTGCTAGACAACCAACGACTAGATTGTATTTTGTGGGTAGTTTGCGAGTATGGTGCGTGCTATCATCACAGTGTCACTGTGCGTGCCGGCTGATTGACCTCACATGTGAGTATTGTACTTAGGTACAATTTCCAAGCCCCTATAACCACAAAATTTTCATAGAATGGTGTTTGAGTTAAATACTGTAAACGACTTATTTTTCGCGGGCTCAATATTTCGCGATTTAGGTCAAAGTTGAAGTTATGGAATAATTTGCGGGTTCTAATTTTTGCGACGTGGTGGGATCTCAAGATAGATCTCAACGTGTTTACATTTTACCGGAATTGTTTGCGGGACTTATTTCTCGCAAATTGTAGGCGATTTGCGAAATTAGCGAAAATTAGGTCCTTGCAAAAATTAAGTCGTTTACAGTATTCAAGCTCACAAAACGAAATTATGTACATATTTGTTTTGCTCTCATTGTTTCCGCAGACCTAATATTTTTAATGCTGATGACGCCATGTTCAACTCGCCATTTCCTCTTAAAAGGGCTATGAAATTATTTTTTAACTTGTTTTTCCTTGGCTTTCCTCAACTCAAAATCGAAATCAGAAATCATGCGCTTGTCAGGTGCTTGGGCACCTGCACAATGATACCAAGCTTCCACTGTCCTTTCTAAGTACACCATAAAACTTGTCATTCGCAAGCAATGGTAAGTGCCGTCACGGCACTCATTGGCCACGAATGTGAATTCAAATATTTCATCGTTGGATTGATTGCTGACGAGAACATTATGTCCGAGTGACGCAGTGCTCGTGTCCAATGCATGAGCTAGGGTAGGCTGACGTCCTTTGGGTTCCGTGGATGTATCACAGTGAAAATTTGTAAAACTTTCGAAGGAAAGAAGGTACGAAATAGTCCGCTATATTCTCGAGCTTTCGTAGCAAAAAGCAGGCTTTTGACTTTCTACCCTCTTTCTTTTGGCCCACTATACTTCGTCTAAACTTAGCATAGATAAAGCCTTGGTGACTGCACGAGCGCTCGTGCTGAGAGCGCTTTAGTCAAGGCTGCCAAGGATACTTCGCTCGCGCTTGCACAGCCTTTGCAGCTAGTCCATGCTAAAGTGAAACAGAGTATAAACGATATAGCAATTAGTAAGAGTCCAATCTAAAATTATTTATCCCAGCCCCCAATTGATTTCATGACCCCCTTAAAGGGGAACTCTGGCGACTTTTTGAGCAACTCCAACTAACTATATTTTTGAAATCGCTGTCCTTTACTCTTTCTAAAATGTTATTTTGTATCGCGAAATTCAGAATAGTTATTGTGAAATCGGCAAATGAAAATGACGCCAAAACGAAGATTTGAATATAACCGCGCTTTTTATTGCCGTGACGTCACGAATGTGCCGGCTTGCGGTTCGAGCGGGCAGTCTAAAAATGAACTATGCCGAGCATTTGTATCGTGCTGCTGCGTGGGAGCTGGAGCGACTTTCCAAAGCATTCATTTGACACCATAAAACTGCTTGTAATCAGTTGAAAACAAAGTCTACAGCCCAAAGAGTGAACCCCTGCACACTCATGACATCACTTTTTCAATGTTGCCAGTAGAGCTTTTCACTTTGGAAAACACGATGAGGACCAAAATTGTAAATTCTGTAACTTCGCGAAAAAAAGTTATTTTGTCCAAATATTTGGGTTACTAGTTCAGCGATGTTTGTTGGTGTTTTTAGCAAGTTTTTAGGCAAATCGGGGACTATGAAGAAAACGGCGGAGTACCCTTTTAAAAAGGTCATGAAACAATATTGGGTTGGAATGTTCACGACTTTGCAGAGGCGTACTGGTCCTAGTCTGGCCCAAGTACAGTGCAATCCACTTATAACGATAACGAGAAAACCTGAAAATTCAATCGTTATATCCGATTATTGTTGTATCTGGACTAGAAACTGAGCATTTCTAGCCTAGAAACTGATCATTATAAGCAGTACATTGTTATACGTGGTATCATTACAAGTGGATTGCACTGTATACTCGCACAGACCGCCACTGATTCAGAGGCTTCTTTGTTGCGGCGAAATTGCAAGAATAAAAGGAGACTACAGTAAAACCTCGTTATAACAAAATGGGATATAACAAGCAATCATAATTCCCCTTGCTTGCTAATATTGGGAAGAAATGGACATTGGCTATAGCAAACTAATGGTTATAACGAAATAATTACGACCGCTCCTTCAACTTTGTTATAACGAGGTTTTACTGTACTTTTTTCAGTCTTGCATTCGCAAAGGTTGACGACGTAATTGTGGGATCAAAACCACCCGCCTGACGACAGTCGAGCGTGCCTCATGGATTGGACACGAGAATCGTGTAAGCACTCAACTTCGACTTGTAACAATCAATGACTCGGCGGACGCTCGGGTAGTGGCTCGTGTCCAACCACTGCAGTGATGAGAATAGCCGAAGTCTTGCAATGCCTGGTGCTCAGCGCGCGCTTTCTACTTTGCCAGCCCCAACGCGTGGCTATGATTAACGTTGGCAGCATAGGATAGACACCAGGCCAAGTGGCTGAACGATACTCATGTTTCTCTCATTTTTTTTGGCAACTGCCATTGACTAGAAAGAAAAACTAAGGCAAGTTCATTCAGTTGTTAACAGTAAGGAGTGATTCTAAGTAGTATTCAGCAAAAGTAGAAAAATAGTTTCATGGCCCCTTTAAGAATAGAAAGCTGGGGATTTTTTTTAGAACTGGTTTTAACTGGTTTGCACACGGTGGCACCGGTAACCAAACCTTTATTTCAAAAGCATCACTGAACCAGAACAAAATGCAAAGCTACTGAACCCAAACCCAAACCAAACTGGAACAATGACCGGTTTGAGTCCCTGCTTTTAACCCAGCCGATCTTCTAGTGTTTGTGTGGAACACAAGGAATTGAACTGAATAAAATAAGATATAGCAAGGAACGTATAAGGCCTTATCAAACAAACAACACGCTAACCATGTACCTGTGGAGGGTATACGGTTTGTTCGCAAAGAAAATGGGTGGTTTTAATTTTTGGCGTCTGTTGCGACTCGTAAGCCCTTTACACTTGATTGCGCAATCAATGTCTGAAGTGACACCAAGTGCCACGAAGCACTTTGTGCGACCACCCTTTGGCTTAGTAGAATGGGTGCTTTGAAGAGGTTTTTGCACACTTTTGCAGTCATCTCCACATTTGATGATGTCAGTAGCTTTATGTTTTTTGTTTTTTTGTTTTTCTTTAATAACACAGTGGCTGTCAATGGCCATTCTTTGCATGTGTAGGAACTAGAAGAGTGGAATGGTGGGGTTCAGCCATTCCAGGAGTGGGAATGGGCCCAGTGTCTACATTCCAAGGAGTTGAAAGGAATGGAATTGTAGGAAACTCTAATTCCCCGGAATGGAAATGAAATGGGGATGCCCATTCCAAACACTCCTATTTAGTAAAGTGTACGTGCACACGCATCAGAGACTTTGAGCACCTGGCATCTCGCCACACTACAAAGAACTTGAAACAAAATTATAATGAAATTAACCAATGATTAGAGTAAGGAAAGGGAAATGAAAAGAAGGGTCTTTTCGTAAGTCAGAAAGAAACCCTCTGGTGAGTCTAAGACTGGCAGCAAGCATATCGCGTAGCTTCTCAAGGGCCCGAAAGAACCAAATCTCGTAACGAAATGGTGACTGCTGGTCCGAAGCTTTCTGGGAGGCTTAGTGCACGACCGCGTGAAAGAATACATACCCCGTGAGTCTTTGCTATGTTGAAAGGCGAAGCAGATCCTTCCAGGAAGGCACTCATAAACGAACAGTGGAACAGGTTTGCCGCTCGTATCTGCAGTAAATATAAAATAGCACCGTCAGGAATCGAGCTTTGGAAAAAGTTGCAGGAAGAAAAGTCTTCCAAGAAACAAGTGTACAAGTCCGTTCGTACACTTGCGTTTGCTTAGGACCGAGTTTGTGCGGTCTCTCACAACGAGAGAGCACACTGGCCTGCTGGTGCCATCTATGAAGCAACCCTGGAACTGCATTTCATTGGAGCGAAGGATTTGCGGTATTTGTGAGATTGAATGTACATACCATCTGTAAGAAATGGTCGTTTAAAACTATGTCAAAAGTTTTCCGAGCAAAAAAAAAAAGAAAGGATGATGTGCGAAAAATAATGGGAGTGGAGTGGAAGGAACGTTTAGTGAACTTTGGTGGGGCCAGAAAATAGGAAATAGACGGAAGTGCAGTCCGCAGCTACTTGACAGATTGCACCAGCCTGTTCTCTCGCCGCAATCACAAGCAGTCACAAGTCTGTGAAGCAGCCTTGAGGAGGAAAAAATTACTACCTCCGTGCATGCCAGGTGGTCGATGTTCTTGAGGTCCATCTTTGCACGGCACTGATCAAACATGTGCAGCAGCTCGTGGGCCAAGATTCCTTGCACCATGCCTCTCCTCCTGGCGCTGTTCTGGCACACCACCACTTGGTTGAGCTCAGGGTCGTAGCCACCGGTCACGGCCTTGTCGCACGGTTCGCAGCAAACGTTGCGGCGAATGTTCACCTCGCTGTTGGCAAACCATAATGTCAGACATGAAAGCTCCAGCGTGCACTCTTTTGGAGTCTATTTAAGACGATGGGATCTTGACCAACGAAAAGGGCTCTGTCGTGTAACAAAACTTCTTTGTGCAACAAAAAAAAAATGTTACATTTTATTAGAACAGAATTTAAGAAGCTCGGTAAAGATTAAAGAAATGTTTTCTTCGAAGAGAAAAAACATATGATGTGCCCACTCATTTCTGAATTGCTACAAACTTACTAAACTTATTAATAGTAAACAATCTAGGCAGATTCAATTTAAAAAATAAAAAAAGGCTTGCGTCTGAGTTTAGAGTAACAAAATGAGAATATCAGACACTTGAGGTCAACCTCCACCTTCAGTGTGGCAGAAATTACAAGAGTCCTCTACGCTGCATCGTGAATTAGGCTTTTTGAGATTTTTTTTTCAACGTAGCATGGTCAAGCACAGATTGTGTGTCACTTAGTACTCGTCACAGTCGTCAAACTGAGCTTTTGGATATTTTAAATGTTTGGCACAACTATATCACTGTTCATCGAGATGACAAACCAAAACCTGCCAATGTTAGAGTGTATGGTTCAAGGAGAAAAAAACATCAAATTTTGGGGCTGCAGCTACTTCTTACTCCAATGTGTATGGCATCAGCATAATGTGTGTGGCTTTAGCGCACGAAACACAGTTAGTTCCAGGGGCCACATGACTGCCGCTGTAGTCGCACTCCCTTGTACGAAAGAGGCCTCCTTCAGACGGCGCAACTTTTCCAGCAATTTTGGTGTTGCTGGTGAGTTGTTCCCTAGCTTGCCCTAGCGCAACACGAATTGCTTGGATCGCGTCCAGCTCGAAAAGGGCGAGCAACTCGGACAATTCGGAGATGTTTGAAGCGGCAGCAGCCAATCAGGGACGCAATACTTCCACAGGACACCCTGTGCCGGTGATGATGACAACTAAAGACATGGTTCTGGATTGAAATTGATTGTTTTTTGGGAATAAACCATTTTAGTAAGATCAGTTAGGCCCGCTTCAGACGGGGCAACTTTTCCAGCAATTTCGGGGTTGCTGGCGGGTTGTTCCCTACCTTTCCCTAGATCGACACAAATTGCTAAGATCAGGTCCGGCTCGAACGAGCGAGCGACTCGGAGCAATTTCAAGACGTTTGAAACGGCTGCAACCAATCAAGGACGCAATATTTTCACGTGATACCCCTGTGGTGGTGATGATGACAGCTATAAACTTGGTCCTGGTTTGAAATTAATTGTTTTAGGAAATAAACCTTTTCAGAAAGATGAGTTAGTATTCTCAACACCATTCAAAGATATAAAAACACCTTTTTAGCGCGTAGCTGTGCGTCTAAATAGTGTAAGAAAAATAAAATTTCATGATGATGACAGCAAGTCGGAGCAATTCGGTTGCTGCGTGTGAACGCGGGCGGCCCGTGTTGCTGGAGTTGCTACGTCAAGTTGCTGGGCGAAATTGCCCGGTCTGAAGCGGGCCTTAGCATTCTCAATGCCATTTAAATGTATAAAACATGCTTATAGCACGTAACTGGGTGTATAAGTAGTGCAAAAAAAATTTTAAAAATTGAATGATGATGATGGCAGATTGCAGCAATTGGTTGCTTCAAGTGAATGCGGGCGGCCCGTGTTGCTACGTCAAGTTGCTGGGAGAAATTGCCCCGTCTGAAGCGGGCCTTAGCATTCTCAATGCCATTTAAAAGTATAAAACATGCTTATAGTGCGTAACTGGGTGTATAAGTAGTGCAAAAATTATTTAAAAAATTGAATGATGATGATGGCAGATTGCAGCAATTGGTTGCTTCAAGTGAATACGGGCGGCCCATGTTGCTACGTCAAGTTGCTGGGCGAAATTGCCCAGTCTGAAGCGGGCCTTAGCATTCTCAATGCCATTTAAACGTATAAAACATGCTCATAGCGCATAACTGGGTGTATAAGTAGTGCAAAAAAAATTTAAAAAATTGAATGATGATGATGGCAGATTGCAGCAATTGGTTGCTTCAAGTGAATGCGAGCGGCCCGTGTTGCTACGTCAAGTTGCTGGGAGAAATCGCCCTGTCTGAAGCGGGCCTTAGGCCCATATGAGACGGGGCAATTTTTCCAGCAATTTCGGTGTTGCTGGCAAATTGTTCCCTAACTTTCCCTAGATCCTCGCGCTGCAACACGAATTACAGGCATCGAGTTCGGCTCAAAATGGACGAGCAACTCGGACAACTAGGAGACATTTGAGGGACGCAATATTTTTATGTGACACCCCTGGGGTGGTGATGATGACAACTAAAGTTTTGGTTCTGGTTTGAAATGGATTGTTTTTGGGGATAAATCGTTTCAGAAAGATGAGTTAGTATTCTCAAAGCCATTTAAAGACAAAAATATGTTTATAGCACAAGACTAGATGTCTAAATAGGCAAGAAAATTACAATTTAATAATGATGACGGCAAATTGCAGCAATTCGGTTGCTGCGTGTGAATGCGGGCGGCTCGTTTTGCTGGTGTTGTGACGACGAGTTGCTGGGAGAAATTGCCCTGTCAGAAGCAGGCCTTACGTCCCGAGGTTCCAGCTCGGAGTAATCAAAAGAGGAATGGCCAAGTGAAAATAATGTGATAATAAATAGTTTACAGTGTCTTGGCATGTTCAACGCCGTGTTTCATGATTAATGATGCCATATGCATTATCGACAGTAAAAAAAAAATGCAACTTAACAATATGATGTCTCTTCTCTGATGGTTCAGATAAGGACGGACATGGGCAGAACCAAAGGTTATTCGGTTATTCGCAACTCCAGGCTCATGCATTTAATCGCCTTTCCTCCGATTAACAATTCGGTCAGAGAATTAAAAAGTGAAGAAAACATTTTCTGAACAAAAATATCATGTTTGAAGAAGAAAGCATGACCGAGCCTCGAGACGTTGAAATGCCTGGCACCTCTCCGAGGACTATTTTTAAGATTTCTCAAAATCTTTCTTACTGGACAACATGGAAATTCCAACACAACTGTAAAGAACTACACAGGTCAATCATACCCTCTAGCCTCGAAAACATTAAAAGAAAGCAATGTATGAGCGATGCTACTTTTAAAAACACAACAAATAGGTTGAAACAAAAACAGAATATGTACAGTCAGGAAAGAAGTTATTAACTCCATGAAAGTGATTGTTTTTTTTCCAAAGAGAACTTGACTCATGGCTTGCGCTCAAACTAGTGCCGACATCACGGGCACACCCATGTGAAGCAAGCGAGGGGAGGGGGAGCACATCAACGCAAACAAACTACTGTTATCATCTCTGTCTGAGTTGCAGGTGTCTGAGGGAAAGGAAAGAAGGATTCACAAAATCACAAACGAAAAGCCCTTAATAAAAAAAAAAAAAGTCAACAGTGGACAAATAAAAACCTAAAGTGGCAAAGCACTGTCCAAAAAACGAGGCCATTTTTTTCTTAGCTCATCCTCATACGAGTGATTGTCGCACTTGAAATCCTCTCCCTCTTTTATCTGCACAACGGTGACACAGACAGAAGTGGTAACAGCGGTTTGTCTACGTTGATGGGTTTCTCCCTAGCTGCTTCGCGTAGACAAGTCCATGACATCAGGCCTGGTTCGAGCGCAAGCCACCAGTCAAACACTTTTCAAAAAACAAAAAGCCCGCTCACGCGAAGTGATTAATTTCTTGCTCGATTGCACCTACACATGGAAAGGCCAAAACATTAAATTAATGCCCTTGGTCAAACACTGGTAAGGAGACTGAACCGTTTATCACCATAATGTGAAAGCACATGCACACACACATACATAATGATGATGTCAACAAGTTATTAGCACCACACAACATGGGTACGGGCCTGCAGCATCCTGTGGTGACCCGACTCTCCAGAGTTAAACAAAGAATACAGGAATGCTGCAAAAACAGAACCTTACCATCCTGCACTCTTCAATGCACTTAACATCAGCTTGACCAGGGGACCTGAAGGAAAAAGTCATGTGATATAACATTACTAGAAAAGAAACATTATTGCCATATGTAATCTATACTGCTCAGATTGAGCTGCGAAGTGTACTACTGCCACTAACCCCCACTCCCCTCTGTAATGCCAATGGCCTTGAGGGTATTTTAAATAAATAAATAAATAAATAAATATTGTTCATGAAACGGCAAGGTCAGTTCCGTTCATTGCGAGACACTGCAAGCCTTGCGTCATCACAAAGTCAAGTTTTATTTGGTGATCCAATACTATGGTATTCGAGCAGTCAGCAAAAATCTATTCTCTTCAGACAAAAACGAAAGAGTTTAAACAAACATCTTTCTTTTCTTTTTTTTTTTAATGTGCCATGTCTCATTTTTATTGCTAGAAACAATCAGTATGGCGTGGACGCTGGCCTGGGTAGGTCGTAACTCGATTAAACAAGTCGTTAGTTGTTTATACAGCAGGAGGTTAGTCTGTTAGAAACATGGTGACATTGTCACCCACTACGATGAGAAATGTAGCCAGTGCAGTGCAGCCGCTAGCCTGGGGTCTCTAACGTGCAACGCGCAGCGATACATGAGCGCAAGCCAGTACGATGCTCATCCAGATCGAAACAGGTAGGGGTAGGGTTTGAACCCAGGATTCCTGGGCACTGCAGGGGTTGGTGGCCGAGTAACTAGCACGCACCAGCTTGGAGCACGTAGAGCAAAAGCTCGTGACTCCGTACATATACTTATAAATCCCCGAGACAAAAGAACAAATCAAGAAAAAAAAAAAGAGGGAATACAACGACGTCTAAAAACTCAGCCAGTGTTGTCCCTTTTTCCTTCTCTTCGTTTGTGTCTTTGGCTCGGGGTTTATGAGCCTGATCAATCACCAGCTAGCCTGCGCCATTACCCTTCCTGGGATACTTAAAGGAGCTATGCAACAATTTTAATGTTGAAAGAATTGGGATCTTCTACTTTGGACATTGTTCATCTTGTCACAAAGGACAGAAAACACTTCCTTTGAGATGTTACGATTTCGTCGCGTAATTGTGAGGCACAAAATAGAATATTCCTCGACCTGCAGCCACGAGCGGCAGCCATGAGAAATACGGAACATGACGTCAATGGGGGTCTTGTAGAAAGATAGCAAGTTGTGCGAATACCTGCTCGATAAAAGGTAACTTCTCTATAAATCTTGTCCTTCCAACATAAATATAAACGAGTCAAAAACCTGGTGTCATCGAAAAAACTTTTATTATACGGAGTTTTAGTACCGCCATCTATCCTAGGTCCACAAAACCGTCAGCTCTAACTGCTACCGCGAACAGCCGCCGGAAGCCGGAGAGGAAGGGGGACAGAGCCGGATGGGTATGGCCGGACCCGGATGAGACTTTCCTCCTTTCACCACATTGTTCATGCCGTGCCCGCTAGCACGTGGTCACGCGGTCGCGAACGGATGAGTTCTTGCTGCTACCTGATGGCTCTAGAGAGAGAGCTTCACCGGAACCCCACATGAACCCCATTGACGTCACAGCGCACGTGACTCGGAAGATGGTGAAGGAGTTGAGAGGTGCCAAAAACCTCTATCTTTGTCCATTTTTAAAATAAAAACTAGAACATGCAGGCAAAAGCGGTTTTTTGTTCTTTAGTTCAGAAAGGTTGAGACACCAACTCCCAAATCATTTAAGCAAAGCACTGAAACTGTTGCACAACTCCTTTAAAAACAAGACAGAGAGAGAGAGAGAGCTATTCGAAGCATGGAATATAACACTGGCAGGAGAGGAAAGCTGAGTAAGTGCACCGTCGGTGCACATTACCGACAAGGAATTCGCCTTCTTATGCGGGGAGGGCGATTGTTTTTATAAAGAACTGTGTGTTTTCAATAAAATTTTCAGCTGTACACAGTGCTCTGTGCTGTCTTGTCTTCATTGTTCCCGTTTTTCTGATGCGCTTTCATCTGAATGAATATGATTCATGAACCAACTAGCCCTATTAGCCATTTTGCTGGTAACTCCGCCCGGTTCTCGTCCCGTGGAAGATTACCGTTGCGGGACACTGCAACCATGCCACGACGGCTACGACATATTGGAGAAACTAGGGGTACAAAAGTGTGAGCACGTCATTTCGACCGTTATGAATCATACTTACCGCGCAAAGTGGAACGGTATATTCCGTGATAAAGACGAAAAGCAAAGAATGAGCGATAAAAGGGACGACAATGTATGTCTCATCGCGGAAGATCATGTTACATTTAACACAAGATTCAAGGCAGTCTCAGGTTGGGGGATGTTCACGAACCACTAGCACGGCTCCGCAGAAGCATGGCATTTCTTCAGGTATGTACGTGCCACCTGCCATCGCGTCGTACGTAGCGAGCTGCGAGGCACAACTTGGCCACTCACTGTTTTCGAAGCATTTCTGGACGTTTCTTTCGCACCAGAAGTGATCCACGGAGTCTCTGCCTTCCCCGAGAACGGCTACTTTGAGCAAACTCTCTTGCATCTTGCCGCCCCGTCGCTCGGGGTAGTACTGAAAGCCCGAGTCAGTACGCGTTTCGGCTTTAGGTGCTCCGTTGTCGGAGTCCTTGGTTTTTTCTCCTGGAATAAACATGGCGTTCGCTCGATTACGTTGAAAGGCGTTAAATGTTAAACTGTTCCCGGCTCTTTGCCAGTGTCCGCGGCCATCACCACAAAATGGAAGTCGCCATTTTTTAGGTCGTAAAATTCCCTAACCAATGTGCCCCTACGGCAACTCGTTGCCCTACGGTTTAAAAAAAACCAGACATGCCCATAATACTGACGACATTATGTTTAAAGCTTAAAAATTTATTTACATATCATAATATAGAAACTTAGTGTCAATTATGTTTGTATTCAAGCTATGTAAATTTTATGCTTCGCGTTGGCGCCACGAAAAATTCCCTAAAGATTCCCTGCGGTTACGCTGGCGCTCCCTGGCGGTAATAGGTGTTTATGTAACAATACCAATTTTATCATCTGCTCGCAATACTCGGTTTAAATTTTATTTTAAATCATTCTTTTGATTATTCAGGTGCTCACAGTCTGGATATTTTACGCTTTCGGAACGAGGCATCGGCATCAGCTGCGTGCTGCGTGCGCCTCCGACGTTTCCGACTATCCGCTGGACTATCCGTCAGTCGACATGGCTGCGGTGATGGATACAAATTACCGCGACGTCAACTCTTCGTCTGATCTGGAAAACTGGATGGCCAACCTGCCCGAACAACTCCACAGCGTACCTCTAAACTACCTAACAATACCAGGTAAGACTCGTTACCTTGAAGAGTCGAATGGCACTGTTTGGGGCGAAGTTGATTTGCTATTCCCAGTCGGACGTAAAGAAACTGTCGAAATCTCATTACAGTTTCACATCTAATATCCAGTTTTTGTCAGTCTGATCAACTCCTACTAGTTTAACTACGTGTTAAAAATGTCGTCGATTATGCGGGTATTTCCGATTTCATTTTGTTGCTGTAGCTTCCTCGTAGGCCTCTAATGATCGAGCTTTGTGACAGCCCCTCCCATCTAGCGTTCCGAGCATGGGCGGTGTTGCTACAGCGTCGATTTATAACTCGCAGACAAGAAAAGCCTTTCCTCAATATTAAGAGCCTCTAGTGGAGAACCTAAAGCTGTTAAATACAGGAGCGCGCTTAAATGTCACTTCACCGGAAGGGTTATCTTATTCGCTAGTCAGCGTCGTGCTAAATAACTGGTACCGAATATCAGATACGTCGAGAATCGCCTGACTCCCTATTATATCTATGTCAATAATCACTTGTTTTTTTTACGCTTGTGCAACAGGGACCACTTGTCCTGCGAAGCACAGCTGTTGTGCTTCGCAGAACAGTTTTGTTTTGTTTCTTTCTGTGAAAAATATATTTCAAACTACCTCCCAAGTTTTGTTTTTTTTTTTTTTTTTTTATATAGCAGCTTTTAATGAAAAGTAGCAGGTTTGGTTATTATTCAAGTGTAAGAAATCGCAAGACTAGTTGTCTTTATTTTTTGTTCGGCCCTAATCGACACTTTCGCTGAAAACCATTTTAAATAGATAAGTGTGTGCGTTTTGTGCGTGCGCGTTGTGTGCAGGACACATCCTGCAGTTCTGAGGTGGCCTTCTCTGCGATACACAGGAGTTTTCCAGTGAAGTGTAATTGCGGGCTTCGTTGTTTTATCATTTTTTTTTTTTTTTTTTGTCGGGCACTTTTGGCGGTTTTTACCGCGCAATTGCTTTATGGTTGCGATTTTGTCCTCACTGCGGATGATCCATGAGAAATTTTTAACTCTGTGTAAAAAAAAAGTACCTTAAAAGACTTTTTTTTTTTTTTTTTTTATAATAATGATCGGATATGCAAAGTATCGTTTATTGTTTTTGGTTTCCTGCTTTCTATACTTTGTTTCACTTTAAGTGTGAGCGTAGCAAAGGCTACAAGAGCGAGCTCCGGGCTTTCAGCGTCCCTGCCAAGCACGCGCGCTCGTGCAGTGCCTGTTCAGGTTCAGGGTCATATGCTCGCGCTTGTAGCATCGGCTGTGTCTGGACTTGCGTTCGCAGCAAGCTCCTTGGTGCTCGAGTAATTTAGCAAAAAAGTCTATTTGGTAACTTTCTTCTGTTCATGGTATGAAAGTGAAATCGTCCCATCAGCATTTCTAAAATAGTTCATTATCAATTTTTTTTTTTTTTTTGACGCGAGGGCGTTTGTGAACACAGAGCTTTGGAAAGTGTTTTTGCTGCAGCAGGTATGCTCGCACAATGAGGCATCCCAAAACGAGCGAGACACGTTAGAGGCAGTGAGGAATTTTGCAAATGAGCGGTAGCTGACGCCGCCATTCGCTCCCCAAGGACTTTATTAATTATTTTTGCAATTCATTCGGTTAGGACGCGAGTACATGCTAGGCGAGCGTGTCGGGCAGTGCATATGTAAAGAAAGGTTCACACACTTGCGACTGCTTATGACCAAGTGCCTTAAAAGGTCTTAGGACGAGAGAGCATAGTGACACATCAGTGACACAATCTATTGGGTAGCTGTGGAACACGTCATTTCCGTATATTTCTTTTCTTACACATATCATTTTGTCTTTTTGTGATTGAAAAACTTTTCAAAATGTTTCAAAGGCTTATTTCTCATAGTACATGTACATTGTATCTCACAATACTGCAAAATCTTTGCTCTAGTGGAATGCAGTTCCAGGGTCCTCTCGTGAATGGTGCCGGTCACAAGAGTTTGGTCGTAAACAAACATGTGAACGGGCCTTAACAGCAGGTCTCCCCTTGCGCTTGCCCAGGTTCCCACAACAGCTGCAGCTACACCATCTCATCGCAGTCCGACATTGCGCCCGACAACCCGTACGGCAACAAGCTTCTCAAGCTGCTCGGCCCCATAGGGAAGCAGATCCTGTACAGCTGGTCCCTCACCCAGAACATCACCACGCGGGAACAACTACAGGTGGGCATACGCTACTTTGACCTCCGCATCGCCACCAAGAAGGACCCTGCGGACGAAAACCTGTACCTCATCCACGGCCTCTTTGGCGCCGTCGTGGACAACTTCTTCGTCGAGGTCAAGGAGTTCCTCGAGGGGCACCGCAAAGAGGTCATCCTGCTCCACTTCCAGCACTTCTACAACCTTACGGACGCCGACCACAACCGGCTGTTGAACAAGCTGACCAGCAACTTCGGGCCGCTGATGTGCCAGTTCACCAAGGACCTCAACAACCTGACCTTGGAGTCGCTGTGGAGGCGAGGCTACCAAATCATTGCCTTCTACAGGCACGACACGCTGGCAAAGTACCACCCGTACCTCTGGCCGACGGACTTCATCCCCAACCCGTGGCCGAACGAGGACGAGGTCAAGCAGCTCGTGGCGTTCTGGGACCACACCTACCAGCACGAGAGAGATCCGGAGAAGTTTCTGGTCCTTCAGGGCGTGGGCACGCCGCAACCCGCCACCGTGACTATGCACATCTGTAACAGCCTCAGGGTCTACCTCGTGCCGAAGGTGAACGGCGCTCTGGAGAGCTGGCTGTCCGGAAAGGAGGGCGGCTCTCACGGCTGCAACGTCGTCATGTCGGATTTCGTCGACATGGACAACTTTCGCATTCCCAAGATTGTCGTGGCGATGAACCAGAAGTTGCTCGAGAATTCCTCGAGCGTGGAAGGCAATGCAGCGTAAACCGACGAAGTAGGCATCCCTTCTTTTTTGCGCGTTGTCTCCCTTCTGTGGCTGCCGTCTCTGCTTGCAGCTGACCTGCCCCGTTCTGTAAAACGAAGCATTTAGACGTTTGTACTGGCGACAAAGGTACGAGGATTTTTGTCAAGGGCTGCTTAGTGGGACTCTCATGCATCTTCCACCTCTCTTAAGTGGATTTTGTGAAACGAGCTGAATACTCGGCGTGAGCCTTTCCCGACAAAGAAATTTAAGTCTTGGATCAGGTTTGGCCACTGATGGTGTGCATCATATAATGCAGCTTTTATAAGCAAACGTCATCACCAAACCTTGTGCGAGCTTTTGTAAGTCGACGTCACCCCTGCTCAGCGCATTATTCGACGTCTGGACCGTTGTTGTGATGGGGATTTTCGAGGGACTATTTCTTTATGCTTACGCAAGCTGTTGATGCATGCAGGTGCTACAGTGTTGCAATAAGCCTTTTCGAAGTCTTTGTTTTTGGCCGTCATATGCAAGTGGTGTAGGCAGGTGTCTAAGAAAAGGTGCAGTTTTCCCCCGAAGCTTTCTAAGTCGTTCAAGCGTTATGATGAATTTTCCTGTTGAAAATGTTGTCTCCCGGGCAGATTGATGTTATCCCAATAATGTTAACAGGTTCCTTACATTTACCCCTCTCGCGAATGGGCTCTACACCCAAGACTGTTGACCAACCTCGCAAAGTAACCTGCTATTGAAAGCACAACCTCGTGCACGAAGTAGGGACCTTGCTTTCTTTTTTTATCATTAATGTCTAGCTGCTGTGCTACTTATTCTAAGTGACTTCTTATACATTTTTTTGGATCTCTCAGCTCACATCAAAATGACTTGACTGCATCTTTTTGCACATTAATATGTCTGCACCTCTGATCGATATGTTCGTTGCTTAGTCCAGTGTAAACTTTTTGTTCTCGTAGTCAGCCCTCCGCTTGCCATGCTGAAAGTCAAGTCTGCGTAGACTTCTGTACGAAGGTTCAATCTATAGCAAAACCTGTGGTGAAATTATGCCACCATCTACCATGAAGAACTTTTCAAGACCATCCAGTCAAGGCTCAGACAGAACCCCCTCCCTCCTTCTCTCCCTCCCAATCCCTCTACTGCTGTTTTCTGAAACCATGAAGCAGTATTGCCCACTATAGTGCCCATGTAGTTTGCATAAGAAAGTATATTTTCCACAAAAACCACAAAAGCTGCAAAGCATTCAGAAGTAGGTCTAAATTTTCATCCAAAGGCAAAGGTCAAACATCTAAAAAGAAGCGAAGTTCCTCTTTAACCCTTCGCACAGCAAAAAAATTCACAGTTATGCTTTGAGGCACGGCATTCTACCAGAAAGGCACAAAAATCCACCACCACTGGCCTTTCCTCTCTGAAAAGGTGTGTGTGTGTGATCATACCGCCTTGGCCATCTGAAACATCAGCTTTCTTTCTGCTTTCAAAAACAAATATACAATTCAATATCAAATTTCGTCACCGCAGGAACGTGATGGTGCTAGCCAAAACCAGACAGCAAGCGTGCCGACCAGCAATTAATCCTGCGATATAAGAGGAGCACATTACTGTGCAACTAAGGCCTCCTTATTGTCCTTAAAAAAAAAAAAAAAAAATTTAATGGCAATTGTTAAAATTTAAAATTATGAAAATATTTGTATCTGCACAATCGGTGTGCATTGGTGTATGGCTAGCGATTGGACTAGTAAGACTCTTGTACTAAACAGCCCGAACCTGCCAATCTCTGCTTCATCCTAGTTGAGTTCTGCTGTGGTACTTCATAAGCCTGAAGCACACTGTCATCTAAAGATTGATGTGCAGGCTGGCTCTCGAGCAGTAGGTGGCAGTCTCATAGTTTAGGCTGGCTTTGGCATTAGAGGCTCTTAGTCTTATACTTTACTTTTGTGATCGGTCGGTGGGGGAGGGTGCGCTTTACAGATCAGAAACCACCGATGTGATGGTAAACCTATACATTTGTTCAGCAACTATTGAAAGTAACATTCCCTATATGGCTCGAGCTTGGACGTCATTTTCCACGACTCTTACACTAGTTCTGAGGTATGGGGTCTTTGGTACCACCGAGCACTGGTGGTACATGTTCGTGCAAGAAAAAGGGGTGCTGCCGTGCCAAGGTGGAATGCAGGCTCATGCAGCGACTGTAGAATGCTCTAAACTCTTTATTGACCAAACGAGTCTTTGTGGCATCTACTAATATTTTTTGCTGGTGTCAGTCGCCGGTTCGTCGCCTGCTTGAATGCTTGGCCCAGACTGGTTTCACTCATTTCTGCGTTGTTTCTTAAAACCTGCCTTGTATGTACCATCCCAGCCGCACGTATCACAGGCCCATGTTGCAAGGCCCTAAAGAGAATTCTGATGGGTGGTCCTTCGTCTGCGGGATGTCTGAACCTTCTGCGATTCCTTGAATCAGGGTGCCTTCGCTGTTCTTGGGGTGGTGCTACTCTTTGTAGTGCCCGATGCCGACAGCATGCACTGTTGGCATTCGGTACAAAGACCAAATAGCTTAAGACGAAATGGAAGTGAAACGCTGGTCTAAGTTAAAAGTTTGGGCTACAAGTCGACCCTTTCTCGAGTGCTCCAGTGCAAAGAAGAGGAAAGACTGCTGCGACGACGGCCGGTTGGCACCACCCCAACCAGACGCGTACCAACACGCACACACATTAAGGCACCTCTACGCTATATCATATAGAGGAGGACCTCTTTTATGGGCATTAGGCGAAGAATCTGTTGCGGTAATGCAAGATTCATGGTCATTTTTATTGTTAGTATTACGCTTTTTTGTTGACTATTTATACATGGTATATCATATACATTCTACAACTTTGCTTGAACCTACGTAAGTAATTATTAACAGCATAGTGTTTTACGAACCTTACATAAGAACAGTGCTTCAGCAGTCAATCAGCAATGCTAAAGCCTCAATTCATTTTGGTTTTAAGACATCAAGGTAATGGAATAGTGCAAGTTATATGTCCCGGTGCAGTTATTTACTGTCTAAATCGATTTTGAAAAAAAAAAAAAGAAATGTTTGAATGGAATATGAAAAGTAATAAATGCTGTGCAAAAAAGTTTGTTTCTGTGTGTCCCCAAGCAATTGTTCATCACAATGCACAAAGGCACCAATTGTTCCCGCCTGCTCGATTCCACCAAAAGAGTGGCATGCCCTTCTGCCTGCGCCTTCGTTTATTACATTGTTTTGACAAATTAAAGACTGTTGGCTGACATCAAACAATATCTATTATAACTTTCTATGTCCAACATATTTGTCGTTCCACCACTCGGTGCAGGTCATGCATATGAATCTGATTGTGGTTTCTTTCAAGAGTGATGTGGCAGGGTACACATGGTGATAGATTGTATCGTTTCTGATGAATCCTGGGGCGCGTAGTTCAAAACAGTGGCATAAAAAGCGAAGGCCAGAAACCTCTTTACTGCCTCTTAACCAAAAAGCTTCAGAGTACTGTCAGTGTTTGACACAAATAAAATTGAGTAGTATGTTACTTAAGACGATAATCGAAGGTTCTGAAAATTCACACAAGCCTACTGTAACGATCCGGCCTTGTAGCGGCACTAAAGTAAAATTATGTTTTTGGCACAATGTTGGCACAAATTCATCACATCTGGGCAAAATGTAGCAGAGTAAGCACTTTGGCACAGTTTGGTGCAAATAACGCAGAAATCACATCACTGGAAAGTGCTCGACAAACAAGTGGAACAAGCAACTTAATACATACATCATTACCAGTAGAGTAGATTATCTTCTAAAGTGCCGAGTTCAGTTTTTAGGAGCGTAACCAGAATGTGCGAGAATCTTCCATTTGGGAGAGAGTCATTAGCTAAGCCACTTTTACAGCCCACTGCACAATGGGCACATTAGAGACAAATTTGAATCTTGAGCAGTGTCCAATGTTTGCAAGCTAACTAATCTGTCGACACAAGTGGGAAAGTTCAACATCAGCCTGGTTTAGAACAAGATACCCCAGGTACACTGCAGTCTAAGCTCGTTATAACGGACCTTGATTTTGACCAAGATTTTGGTCTATTGTAAGAGTATGTTGTATACAGATATGAAGCTGAGAGGATGGTATGCAGAGGAAAACCAACCGAACTTCACAGATCGGTATGTTATATCCAAATGCCTGTTGTATCCAGGTCTGTTATAATGAGCTTAGACTGTAGTACCCTCAACAGATGTTATGTGAAAACATCTTGCACGTCGGACACACACTGGTCAATCAGTTCAGTGGAGAGCTCGGATAGCTGTAGAGATCACCAATGAGGAGGAAGAGCAAGATGGAAGTCACGGGAGAACCACAAGCTCTTTTTCGACTAGCATCATCCGAAACTCTATTAGTGTCTTCCCTCAGGCACAGGCTGCAGCTCTCGACTCGTACCCACCTCCCGTTTGTTTAGGCAGCGCTCACAAGCGTTTCGTCCTCTTCATGCTGCTTTGCAGCGGCCCTTGTTCCTACTCTTGAACTTCGTCTCTGCCGTCTGCTCTCGAACATTACATTCTAACCAACCATGTGGCCCTGCGGCAGAGGATCGAGAGATTTCGAAGCTACCTCTATAGAGCCTTCCAAGCTCAGCCAAACGCTCCGGCAAAATCTTCGCCATCTACGTATCACAAAAAGTTGTGCATGATGCAAAAAAATTGTTTGAAACAAACCTTTTGAAGAATTTTTGGTTCACCATAGAACTACAAAATAAGCCTACGAGCTTTATATACGGAGTCGGGAAACTCGGGTGACATCAGTTTGCCCTGTTGCGGACCGTCGCAACATTTCTGGAGGACCGAAAGCAGTTTCCTTTAGGTATTGCGTCAAATAACTGGCAACCACTATTTTGAAGGCGTACTGTAACCATGTGTATATTATAGGGTCAGCTGGATTTCGTAGGAAGGGGGGGGGGGGGGGGGGCTGAAACCATAAGCCTCCCCCCCCCCCCCCCCCCCCAGTTATGACCTTGGTTCCCAAAGCTACTTTGAATGTCATTATGTATGTTCCTTTTCCCCCTAAAAGCAGTGCCGCTTCGCCGTAATACGATGCCGAACCGGATTTCCATTCTCTCCCGCGCCCATTAATCTCCTACGGAGAGTGGAGAAAGGGGAGTTTGAAGCGGACGTGAGCCACTTTTTCGCCTCCACTGGCATTGCCGAACCAGCAATCGGGCACCTCGATCGGCCAAGTTGTAACACGTTACCACCCCCAAATGGTGAAGCCCACAAACACGCCAGCCTCTCGTAGCCTTGCCCGTGATACTACGTCACGAACATGCTGGAAGCATTGGATCTTCCGGGTCGCATTGCGCTCTCTCCAATCGAGCGCTCAATGGAATTGGTCGTTGGGAACGAAAAAATACAGCCATCCGTTCAAAACACAGACCTCCGTTCGTCATTAGAAGATTTTTTGTTCATCATGTTTAACCTATTCCTGAACTTGAGAGGTATATTTCAGTTTCCATTTCAGTATCCCTTTAACTGCCAAGATTGATAAAGTGTAGTTACCCTGAGGCATACCTTACTTGGCACCTCTGCTTCACCAGATGCAGTTAAACGAGACAAATCAAATGGTGCTCGAAGTTCCAAAATTCAAAAACGAAGAGCAAACTTATGGGCATATGATGATGTGAAACACCCAGATTGTAATATATATATACTGGAAGGGCTTGGTATGTCTTTTGAGGATTCCGACAGTCTAGCAACCGTTGCTGGGAGCCTGGCAAACAGAAAATTGTATGTTCCCTCTGCCATCTTGCATCGTTGACGCTTGATGAACTGGGACAGTCTCTTGATAAGATAATATGCTTGTTCTAGCGGGCCACAAGCTCTGCTCATGGACTAAACCGACCGAACGCCCTTGGCACATATGGCTCTAACTCAGGCTTATCTCACCAGTGTACTGCACAATTAATCTACTTATGCTTGCATGCAATGACTTGGCACTTCCACGTTTTCGTCACAAATGTCACATTAATGTCTACACCCAAGGTGCTTTCACATCGAGTTTGTGCCATTTTTAGTGATAATTTGATTGAAAGTGTTTCGAACAGCACTTGAATGGATTACCAAAGGATGTCAGTTTGCCAGAATGCTGAGCTCCCAGAATAGCACCCAGTGCACAAATAAATTGACACGCAGTGAGAAGCACGTCGAGACTTACAAAGAATAAAACATTTATTTATATAAAATGATGATGCCCGAAATAAATACTTTTCATAAAATATTATATACAAGGTTGTTTCTAAAAATGCTCCTGGCTTTGAAGGTCTACGATGCTGTGAGCACTCAACTTTTGTTCCTGGCGTAGCACCTGCAACGAGAAAGAAGCAAGATCTATGTGCGAAAGGGCAGCTGCTCAGAAATACGGCCAAGCAAGCTGTTAAAACACATCAAGAAGATTGTAAGGGATCCAGTTCTTAGCAGTCACTTCTACAGAGTCCTAACAAAAGCAACATTATTTTTAACTCAACTTTTCTATTTAAGTGCAGCTTCATCTCACCATGAAAAACAAATTGCAGTAAAGAGTGCATCAATCATGCAAGCGAGAAATATTTGTCATGGCAAGAGAACTTTCTTTAAAAAATGAGTACTAGAATTAGGAGCATTATATTGGAGAGGTAAAACCTTTCAAATTGATGAAGACAGTCTACGTTGAAATTGGCTCGGTTAATTTCCTGGCTGCACCCATCTCACCTTGATAGAAGTGTCGGCAATAACGAGACGTTTCGAAATGATTATTCGCACTCGATTTAAAAATGTTGACTCGAGCAACTGAAGCTGTTTACGCTGCTTTCGCTTACCTGCAGGGTAATGGGAGGCCTCCCCCGGCTCAGACCAGCGTTGCCTTGTTGCCAGCATCTTGGTCCTCGTACCATGCAATCATCTCCTCGTGAAACGCGTCGGCGACCGAGGACCGGTTCAGGTTCAGGCTAGTGTCTGCGCTACTGTTTGGGTGGCGTTCCTCCACATCCCTGCGTGGCACGACCAGCAAATGACTGTAACCTAACATCTTTACACTCGCATAACGAAGCTATCGTAGGCTTTACTTCATGTGCCCGGAACATGGTCTTGTTGCTTCTGCTGCACTCATACTTAAAGTGGAGCGGAGTATAGAAACCGACCAACTGATAAAATTGTGCACGCAGCATATTAGAGAGTAATTTGGATCTCTCGACAACATGCATTATTCGAGAGGTGTACTGAAATTGGTGAGAAAGGCCTTCGAGGTCATAATAAATAGTAATAGATGAGTGGCAGCCCCTAAAAGTAAAAAAAAAAAAATTCTATCTATTTGGAGAATAAATTAGTGTAGACACTTAACTCCCACATAGCTCCAGAATGCAGAAGCATAGTTGGAAAAAAGTTTTTCCGGCACAACCACGTGGCACAGCAATTCTACTTTGTCCGCGCAAGAAAAAAGCAGATAGTTGGATGGCTGAAAGCTTTTAACTCTGCTGCTAATCGTCCTCTCCATTTGCTAAAACAGCCACGTGCGGTGCCATGATATGGGCAGTGGTTATTGTTTGAACAAAACTGAAGTGTGTTCCATTTTGGTAGACAGGTTACCCTGGAGGCGGCATTTCTCGAGAAAACTAATTTAATATGTGCACAACGTTGGACCCCACTTAACTATCATTTCTTTTTATGTTCCCCTCGTAATATGCTTAGACACTGCAGTTCCCCATCTTCAAGGAGAGCATAGAAGGAAAAGAAAAGGAGAAAGAAGAGCATGGCATTGTGCATTTGCTCAAACGGGACCAAAGTCTTGGGGAAGGAAAAGTGAAACGGGAGAGTGAGAAGTCGAAAGGGCAAAGTGAACATTAGTCCAAAGGAGAAAATAAATTACTGAGCAGGACGTGATGTGGTATTATCTCAAAAATTAATCTCCAGCAATCCTCCTGAGATTTTAACGGCAGTCCAATTTCAGAACCAGGCACTCACGCCATGCCATCTGGAGGACTCCTCTCCGCCATCTTCGCACGTTCCGTCCCGGTCGTGCAGTCTCGAGATTCCCCGTCGTACGCCACTGGAGACAGCGGCCCGGCCTCCCGAGAATCCCGGCCACCCGAAGGCTTGCGGTGCTTGGTGCTGTACTTGTAGAAGTCTGCCATCTCATACGGCTTGGTCTCCTCCCAGTACGGCTGAAAGTGACCCATTGTCACAATGTTCATTTCCACGCCCGGAGGAACCTGCTTCGGACTCGACGGCAGCGGCACGGGCGAGCGGGCGGAGTCCTGCTCCGTAACGATGCTAGGCGGAGCGTCGTCACTCGGCATTTCGCGGCGTTCCGGCCGATGCGCCGGCGCCGTCTGTAAAGACACACTTTCGTCGGCAACAACGGGAGCGGGAGAGTTGCTCGCGAGTGACGGCTCCCGGTGCTTCGCCGTCGCCTTCCTAGCTGTAACCGGAGAGTCGAGCGAAGTTTCCACCCAGTCCTTCGTCCGCTGCTTCAGACTCTCTGTGCTGTACGACTGCGCCGTCGACGAAAACGTCTTCGACGACGAGATGCACATGGTCAGGTACTGGCTGTTGTAGGGGCCACACAACCCCTCCTGCAGAGTCTCCAGTTTGGCAGAATGGACGGAAGCGCCGTAGCCGGTGGGACTGGTCGGTTGGCTCGAGAACGGCTCGACGTGGGACGCCTTTGCGTGCGACGGGAGTCCCAAGCCAGACAACGACGGCAACCTGCCACCCAGGAATCCCTCGCCACTGCACACCTCCTGTAGCTTCTTCCTGTGCAGCTGGTGGTGGTGTAGGAGTGCGGCCGCCAGCGGTGGCTTATGGAACACCGTCTCCACGGGGCGGTGCACCGCTTCGTGCAGGCGCGGCTTGCCGTCTTCGTCCAGGGGCACGAACACGGGGACACCCGATTCGTCCACGTGCCGCACCATGTTCTCGTGGTAGGAGTGCGCCTTCGGAGGGAAGTTGGAGCCACCGCCGCCCCCGTACGCGGCGGGAAAGCCCCTTGGGTCGCTCACGACGAATCCGTCCGGGTACGAGGCTGAAGCTGACACGAGTCGCCGCTGCTGCGACGGAGACGCCGTGCAGTATGGCTGGTGGATGTGGGGAGGGACGCGGGCATCCGCCCTCTCCGTCGAGGAGGCCGGGGAGCGAAGGGACGGCGAAGGGCTGGTCCACCCCGGAAGGTTTTGCACGGCAGATGACGCCGGGGGTGCGGAGGGGTGGCTTTCCCTTTTGGGGTGGCTCGGGGAGGGTGCGGAAGTGCCCTTGGTGCGCCTGCTGTGCCTGCGGTTGCTTTCGAGGCTGTTGTGCCGAGACACCAGGCCCAGGTCTTGCGGCTCCGGGGGGGCATTGGCGACCAAATCGTCCTGGCTGTCGAAGGCCTGGCTAGTTCGCTGCGTCGGAACGCTGTACAGGTTGCTGCCCTCTATGCTCAGGGTGGACTCGAACCTGCGCAGAGGAGCGAACCTCGGATCAGCGGAATGAAGCGCCGCAATTATTCAGTTTCATGTAACTATTGTAATATCCCGAGTCATCACCCATCCCACTTTTGGGGCGAATATCAATTAAAAAAAGAAAACACAGAGTTATCACCCACCCGTACAAATACCGCAATGCAAACTCCACGATCCGCGAACATTCATCCCACCCAAATGATGCGGCCACGAACCTTACAGTTCGAGGACGTCCTTGACAAAGTAAAACAAAGGAGGGAAAGACACTTCATTTTGTTTTCGTATTTCCTCTCCGATTTCTGCGACCCCGAAGTCGGAGTACATGCACGCGAAAGGAAAACGATGGAGATGACAAAATGAAACTTTGTTTTGCTCACAAAAAATTTGTTTGGACAAAAAAAAAGTTGGAAAGATAACACATGCATTAATCCATTCAGGGTCAGAGAACGCCCCATATTTTGGAATGCAACCGCTCAGTGTAAGGTGGAAGTCCGCTCCACCGAAATAAGGTCCACCGCAAACCCGCTTCTTCTCCCAGAACGTCGCGACCGAGTCTAGTAAGGTTATTCAATGTTTGAGACAAAGCCAACGGGTAAATAAAGATTTTACTGGAACGCCGCACACAGACGTTTGTAAAGCCTCCTGTTTTGAGTTTCGTGTTCGTGGTGCCGCCCATGCCACACAGCAACGCCGCCTCAACCCGTGTTGATAGCACGCCCCGCACGGAAACACGCATGTATGCACTCAGGAGCATCACTAGGGTCAGCGGCACCCGGGGCGGTGGCCCGCCGCAACCTCCTTCCCTTTCACTGCCCAGCTGTGCACTCCCGAGCGCTGCACCCGGAACGATTTGCCCCGCCCCCCCCCTAGTGACGCCACTGTGTGCACCAAACAAGAAGGTTACACAAGAGCCTGCTCCTTGTGATTGACAAGTCACCCAACTTGGCCCGACGTCAAAGTAATTGCCAGCGCGATCGCCGGTTTTCTTGCTTCTCCAGCATCACTCTCCATCACTACTTTCGTCCGCTTGCTCGCTCACTGGCTCGTTGCGTCTGGTTAATTTTTTTATTTTTATTTTTACCAACGAAGAGAACTTAGTGGTGTTAGAAACATGCTCTCACGGAACAAACATTCACACTCTATGCTGATGGGCGATGTTCATCGCACGTGTGCAAGTAACAAACTTTGCAATAGTAGTAAAAATGTCCCTTCATAAGCATTTCTTGCATAAAACAAAGGCTAATTCAAGTTTTTTTATTTTAATGTATCTCTTGTGCAGCTGCGCTAGATATGTACAAAAAATTAACATTTTTTTGTAATGTTTTTAAAAAATTTTGTGTTTACCCAATGAGAATATAGCCCGCCCCACATTTTTTTATAAATTACAGGCGGTAGGGGTGGGCGATGGCTTGGAATACTACAATATAGTATTTTACGAAGTATGCCATATGCGTCAGCACAAAGAAGCTTAGGAGAAGGGTTTTTTCCATATAGATACATATTTTCCCAGTAAAACAACCTTGCTTTAGATCACCACGGGTTTTCAAACTGGGTTCCTATCATCCCCATCCCAAGTAAAGTATTCTGCAAGGTAAAACAGCGCAAAAAACTGGAAACAAGAAACAAGGAAGGCACAGCGCTGGCTTTCTACTGAATGTGCAGCGAGCTAGAAATAACACGAAAGAGGAAAAGAAAAAAAGACACAAAATAACCTATAAATATATTTCTACCGCACCATATCACCTTCATACAAATCTGCTAAATTTCTTAATAAAACCTGCTTGTTCACACTCCAGCGATACTTGTGCATTAACACATGAATCATCCCCACTAGATAAAATAAAATAAGCTTCATCAATCCCCCTTGCAGACTTCTTTTTGTTCCTTGGCAAGATCTTTATATCTGTGAATGAAGGGGCTCAGCCAAGTGCAGTCACACCTACTGGAGTGGGGATGACTCATGCGTTAGCACACCATCAGCATGGCTAAGGAGTGACGAAGCAAGTTTTATCAAGAAATGTACCTTTGTATAAGGTGATACTGCGCAGTAGAAATATTTGTCGGTTATTTTGTCTTTTATTTTTCCTTCCTTCGTGTTTTTTTTCTTGTTCGCAAGAATAAACATTCAGTTGAAAGTCAACGCTGTGTCTGTGCTTTCCTTGTTTATTGTCTCGTTTTTTGCACCTTTTTAGCTCGTTAGACGATTAGCCAACTTGTCCAAATTTCTGCCTCATTAAAGTATTTACTCAGTATAAGCAGTACCTCAACATGCCTGAAACATACAACTTGCCCAACTTTCTGTCTCATTAAAGTATTTACCCAGTTTAAGCAGTACCTCAACGTGCTTGAAACATACATCGTTACACAGCTACGAACAATACACGCCCTAGTCTGTGCACTATTATTAACAAAGCCTATAAAGTCTATAGGCCTCTGCATCGCTCATACGCAATGACGTCAAAGGGACCAGGGGTTCCTCAGCTGCCATTTGAGGCAGACGGACGTTCCTTGGAATCCAAAAGTTTGGAAACCTCTGCACTTGACAATACTCTGGTGTCTATTGCTCCCCTTTTTTGATCGGCGAGAAGCTCAATGCCAGCTCACCGATTCTTGTAAGGCGTCCTCATGGGCACGGGGCTAGAGCCTCCAGAGCTGGAAGTGGTGAGCGTCGGGTACTGCTGCCTGCGGTACGTCGTGCGCGTCTGGTACACCGCGCTGGGGGCATAGCCGCTCCAGCCCTGGCAGACGACGGGTGAAACGCCGCACGGCACGCGGTGGTGAGAGCCTCTGGGCTTGCTGGGGCTGGCCGGGGCAGACACCGACGACGGGCTCGGCTGGAGGCACAGCTCTGCCGGCACCGAGCTCACCGAGGGCAGGCGGCTGCACTTCTGGATGGAAGGAGACGAAAGGATCTGATGCTGCAAACGTGGTGTACAAAGGGTGGCAGGTCATGGGACGAAGCTCCATTCGTACGTGAATATTGGGTCTCTTGTTCTTTTCAACTAACTCCGGAGGTGCCTAAAATAGAACAATACCATTAAGTCCCGAGAAAACGCCCCCGCTCGAAATATCGCCCACCCAATTTTTTGGACAAAATATTTATTTTAATGAAATTCGCAAACATCGCCCACCCCTTACAATTCTCAGTAGCTTCGACGCGTTCGAAAACCCGGGAAGCTCTCGCCGCAAACAAGTCCAATGCCCCCTCTGGGAAAACTTTGGATGACCCATCCACAAACACTGCTGGTGACCTGATTTCTGACAAAAGAGAACATACTTATCCGGTAGATAAGGGCAAAGTTGAAGTGAATCATTCAAGACATTTGTGTGCAAAGAAAAAGAAGAAACAGCTCGAGCAAACAGACTCCACACCAGTAGACCGTCATTCCTCTGCCTACCTCGCAACTGTTCACCCGCGCTCGCTCCCAGCAGCGACTATGAGGAACAGCTACACAATTCAGAGAAAGGTGGAAGTTGTCCAGTAGCACAAGAAGAATGGTGACAACGTTGGCAAAACTGCAAGACATTTTGAGCTAAACAGGAAACATGTTTGCAAATGGAGCTGCAGCAGTGCCACGGCAAAAACAAATTCAAGAGAGCCATCAACAACGGACAACTGGTTTTCAGGAAAGAGCTCAACGAAGCACTCAGACTTCTTAGATACCGAGCACGTAGCGGGGCGAGCGGTGAGCAACCGCCTCCTTTAAGGGCATGGAAGCAAGCTGGCAGTTCAAAATAAACTGGGCAACTTCGAAGCTTCACGCCACTACCTGGCCCGCTGGAAAGCCTGCTCCAATGTTTCGATGCGAGCGGGGACGAACGAGAGCCAGAAGCTACCGGCTGACTATGCAGAGGCCATCTCTGTCTTCCAGAAGGCTGTAGGAAGCCTGTGCCTGGAGCACGACTACTCCAACTTTAGTATCGGCAACATGGACCAAACCACGGTACGCATGGACTGTCCGGCCAAGTGGACAAGCAACGTTGCCGGCGAATACAGCATCTGCATCGTGAACACAGGTTGTGTCAGTCATGGACAGACACTCACATTCTGTACAACAGTTGCAGGTATCAAACGCCCGCCTCTTGTTGTGCTTAAGGAACTGATGGGCCGGAACCCTCCAAGGGGTCCGGCCCTAGGAGGTGTTGTCTCAATTTCACATGCGCTCTACGTTGCCCACGTGTTGTCTCAATTTCCACGTACGCTCTATGTTACTTATGGTTAGCATGGCCCATACAAACTTCACCATAAAAAGAACTTGTAAACATGCAATCCCGCCTTTCGCAAAAGGAAAAAAATAAACAGCTTGTAGAGCAGCGCCACTTTTTGAACGGTATGGAAAGAGTCTTCTGCGTGTACTGGTGCGTTTCTAGTGAAGGTGCTACATCTGTTCGTCGCCATTTTTGTTTTCCATCCAGCGATGCTTTCGTGTTGACGGCCACTCCTGTCGTTGCTGTAGTACTTGGCTTTGCCGGAGTTTGGAACGAAACCGAATCTCGGCTCCTTCCAGAAAATGCGAGAGTGACCTGTCCAAGGAATGAGTGAATGACCGCGCCGGTCTTCCTCAAATGGGTGCAGAAGGTGTTTGGTGCCAACAAAGACGACGTGAGGCGGCTGCTCGTCCTGGTCCAAGCGGCCATTTATACGACAGAGGCAGCACAAGAGGCTCTCGACGGAAAGGAAACCGACGTTGTCTTCGTTCTTGGCGGGTGCATGTCTATCCTCCAGCAAGCAGACGTGGGCTGGATGAAACCTTTCAGAGATGCCCTTAGGAATCGTTGGACCTCCTTTTTGCAGGAAGGGGCTGTCATCAAGGGGAACCTCAAGAAGCCGTCGCACCAGGGTGTCGTCAGCTTCGTGTCCGAGGCCTCGGCATCTCTCTCATATGATTCTGTCCCGACATCCTTTGAGTGTGCAGCGAACAGGCAATGGCACCCGAAGCTCGGGAGAGCATAGTGGACGAAGCATTGCAACTGGCCTTCGACAGCAATGACGCTTTCTATGGTTTCAGCGATAACGAGTAAGGAATAAACGTGGATGTACCGCTGATCTGTCAAATGCAGGCAATTTTTTTCTAGTTTTTGGCACATGACCCGAAAGTTTGCCCATCCCATATTTTTACTTGATATCTTCGTAGTTTGGGTGGGCATTCTCTCAGAAATTTACGGTATTAAAAATCTTGGCATGGCAACAAAAGTATGGGGTATCTGGGAGGAAAGAGAACCATGTTTTTTTCACAGCAGGAACTAGTTAGGGTATGCATCGCCGAGCACTCTGTCTTTGCCTGGATGTAGCACTAGCCGTCGGGGCCAGATGTCAAACTTTCGTAATTTACCGCTATCAAATCCAAAAGTTGCACGCGATTTTTGAAACTTTTTGATGGCGCCGTGAACACACAAAAACGAGTGGCATCCGCTTGCAGGAATGAGCCGTATTGCCTCATTGAAAATTTAAAAAAATTGCTTCTAACTACAGGATGCGAGCAAGTATATACTTGCATGCGAGCAAGTATATACGCGTGGATGACATTACAGTTTCAGTTAAGGGGACACCCCCCCCAGGAGGGTCAATTTCTGAACCCTTGGCTTAAAATGAATGAAATTTACAGGGTAGGCTGGTGGTCATGCTAGAGGGTGCATAACAATATGTCAGAGGAAATTAGGGCAACTTTTATCAGCAACACGCCTATATTGCTTAGTTAATCTATCGTCGGAAAACTATCACAATATTCAAGATTTTGATTCGCTAGATATGAAGCAGAATACCTAGGAGCTGCAGCTATGGAAAGCTTTTCGTAAAAAGTAAGTTATTTCTATCAATTTTCTCTTCTGCAAAATTGGTCAACTTCTTGTTCTTCCGTGTCTTCGACAAAATGTCAACATTTTTTATAAAAGACATCCGTAAAGTGACAAAAAAATTCCATAGCCGCACTCCTTGTTAAATTTCAGTCAGGAAAAGTGAAGAACGAGCCTTCCCTGTATTGCCATTATCAAACGATAGATTGACTAAAATGGAATTTATACCAAAAAGTGGAACGGAGAAAAATGCGTTCAAAGTTTTCCAAACCCTACCTTTTCTTCAGCTTCAGTGGACAGAAAATAATTTTTAAAAAATAACTATGCAGTGTAAACTAGTGAAAATTTTTCGGAATACTCTCTAGCTGTTATTGAATGTAAATATGTAATTTTTCAAAATCAACATTTTTTGCAGAAATTTTTTTTTCTGGGTAGTGTACCCCGTTAACAAACATGCAAATATTTAGATTTCAAGAGGTTTGCCTTACCTCAGCCAAGCTGTCATCGTATTTACGAGGTTTGGGAGACATGGCTGGGCTCACGTCCGACAGATTGCCGCTTTCTCGGAACGGTGTATCTAAAAAAAGGAAGGGTTTAAAGAAAGAAATTAGCATCGTCCTTGACACAATACAGTTTTAGACCTACACAACCAAATGAAAACTTACCACTTCCCCCGGTGCTTTCACTGATATTATCTTCACTAGGCTCTGGAAAACAAGAGAAGACAAATGATTAATGTGAAGGTTTCAGTAAACTTTACACAGACGACTTGCATTTGAAGTTAAATACTGTGACGGTGGAAAAGGACGGTACGTTCCACTTCGAGCTTGCGTGAGAAGTTTTCAATATTTCATGTGTTGCACTTGCACGAGTGCCGTTGCATCATTGGGAAATATGTTTCCCATGTAAGTCGATACAGGCTGGAATGGTAGCAATGAGCTGTTGCATTCGAATGAATGCCTGCAAGTCACTCATTTATCAGAATCATACACACTTCATGCAACAGTCAGATATAGGAGGTGTGCTTGAATTCTGATTTAATAGCGTCAAAGACGACTGTGGTGTTGCATGAAGGCCAACAGGGGTAAAACATCTGCATATTTATCACCGGAGCAAAGCTAGGTCAACTTGGCACAGCCGGATATTTTCAGGTCCTGAATCTGCACCTACTTGATCATTACCGCAAAACACTGGAGGAGCGCCCACTCCACTCTCACTGAAAATTGGGTTGATCTGGACATGAACGCTTGTCCGATCAAGTCGGGTGCTTAACATACTGTCGAGATCGGTTATAACGAAATCAGTTATAACGAAATAGCGGCTACAGCGAAGCGATCACGATTTCCTATTCCCTTTTGCACTTCGTTATAACCAAATTCAGTTATACCGAAATAGCGGATATAACGAAGTGATTTCCGATTCCCGTCGACTTCGTTATAACCGGTCTTGACAGTACAATTTGCAGAATTCCCAAGTTCGGGAATTCTGAACCCTTGAACGAAGTGGGCGCTTCCATGGTATGCAGCATAAAAATTATATATGTTCATGATGTGACCCTCCGATTCCAAAACACAAGAATTTCAATGCTAATTGAAATTCTTGGAGAGTTAAAGCTGCACTATTTCTAGCATGGCAATGCTCAATGTTTTCTGTACCACCAACCTACAAAAAATTGTGACAAGGTTTGCATGATGTCAATTACTACAAAGAGTCAGTCACAAAGCAATATTTCTGTCACTTGCCAGTAACTTAATAAATTTAATAATGTTGGGAGCTTAAAGTTGTGAACTATGAGAATTTTGTTAATTAACCCTTTCAGTGCCTTGGACGAGCCGAGCTCGTCGGCCGCTTTTTGGCTAAAAATGCCATGGACGAGCTCAGCTCGTCCATGGCAGTTTTAGAACCACTGGACGAGCTCAGCTCGTCCAGTGGTTCTCTCTTTACCCCTCACTTCCACGGATGAGCTAGGCTTGTCCCGACTAGTTTGTGGCACTGATCATAGATGGCAACACTCGTTTTAGCTGGCGCATTTTTTTTTTTTTTCGCCGCCGCTGATTTTTGCGTAATAAACTTTCGAAATTTTATCTGTATTACTCAAGAAATAAAACTTCTAAATAAAAAATACCGTAATATCCCGAGTCATCGCCCACCCCCCTACCGCCTGAAATTCGTTAAAAAAGTGGGGTGGGCCATGTCTCGGTGGGTGAGCACAAACACTTGAAAAAAAGCGGAAAAAACCGCCTATTTTTCTCTGCGTATCTAGCGCTGATGCACAAGAGATACGTCAAACTCAAAACTCGATTTAGTTTCATTGTTTTATAGAAAAAAAATGCTCACGAAAGAATATTTTACTATAGCGAAGTCCGTTGCTTGCATACGCGCTAGAAACACCGCCGATTTGCATATAGCGCGAACGTTTGTTCCGTGAAAGAATGTCACCACTATGTTCTCCTAGTTAGTAAAAAAAAAAGAAAGAAAAGTCTACAAGAAAATAGAAAAACCGACCAGGCGCAACAAGCGAGCGAGCGAGCGAGCGGACCAAAGAAGCGACCAAGAGCAATGCTGGGAAAGCGGGAAAGCCGGCGGTCGCGTTGGCAAATACTTAGGCGTCGGGCCAAGTCGGGCGCCTTGTCAATTGCAAGCCCTTGCGCAACTTTCTTGTTTGGTGCGTACATACGTGCGTCCGTGCACGGCGGGCTATCAATGCACGGTTGGGGCGCTCTGCAAACGTCTGTGTAGGACGTTCTAGCAAAGCTTTATTTACGCTTTGGCTTTGCCTAAAATATTGCACAAACGCGGTCGCGACGGGCGGGAAGAAGGAGCGGGTTCGCGGTGACCTTACTTCGGCGGAGACAGGCTTTGACCTAACTCTCCGCGGTTACATTAACAAACTCTTATTTTGTTATCTCCATCGTTTTCTTTTCGCACGGATACACGACCACTTTGGGGTCGCTCACGGAGGAAATGCGTAAACAAAAAGAAGTGTCTTTCCCTCCATCGTTTTACTTTGTCACGGACGTCCTCCAACTGTAAGGTCCGCGGCCGCGTCATTCGGGTAGGATGAGTGTTCGCGGATCGCAGAGTCCGCGCTGGGGTATTTGAAGGGGTGGGCGATGACTCGGTGTTTTTTCGGAAATCGATATTGGCCCAAAAAATGGGGTGGGCGATGGCTCGGGGATGGGCGATGACTCGGGATATTACGGTATGTCACTTTTAGATTGCTTTCCGGAAAAAAAAAGGGGCACTTAAAGGGTTAACCCCGTTCAGACCAAGCAAAACAACTTTAAAGTTATTCAAATATTTTTGTTTTCTTTCTATGTCATATTTCCTCATGTTTTGGACTTGAAAGTTGGTTCGGGAGAAAATCTGCTCCATTCGTTGCAGTGAGAGTAAATAATGTCTACTGTGCAATATATTCATATTTCACACGTGCTAACTATTCAGCTTGAAAAATAAAATCTTAGAAAGAATCACCATCATCGGATTGTTGTATGACCCTTGGCTTGCCATGTTTTGTCTGCTTTTTCAGGGTGCCAAGTTTTTCTTCCACCTTTTTAAGCTGCAACAAAGTAGCAAAGAAAAAATATTAAATAGTCAGTTTCTGCCGCAAGCATGCTCCATGCAGGTCACACCTTCTCTTGGGCTTGTTGGTAGCCTATCTTGCGTTGTCGCCGCAAGCTCTTGTCAGCGCTCATGTCATTGGCCAGTCTCAAGGCAGCACTGGTTATTTTGTTTTGAAGCTCGTATTCCAACTCCAAGTTTGACAAGGCCTCCTCCTGAACAGAACAAAGAAACTGAACGTTAAAAGCTTGTATAAAATGACAAAATCTTGCTCCATACCTGCACCCTTTCTAAAGGCTCGATACAAGAAATACTTCTGCAGCAACAGCTTGTATATCCTTTGAGTAGCTTGGCAGACAAAATCGACCAGAGATGTGTGAATGCCTTTTGCTTACTCCCACCCCTACTCTTTGTAAGATGGCAGTAAATAAATTTTCGAGCTTAGTTTAACGATCACTTGGAGAACAAATAATGCTCCAGACGCATTTCTTCATCATCCCCAAATCATTCCTCACTATCAGTTCACTACCACATGTTCCGTTTTGATGGCTGTTTTGAGTAAAAGGCATTCTGGCTTTGAATGCCGACTTGAACAGGCGTTTTTTTCCGCATGGCAACCGCAAACATTCTCTTTTTTGATGGGCATACTGACTCAAGTCTCGAATCTTGGTTCAAAGGAACCACTACTCCTCATAAGAAGACTGTAAAGTACTATTTATGGCTTCGTTCAACAACCGCTCAGAGCAGAAAGGACGCAAGAACGGTATTCCGTGGAAGGTCCATCGCAGAGGCTGTACTAAAAAGTCAAATTTGTTGGATTTATGTGCCAAACCAACGAAGGGCATCTGGCATGCACCTGCAAAGGACTAAGGATTAATTTCTACTACCTGGGAATCTTCTAGTGTGCAACCAAAATCTTAATTATACGCCACCTCATCCGTAATAAGCCTCCATCAAATCGCGGGCACCTTTAGCCAGAATTCTAACCCATTAAACGGAGACCCGTAGGCCACCGCTTTGCCTCCGACCCACCGAGGCGGCTGCCAAGGGTGCAGCACACCACTGTGTCGCCGAGGGCACCACGCAGAAAGTGTGCACACCTTTCCCTTGGAGAGCAGTTGGTCGTCGAGGATGAAGGCGGTGCCGACGCGCCTGCGCACCTGGGGCAGGCTCTCGCCCGGAGCCAGGGGCATCTCAGGGGGAAGCTCCCCGGTCACCTCGCCTTCCCGAAGGCAGAGTGTCTTCAGCTCCTCCAGCTTCTTGCGCAGCGCATCCTCTAGGGCCTCCTTGCGAGCCTTCAGCGCCAGCAGCATCTCCTGCTTGGCTGCCTGCGTCTCCTCGTTCACATGGTCTGCCGGGGAAACGCGGAAGGAAGGGCATTGTGCATGAGCTACTGGAACTATGGCGCATTGAACGCGCACTCAAAAGTGATCCTTCGATTTCCTCCCAACAGAGTCGTAAAAGTGTCGGGCTGTTGCGTGTAGCGATCCTGGAGGTGGTGCAGCAGCAAAGGTGGATATAGTTCTGCCCTCGCGTCCGCTCACTTTTTTCGCCGGCATTTCTACGACCAACCACCGGGATCGCAAGTGAAATAATCAATCTACAAATGCGGCTACTTTTTTTTACAGTTGCCGACGCAAAGTAGCTAAGTTACGGAGCTTGTTGTCAACGCTCGAGCATACACTTCAGCAAGAAGGCGCACCTTCTATTTTGATTGCGGGGAGGCTGTGGCAGCTGGCACTGCGGCTCAAGTTCGACCCGGTGCTCGCCGAAGACAGGGACTGGGAGCTTTTGGACAGCTCCGCTGCAAATTTGTCCAGCGTGCCGACGTCCTCGATCTTCCTCTGGAGATGAGACGGGAACGGCCGAACATGAAGTTTATTACAAGAACGACGCCTGTATCCGCATGGCGAAATCTGGCCAAAGAGAGACTCTAGTGCTTGCTAGATTGTGCCCTCACCTTGCCAACATTGTTATCCAAGTAGAACTGGTGCTGCGCTATTGCCATGGACCATATGCTCTTGGTTAAGGAGGGCGTCGCGGCGAACCAGACGAGAACGGTGACGTTGCCGGGACCAAAGGTTCTCCTGCTCACAGACACCCTGAAAAAGAGGCAGCACCGTCCTTAGCTTTCCTCGCACCAGAGTGCAACAGTCCACTCAAAATGTCCTAATGAGGTCAGCATTGCACATTCTACATTTCAGCTTATAAAAATGTCACATTAAATGCACTTCCACAGCAAATTAGGCATTCTAGAACTAGAATAGCAGAATGTGACGAGGATGCAAACAAGCTCGGAGAGATGGCAAGACAATTTAGTCGACTGGGTCTAATCGAATCAGGCTGGCACAATAGACACATTGCCAAGAAGAGATGCCCATTAACTGAGTGAAGAGTCACAGACTTCTCGGTGGAGTCTGCTGGTGCTCTTAAATTTTTACTAAGCCCCGCTACGAGTAAACCATTCTCACCTCCACCCTCAAAAGAATAAAACATGCAATAAAGGATCATAGTCAGTAGCTCATGTTGGAGTCACACATTTCCCCGCTCGACAAGCGTCGCCCTCGTTTTTCTCAAGCTGCAATTGTGGAGTGGACAATGCAAAAAAGATAAACCCAATGCCAAATTTAAAAAAAATATGCTCGGTGTCGTCGGCAACGCACGTTTCGAGGAACCGACCCACCCCAAAAAGAAAGAGGTGAAAACCACCCGTCGCTCGACAAGCCTGGGCAAAGCGGGAGTCACTTACTGGGTTGTGGAGTCACTAATGGCGTCTGCCAAAGGGTCAAACACTTCGGGGGGGGCTTCTATCACATCCTCGTACACATTGAAACTGCTCAGGGCATGGACCACTCTAAAACGAGGGAAGGGCAAGACCGTCAGTGCCTGCGGCTCGTGCCACATAATCTAGGTACTCATCCAAGCCATCCTGAAGCAAACTTTTTTTTTTCAAAGTAACAAGGTGGGAACGGCAGTGTGTCTCTTGCAAACGCCCGGCCTCCAGTACACACTATGTTGCCTTTTACTGTGCTTTGGCTGCCTGTTCAAGCTAAAGGCTCGCGAGACATTGGAGCGTTACCAGAGGTAGAACGCTTTCACTAGAGGCGGGACAACTTGCACTGGAGGCGGGACAACCGAAGGACGTCCCTGACATTCTTATCCTGTCAGCTACTATAGTATTTATTTTTTCGTGCAATCATAAAATGCCAGTATAAAGAAGTTTTCTTTTGATATTGCTTAGTTTGAAGTTAAGACTCTCTATGCGTATCATGCCGGAAGAAAACTTGGCAAAATGTTGATGCTTCCGCGGTAAAGCACCTGAAAACGTGGCCTCCTCTTGCCACTCGGAATATTAATAGAGTTCTGCACGCATCACGGTGTCATTTGGAGAAAACAAATTGGCTTTGTGAAGTAGTCAGACTTAAAGTAAACATGCAGCGAAGCCATTATCTGTTTCACTTTTCATCAACGTTTGGAGACACCTGCCTCACTTAAAGCAGAAACAAAACTCTCAATTCAAGCAGAAAGAGGGTGGATCAAATTGTATTCCCAACTGCAAAAGGTAGGACATTTTTTTTCTTTTTTTTTGTTCTCACCTCCTGGGATTGTGTACCTCGATGGAGAACTTCTTGTCTCGGAAATACAGGTTTTCCAGGAGCTTCCATTGGAAGAACTAGAGTGAGGCACAAAATAAAAAAGCATTAATAGCATTAGCATATGTGGGTTTACATTGGAGGTTCCATTGGAAGAACTAGAGTGAGGAACAAAATAAAAAGGCATTAATAGCATTAGCACATGTGGGTTTCCATTGGAGCTTCCATTGGAAGAACTAGAGTGAGGAACAAAATTAAAAAGGCAAAACGCTGGCGTTACCTTGCGTGGTATCTTCTTGTCCGTGTAGTCGTACTGGCTCACTCCCCGACAGCTGAGACCAACCCACCACGGTATTCCTCCCTTGTCCTTCAAGATGAAACAAAAATATTGCACCATGTAACAAGCTGGATGACTGTAAACTTGGGTCCTGAATGCACAGTCGTGTAATTGCTGTTTACCTTCACTTCGTAGAAGTGAATGCCATAGGTCGGCATCGTCTCAACAAGGTTCATGTACCTGAAAGGAAAGTTTGTATTTGTTATATAAATGGACAAGCAGTAAAACTCCATCAAACTCAAAATGGCCAATATTTTTTTTTTAATTAACAGTAAACATGGTTAAAGATTCTCAAATCAAGTTATGATTTTCAGAGACCCCATTACAAGACAGGAATGCGCAATCCCATCGATGGCTTGTTGGGAAAGCCGGCATTTTGTTTGAAGCATGGTTTTATGCTTAGGTTTAGTATGTATATTTATTGATGCCCACCTACAGGAACATGCCTTCCTGGTTGTGTATCACAATGCAAAAAAAAAAAAAGACATGCACGCATTATATTGACCCTCGGTATACACGTAAATATAGCAAACAAAGTAAAAAAAACATCCAGATGACTTAAATTGTCCTGACATCATTTAAGCTTTTAAAATAAGTTAAAGGCATAAGCATGTCAACTGAAGATGACAAAACACCAATAAGGGAGGACACTAACCAAAAGGGTAAACTTTTGAACCTTGAACTTATAATATAAAAAATTTACAAGATATATACTGGCAATTGCAAGGCAGAATGTAGTGCAAAGTTTAATATTTGTACATGAATTGTGGAAAAAATTGGTTGTTTTCGTTTAGGAAACCTATTAATAGAAAACTAATAAAATACCCAACATTTTTTTCACTATAGTCCGCTGCAACTCAAGAAGGTAAGGCGAGAGAAGGAAGGCCGGGGAGGAGGAAGCAGACGTAACGCTAAAGCAGACGTAACGCTTACTCCAGCGTCCCGTCTGCTTCCTGCTCCCCGGCCTGCCTTTCCCTCGCCCTATCTTCTTGAATTGCAACAAACTATAGATATGCAGCAGAATGCCAAGAAAGTGCAACTGCAAAAACAAACTTTTCAGAAAGTAGTTTTTTGTATGCTAACATTGCACTGAAAAATCAAATATATTGTTTGCCTTTTATGTCGTCAACAAAATCTGAAGATATTTTATAAAAGGCATCCACAAAGTAAAAAAGCAATGCCACAGCTGCATTGCCCATAAAATTCCCGTCGGGAAAAACAATGAAAGCCTTTTCTTTTGTTTTGTTACCAAACAATAGTTTTCCTAGAGTGAAATTTATGCCAAAACGAGGAACGGAGAAAAACGAACACCTCTACCTTTTCTTTAGCATCAATTGACCGAAAATAATTTATATAAAAAAATAACTACGCAGGGTAAACAAATGAAACTTTCTGGGAATACTCTCTAGATGTTGGAGGATGTAAATCGATTTTAAGTTGATAGATTTCATATTAGAACAGTCGAAAAAAATTGGCACCTCTTTAAATCTAAACTATTTGAACTTTTTGATATTTTTGTTCCACTAGTTCACATTCACTCCAACAGTAATCAACCAAGGTTTAACAAAATGCAAAAAACAGTAAGCAATTAAAAAAAAAAATACTTTTTCGCCTTGCTAAAAATTCCAATGCTCCCATGGCCTGGGTAAAACATGCCGAATGTGAAAAGCAATACAATTATTCCATTGCCCTAGCAAAGCAAAAGTACTTCCGTTGCGACTAGCCCTCTTTTCTAATAAATAATTCCCAAAAAATTCTAGAAAGTAATATCACCACAAGAATCTCATTCATCAATAACCTTATCAGTTGAAGCTGGAAAGCCAGTGCCCGATGCCCTCTGTCCTGCAGTCTTTAACGAATTCTTCACATCAATATTTACTAGGGGAGACCAATCCATTATTCCATTTGTTGCTGACCATGATTATTTATACATGTCGCCCATTGTAATCACAAGTCTAGGCATCAATAAATATATAAATAACTTTGATATTTCTATGTCATCCAGTGCCGACAACTTATGTTCAAAAATCTTAAAAAAACACCAATGCCATTTCATCTAACATATTGTGCCTAATGTTTCAACAATCATTGTCACCCTGTTGCATTCCCACTGACCGTAAACTTGGGAAGATCGTTCCTGTTTTTAAATCTGGCTCAAAATCATTCATAGCTAACTACTGCCTTATATCCCTAACTAGTGTGGTGTCAAAATTGTTAGCGCACATAGTATTCTCTCATTCCATGAGTCATCTTGAAAATAACTAGGTTCCCCAGGATTGTGTCCGTGTATGTCGACACAAACCTACCTGGACAGCTACCGCCATCTATAAGCGACGGCGGCAAGCACACAACCAGTATGGTTTCCGCCGTCGCTCGTAGATGGCGGCAACCTTTCCAGCTAGTGTAACAGAAGAATGGATAGTTGGGCGCGTTGGTGGGGATTCATCATAGGAAACAGTGCGAAAAACAGACGACAAGTAGGAAGAAGCACACAGTGTATTGAGCACAGCTCCGCTGGTCTTCCTTCTTCACGAGTGTGGAAAGGCTGAACGTTCTTCCTACAAATATCAGTATGGATTTCGCAAAGGGTACTCATGTGAGGCGCAGTTACTTGAATTCGCCCGTGAACTCTGGCTCTCAAACGGACACTATTTTTTAACATTTCTCAAAACCGTTCAGTCGTGTTCCCCACTGTCGCCTGATATCCAAACTCTCAGCTCTTAATTTTATTCGTTAACACAATCATGGATCCGTAACTTTTTAACCCTCAGACAACAATTTACTGTAACCGGTGCTCTCAATCCTCTACTACTGACGTGACCTTTGGAGTCCCACAAGGTACATTTCAGGGGCCTCTTTTCCGTTTTTCTTATGTATATCAACGATCATCCAACTACTGTGTAATCAACCATACGACTGTTTGCTGACAACTGTGTGCTGTACAGAAACATTAACAATTGAAATGACCATAGTATTCTCTAGAATGATATTAATAGGGTTTTTGCATGGTGTACCACATGGCTAATGCGACTTAACTTCTCTAAATGTCATCTGCTTTCTTTCACTAGAAAGTGTTCAGTCTAGACTTTTATAAACAGTCGAATCTCGTTAATTCATACTCAAGGGGGACCGAAAATTTGTTTGAATAAAGCAGAGTTTGAATTACTGGGAGTTTCCTCCCACAGAGACACATAAGATGGGAATTGCATGTTAGTTTGAATTATCCGCAAGTTTGAATTAAGACAAATTGAATTAATGAGATGCGACTGTATTTCTTAAATGATTTTCCCTTCCCCTCTGTCCCTTCTTACAAGTACCTCGGTGTGCACTTCACCTCAAACCTCTCCTGGGTCACTCATATTAACACCATTTCCGCTAACTCAACACATACTCTTAATTACCTGGAACGAAACTTAAGACTGCACCCGCCCATTTACCTCACCTAGCTTATAATACTTATGTTGGTCCTAAACTTGAGTATGCTTTGCCCATTCGGAACTTGCATCAGAAGTACCTAATTAATAAACTAGAATCTGTCCAAAACTGTGCCGCTCATTTCTAATCCTCGCCTTATTCTCGATTTGTTAGCGTCTCTCTCATTAAAAAGCACAACTCTATTCACCCCCTCAAAACTCGCCGTCTAATCTCTCTACTTTGTCTACTTCGTCAGTTCTATTTTAATCTCGGTCAATCAGGCGCATTACTTTTAGAACCATCGAATAAAATATCTCATCGTCAAAATAACAGCAAAAGCTTCAAACACATCTTGGGTTCCACAGCCAAATTTAATAGCTCAACACTTCCTAAAGCAATCAAGAACTAAAACGGTCTTCCCGAAGCCATCGTCAACATATCTGATCCAAAAATGTTTTGTAATGCCCTTTCCAATCACATTTTTTTACCATGATTGCCCACTGCATCCAGAATTCTGCTGTTTTGTTGTTCTGATGCCTTTTATACTCTCATTTTTGCATCAAAGTGCATATTGTCATTTTCATTGTAATCGATTTGTAGTTATTTACTTTGAATCATGACTTTTTGGGTTCTTGTCGCACATGCTAGCATAACAAGTTCATTTCATGCGTTTTCTTTAGTCTACATCTTGTCACTTTGCACTTCCTTTTCTCTCCCTGTTATAAGACAATTTTTTTTTCAATGTTTTTTTTTTTGCTTGTGTTTTTAGTTTTGTGCATGTGATTTTTTTTTAAATTTTTGAACTTGCATTTTATTTTATTTTTGCATTCTGATTGACGTTTACCCAGAGTGTACCCCCTCATATAATGTCCTTAGTTTGGTTTTTGAGGTACCATAAACAAATAAATATAAATCAAATTTTTTTTTTTTTTTTTTTTTTAATGGTGGCAGCGGAGGTAATGTTTTTTTTTTGTTTTTTTTTTAAACAAGGTTTTATTTTGGGTTTATCAGGGATGAACCCAAGCTGGAATTCCGAGCTCTTCCCAGACACCAAACATTGAGGTAATGCGGCTTCACCTAAAGCCCCTTCATGTTTCAAGAGTAGCACAAGGTGCGTCGATGCACGAGGCACGTGCAACGTGCAGCCCTTGGGAAGATCAAGGCGGCACAGCGCAGCACTGAGCTAGATTTCAGACGCCATGAATTTCCCAGGAGTGGCGCGCGGCACGTGGCTCAAACATTTCTACAACAATGAATGGCGCCACTTTTTTCCAGGATAGAGGGGCTTTAGCTTCACCTGGTTCCTTAGACTCGTCAAACACAAAGTTGTGGTCGAGGTTTAGGGAGCACGTTAATTAAACTCTCGCAACGAGGACACTGCGCTTTTGTCGCCTGCCGAAGCCCAATCGAAGTGCAATCGGCACGCTCTGGAAACTTTCGACCCTAACGTTGTGTTCGACGAGTCCAGAGCACCAGGTGCTCCGAAAGCCGTTACCAAATTCCATAGGAGCTACACAAAGCACACGGCCTGTCCACACAGTCCAAGAAGGAGCCGACTGAACTCACGAGATGATCGATGATCCCCTGGAACGCCCGGCAAGTTCCTGGTACTGCTCAATCACTTTGCCCTCACTAAAAAGAAAGCAAAGATACAACGAGCTGGAAATCTGGCAGCTGTTACAACACTACCCTAACGGTGACCTCACCAGAAGGAAATGGACGGATGTTCCTTGAGTGTGCTTGTGGGGAGGACAGGAAGCTTCTTGAGATAGTTTTTCGTTGTTTGGTCACTAAAATGTAAAATGCAATAATCAAGAATTTAATACAGATGAGTTTGCATAAACCAATAAATGATTTTGCAATGATGCCATGGCACCCTCAAAAAATTGTGCAGAGCGATAAACAAGCAATGCACCAATATAATAAATAGTACTATGACAACTGAAAAGTGAAATGTGCGAAAACACTATCCTGAAGTCAACTTCAATCAAACTTGACTCTCTCAAGTCGTAAGCGTAGCGAACATTCCACTACTTGACAGAAAGATGGTAGACAGTACAGAAGTTTCCGAAACCTATTATTATAATTCAAAATATAATGCACTTACTCTACATAGTTTCCATATGTTGCTTGAAGGACTAGAGCTGCGAGTTGAAACACAGTTTCAGAATCGACTTCTAATGAACCCTGTAAGGCAGAAGAAAAACACCAATTGTAGACGTCGAAGCTGTAGCAAAAAAACCTCAGTGTTAGCGAGTCCACAAAGGTGCACACTTGCCTTTGCAATGAGGGACTTGCACTGTAGGTAGAATGCCTCCACTGTGGCACTGTCTTTTAGAAGAGATATGCTCTCCACATAGTATCTGAAAGGAAAGAAGTGTGTAGTGGGTAAGCAAACGGGTCGAGTACAATCTGCCTGGGGCTTCTTCCTCTGCTCTCTTTTCCTCAGTTGCACAATGACAACAAAAAACTTGGAATATATGAGAACCAATAAGCCATCCAAGATGCACCGTCATTACTAAAAAAAATTGTAAAATTCATGTAATGTCATTTTTATAACCACTGAAACACCAAAAACGTTAAAAACACAACCCAAGAACCTCTGGGTCTGGAAAGTCACGTTCTAGCTCTACAATGGTCCAGTTTTTTTGGTTCAAATTATAGTATTTTTTTTTGTCAGCAAATGTGCAACATTCCAGCAAGAAAATTAATTGGGCTGTGCTTTGGGAAAAAGGACTGATAATTTACTGGGGTGGCACAGGCCCCTTTAAAAATCATTTTGAAAAATATAAAAAGGACATCTCACCACAACATTTGACAAAATGCCCATTTTCTTATTTCATGTTTCCTTTTTCGTAAACATGGCATTGCATTATTGGGCCCTTCTGATGGACACCAGGGGTGAAATGTGAAGTAAACCCGGGAAGGAGAAAGGCCACCTACTTGACCAGAAAGTACAGCACCAGGACTCCCTGAGAGGACTTTTTTGGCAGGTCGTGCTCGAGGACCCTCTTGTCGAGTTGCAGCCAGTGGTAATGACCCCTGAACAATGGAACCCCAAACCGGCTTACAACCCCAAGCTCACGAGATAGCAGCAACCAGCCGTGTATTGCAGAAGAAAGACTTACGTCTCATCAAGGAAGGCCAATCCAAAGTACTCCTTCTCCTTGAGATTAAAATGAGAAGCAACCATGTCCAAGAGATCACAGGCATAAAGCCTCGGCTGCACAAGAGAAGAAATAAAAAAAAACATGTCCAGCACTCAACAATGCCACATAAAAACTGGACTCCCCATGAACTTCGAGACTAGTGTGCTGAATGCTAGAACACTGCATGGAACATTGCAGGATGCTAATGTTTTAGGACCACCTCATGAACCAGGAGAAGGGATAAAAGACCACGGCAGGGGAAAAAGGCGAAGGTATAGGGGGGATTGCAATGACAACACCATAAATCAATACATGAATTACTAGTGCGAAATGGACTTGTTTCATTATCATAAACAGATAAAACATCAATCAAATGTATATTGTTTATCTGTATATGACCGAAGAAAAAAGCACAAAGCACACTTTTTTCTTCTGGATTCCTTTTAGCAATTCTTCCAGGATGCCTGCAGGCACTTATCATTTGTCTAGTCGTACTTGTTACTGCCGAAGGTTGGCTCTTCAGAAGTTAAAGTTAATAGTAATTTTCCATGCTTCCTCGTTAATGTTGGCATCTCTCAAAAGAACCAATTGGCTGCATTTAAATGTCTCACAATATGCCCTACGCCTCTTATTCAAAATATTTAGAAACCATGAAACATACCCCTTAGAAATCAGCTCCAAAGCCCGAGGAATGGCAATAGTTAAGTCTCGGGATATTGTGCTGACAGGTTGCACAGCAGAAAAAAGCCCCCACAAATAGCAACCTGCCCCAAGCGCCCGCCTATAAAAGGTAACGAGGAAGACCAAAACTGGCTCCTGAAGGACACGAGCCACATAGTCTTATGTAGGGATTTATATTTGTATGCGGACTAACCAGAAATTGATTGATTGATTGACTGATTGATTGAGAACTGAAATACCTGAATGAGGATGTCCAGACGACGCTCATCCAGGAGAACCACCTGACTTCGCCGCCCATCGCTCATCTGCAAGGAACAACGCTCAACGTTAGGCTTTGCCATCACCACCTGCTCTACCAGGACCGCTTTACGGCTAACAACAACACTTTTAAAAAGCAGAACAGATGTACAGTGCCACAGTGTACCAATGCAGGCGTACCCAGCTTCTTCCGACTGCAAGAGCATGCATTGAGCACATGACAACCATTTTTGCTTTAGCAGAGATGAAGATGACGTTCCACCAGAGCATATGCCACCCACTTTAAAGCAGCCAAGCAAGTAATAACACTAGTTTGTCTGCTCGCATAACTTTCCTATAAAAAAAAAATTAAAAAACGTTTAAGGTGACATACTTTTTTTTAAATGGGCATTGTTGATTTTGAAATTGTTGTTTTATGGTGCAAACCCAAGCATCCTAGAAAGTCAAAAATGACTATCATGCGTAGCCTATTACAAGCATGAACATACAGCGTTGCACATCCCTTTCCTCTAAGTATCCTAGAAAACACAAAATTACAAATGTGTGGCCTTTTCCCTCTCACTAAAATGCAACCAGATGTTACAAGATGTCCTTAAGCATACTAAGTGGCCCAGGAAGTCCAAAATTGCAATCATGCACCAGCCATTTTTCCTCTCAAAAACTCCAAACATTGCAATATGCCCCCTTTTTCTGAGACCTATCTCAGAAGAAGGGGCACGCCTGACATGTGGTTGCATGTCAGGCATGACATGATGTGGTTGCATGTCAGGCATGAGGAAAAAAGGCCACACATAATTGTAATTTTGGGTTTCCTTGGATGCTTAGGGTGTGGTGCATAGGTTGAATCTGAGTCATAAAAAGACAATCTCAAAAAAAAAAAAAAAAAATCAAGATTTGTTGTTTGCGTTTATACAACATAAGGTCGGTCTGCCTTTGAGGTGCGGTGACACTGGTTTACGCTGCACACGAGAAACGTAGCCGGTGCAGTACAACCGTTAGCCTGGGGTCTTTAACATGCATCACGCAGTAGATACATGACCGCACGCTAGTACGATGCTCATTCAGAATCCTTGAGTTCTGTAGCATGAGCTTTCGCTTCACATGCCCCAAGCTGCGGTGCTCTAACACACTCGGCCACCGATCCACTTTAGTTCTCACTTAAGTTGTGCCAGGCCAAGAAAATTGCTTTGCCCCACATACAGACGTTTTCACCTCATACTCAGTTTGCAGCCACTGGCACTGAAGGCAAGGTGGAAAATGTCTCTTGCTAATGCTGTTGAAGCGTGGAATGCTTTGTAACAGAATCCCTTATGCTCAACAATTTTCCCGTCCACCCGTCATCTGTGTGTCAGGATATGTCAGCACAGCAAGTGGCTTGGTTACCATCAGCAGAAGAACAGCAAAAACAAACTATACATTGCCGAACGCTCGGTCTCTACTCAGATGTAGCGCTGGCAATCCGGATCGAATGCCAGAGTTTCGGAGCTAACCTATTTAACATTTATAAGCGATTTTCTGAAATTTTCGAAGAGAAAATTGGGCCTATTCTTGGTAGTTTGCGCCACTCAGCCCCATGTATTCGTGGGCTTCGTCAGCCACAATTTTCCCATTATTAATTCCCAAAAATTGCTTATAACTTTTTAATAAGGTAATGGCTCCTTCTGAAACTTTGGTATCTGATCCGGATTGCTATTGCCGCATTCGGGCAAGGCATAGTATAATTCTGCGATTAAAAAAACGCTAAACTTTTGCCGGGGACACACACGCAATTACTTAGAGGTAAACCAAAACATCCACATCCCCCCCCCCCCCCCCCAAAAAAAAAAGAACTAAACCTAAACCCTCTTGGTCTGCAGCCTATTGTGCTACCTCTGCATCAGCTGGACAACTTTCTTTGTGTGGTGGCAAAGGAGCATGCACCCTTGACTGACGTATGCCGTTTGCCTTCCACTACAGTAACTGTGTGCGCTACGCTCCCTAGTGCATAGTGAAGTTGTAGAGGAGGGTGATGGAAATTAATAAACAATATGTTATTCTTCACCCTTTGAAACGACCAGTAATGCCTGCATTCTATAGTTTGCATAGAATACCTGCATTATATGCAATATAGAAGTTAAAGATAAAGGTTGATGCTAATTTTTTTTTTTAAGGAAAAGGACCATGTGTCTTTATTATGAATGTAAATTCACGGTAGAAACAGCTCAAATTAAACGAGGACAAAGGTAGAAGGAAGACAGGATCAAGCACTGACTAATAACTATGGCTGGGAACTTGATCGGTTATCCTACCGATCAACTGATTAATGCTTTAATTGCAATTAATTTCCCTAACACTGTCAAATTTCGAAGAAAAAAGTAAAAAAAGCTAGGCCAGAGTTCGGCCAGGGAGCTGGATGCTGTAGGGTTGGCCCTGGCTACTCATCTATGTAACATTTGCACGTGCTTTTCTTGTTATGTAATGTTGAGGCATCTTCACAGTTTGTGCACAATAATTTCTGTTTTTAATATTGTCCTATCACAACCAAATTTTGCATGCATATTATTTAGAATATGTCGAATGCAAGTATCTATATGTTTGGTTAGAATGTATATATACATATATATATCTTTTTTTATATATATATTTATGGATATATAAGAAACATTCGTTAGCCTTGAAATGGCATTTTTGCTATTGTTTAATTATTCTAAAATGAAAGAAGTGTCACACACATTATATTTGTTATTCATTGCACTCAGTGGTTAGGAGGAGTAAATTATAAATTTACTCCTAATTGACAACCTAGAAAAAAACTATATAAAATTTAACACCAGATTTATTAAAAGAAGACTTACTAAAAGAAGATTTATTAAAAGAAGAAAAGAACCATAAACTGTAAAACTTCCATTTCAATATCGTAAACAATTAAAGGGATTAAAAATTAAAGGGATCAGGCAGAAAAGAAACTACAAAAGATTTATTAAAGAAATAAGAAAAAAATATTTAAGAGCAATATAATTTGCCAAGAAACTATGAAGCTACCAGAAAGTGATAGAAACACAAGAAAACCATTGCAGAATAAACTCCAGATTTTTTTTTTTTTTATCTTAAACAACCAAAAAGAATAAACACAAATTCAGGACAAAAACTGATGCAGTTTTCGTCCCGAATTTGTGTTAATTTTTCCCGTTCTTTAACACGCTCGTTTTTAATGTTATATTTTTTATCCATCCATGATAGTTGTGCAGCTGACGATGTGACATTCAAAGGAGCCCCGAAATCATAACTTCTAGCAAAAAGGGGAAGTATCACAGCTTGAAATACCAGAAGATAAGGCAAAGGGGAGGAACAAGCTCGAGAGCGAGCTTACGGACATTATCAAAATTCAACGACCGACACATTTGTTTCCGGTCACGTGGGGGAAAAACACAGCGGAACTTGCACGGACCGACTTCCTTTCTTGACGCACGCTTCCAAGATTTCGCTCGCTCTTATCAGATTGGCGTCTTTCAATCTCCAACACAACACAGAAGTGACGCATTTTAATGGTACCAACACGAACATAAAATATGAGGCTTACCCAATGCTTTCATGCTTCATTTGCCACATTCTCAGCATTAATTGCACTAAAGTGATTGGTTGTAGTCAAGGTCCGATCGCTCCCCGGCAACGCATGAGCGGTGTACAATTTTCTAGAGTTTACTTGCCCTCCTCAATACAGTAGAAAGTGAAAGCTAGAGGGGTGCATGATGAGAGATGGCATCATTTTCACATGAGCACTGGCAAGAACACCACTTGCATTGGGATAAAAAGAATCTTTCCAATGATCACCTCCTGCATACTACCACCTTTGTCAACCAAGCTAGAAAGCCCATTTCTTTTTCTTTCTCTCTTTTTTGCTGGGTGGTAATAGCTGTAAATGCCTAGTATTATATCCGCCGGCTACGTTTTTATAAGAACGCCGTTCGAAGTCCAAGCGCCGACAATCCCGGCCGCGCTTGTTCGCATCGAAATGGTAGCTATAAAACCAACAAAGCAAAAACAAATGCACAAACAGGGACGAAAAAAAAAAGCACGGCCTACAGAAAAGTGCCGAATCACGTCACAGACTAGTCGCCCGGTTCACTGGCCACGTAAACCGCATCGTTGCTCGGGGGTAATTCAATTCATACTCCTTGCCTAAAAACAATCAAAGTCAGGAGGTGCCGAAAGGACGTTACCTAAAGAACCCGCTCAGCTGCAAGGCAGCAGCAGCAAGCAAGAAATGTGCGATTCGTTCGACCATTCTGAAGAACAGCTTCTAGCAGGCGCTCCCTTCAGGATTCGTACTTTGCTCGCTTACCGAAGCCACGAACACGCGTGCGCTGGACTGTGGATTTGTAAAAGGTTGGAAAGGTTTATGTGTTGGATCGTTTACCTGGTGGTCCTCAAACAAGCTGAGGGTTGATCCGTACATGGACCGAAGAGAGGGACATCGCCGCATTTCGGGACCGCTCGCTCGGCGTGAACACCACGGCACACGCACACACACACAGGCAAACGGGGCTAGCAAAGGCGCACGGAAAGAAACGCTCGCGTCGCGCGGACGGGCGGCTCAAATCCGGCGGAAGAAAGCTACCCCCAAGTTCCTGCGCTGCCGACTTCGGGGAAGCACGTGAGATCCTCCGCGTCACACAGGAGACTACGGTCGCGCACTCGAGGCAAGCCCGCTACGAGGAGCGGATCGACGCGAACAAAGAAGGCAGCACACCACTAACCCAACGCACAACGGCCCCCAGTAAGTCGTACTTCGTCGCTTTGCGTTTGCGCATAAACGAGTATAAAACAATCACAAACAACCCCCCCCCCCCTCAAAAAAAAAAAAAATTGCCATTTTTTTTTTTATTTGTTTTCCTATCTTTTTCCCTCGTGTCCCTAAATGCTGCTTAGGATGCTGCATCCTAGCGGTAAAGACATCCGGAAAACCGGAAGACCGTTGGACAAAAGTCAGGTAGCAAAGTACGGCAGCTGTGCAGGTTGCAAGCTGCGCTAATAATCCACCTGCAGCGCGCGGTGTTGGAGAAGCCCACTGGAAATTTGGGGGTAATTTTAAAAGGGGGGGGGGGGGGGGGGGGGGGATTGCGCAGTCACGGTTCCTCGTGGCCCGGCAGCCCGAACCGGTGCGCTAACCTGGGTTACGCAGCTATCCCGATGAAGGGCACGCTCGTTCACTCACCGCCGAGCTAATTTGCCGAGACAGCTGCCCGCCATAGCGCGGAAGGACGCCTGTTTATAAAAATTGAGCGACGCGCAGGGCCAGAAGTCAAATGTGGGTTTTTTTACGTGCCAAACCAACGAAGGGCATCTGGCACGCCCTGCAGCAGAGAATCGAGGACTCATTTCGACCACCTAGGGATCTTTTGACGCGCAACCCCGCAATAAACCTCCGTCGCCCAAAGAAAAAAAAAAAAAAAAAATACAGCGTCAATTAAGTCTCTTTTTGGCTCTGAGAGACGCGGTCACTTAACAACCTTCAGTTTGACAAACGGGTAGCCTCAAAGGAAACGTGGGAATGTAAAGGAATAATAAGAATAATAATAATAAAAAATAATAATAATACTTTCAGCCTTTCCACTGGTGAAGAAGGCCAGCGGAGCTGTACAATGGAAAGTAATGGCCGGCCGCAAGTCGGCAAGCCAGAGTGGAAAGGCTGCAGCCATTTATGAACGACGGCGGCAACCAGATACGTAGCTTGCCGCAGCCGCTCATAGATGGCGGTAGGTGTCCAGAGTTCGGTGCCTTCATTTCTTTGCGGGGGACACGATCCTGCAGAAACTAGCCCTTAACAGCTCCGCTGTAATAATAATAATGAACTAAGAGTGATTTTACTTGTTCAGCGAAAAGCCAGAGAACAATAAGACCGAGTAATACAAACGTTAAAAAGAGAGAGAGAAAAAAAAAAAACCGTGCCAACCTGCGTCTTTTTTTCTTTACTTTAGAGGCGTTAGCGGTTAATCATACCATCACCTTATTAATCTCATGATCTCATCTCGGGAACCACGCCAAAGGGGCTCGTGAAACAGCGACCATCCGTCTTCACGATTCGACGGGCACAACAGAAGGCGGACACCGCTGCAGCAATCCTTCGAACACGGCGCCAAAACAACCCCGGTTCTCCACCTAACACACACAAACACACAGCGATCCGATCGATATGCTTCGAGATAAGAGAGTGCGAGCTTGATCAAGAGCCACTGTCTGGCTCTGAAGGGAAATTTTTGTCCCGGAGGACCGCTCTCCGACAGGTATCGTGCGATAGTCGAACCAACAATGAATGGGGTTATCTCGCACCTAATCAAATCGCCCGGCAAAGTTTCCAAATGAGAGCTTCCTACAAGTAGCGACGTTCTTCGGAGCGCCCACTGCGTGACGGTGCAGGTTTTAGGAAGCGAATGGCGGCGCAGAACAGACGAGAGAACTGAATGACGCCATTTTGTTCGAGCGGAACGCGCTTCGTCATTTGTATTGGTTGTTTTTACTCGTAAAAAGGAGTATCAAGGGACTTCAGCCCGACAAGGTCAGGCCCGCCACGCGGTGGCTGTGGCTACACAAAGAGTCAAAGTCGCCGCCTTTACAACGGGTTGTTGAAAGACGCTGAACGCGACGCAAACGGGACCAACAATCCAGGGGGCGGATTTATGGGTCAAGATTTCGGGGACGGGGAGAGATTTGACGTCATGGGAGGCGAAGCATTGCCCAGATCGATTTTGTTTACCTAATAACTTCCATTTCACCAAAAACTAAATATTACTCCTCGACTTTTTTATAAAAAAAAAAAAAAAAATGTTGACCTTAGAAAGCTTAGAAAAAAAAGTCGTTTCTTTTTTTTTAATCTGTACCTGCAACAATTAAGAAGAAAAAAAATCTGCGAGTGTCAGACCCGTCAAAATCGTCATACGTCGAAAGAAATCGTTTTGGAGTCGGAAAATCTCGGTTCAAGAGTTTGTGTAGTACGGCGACTTCCGAGACGAGGACTCCATCGCTTGTCGCTAACCAATGGGGGCGAGGCGCCATTCGCGAGGGTGCCCTCGGCTCCGTCCTCTGCAGCTGTAGAGCTTTCGCGAGACGCTTTTGCGTGCTGCGTTTTCTCCAAGTTACACTCGCGAAAATAACGAACTCTTCGTTAAAATATTTCCGATCACAATCAGGCAGTTAAAACATTCCCCATGCTGTCGCAAGAAACAGGAGAGGACAACGAGGCGACGCTTCAAGAACACGCGGCAGCCCGGGCAGCCCATGACAGAAAGGTACCCGATAACGATACCAGGCCTGAGCCTGCACAGGCGCGCGCAAGGTTTCGAGTATCGTTATCAAAGTTATCGGAGAGGTCTACTAAAACTCGCTATTACAGAGTTCTCCTCGTTCAACGTGTTTTCTCCCTTCCGCCACGCTTTCCGCAACGAAGACGCCACTACTGCGTATGCTCGCCGCTTGGCCCGCCCGCAGAGATACTGCATAGGGATGCCGAAGCAGCCTTGAGGTGCGAAGATCCTAATCCTGCACATGCAGTGCAGGTATCTTCGTCGCGGAGAGCATATCGGAGGGGGCAAAACAATCTACGAGATGTCCCTACTGAATTGAATGGCTGCGTTTCTAAAACTGATCGTGTAATCAAAAAATCAAAATAAAGCTTTTTTTTTTAAATTTATTTAAGCAAACGCGCGTTTTTTTTGTTTTTTTTCGAGCATTTATTTGAAGGTATCTTTACACTGCCACATTCTAACGTGAAGCGGACACGAAAAAAAAAAAACATATATCTTGGGGGTTTAGGGTCCTTTTAAAGGGGTAGTAGTGCAACGATTTTAGTGTTGAAAGAATTGCCAGTTTGTATTTTTTTTTATAATGTTTATCCAAGCACAGGTGACCAAGAACGCGTCACCTTGCCCCGAAAATATTTGCCGATCTGCAGCCGCTTGTGGTTGTTAGCGAAATTGATGTGTGACGTACTCTGGGGGATACGCGGAAGTGAACTAAACTTGAACCCCTCCGCTGCTACACTCGCCGTCACCCCCGTAGCGAACCGTTTTTGTGTCGATCGGTCGCCGCGACCTTCGACGATGGTAATCCTTTAAAACTCGATAATCGCGGAGGGAGTGGCTGGAGTCTCTGAAGAGAGAACCCAAGGTTCGGAATTCGGCCAATTAACTGCGGAAATAAATCTGTGTCACCCATGGAACGAAGAACAGAAAACCGTATTTTCTTACGAGCGCTAGTTTTTATCTAAAAAACAAAAAAAAACAAATCGAAGGTTAAACTGCCTTTCAAGTTTCAACTCTCCACGTCGCCTTTCCAGTGACGTGCTCTGGGGGATCACGTGGTTTCCCCTTGGGTTCTCTCCTCAGAGACTCCAGCCGCTTCATCCGCAATTATCGAATTTTAAAAGATTAGCATCGTCGGAGGTCGCGGCGAGCAATCGACACAAAAACGATTCGCTACGGGGGTGACGGCGAGTGTAGCAGCGGAGGCGGACAGGTTTTGTTCCCTTCCGCCTATCCCCCAGTGACGTTGTCACCGTAGTTCCCGTACCAGTCACACGCGGCTGCAGATCGGCAAATAATTCGTTTTTTCTTTGCTATTACGCAGCAGAATAGCAGTTTATCGGGGCAAAGGGACGCGTTATTGGTCACTTGTGCTTGGATAAACAATATAGAAATAAAAAGTGCCAATTCTTTGAACACTGAAATCGTTGCATTATCCCTTTAAGACAATATATAACAGACACAAAAAACACGCGTCTAGATATACGACAGAGAGATAGAAAACGTGCAACAATTATTCGCAAGTAAATGCCGCTGAACTGGCGGCGTCCAGTGGTAGGGCGCGAAGATGACGAGGCAGGTTTGTCCTCGCGGACTCTGCCGGCCCTTGCTGCCGGCCAAAAGGTCTCACATGCGCAGTAGCGAGTCTTAGCGAAAACGTAAATGGAAAGGCGCCGAACAGACTATTCATTTTGTCATCACGCTATATCATCGTTCTCTTCTGCAACCCGCCTCCTTCCCCCAGTTTCTCTCCCAAGGATAACAATGAATAAAAAGCAAAGACTTCGCTGAAAAAGCAAACTTCCGACGCCCCGCATCGAGACTGTCCGTTTCTGGCAATCCTCGTCGTTGTAGCTACGAGCGCCAGACCCTTGAAACAACGCCAGGCATTCCGTGCGCAACCGAAATCATTTTAATAATAATAATAATAAATCTTTATTTTACGTGCCCACAAACAACTTTACAGTCTATGATGTGGTGCACACAAAGAAAATTAAAACACAGCACTATATTTTGACTTAAAATCCGCTTCACTAGACTCTCTTACTTAGCTACTCATATTTTTTTAATTATTATTTTTTGAAGTTCGCGTACTGCGAGACGCCAAAAGTATACCGCCATAACACCTTTCAATTAACAGTTTGTTCAGCTAGCCAATACAAATATTCAAGAAAAAAGGTTTCCGGAAATTCTTGTACACTCGAGTGGTCTGCAAAGCCGCGGTAAAATCAACTTGGCGGAATTCCCGCAGCGAAACTGCCTGCCGTCCGGCACGAAGACGAACCCGCAAGCGGTCAACACCCAACTCGGCGATCGAGAAATCACCCTCGTAAACGAACGAACACTGCGGTTTGAGCCGGAAGGCACAGCCCCACAAAAGCCCCAGAAAATCCGTCTCTGTCTTCGAAGAAGGGAGGAATTCCGAAACGTCGCAAGTGCTGCAACACGCTGTTCAAAACGATCGATCGAGAGCTCGAAATCAGCAGATAACAGGGAGTTTTCGTAGATCGTTTTCAACGTCCCGCAAGGCCCTCCGCAACCCGCTACGATAGCGGGAACTCCACAGTCAAGGCTATCGGCGCGCAGGCGCAGTAGCAACTTCTTCGTTGCGGAGCGCTTAGCGGAGGGGGCAGCGCGGTCTACGAAAACTCCCTAACGTACCACCGAGCGGGAACATTATCATTTCGTAGACTCGGGTACTGAGATATAGTATCGCTCTCTCGGTGCATTTCCTGGCACCTATAGCTTCAACTGTTTACACGTGAACGTAAGCCCGTACTTTTCCCTTCACACCTTTTACACAGACACTGCGAATCTGATGCTGATTTTACGAGAAAAATAAGGTATAGAATTGTGAGCATGGTTCGCAGGTGCCGCGGTCGGAGGAAGCCAATCTCTAGTAACACGTCGGCTTCGAGTGACCTACCCGAACGGCTCATTTGACCCGGTGCGACTTTCAGTGTTCTGGCATCGATCCAATCTCATATCTTGCTTCGCACGGACAGAACTTCTCCCTAGCCACTTGAATGACAAGAAAACAACCTTTACTGCTGCCATCGCCACTCGCAACTGCCTTCTTGCTCAAAAGCACGCTGGTGTTGTCCAGTAAAAAAAACTTCTAAGCTTCCTTGAGCCCAGTTCAACGGGCCTTAACTTTTATCGGGACCAACTCCTAGAGACCAGAAGTTGGACACATCCCAGACAGGAGGCGTTTGAATAGCACCAAGCGCGGTCCTTCGCTTCGCTAGTGGCGACGTAAACATGCCAAGGGTAGCCAAACAAAACAAAATCAAAGGATGCTCAAACCCTCCAGCTTCGAACGTTCCTCCCTACGAAAACATCGATGTAAAACAATGTAATTAACCGAACGCGTCCTACACTCAATTCACACTTCAGCTGAGACTGCAGGCAAGGCTATAAGTGCGTCTCAAAGCATGGGAGCACGGCCCAGCTCGCGCTTGTAGCCTTGACTGCCGTTTAAAGCGGAGTAGAGCTACGCAAAGCTTCGAGCGCACAAGACGCCTCCAGACAAGGAACAACCCAAACAAAACTAGCCTAGAGGAATAGCAAGAATGTGTTCCAACGGTCCACGCACCCGGAGCCGACGCAAGATCCTCATGGCAGCAGGAGCAGAAGAACCGCAGCGGGCGACCAGGCCGCCGGCGGCTCACATCGGCCGCAGTGCTCGCCAGGAGAGAAACCCAACGCAGTCGCCATGGGCTCTGTCCGCTATCGGATCGCCAGACGCGCGATAGCTGACGCAGTTCCGGCCGCGGTAGTTACCCCAACACCGACCGCCGCCGGGAAGAAAAGTGCCGCACCGCCACAACATTCCTCAGATAAAAACGCCGCCGCAGGCTGCCCCGCTGCCGCCGCTGCACTCGCTCCGTGCCCTCCTCGGTGACCTCATCCGACGCGAGCACGATTCTTCTTCTCCAGAGTCAGCGCTCTCCTCAGACCGTTCAATCGAAACAGCACTGCGGTCGTCGTCGTTGGTGTTGTTGTTGTTTACGTCGTGTGCGTGCCCGCTGAGTCAAGTTGTGAAGTCGCGCGGCCGCACGCGAAGAACGTCTTGAGCTCTGAGTCACCGCGTGGTTTCCCCCTTCGAGGAGGTGAGAGGAGACGAGTGACATCGGCGTTGTCCCGCGCGGCCCACCGCGACACGAAGAAACGGTGCCAAGGCGAAGGGCGGTTCGTTCGTCAGAGGGAGGGGGGGAGCAACTAAAGGAGAAAGGAAAAAGAAGAAAAAACAGCACGACCTGCGCGCACTTTCCTGCCGAGAGCCCGAGACGCAATGCCAAAAACGTCACGCGCGGGGAGCAAACCGCTGCGCGTCGAGGTGGCTCTACGGCTCGGAGAGTCGATCGCTTGACCCACGACGACGACAACAATATTTGTCAGTGTTGCAACGATGATAGTTACAGCTCCCAGAATCCATGCTCTCCAACACCGTAGCCAACACCCATCCTTCAGCGCGTAACAAAGGACATATTGTTCTTTTTTCTTTAACTCTCTCTTTTTTTCTTTTTTTTTGCGCGCGCGTTATTTACAAGTTTTTGCGTCAGGCGGAAATCTGATCGCCTGACGCAGGGATGCAGGAATTTGCTGTACACGCAGCGGCTGAGGCGTACATAAGGTATCGTCTATTTTCCCGCAGGAAAGTGCGGAATGTAGGATGAGCGACAACAAAGCGGGGAAAATTCGGTACGTCCGTCCGCTTCGGCTAGTGGCTACCGAAGAGAACATCGTGGTTAGCCTTTCTTTCTAAGAAAGGCGAACAAATTGTCCGCCATATCAGTGACTCCTGTATACGTACAAACTACATTCCCGCCATCATGCCACCCCACGGGAGACAAATCATGCGTCTTGCGCGTCTGTCCCCCCTTACCATTATACAGCGTTTTATTTAATCTAAAATCCGCTCGTAACTTGTACCACTCGTCATTTTTTTTTTTTTTTTTTTTTGCTTTTATGCTTAGTTGAGATTATACCGCTTTAATTAGATTTTTCGTAGTACAATTAGCCCTAAACATCGGAAGATCGCGAATGGTTCCGAAGTTTGGCCAGTAGACACTCCAGTCAGATTTGCACATCACGCTGCGTTCCTGGTCAATTCTTTGCGCAATTTCTTGCGCACGGTGGGCTCCATAAACTCTACAAAAAAAAAAAAAAAACAGAAGCTCCGCGCGCGTGAAGACACTTAGCTACAGCAGGCCGCACCGCCATTTATACTTTCCAATCTCTCTAAGGGTACGAACGATACCTCGAAATGTAAGGAGGTTCGTGGTCTACTAGATTGCACGCATTCCGTCCAGCATTGCAATCTCTGTAAAATGTAATCGGCACATTCTACATAAGCCACGTCGCCTGTTCTAAAAAAAAAAAAAAAAATGTTTCATATGCTTGTGATTTAGGACTTCAGACGAAACAAACGCGCCGACTTATCCGCTTCCAAACAGGAAGAGGTCTGTTTCACTCGGGACTGTAAGCAGTGCCGTCGCTTTCTCATGCACAAATAAGGGTGGAAACGCCATCTGCACCTGTACTCGCCTTTAAATAAAAATTAAAAAAAGCGAAACAAACGTGAAGTGATACTTCGAACAACTTTCTGTGGCCAACTATGGGCGCACGGGCGCACGAGCACCTCGAGTGCAGATCAACGTTGGATGAACGCATTCTGTGAACGAGTCACCAAATATCGACAAGTACGCCGACTCCAAAGGTGGCAGCTGTTCGAACAGCCAAATTAACGCTGGACAGACCGAAAGAATTCCCGGTGAGAACGCCACGTTTATTTTCGCCCGAAATTGTTTTATACTTTTTTTTAATGAAGTTGATGCGATTAGCGATTCGGTGCGAGCTGGATTGCACTTCAAAACGCCCGCGTATGTTGTTGTACACTGTGGAAGACATTCGAGCGCTGTACAATCGCCTATCCTCACAGTAACCCCTCCTTCAAAGAGGACGTATAGTCTCGCGAAAAGAAGCTTGCCTGTAAATATACTCATTCAAACTAAAATTATATAAAAGAAATTAGTTTTTTTGTTTTATCACGACTGAACGATCCTCGGACACCTACACTTCGTTTCAGCTTACGATAAACCGCAGCAGACGGTGCGAGCCATCCCATCATCATCATCATCGTCGTTTGTGACGTCACGGGTAGGACAGACTGGGACAGACCGCGCAGATCTTGGATCCGATCGGCTCGTCAACTCGCTTGATGCGTTGCTTGGGTAACGCGCGGCAAAGCCTGTTTCACGCGTTGAGTTTGAACGTGCCAGCGTAGTCGTGCTAACAGGCACTTTTGGCATTGAGGTGTCGAAGATCTGGGATGGTTGTGTGGTGTTGTCTACCCCAGTACAAAAAGCTGGATAATGAAGATAGAGTCTCCAGCGCTTTACCCCACAACGGCGAATAGGGTGCATTTTTTTTAATGATTCGGACAAAGTAAAATAGATAAAGGAGTGTTTTATTATATTGAAAATAGAAAAGCGAGACTCGAGGACCTCTCGCGTGTGTAGTAAACACTTCAGTGAAAGCGTGTCCGTGTATCCTGTTGGCCCCAATCTGTTTTGTGAGTGGTGGTCTCTGATTAGTTTCAAGTTGATTCCTTGTTTAATTTTGTAAGCCAGTAAACAAACATTTCATCAAAATAACTGGTAAGAAGAAGCGGTGGCTGGCTTCCGGAGTCGTTTCAATTAAATCCCTGCTGATTCACCCGGATGACGCGAAACGCGCGCGGTCGGCTCGGAAAATGGCGGAATGTCTGAAATGTATTTGAGATAATGAGTACAAGATACTCAAAACTTTAATTAAAATGCAGTATCAAATACTCTCAATCAAAAGTATTTGCAAGATACTAAGGTACTTCAAAAAGTATTTGAAATACAGTATATTGAGTAGAGTATTTGAGATAGGCACAAGTCTGCAGGCTTTCTCACAAGGGTGTCGCCATCTTAAACTTTCGTCAATTCCAGTATGGGCGAAAACATTGTTTTGGCGTAACCGTCACCCATTATGCTACTATTTGCAGGATCAAATGTTTTATATATTTTTTTGTTTGCCGCCCTTACCGGATATGTTTATCAGGTGGCTGGCCACGAGAGTAAACGAAAAAGCTCTTACCACATACCCCTCGCGTCACTGCGCCCCACACAAGATTCAACGTGACACTCCCACAGACTGGCTTTGATGTCTCGTCCGTCCTAAGGCGAAACGAAGTGCACACACACACACGAGTCCCCAAAGAATGGGTCTCCCTTCCCCCCCACGAAGACCACGGCCATCCATCACATGCACCTAACAAAGCGTCCCGCAGCCTTGCAACGTGACGCTATACGCACGCGTGGGCGCTGCTCACGTCAGCTGGAGGCGTCGTTCTTCCGAGGCGCCAGAAACGAGGCAATCGCAACCAAGACGCGTCCTGCTCCATCCAATCGACTCGAAACTGTTACCGAATAGACCCTTTCTTCGAAACTGCGTCAAGCAACACTGGAAGCCGCCATGTCCCGGTGATTTCCCACACGGCCTGGTGATAGTTAGGGGGAGCAAATTGGCTTAGAAGGGCGGGAGGGACCATATGTTTGTCTTTTTAGGCTTGGGCTAGGTGGCGCTAGCTACTGCCCATTACAAAGGGTGTAGCCATTAACATTCATCCATCCATCGGGCACGAGGCACGTGATTGGCTCCGAGTTCTCGGCGAACGCTGACGCAGCCCCCGTGTCCAATAACAAGATTAGAGTCAGCGTTACAGTTAACGGCGTTACCGGTATCGTGTTACTTTTTTCGGTAACTTGGTAACGCACTCGTTACTTTTTCGAAAAAGTAACGGGTAACGTGTACCTTCGTTCCTTATTTTAAGTAACGTGTAACGTAGTTACGTTACTTGATACTTCTTCTTTCGAAGACTTAAAAAAATCACACTTCTATAATTTTGTGTGTCTTTATAGGCAGAAGTTTTCGCGTTTTTCTTCGCATTTTTATTGATCTAGATTAAACGGTAAAAAGCAGGGTGTCTAGCAAATTATTCTGAAATTCCCTGATTTTTCAGGTGTTCCCTGACATTTTCAGGTGAAATTCCCTGACCACTGTAGAGGCGGTTATATAATAAGACCATTACAACACAACGCATTGAGCATTAAGCACTGCGAGGATCGTTTTGCGCGGGCTTAATCTAACTTGCATATCCAAATAATCGGGCTCGTCCAGTCCGGATTAAACGAGCACTTTCATGCCGCCGACATCGTCACTGAAGAGGCCACTTCCCGAAGAACAATGAGTCACGACGCTCAACCACACACGTCAATAGCCGAATGGCAGCGTGGCCCACGGCCATGGACGCCAGTTGCAAACTTTCGGATACTTTCGGCTTAATGCTTGGATTGGATTGGGGTCTGCGGCTTTCCCATTTGTTACTAAATCTAGTATAGCTCTAACTGTATCAAGCGTGGTGTCGTCCCCTCAATCCAATCCAATCCAAAGCTTGGACTAGATTTTTTGGCTGTTCCCTTTGCATCGTGTAGCACACTCTACCTCGGGTGAGCAGAGCCCGCGCTCCGCTCTAAGCAGAATTTATTGCCTATTTTTCTGCCCCCAAGTCCTCAAGTCTCTGCTCAGGGCACTCGACGGCGCTTCCGGCTCATTTTCCCTGATTGGGCTCGCTTTTTGACAATATCCCAGACAATTCCCTGATTTTTCCCGGTAATTAAAATTTCCCTGACGATTCCCGGTTTTCCCGGTCGCTAGACACCTTGAAAAAGATAAAGTAATTATGGTCAGTTTTTGCAAGAACATAATCTTTCTTGAAATATGGCGCTGATGCATTCCGTCCGAACAGTAAAACGTGCCAATTTATAATGTAAAAAGTAACGTGCGTTACCTTTTATCGATAATGATAACAGTAACGCGTTCCTTTTGTTTTAGGGTAACGTAGTTTGGTAACGCGTTACTTTTATTTGAAAATAACGTATTTCGTTGCTTTTTTTTTTTTTTCGGTAACGTCTACAACACTGTTCAGAGTACTTGATCAAACAAGAGCGGACTCCGCTAACTCGCGCGGCAGTTAACAGATGGCGCACCCTTTGGAAAACGGTCTATTGCTCTAGTGAAAACTCTGTTATGTATAAGAAATGTCTTTGTCCAATAAACGCATACGATCAAATACGATCATATAAGAGCATAAAACAACCTTATAAGGACACATAAGAACAATACTAGATTATATAAGAAGCTATAAGAAACTTCTAATCAGTGTCTTATAACTTCTAATGTAATCTTCTTTGTAAGGTTCCTCTATTCACACATATAAGATTTTTCACCACGGATAGCCACGTAAAGGGAGGGCTATCGACTACGCACAAGCGCGAGGGACTCAATAGTCTCTTGGAAATTCTTGCAAGTAATTAGATTACACTACTCGTTACCTCCTTAAAAATTCTTGAAAGTAATTAAATTGAATCATTTTCTCTTGAAAAGTAATTCAGTACACATTCTAGGTCTCTCTCTCTCTTTCGGAAATCACTAAGTAATTAAATGGCATTACCAGTGATGTGATTGGCCTAAGCCATTTTGGAGCACCTTTTGGAGCAGCCAAAACAGTGTTTTGGAGCAGCAAATCTGGACTTTGGAGCAGCCAAAACAGTGTTTCAGAGTAGAAAAAGTGATTTTTGGAGCATATATTCTTAGAAAAATTAATGTTTGTTTTAAGTGCTGGACAAACGAAGGCCACTTTGTGTTGTGTTGTGATGTGACGTGTTGGGGCGGAACTCGCTGCTTGTGTTTGTGGTGCTGAGACATCCCACAAGTATACAAAGCTGTAAGCGTTGCCGAAAAATTAAAAAAAAACAACACTTGCTATCGTTTTACTGGTTCCCGACGTGGCAGATTTTTATAAAAAGTAAGCAAACCTAAAACAATAAATTTCAAGCGTCCCGGATGGTGCTTCTCGTGCAATCATGTTCACATGCCCGTGAGGGCAACTTCGGCAGGCTTGCAGTTACACGTGATTCGCCGCGCGTGCGGAGACAACGGCTGTTCGACCGACCCAAAATAATATGCAAAATGTAACTGACCAGCATACGACAATAAAAAGACCAGCGGCGCGTGCTTGCCAGGCCGGCAGGCGAGGTACAGGCTAAACACACAGGAAAAAAGCACCCGAGAGTATCGATGCAAGACATTACGAATCAAGGTCAAAAAGTTCTTGGAGCGCTTTGTGCAACGACTGAGCTCGAGACAAACAAGCGCGCTGTGCAGGTTCAGCGTGCATACATTGCCTTCTTTGCTTTAGCTCGCTTCTCGTCATCAACTTTCTTTCGCGGCAGATTTTTCACGTACCGGGGTCCCTCTCGAAAGAAAGCCAATCGAGAGAAACCTAGGTAATCAAAACTTCGCCAAGCATTGAGTTAAAGAGGGATTTTTATAGCAGCGTATGATTTAAACAAGAGCAGGAATGTTGATGCGGTTCAGTTTAGAAAGCGCCATATCTGCAGCGACGTGGGGACGGAAACACACGACGTCGCGCAACCACGGCGATTGTGGTCGCGCGAGCGCTTCGGCTCACAAAGTAACTCTCGCCACGCAAAAATGTTGTTTTGTTTCACAGCATGACGGCATGGCTGGAACCCGGCCACACTAACGTCGGAGCGTCCGCACACGCCCACGTCTATCGCTAAAAAAAAGAAAAAAAAAGAAAAAAAGCGCGAGACGAGATTTCCGAGACGACGAGAGCGCGAAACGCAAGACGACGGGAAAAATCATGCAAGACCAAATAGACGATTGATGCAGGGTACTTTGTGTCGGGCGGCGTCTTGTGCCACCTAGCTCATACATGCTCAATTATGGTAGTCAGTTTAGTTTCGTTTTTGAGAGGCGACCAAAATTGGTCCTTTGGCGCAGGCTTGGCGCAGATTAGCCATATTTCGGTGAAATGTAGCAGGATGTAGCAGGGTTAGCCCCTTGGCGCAGTTTTGCGCAATTGGCGCAGCAATCACATCACTGCATTACAAACTATGGTATGCACTAAAAGTGACGAAATTAACACTACGCTATACTCCTCGAAAGTGACGACAGTCTTCAAAATTACTGTCATTGCCTCAGGCGTTCACACCCACACGGGAGTGCTCCTTTTTCACTATAACCATGTACAGTCGCGGACAAGGTAAGCTGAAACCATGTAGAGCGATGTACGACGCCCGCACACTCAGCCAGCATATATCGGGCGTGCCTAAAGAATATCAAGAAAAGCGACGATCGAGGCATGACACTCACGGCTCTTTATCGGACAAAGGCACAAAAACAAATGCACACGTTGAAAGATAGCCCACGCGAAAAATTCGCGTTCCCAGGGCTCGGGCGATTCGTTCGACCGATAGGTAACCTGAGTTTCGGCGATAGCAGTGGTTCCCTTTGACGGATAGAAGGCGAAGTTTTTATAAAATCTCGAGACCAGAAAATCAAGCTGACGACGAGCAGGCACCAATTTGGGGCTATATCATCCCTTCGTGTGTCTTCTCTCTAGCTCTCTAAAACAAAGACAAAAAAATCGTATTTTTTAAGTAGTTTTTGTACACTTTAAAGGGGCTGACATTGGGTAGGAATATTTCTTACTTTACACCAGCTTCCTGGCACTAGTGGGACCCAAGAATACTCGAACGCAACACCACTGACCAAGAAGTGTATTCGTCGCGGCAGGATTCAAAGGATGAAAGCGGAGCTTTTCTTTCAGTTTCTCCTTCCAAAGCCGCCTTTTACTCCTTCGCGAATTTTGATGACGGAGCTGTGAGGACAATGGCAACAGTACGATCCCCGGGAATGCGTCATCGAGCTTTGCGGTGACGATATCCGCATGCTGCTCACACAGTGGACGAGAAGACTGCGTACGCATTCGATCTGGGCTCGTCACAATCGATGCCTCGATATGCATTTGGGTGTCGTTTGGACACCCAAATGCACAGCGATTGGACACGGCCCGTGTCCAATCGCTGTAACGATAACAATGTCTGGAACTCAGCGCGTGTCCTGTGCTTTGCCGACGCCTGGCTATGATCTACATTGGCGGCATATAATCGGCTCCAGGTCACGTGGCCGCTTGTTCTGGCTGCGAGTTGAGGAAGTGAACGGCGCCCCTTTTTCATTATTTTTTTTTTTTTTTTTTCTGAAACTTCTATTGCGTGGGGTGAAAAGTGAACGCGTGTTTCATAGGTCATTAACGTCAGGGATCCGTTTTAAGCGGTATTTGCGCAAAGTACAAAAATTGTTGCATCGCCCCTTTAAACAATGCCAGTGGCGGCTCTCATGACAGAATATACATGCATGAATGTGCGAGGATCGCACAACGAAAGTTAGCCCAGAAGAATTAAACATGAGACTCCCAAAGCAAATTTGCTTAATAATAATAAAAACAAAAACACAAAAAAAAAAACATACCCCAGTTTTTTGTTTTTTTTTATTAAATGGCTATTATTAGCTCAAGAAAGATCCGGGCAATGTTTTAACCGTGACGTCAAACTGCAGAACCCCGGCCCCCCTCAAGCCTATAACCCATTACTCCACCCTTGATCGTTAAGAGTTCGTATTAATGTTTACCGGCTAATATCTATTCAACTTTACGATCAAAGTCGTGCCTAAGTAAATGCCCAGAAGTTAAAAAAAACGAAGTAAAGAATAAAACGGATAACACGTGATATAAAATAACGAATGAATTAATAAAATTGCTAGCATGCGCAAGAGAGGTTATCAAAACAATTCAAAATGTTAGCATCCAAGGGCCAGAAAGTTTCAAGCCATTCGCAAAGATGTATAAATACATCTCGTTACCTACGTCCGACGTATTTTGTTTTAACCCCTCGGAAAAGTTTCCAAGGTAAAACGAAACGCCCCGGCAGGAATGCGAAACATCATAATTATGACGCACTCGCGCTGGCGTCGCCGAGACGCTATTTTGCGCAATTGAGGGTGCAACCTTCCGCGCCTGTCTACCACGGCACGTAAATTGTTAAGGGGATGATGATGCTCATATACTGTCTGATTATAATCGCCGCTCACGATCCCTCCACCTAGTTCGCCGAGTCAACACAAGCATTAACGAGCGTTTTAGAAGCTACAATGACACTTCACGTTAGAAAACGTTTTAGAAGCGAGCTGTAGGAGTCCCTTGGAAACAATGAAGGCGCCATGCAAATTGCAAGTGCTCGTAAATGGTTCTTCGTTTCTTCATCGCAACTGCCGTCAGG